>NC_141691.1:529639477-530239477 GCF_964263255.1 Lissotriton vulgaris | reverse complement strand
CGCCGCCTTTTGGTTGGAGTTGAAAAAGAACCCTCTGCAATTGTCTAATACAATAACAGTGCTTATTTAAAAAAGAAGGGTTGGTTGGAAGCCTTTGATTCGTTATGACAACAAGCTTGAGTCATTCCATTGCATTAGGACGTGCCGAGTCCCAGCCTCAATTCAGCGAAGGTCAGGATTGTGTGTGGTGGCCTTGTGCAGTGAATCACCAATGATGCTGAATAGAAAATAAAGGATCCGCTTTGTGTTGTAAACTGGCACAGCATGCTATATTGAAACGGTGCAATCTCATTGGCTGCTGAATCTGTCTACATTTAACATGCAGAGCAAACAATCCAGAGTCACCTCACATGCTCTTTGGCACAACCTTGTGTACACAACTGAAGTCAATGCAATATGTCCATGATGTTTTTTTAATTGTGACTCTTGTAAAAGATAGGTTTACTGGTAGATTGGTCATTGAGGGTACATCTGAGCTCTTATCTGAATGGATCCTCTCATTGAGGCGGCCTCAAATCATCTACTAGAATATACCCTGCCCTGGATACTCTTAGACAGTCTTTGATAATCTGGTTAAACAATAGGGAGAGCGGGGATAGTGTGGGGGTACGCCCCTATCCCCTGCCATAAGCCATAATCTATAAACAATGTGGAACGACCTGGTTATGAGACAGGTGGAAAATGCAGACTTTCCTTTAATCAGATTTACAGAAGTGCCTGAAAACCAATAGATTTTTTTAAAGTCCCCTCCCCCACCAACCTAGTTGGTGGCATGCGTCATCATTGGGGTCCAAACCCGGTAGCTGAATGCCAGCCGGTTGTGCTACTATGATTATAGCGGAGCTGGTGTTGTGCAATATGTGAGGCAAGTGGTGCAGGTTAAAATTACCTATAAGAATCCTTGCTAAATGGATGTATTAATAGCGGCCCAGGATAAAATTAAAAACGAAAAAAGACAGCGTTGGAGAAAATCATCCATGTTGTCACTATATAAGGTCTACATGTTTCAACACTTTTTTAAAAATTAAGGGCTTTCTTCAGGACCGTGTGAATGGGGTTAGCGTGGCAAAATTACGCCACAAGTAAGGTGATTTTTCAACACACTCGCTAAAGTGTGTTGTACTGTGGGTGGTGTCAGACTACTTACCGACCCACTGATAAAAACCTGTAAGGAAAAAAGGAAGACAAAGAGACAAAACACACAGAACATGAATGCAACATAAAATGCAATCTTTTCTTCGCTATGTTCAAGTGCCTCTTTGTTTGTCTTGGTGATTGGGCACATGCGTAAGTCGGTCTGTAAGGAGGGTCGGATGAATAGCCGGTTGTGCATGCTATTCCATTAATGTGCTCCCTTATAGTGCAGGGGTTACCGGTTATAGTATATTAGAGGTAAGCTACTGCATATTCACTGCTATAAAGGTAAAAGGGCTGGTGTGACCCTGTGAGTATCAACAAATAGGGGAACCCTATGGGGCTTTTTCAACGGTGTCCAGTGTACAAGCCCAGACAAACTGTTACACAAAGAGAGGTACAAAGTGACCCTGTGAGTGCCATAGATGCTGTTTAGCCTTATCGTTAAAAGTTGTTGGCAAACATGCGTAGTGTAGGCTAGGACCTTTACTGATTAGCGGTCATGCGCAAACTACGTCTGGAGTGCCATCGGTGCTATATTAGCCTTATCCTTAGAAATTGTTGGCAAAAGTGCGTAGTATCAGCTATGACCTTCACTGATTAGTGGTCGTGCGTAAGCTACGTCTGGTTAAAAAAGTGGATTTCTTATATGTACTGCTGGACAACATAGTTTCTCTGGCTACGTGCTGTTGGTAGCTTTATCAGGTCCCAGGAGGAGCGCCCATCTATAGTCACACTCTATGAGCGAGAAAGGGGGGGAAAGGGATTTAGCAAAAGATGGTTCGAAAGATCTTGATAGTCTTTGGTAAAATTTCGCAAGTAGTGATGCCTGGGGAAACTGTATTTTAAAAGGAAAACCTTCCTTCGTCAAGATAAGACACCCGCCTGTGGCACCTAGTCCGGTCTCCGCTGTGGTCCTCGGTGTTACTGGACTCCCTCCGAAGCCAGGGTGAAATACCAGCAGTGTTGTCAGATTTTTTAAGCTTTCTATAGCCCAAAGCCAACCAAAAAGTAGCCCAATATTGCTACTTTAAGGAAGGAGGGGCACGGACAGCGTCAATCAGGCGGTGAGTGCATTGGAATTGATGTTGCAGAAGTAAATACTTGTCTAATAAAGCGCTTTAACACTTTGCTGGAGCACTGTATGTATATTTATAATCTACAACTAGCACAAACCAAAATTTTACAGCACAACCGGCAAAAATATAGCCCAACTGTGTGTGATCTAGCCCAATCTGGCAACATTGAATACCGGGGCCGGCCCATCGCTGGAAACGCGTCATCACATGAGTGCGCGAGACGTGAAAAGAATAGACTAGGTGGAGGTTGTAGCGCATGTGTACCAAAAGGTAAAAGACGTGTAGACTGTCTCGATGTGTTAATTGCTGCGCCTATGTGCACAGAGCCTATTCTCTGTGTTGAAGGTACATACTAGTGGCCTCTGCGTACCAAAAGGTAACTAGGATGAGACGTGTAGTCCCTCTGGTTTATGTTGATTGTTGCACATATGTCCACAGAAAACTATTCACTGTGTTAATGGCCCATGCGTACCAAAGATAAAGAGAAGGAGATGTGCAAACTGTCTCGATTGTATTAACAGCTGTGCATGTTCGCACAGGACCTATACACAGTGTAAAAGTTAAATGCTAGTGGCCCCCATTCATTCAGTTTGGTACTATGTAGACGTAGGGCTAAAGTATCTGAGATGTGTAGTAGTAGGTGTGTGGCCCTAGAGGAGGCAGCCTTTTCTGTGAAAAATTACGAAGGCAAATAGGCCCTGCGAGTGCCATAGGCTTGGCAAAGAGTGACTAGTCTCCAAGTCGTGTAGTGACTAGCCCTGTTCTATGCAACGGGGTGAATTGTTTATACTGTTCCCAGAGAGGATACATGTTACCAGTATTGTTCAATTGACATTAAAGATGGGAGGATCTGCTGAGGGAGTTCCAAGGGATATTGTCGTTTAGGTGTGTGAGGTGGGTGGACAAGCGGTAGATCCATCGCTGTTCCTTCTCCAGCACGCAGCTCTGTAGGTTAGGCACTTTTGTGTTTACTGTTTCAATCGCTACCCATTGCATGTTGTTGGTAGTGTGTCCAGTTTCTAAGAAATGGTTGGTCATACGTGTCGTGTTTCTCTTACATCGGATGGTACTGCGGTGATCGCATATTCGGGTCTTGATTTTGCGGCAGGTCATCCCAATGTATACGAGTCCGCAGGGGCAGGTAAGGCTGTAGATGGCATTGGTCGTATTGCAATTGGTATGTTGTCGGATGTGCCATGTTTTCCCTGGCTCTAAGTTTAGGTCTTTGGTCGGTTGGTTCTGTTAAGTGATAGACACAGCAGTCACCGCAAGAGAAATGGCGTACGATGTTTGGGAGGCCCCACGCATTTAGTACAGTATTGGCTGATCTTACTGGTAGTGCGGGACGTGTCAACACAAGGGAATCTTGTATGGTTCTTGTCCGTTTGTAGGAGAACAGGGTTTTTTCCCCACTTTAATTTGCCTGTGTGGAGTATTTTCCAGTTTTTTGTATGATCCGGGAAACCTTGTTCGACGCGGAATTGAACGTGGTGACACAGGTGAGGGGAATGTCAGTGGAAGTATGCGGAGTAGCTTCCAGTAATCCTTTCCGATTTAGATTATGGGCGCGTTTTTTTTTGCCTTTTTGGTAATCCGTTGGGGGTAACCTCGTTCTTTTTTTTTTTTTTTTATTTCTTTTGAATTAAACAAGGCATTATAAAGTCAAAGGCATTATACAGAGGAGACACTCTCCCATATTACATCACATAAAACAGGAGAATACGAATAGGAGGAGGGGGGGGGAAGAAGGTTCGAGGATAAGTACATTGAGATCAGGGGGAGCTCGGAACATCAAAGTTAGAGTTGGCAGGTGGTACACAAATATCTCCCCTGTATCGATTCCACAGACCCCAAACTGAAGACCATTTACGGGTTCGGCCCCTCGCTACATAGACAGTCTTTTCACGGAACATGCACCAGTCCATATCCTCTTTCCAACCCTCAAGAGTAGGCGGCCTCTTGGATCCCCACTTTTGAGTTATATTACCCTTTGCGATCATGGCACCCAACATCGCCCACTTGGTCTGGGCCACATTTAGATCCGTCAGCTCCAAAATATTAAGGAGGCTTCTCCTAGCCTCCGGCCGAACAGTGATTCCCAAGACCCCTCTCATCATATTGTGTATCTCATTCCAGTATTCAACTATATATCGACATTCCCAGAGGACATGGAGAAACGTACCAACAAGACCACACCCTCTTCTGCACAAATCCGTTTCAGATAGCCCCATCCGAAGCAGTCGGGGTCCAGTGACATACACCCTGTGTAGTATTTTCAGCTGAACAAGCCTTAACCTTGCTGGGATCGCGATGTCCTACGGAGATGATACGGCTGACTGCCAATCCTCATCATCTATTTCAATACCATCTTGCATCCATTTATCCCTCACCTCCACAAGAAGATCTTCCCTATGATTAATAATTTTTTTGTAAATCAGGGAGATAGTCATCTCTGGCATATGACCATCCAAAATCCTGTCTTCTAGGGGCGAGGCCTCAGGCAGGTCTGTCTCTGCTGGCAGAGCTGCCTTCAGCGCGTGTGCATATCGGAAATACTCAGATTCCCCCAGCTCAAATTCCTTCTGTAGTTATTCGAACGTTTTAATCCTCCCCTTCACCCAGATGTCACCAATGGTCGAGATCCCAATCAAGTCCCACTTATCGAACCCTTTTGTATGCCAAAGCTTGCCTAATTTTCCCGACGCAAATAGCGGGGTAGCCATAGTCAGTCGATCCCTCCATCCCAATGAATTTGTGGCATCATGCCAAATCCGCACTGCATGTTTGGTAGGCCCCGTCAAGTTCGCAATCAGAGACCTGTTATATAGTGCCCTATTGTAATTACCTCCAGGGAGAAGCCACCTGTCCATCGCGTAACCAGGGTCCGATACGGGCCCATAAGTCCCATGATTAATGGCTGCCAGCTGAGAAGCTCAATAGTAACGTTTGATATCGGGGAGGGCGATTCCCCCATCATACCAAAGGAGCGTCAGTTTGGCTAAGGCAATATGGGGCCTTCCCTCCCATAACAGACTACGCTGAAACCCTTCCACCTCTCGAAAATAACCCCCAATAGGGATAGATGGAGCTTCTTCCAACCGATTGTGTCAGCCCTCAGTCTGAGTAAAGGAGGAAGGAGGTTCCTGGTGTAACGGATTGTAGAGTCCAATGAGATGAAGATCCCAAGATACTTGAACCCTTCTGTGGCGATTTGAATAGGACAATTTCTTGGGGGAACCGGAGCCTCCCCGCAAAGGACAAACAAAAGTGACTTCCCCCAGTTTATCGACAGCCCCGAATTTCTGCCAAAAGAGGCCAACATGTCACATACTACAATTAGGGATTTCCTGGGTGAAGTCAAATAAAGGAGAATATCGTCCGCATATAGCAAGATCCGGTCTTCCCACTGTGAAGACCATAGAATACCTCGAATTGAGGGCTCCCAGCGGATCCAGGCCACCAAAGGCTCGAGGGCCAGCGAGAACAGAAGTGGAGAGAGGGGACAACCCTGTTGAGCGCCCCGCCCAAGACAAAATGGCACCAAGACCCGGTGTTTTACCACCACTTGAGCGAGATGTTCAGTGTATAGTAGGCGCACCCAACGAATGAACTCAGGACCAAATTTAGCCAGCACTGCCCACAAATATGGCCATTCCACTGTGTCAAAGGCCATTGTTGCTTCAAGTGACGCTTTTATGGCTGGCTCTCTTAGGGTATGGGCTCTGGCTATTACTCCATGCAGCCTGCGCAGGTTTAAGGCCGTGTTTCTGTGAGGAATAAAGCCCGATTGATCCGGGTGTATCAGCCCGCTGATCACCTTAATCAATCTATTGGAGAGGAGTTTAGCAAGTATTTTAGGCTCTGCATTCAACAATGAAATTGGCCTATACGAGGCAGAATTAGATTTCGGCTTGCCCTCCTTGTGTATAACCACGATAGAGGCAATCCTCTGATCATAGGGCAATATCCCCGTCTCCCGGGCCTCCACAAACATGTCCCGCAGGTAACACGCGATCTTATCTGGCCGTAACTTGTAAAGCTCAATCGGGAGCCTGTTGGGTCCCAACGCCTTACACGCATTATATGAGCGCACTGCCAGAGCTACCTCATCGGCCGTGAAGGCGGCCTCCATGAGATCTCGGTCTTCACTCGACAAGCACGGCAACCTCAAGACCCGCAGAAGCAGGTGAGAGTCGTCCTCCGGCAGATCCGATACCGATGTGTACACCGTCTGAAAATAATCGGCAAAACTGTCCACTATACTCTGTGGGTCCGTGAGTCGCATGCCCTTCGCAGTCACAATTTCCGGGACGACCCGATCTGCCCTATCTTTCTTATCCAACCAATAAGTTTCCCTGCTTTGTCTCCGACATCATATAACCTACCCTGCTGCTCTCTACTCTGGGCTCTGGCTGTATCCGTGACCAGTGATCTATACTCGAGCTGCTTAAGCTTCAGAACATGCAGTTTAGACGAGTCACCTCCTCCTTCAGTCCCGCCTCAAGGCGCGCTATTTCAACCTCTGCTTCGACAACGGTTTTATTCCTATCCTTTTTTCCCCCCACTATCAGTGAGAGAGCCTGGCCTCTGATAACCGTCTTGAAGGCTTCCCAAAGTGAAACCGAGGAGGTAACCGACCCAACATTCTCCAAAAAATAATGACCTAAAGCTTTGATCAGTGCGTTCCTGATCTTAGGGTTGCGCATATGCCATGGATTAATGGGGGCCACTCTACCTCCCGACCCCAAATTAATGCAAAATCGAAACCAGAGCGGAGAGTGGTCCGATATGCCCCTAGCGAGGTGTGTTGAGTCTGCAATGTAGGTTGCCTGGGCCGCTGGCACCAGGCAATAGTCCAGACGAGAAAGGCTACCATGGGCACCAGAATGAAAGGTGTACTGTTTTTGGTCCGGGTGAAGCAATCTCCAGCCGTCCACCAACCCCATAGCTTCTAGAAAATCAGGCAACCACCTCTGAGCTCACCCCGCATCCCTTGGAGGATATCTATCCATGGCTCCAGATACCACTGCATTAAAATCTCCTCCCAAAATCATCAGTCCCTCTGGGAGATCAAGGAGGAGTTTCCCCAAGTCAGAAAATGTTGTGGCTTGCATACCAGGGGGAACGTAGACAGACAACAATGAGGGTGTGCCCATCCCAATGACCCGTAACCCCAATGTATCTGCCTCTATCATCCTCAATTACTAAATCTATCCTCAACAGGAGCGCCTTCCGAATCAGGATTCCCACTCCCCTAGATCCCGAGGTAAACCCTGCATGACCCACCAACTTATATCCCATTCTATACATCGCCCTACATGTGTTCCCAACTAAATGCGTTTCCTGGAGTAAAACCGCATCAGGAGCATGACGTTTGAGGTACTGAAGCACCACACTGCGCTTGATTTTGTCCCCTAACCCATTTACATTCCAGCTTAAAATCCTTAGATCCCTACTCCCCATCATCACAAATGAAAACGAAGTGGTCATCCTCCGCACCCTGCAACTTAAACATGATAGCTTTCAATAGAATGCCCCGACACTCGATGCCCTTGCTGGAAATAACAAAAAAACACAATAAACGAAACAAAAGAACAACCAAACCCCCCCCCCGCCCCCCCCCCCCCCCCCCACGCAAAACCTCCCTCCACCCTGCAACCCTGCTCACGGCTTTCGCTCGTCCCCCAACGTGCCTGTCGCCCTACAACTTAACTGATCTAACTAACTAAAAGATAGACCCCTGGAGGAGGACAGACTCGCTCCCCGCCCCCACCCCCAATCTTTGTGTGGATATACCTGCACCATTAAATCACTCAAAAAACAGATAAATACCAATCAGCTGGCAATCCTCACATTGGCACTCACTGAAACAATCCCCGAAACAGTAATCAATAACCCCCTGTTGGCCTCACGCTCCGCCATGTCATTATTCCTCCGCATCTCCTTGTTCACGGGACTCCTGGTTCCGGTTGTGGGATGGTATCAAGCCAGTCCGCCGCTACTTCAGGATTATCGAAGAACCATGTCTTTCCATCCAATTCCACGCGTAGGCGGGCTGGAAACATCATTGCGTACCTCATGCCCTTGTCCCTCAGCTTCTTCTTGATCGACAAAAACCGCTGCCTTTGTTTCTGGACCGCCTGAGTGAAGTCCGGGAAGAACAGAAGTGTAGCATTCTCATATTCCAAAGGGTCTGCCGCTCTGGCTGCCTGCAGGATAGCGTCTCGGTCACGGAAATTGAGAACTCGCGCAATGATCGGTCTAGGATTCGCCCTGACTCGGGGCCTACCACCCGGCACTTTGTGGGCACGCTCCACCGTGAAGAACTTTCTGATGCCCTTTGGTTTGAGATGATTAAGGATGAGGTCCTCAACTAATAGATCCGTTGCCTGCCCCTCCGCCTTCTCCGGGACTCCTAGGATGCGAACATTGTTGCATCGGGCCCGCCCTTCATACTCATCAAGCCGACGGTCAGTAGACTCCCTCGAGGACCTAAGGTCACGCACCTCCTGCTGCAGCTGATTCACGTCGTCAATGAGACTTGTTGTTTTAACTTCCAACGATTTGACTTTCTCGTTCACCTTTGATAGGTCCGCCCGAATCAGCCTCATTTATATTGAGACAGTATCCAATTTGGTGTCAAGAGTCTCCATCTTCTGGCCCAGGGATGTCTGGACCCCAGTGATGGCTGCCATAAGGTCACATAAGGACGGTTCTTCAACCACGGGGTGGTCGTCAGAGCCTCCGCCCGGACATTTCTTAGACTCAAGAGGTGACCCTTTGGGCATAGTGTATCAATCCAGCTTGTTAGATTGTATCTGTCTGGCAGCCCTGGTGGTCTTGGGCGCCTGTCTCTCTGAATCCGTCTGTCGCCATAATGTCCCCCAAGGGCCTCCACCACCGTCCACAGGAATGGTCAGTGGGGGTTAACCGCTAGCTCACAGGGGCCAACCGAAGAACGAGAGGGCCGCCGCCCAAGCCCAGGCCGCCGTAAACAAAGTCCAGGCCCTGCCCCACCGCAGCCACAACAACAAGGCCAGGTGCCCCCTCAGGCCCGCATAGTGCTCCACACGACTCAGCTGCAGCCATCCAGGAAAAGGGGGGAACGTCCAGAGAGATGGGCCAAGCAGGACAGGAGGATGCACCAAATCTGGGCAGCGATACAGTCACACGGGCCCAGCTTGATCCACAAAAGCAAGAAAGCGCCCCCAAGGTCTCAGCCCCCCCTCCCCCCCCCCTGCGACCTCCGGCTCAGATGGGGGAACAGACCGACATCAACAGCTGCCACCGCAATATCCGGGCGGGTCGCCGCGTTGGGCCTCCGCCGGGGGCCGCCCAGAGAGTCATCCAGCTAAAACTGCGCCAGGGGCAAGGCACCAGCAATGATGCGGGGTGGCGCCTCACAGAGTCTCTGTCCCCAGCGGTGGCCCCTCGCTCCTATGGGGGGACTGACCGTCCCTCAATGCTGCCACTCCTTATTCCGGGCAGGGCACCACACCAAGGCCTCTCTGGGGGTCACTAGGAAAGGCCACCATGCCGATCCAAGCCGGGCACCAGGCGTCAGAAAACCAGCTGGGGAGCCGGTCGTAGCACCCAGCAGAGGCTGCTCCGGGTCACGAAGCAGCAGGCCAGACCACAAAGGCTCCCTATTCAGGTGCCCCCCAAGTCCGGGGGGGGCCCACAGCCAAATCTCGAGCACAGGGGGCAAAGCAGCCCGCGGCCCCCGCGACCTCCGCCCGGGCGACCCGGGACCCTCCCGGCAACCGCTGTTGTTGACTCGCGGCCGGGGGGCCGCAGGAACTCTAGGCCCCGGCTTCCCACCGCCGCAGGCCGCAGACAGCCGGTCGAAGCAGTGCAGTCACCGGGGCCCCCAGGAGAACCGAAGTTCTCTCCACCGGCGCCGCTCAGGTTCCCCCACCCGCCGGACGGGTCGGGGGACAGGATTGGAAGCAGGATGGCGAGTTAGATAGAAGGGGTCTGCTGGAGCCGAGCTTCAAGCGGCCATCTTGGTCGCTGTCGCGGCTCCTCCCCCGATAACCTTGTTCTTGGAGTTTAGTGGCTAGTGAATTTGCCTCGTCTTTGTAGTCTTGGATATTGCTGCAATTCCTGCGCAAGCGTAGGTCATAGGTTAGAAGTCGTTTTCTCATTGCTTCTCTTAATTCTTCCTGTGTTTTCTATATATATGCTTTTTTCGAGGTGGGCATCCTACTTTCTGCAGCGTAAACTGCAAGTGGTGTTCCTTAAAACTATATAAGGGTTGCTGGGCGCATTGTTTCTCTCAGCTGCACAGTGGCCACTATATGAGCTATTCAAGGCCACTATAAGAGCTATTCCATAGAGGTATGCTGACCATTGCAAGCGGCATTACTCTAAGCCGTGCAGCAACCACTGTGTGCATCACTGTGTTCCACAAGGCATAACGCATATACATGTTAGATTTTCTGTTTAATACAAGATAAAGTACTCTACTGAGTTAACTCAATTTCAAAAATTAGATTTTTTTAAAGTTAGCATAGGATAGGATGGTAATTTATAAAGCGTGCTAAACCAAGAAGGTGTCAAGGCACTAAGCGGGACAAAGTAGAAACTTAGCTTTGACCACTACAAGGCAAAGAGCCAGGTCTTTAGGATTTTCTTAAAGGATGCAAGTGAGTTTGCCATGGTGATGGAGAGGGGCAAAGTGTTCCATAGTCTAGCGGCCGCCACAGAAAATGAGCGGCCACCCCACCTGGACCGACGAAATCTAGGTGAGAAAAGTTTCTTCTGAGTGGAATACCTCAAGGTTCTACTTGGGTTGTACCAATGGAACACATTTTTAAGGTGTGATGATCCTGTACCATGCATGGCCTTGTACACCAAATTCAGAGACTTAAAGGTAATGCGCTTCCTGATCGGAATCCAATGCAAGGCCCGTATTCCTTCCCTGACGGACTGATGTTTAGGGAAGAGAAGTATAAGTCTTGCTGCAGCATTTTGCACTACCTGCAGCTTGTTCAGGGAGCCTTTGCTGACATTGAGGTATAATGCATTGCAGTAGTCTAGCCGGGAGGTGACTAGAGCAATGATAGTGGGCCGCTGAAGATCCGAGGGAATATATGGCAGCACTTTCTTAAGAATTTGAGGAATATGGAAACAAGTGCTAACCGTGCGGTTCACCTGGGCATCGAAAGACAGGCCCTTATAGAAAATAACTCCCAGGTTTTTAGCAAATGTCACTGGGCCGGGAAGAGGACAGCACATTTCAGGCCACCAGGCGGCAGACCAAATCGAGGGCTGAAGGCCGAAAACCAAAACTTGGGTTTTATCCTTATTAATCTTAAGAGAGTTGTCCTTCATCCAGCGTATTATACTGGTCATACATAGATTAAACCTTTGAACAACCAGCTGCAAATCATCAGAGATGGCGATAATGATGTGCGTGTCATCCGCATAGGAAAGGACCTGGAAGCCAAAAGATCTCACCAATGAAGCCAAGGGGGGTCACCTAAAGATTGAAAATAGTGGGGCTAAGTGAAGAGCCCTGGTGGACCCCACAAGGAAGGCTGAAGGACTTGGCTTCAAATCCGCAGTAACTGATGACATCAGTTCTGTCGTGCATAAAGAAGTGGAGGCACTGTAAGGCCTTCCCAGTGACACCTACATCCTGCAGTCGCTAAAACATGCAAACTGGGGAAATGGTGTCAAACGCAGCTGAGAGGCCCAGCAGGATCAACACTGCTGATCCGCCTCGGTCAACCTGCATGCGGATACAATCCGAGGCCGCAACCAAGGTGGATTCTGTGCTGTGACCAGCCCGAAACCCATTCTGGGAGCTATCCAAGATTTCGTGAATTTCAATGAATTTCATAAGTTTGATATTGATACATTTTTCTAACATTTTGGCCGGGGCGTGGAGAAGGTAAATAGGCTTCTAGTTCTTCAGTTCTGAAGGATTGGTATTGGGCTTCTTAAGGAGAGGTGAGACCGTGGCTTCCTCCCAAATGTTCGGATATTGCCCAGATAAAAGAATGTTATTGAAAACTTTGCACAGGGACTCAGCTATAAGTTTAGGCGCAAATCTAAGTGTAGAAACCCTACTAGGATCAGTATGAGATCCAGATTTGAGGCCAGATAGGAGTTCCTTAGTGTGAGTGACTAATAGCAGGAAACAATGCCATGCTAGGCGTAGCCGGTAGGGGTGCCAAAGCAAAATCTGCAACAGGTTTGGTTTCCTCAGAAGAGGAGAGCTTGTGAAATTTTTTCAAGACTTTCTCCTGAAAGTAGAGGGCTATGTCGTCACAGAAGTCTTGGGTAGGATTCAGGAGTGGTGCTCCTGGAGGTTCAGCAGTTTCTCTGATGACTTTAAAGAGTACGCTAGAAGAATTATCAGTTGACTTAATTTTGTCAAAGATTCATTTTTTATAAAGTTTTGTATTATTGTAGTCCAAATTAATAAAGTTTGTATATTTGTAGTCCATATTAACATCAATAAAATAAAAATGGACTCCGAGAAGTACATATAGTAATAGAAGTCAAAATATGATACATACTAATATTCTTATAGCGTCGAAACATATGAACAGTACGGCTGATGAAGTAAAGCCATAAGAACTTCAACAGTATTACTCCATAATGTGCTGCAATATCTGATTCTTAGGTGTAAAAATTCCCTTTGGGCTCAGCGGTTATTTTTATTAGGGAATTGAGGGCATTTTCTTTAGTATGTATTTTTTCCAAACGTTTTTCTGTTTTATTTAACCATTATTTATCCCTTAATATTGCCTCTGTGGCGATATATAATTACAATTAATCGGTTTGCCAATAATAGTGTGGGATCCAGTGTGCAGTGCCTGGAAAAAAATATGATATTAAAACACAGTGCAGTTAAAACCAAAAAAAGATATTTGACCAAGCCAGTTCCTTCGTGCTTAGATACATCCATTAATTAAACTTACTTTTAGAAACTTTTGCTAGTGAGCAGTGGCATGCTAAAACATCATAATCAAGCAGTGAGGTCAGCCAAGGATTAACTCAGTACCATGTACCTATTGTAAGAGGAGCGATGAAGTTTCTGGGTTTTAAATTTGCTTGTCTTGGTAGTTCTTATCAGATAGAGACTGATTGTCACAGATTCCTCACCTTAGAATAATCCCCAGGCATCACTGGATCTGGAAGTTTTTTGTGAGCAGTACCCCTGTGCGCCAGTATGCGGCATTGTTCGGCTCCATGTGGCGTCATGGGCGCCTTTGCCGGAAGTGACATGTGGGATGCCTAAATAGGCGCCACCCAAGTGCGTTGACAATAGTACATTTCTTTCCACGCCAGTCAGCACAGATCCCGTTACAGCTAACCCCAGTCATTTTTGACAGACCATTTTTTGGCTGTTTGTCAACATTTATTCAAGACTTGTCACCTGGTGCATCCGTATGTCTGCTAGGAATGTTGGTTTCAAGCCGTGTGGCACCTTTCATTGATAGATGGCAGTGACGTTGTCAGACTGTGCCGGAAGTAACATGTGTGATGCCTAAATAGGCGCCACCCAAGTGCGTTGACAATAGTACATTTCTTTCCACGCCAGTCAGCACAGATCCTGTTACAGCTAACCCCAGTCATTTTTGACAGACCCTTTTTTGACTGTTTGTCAACATTTATTCAAGACTTGTCACCTGGTGCGTCCGGATGTCCGCTAGGAATGTTGGTTTCAAGCCATGTGGCACCTTTCATTGATAGATGGCAGTGACGGAGTCAGACTGGATCCAGAATATTTTTTTGTGAGCAGTAACCCTGCGCACCAGTAGGAGATGAGGGAGCCTCGCCGCTCTAGGCCTCGTTCCCCGGAGCTTGGGCCTCTGCCAACCATGCACCTCCCCTAATTTCCAAAGGCCTGAGCGACCCTCACCCAATTGAAAAAGTTCTATGAAGCCCTGCATCTCATATTTGGGCAGCCCGACACAATTGATGCGTCTTCGGGCCCCACAGTGATGGAAGGGGCCCCATCTGGTTCCGCGCCAGCAGCTTCGGTCCTGGCATTGGTCATGCCATCGCCTAGCGTCAGTCCCAATGCAAATGCTTCCGAAGTTGCCCACGGACCCTTGCAGCTTTATCCCTGACTCCGATATGGGACTGGGGGTCATTGCTTGCTGCTGGCAGGAGCTAGGCCTCTTAGATTGGAGCCTGAGCCATATTTTTATTGGCCGGGCTTCAGGGAAGATGGGGAGGGTTGGCCGGACCCTTTAGAATACTAGTCCTTTGAGGAAGAACAGAGTGTAGACTGATGTGAGCACCTGGGTGAAGCCAGCGACCTGGATACGTCTAAAAAATGCTGGTCTGCTTTCTCCCCCTACGTGGCTACAGAGGAGAGAGCTTCTGTCTACCTCCATCAAGGGAAGGCTGGTGCAAGGGCTTATGAACAACACCACTGCCATGTGGTACTGCAACAAACAGGGCGGGTGGGGTTGTCAGCCTTTTGCCAAGAGGCCCTTCACCTTTGGCCATGCCTGGTACGCCAGGGCATTTCTCTGGTGGTTCAACACCTGGCAGGTTCTCTGAACGCCAGAGCGGATAAACTCAGCTGAAGATGCCTAGCTGATCATGAATGGCGTCTCCATCCGGAGGTGGTGCAAGGTGCGGTTTCAGCAGTGGAGGGAGCCTTGGTTAGATCTGTTCGCCACCCCAAATGTGCAATGTCATCAGTTATGTGTGCTAGAGTTTCCAAGGTGGCACTTTCTCAGAGACTCTCTTTGTTTGAAGTGGAGCTCAGGCCTCCTGTACGCCTTTCTGCCGATACCACTCCTACCCAGAGTTCTCAAGAAGATCATGAACAACTGTGCCTAAGTCATCCTTGTGGCTCTGAACTGGGCACGGAGAGGTTGGTATCCCAAGCTTTTGAGCATGGCCCCTTTGGGAGGATCTTCTGTCGCAGCAGGAGAGTATTCTCCACCCAAGCCAGTTCACTTTCTGACTTCTTGTGTGAATATTGAGCTTAGACAGTTGACCGCTTTCAACCTTCCTTCCGAAGTCTGTAATGTCATCTTGGCAGCCAGACGTCCCTCTACCAAGATGGTGTACATCTGCTGTTGGAATGTTTGTTGCATGTTATGCAGAAAATCTATTGATCCCCTTTCTGTTCTTCTTTCTGAGGTCCTGCTTTTCGTTCTTTCTCTTGCTCAGCAGTGCTCTGCTATGGGCACTGTTAAGGGCCACCTCTCTGTCATGTCTGCTTTCATCCAGTTGCCTGATCAAACCTCTTTGTTCAAGTCCCCTATTTTCATAGGTTCCTCAAGGGTCTTACTCAACTCATCCCTATGCACTATGCCTCAGTGGGACAGTAACTTGGTTTTCATTTTGCTCCTTTTGAGCCTCTACACAGTTGTCCTCTCAGGCTTCTCACCTTAAAACAGCCTTCCTTGTGACGATTACATATGTTAGCAAAGTTAGTGAGCTGTGGGTCTTATCAAAGTCGCCTTACCTCTCTGTCTATCCTGACAAAGTGTTGCTTCACACAAGGACCTCCTTTCTGACAAAAGTTGTCACCCCGTTTCATGCAGGCCAATTTATCCACTTGCCCACTTTTTATGCACCTCCATATCCCTCTAAGGAAAAGGAGCAACTCCACCGTCTGGACCTTAAAAGAACATTGTTGTTTTACCTTGACTGCATACAAGAGTTCTGGGTGAATATCCAACTTTTCGGGAGATTTTTTGGTGCAACCAAAGGTTGGGCTGTTTAGAAGTGGACCATTTCCAGATGACTCATTCTCTACATCAAAATCTACTGTGCAATGGCCAAGAAGCAACCTCCTGATGGTTTGCAGGCTCATTCCACATGAGCTATAGGGGGCACCACTGCGTTAGCACAGGGAGTTTCGGTCCTGGATATCTTCCAGGAAGCAATTTGGTCTTGCCTACACACATTGACCAAACATTACTGTCTGGACAGTCTGGTCCGCAGGGATGGGCACTTTGCCTGTTCGGTTCTGCTGGATTTTCTCGTTTGAAATTGGTTTGCTGATCCACCTCCGTGGAAGGTATTACGTGCGTATCTATTCTGAAGTAAAGATTCTGTGACTGGAAGTCTCTATCAGATGAATAAGTAACTTACCTTTCGTAAAGTCTTATCTGATAGAGACTCTATATAGCCTCAGCTTCCTTACCGACCCACCCATACTCCCAGCTCTGCGAACAGATTCCTAGGGACAGGGATGACCCCTTTCAGGACCCTTGTTTTGACACACCAGCGGTCAATGTTCTTCATGGCTCAGCGCTTCTGGAGTGGAAAGTCAAGAAAAGTAACTGATTTAAGTGTACCTGGGTAGCACCTATATAGGTTCAGCAGCGTCATTTTCAGTGCAGATGACTGACAGAAAGCTGAGTGATGCCACCTAGCAGTGCCCAGGGGTACTGCTCATGAAAAATCTCACGGATACAGTCTGATGTCTGGGGAAATTCTAAGGTAAGGAATCTGCGGCTAGATATAGTGTCTACCAGACAAGGCGATACTGGAGGTAAGTAACTTGTTCTTTTTTTGCCAGGTTGAGTAGTGTGCTGGTTGTCATTGCTTTGCTGGAGATGAATGATGGCTAGATGATGTGGTTTGAATTGGGCAGAGGCATGTACAATAGTCTGCAGCCGGACCTACATAAAATCTGGGATACCCTTTTTAAACTAAACTATAGTTTTTCAGTTTACAAAACAGAAAAAAAGCAATGCTGTGTTTGAGTGGCTTCTGCGCAGTCAGTCTCATCTCGTTATACACTAACATTCTTAAAATATCCTCTATCGTCAAGTCAACATAAAAGATTATAGAGCATCAACTGGCCAGTGTATGACCCGTTCCAAAGTTATCCAGTATAATAAGCTAGTCGTTTTGTCCTATACTTCGGATAATCAGACCACCCAGTAGCAGGTAATAATTCCCAAACATAGACATTATTCCACTTTTCACCATATCTTGGCAAACATCTTTGGGCACTCTGCTGGCATGCACCGTCCTTTGTCTAAATGCACCTATGCATATTGTCACATCAAATCTCGAGGCATTCGACCCTCCCATAATCTAGCAGTATTTTCAGTGGTAACAAATGTGAGACATGTTTGTATAGGTTGTTTAATTCATTCACATGACAAACGCCCTCCTGTATAGCTGTTCTGAGGTCAATTTTGTTAAGTCATTCTTGTGCTCTTTCTTGGCAGTGCGGTTTGTGATAAATCCAAAGAACTTCGGGATGTGATTGTGATGAGCTTCCTGTTTTAAGCTATTACTGTATTTGTGGTTGTCTCGTATTGTCTATGAGGATGTGTCTGTTTTTGAGGCTCAGCTTGAGATGGGGACCTTGGCATTCAGGCTTGTGTTAGGAAGAGGAGATCTTTGAGTAGTAGATGTCTGTCACAGTAGAGATCTTGATGGGAGAATGTGGATTATTAGTGAATGTGATCCTCTTCAAGTAATAATGGCACAATTCCTCACTAGGTTCAGTTGGGACTCAATGATTTAAACTTGAGCTCAACCTTTGGTAGCTGTAGTATAGAAAAGAAAGGCTTAACTTAGGAGAAATGTGGAAAGCATTTATCAGTACAGAATAGTCAATAAGTAGAAAAAACAAAAAAATCCCACTCCTTTGAATAATAATAGAAAAAGTTTCATGAGCAAATAGACACCACAGGGGATATAGCTCAGTGGTAGAGCATTTGACTGCAAATAGACACCAAAATAAAAAAATAAAAAATCTGATATAGGGAAACTGAGATATGATTTTTCGAAGTTTCAGATGCTTCCAGGACCAAAAGCTCAGAGCATCAACCATGATTATCTGGCCCTGCTACACAAAATTAAGGTAGACAATGATTGACCGTGGGTCGAACACACGGACCATATTTGGTCTTTTGGAAAGTTTTACCTTCCGGCTTGAATATTTTTGGGAGTAAATAATCCTCCGCAGAGCAAGGCAGCAGGCTGTGGCCAAGATGGGTTCCATGAGACAAGATAACTGTCAGACAAAATCCTGGTAAAGCTGTTGACTTTTGGTTGGAAAGCTCAGAGCAGGCTAAATTTGTGCCCAAGAAGGGTCCCTCGCTGGATACTTTGTATCCTCTCCCGGTGAAGATTTGTACCTTAGAACTTGAAAACTTTTTTAAGTTACATTTTTTTTAAAGGGTCAAACCCGCAAATTGAGTCCAATTAGCAATGTGGTGTTGGTGTCTGCACCTTGGCAGTGGACTGGTGGTAGCCCGTTTGTTTTTTGGGGGAAATATTTGGAAAAAGTTTCTAAAGGTCCATTTTTGCCGTTCTTGTTGGCTAGAGTCCAGTCTTCAGTGAAGGGTCCAGGACCTTTTGGGCACCACTTGGGGGATAGGACTTAATTTCCCAGAAGCCAAAATAAGGATAAATACAGTTGAAATCATCAGCTGGGCCCAGCTAAGTCTTGGGCTACTTGCAGATGTTGTGTTCCTGGACCTTAACAGGAGGCTAGCTAGCTATGTCCTTGGAGACCACTTTTGAGTCCTGGCTACAAATGGGAGCAGGTCGAGCCCTTCGGGTCTCTCTCCACAGATTACAGTAGGTGCAGTCCTCTTTCTAAAGTCCAGGTCCAGTCTGCCTTCTGTCTTCTAAAGAAGGTGACAAAGGTTGCCATTTTTATACCTTGCTCTAACTTGTGGATGATGTTGACTCTCTAACCAACAAGGTAAAGTTCCCAGTGGCATTTCTACCCACTTTGACATATCTTCCTTGGGGTTTGGTCCTCAAAAACCCCACAGTGCCCTGCTCTGCCAAGATCCAACATAGTAGAATCTTTCTTCTCTTGGCCAAAGCTCTGGGCGCACTCCTGAGATGTGTCTAGGAAAATGAGGACCTCCCCCTGCAAAACCAGTTCTGGGATAGGTTTTCTTTCACTGAGATTGGTGCCATTCTAGCTACTAGGTCAATGGCAGGAGCAGGCATAGGGACAAGTTGCATCTTCCTGTGATAGGGCATGTCCCCTTTGAATCTTCTACAGTTGTGGCCACATTCCCCAGGCCATTCCGTCATGAGGCGGTCACTCCTCTTCCCAGTCACAGCTCTTTTGTTTCCTTTTCCTGAGAGCAATTTACACGTTCCATTGTGCTGCCAAGTGACAGTTGGCATTATATCTGAAAGGGCTACTAAAGGCTTTTGGCAGAAAAATGCCAACTTTCTTAAAGTGGCATTTTGTAAATGTTAATTCAAATCTGACATTGCCAGCAGGTTGGATTTGAAATTCCTATTATTTTAGGTCCTTGAATCATGGTTCTAACTGTTCCCAAACTGGAGTTTAACATTATATGGCGTCATAGTACAACCCAGTGCTTTTCCATGGGAGAGCTAGACTTTTCCAAAGCAAAAAAACAACTCTGGAGATTTTTACTGCCAGGACACGTAAACTTTTAGTGCATATGTCTTACTTTTTAAATACCATGCATGCTGCCCTGTGGTCACTTAAGTCCTACCTTAAGAGCGACTTACCAGTATTAATAAAAAGGTAGGTTTAGACCTGGAAAAGGGTTTCTTTTGCCAGGTTGGATTTACAGTTTTAAAACTGCACACTAAATCTTAAGAGACAAGCACGAGGAGATGCTTTGTATTGTCACTTTACTGGTGACACAATAGGTATGACAGTCCGCTGGTGGCATTTGACTTACAGGCCCTAGGTGCTCTGGGTACCATACACTAGGGGCGCTGTACACCTGCAATACAATCTAGCTAAAAAGACTTGCTAGGAAATGCTGTGGAAAAATCATGAAGGTGCACAAAATTCGTGAAACACCTACTACAAGAGACAATAATAGTTGGCAAAGTGTCCTAGATTAGATCTAGTCTTCTGGGTCAAAAAACTGTCAAATGAAAAGTCTGTATTTTTAGCTGTGTCTAGTTGCCTGAATGAAAACTCATTCATGTATACAAGTAACCTGTGAAATCCCCAAATATTTTGTTGAATGCTGCTTTCAGCTTCACCAAACAAGACTTCTTAGTCTTTGCATACTCCAGTGTTGCGCCAATGTTGCGCAATGGTCGTTCATCAAGCACCCATCACCCATCCCTCCGAAACCTGCCTTCAATATCCTTTTAAGATTAATGGCCGCCTAATCAAGTAGATAATAATGCAGGAAGTTGGATTGTTCTTTGCATGTATTTATAGACTGGAATAACATTGGACTCTTCTCAATCTTCTAGAACGGTTGAGCAAGAAACTTCCTTGTAAAATGGAGGTCCTATAGTGTTCGTTCTGTCTGAGTTTATCTTTAGGTATTAATACAAAGTGCTACTAGGGCATGCCCCTCATAGTCCATTATAACAGATCACATTAAGTGGCACTGCACTGACTGCAACATCTTTGTATTAGGACATTCAAAACACTTAAAGTTGGTTTTACAGATGAAATGTGCAGACAAGACCGCACCTCAAGAATTTACAGAATCAAACCCCAGAAGAAACACATTGGAAGAGATGTTGTACTGCTGATCCTCCTTCAATCTGCATGAGCCCTTAACATTCTAGCATACCTACAGACACATCGCCCCACCATAGGAATATATCAGCTTACCATTTATCATCATGAAACCTGTTAACGGAAGAGGCATGCATACCCCATTCACCACAGACTATGCCCGCCTCCCCGCTCCCTGCAGCACTGACTCAGGAGAGATCCTCCCACTACTGACGAAACTATCCCTACACCTTAAGATCTCTCCCTCTGTAGATCGATCACACTCCTACCACTTCACGAAAAAGTAAAAGAAAAAGGATTTATCATATAATTTCAGGAAAAGGATAATCACTACTCCTTCAAGACTAACAGTCTGGTTTCCAACAATGATCCAGCACTAAGTTGGTATTTACCGATGAGATGAGCCCTTCCAGATCCCATTAGCAAGTGGTAAAGTACAGAGCATTTCAAGGATTTATCTCTGCCCCAGTGATCGTTAATGTATACATATATCCATTTAAATAATCCCTCACACATTACAATATGAAGTCTCATTAGTATGTTATCATACTATGAATTTACAGATTTTCCTTTGCAGTGATTAAGTACCTGTACTTCTTAAGTGTATTTGCCTTTCCTGGTCTTTCTCTTCTGAACTTTACAGACCTAAATCCTTGCCTCCCTCTTTATTGGATTTCTAGTGCAGACTTCGAACCTTCACGATAGCTATCGTCTGGGCTGTTTTAATCTGTCTTCATCCTTATGTACCTCTTTGCCACAAGAGCAAATGATGCTGTTTAATCTTCAAGCTCCTGTCAATGCATCACCTTGCTGGAACAGTCAGCGGCAGAGAAAGACAGCATTTCTGTTCTTGAAGGAGCAGAACTGCTAAACGCTCTCAGACACAATATCCCCTCTGTGGTTGCTAGTAGATATTGTCCTTTGCTCCTGTCACCAGGTAAAGTCATCAATAACAGGTGTGGCCCAAATTAGAAGGGTTTAATTGCCTGGCTGGAGATTACACCAGCCGCAGAAAGAGTACTGATAGGGTGATCTATTCTTTCATTATAAAAGCAGGACAGTTACTTTTTATGGACGGGTGTGCCCCTACATGATAAATGAACAACTAAAATGAAATAATAATAATATAATTTGTAGAGCGCTTGGTTACACCACAACGGTGTGTCCCTGTGCTGGACCATAGATCAGTCTAGGAGATAGGAGCCATTGATAGAAATTGAAACCGGAGAACAGGCGACAGACAGACCTGATCAGAATTGTACGTTATTCCTAAAGTGCCATGTTTTCAGTTTCTTCCTGAAGTCAGTTTCCGATGGGTAATCTCTGAGGACCTTGGGAATGGAATTCCATAATTTATTGTAAGGACTCTGATTAGATTTGTCATGGGCACCTAGTTGGTGAGTTCATGAAGCCCTCACCCACCAACCTGGTTGGTGGCATGCTTCATCATCCGGCCCACCCAGTGACACCTAATGTGTCCCGGGTGTGCTGCGACGCCTGATTACAGCGAAGCTGGTATTTTACTGAGAGTGCAGTGTGAGGTGCAAAGTGAAGTGTGAGTTAAAACGGCTTGGCGAGGGTCTCAGTACCTGAGGATAAATTAAATTTTAATAACTGGGCCCCCGTCAGCGGTTAAAATAGGGCTTGGGGATGTTTAAGGGAGGCGAGTTACTACCTCCTACATCCATCAGTTGGTCGACATGTTTCAGCCAGTGCCTTAAACTAAATCTGGCTTTCCTCAGGACCTTTTTAAAATAGAGTGTAGTGCAGGTTAAAAAGGAGTGTAATCCAGGCTATGTATTACACTCACTAAGGTGTTTCTCTAAGTGTGAGAGGGGATTCCCTTCTCATATATGCGCTTAGATTTTGCAGCCAATGCTTCCAGGAGTGAAGCGGTAAGGGGTTGACCAGCTTTTCTGGTCAGAGCCTGCCTCGTACTCTGGTGGTACAAGGTAGGCTCTGACCAGAAAAGCTGGTCAGAGACTATCTGCAGGGCTAATGGAGTCAGGCTCTTAGCTGGGTACATTGAGCACTCCTGGATATGCCAGATAGTCCTCCTCTGCAATTACAAACAAAATCCCCACCAAGGGTTCGAAATGACAATTAAAGCCACCACCCAATATTCTGTGTGTAGGAGCAGGGTACAGTGCTAGAAGTTCGTCAATGGCCTCAACCAGGGGCGAACCCCTGGAGTGGGGCGCAGATAAATGTTAAGTATCACCACTGACGTGCCATCCAGATATTTGAGGGCAATGCACAGAAGATCCAGGGAGTGTGTGTCAATAACTGTCACTGAACACCCCAGATGTGTGGCTACCCAAGTGCACAAGCCCCCGATGGTCTGCCCCTCGGACCCTGTGCAGCTGGGATATGGTAACCTGCATAACCCACCCTAAGGGGAACGGATGTCCTCCAAGTCTCTTGGAACAGACACACGTCATATTGGTCCACCAACTCCCCCCAATCCGAATTCGATAGCTTAGTGCCTAACCCCGCTACATTCCAAGACCCAATAAATGATCTACTTAAATGGTGCCTTGCAGAATTAGTTGTGGCGGGCAGTAATACAAGGGGTATCTTCTTGATTGGTTATCCCACTACCATCTCCTTGGCCACAAGCTTGTAAATTTTCAGATGATAGAGACGGTGGTGGGTCCACTAGTACTGTCCCCCTGTAAACTGTGGGTGCTCCACCCCTTGCCTCTCACCCGCCTTCACCTCCCTGTACTTGGCTGGAATACAATCTATATCATTATGCCGGGGGGAGGAGGCTAGTCAATCCACATTGTTCAAAGTACTAAATCTATTTTCGACAGGTATGTTATAGTTAGACCTCACATCGTCAGTATGAAAGTAGGATACACCTGGGCCACCAGGGAACCTTACCTGTGGGTAGAAATACCCTAAATGGAGGGGGATATTTGGGCCTTGATGACAGGGACCGCCCCATTCTAATATATGGTTAACCATGCCAGGATCTCTAAAATTAATGATCAAACAATCTCCACCGATATCTTTGGTATTATTCCCTATCCAACTAACTCTCCTGGCGAATAGTATTTCTCCTTTACCTGGATTCGTTAGTGGTCTGCATTTGTTCAACCAGAATATGATTTTATTCTTTAGCTCGGTGTACGTTTCACCTCGCTCTTCAGCCAGTGGCGGCACTCCAGATAGTACCACCACATAGGGAGAAGCCTCTGGGGGTAGCTGGATGGAGGGTGGAGGTTGTTTGGGGCTATTGACTGGCAGATTGGGTGTGGACTTATGGGGTACCATTCCTTGGATAGGCAGCTGTTTATTCACCCCTGTTGAGGTTGGTGTCTGGATGCTGATGGAGGTGCCCCCTATGCTTGGATGAACGCATGGGCGGGTAGCGGGGAAAGGATTGGTAGGTCCAGCAGCACAATTGGTCATAGGCAATGGACCTGGCCATTGTTCCCGATTATTAGCTCGAGGCCCTACACCTAGACTTCGGTCTTGGGTTGTCAATTTTGCATTACCTACACCCAGAGTCGGGGGGGTTATTCCTAGTTGGCGTTGTTGGCTGGTGGGTTGCACCGCTTTTAGTATTTAACATGGACAAAACTTTATCAATTCTACTCATCAGGATTTTAAACTGAGACTTGATAAGTTGTTCCATATGGGCTTGCAGATCGATTAATAAATGGGTAGCCCACAAAGGAGGAGCTTAAGTGGAGAAAGAAGCCCCTACGTCTGGCTGTGGAATATCTGGGGCAGGTGTAGTGGGTCTAACAGCCTTTTTTTGTGGTTTGGGCTTCTTTTTTCTAGGGCGGTCCTTAGATGGCTTGTTGACTACCTGGCGGGGCAGAGGAGGGGGAGGGTTACTACTAGACCCTTCATCTGACTGTGCACAAGGAATGTCCACAAAAGAGGTTGCTAGCAGCGAATCAGGGGGGTTAGCTGTGGCCATAGAAGCATTCCCAGATGGCGTGTTAGGAGGCATTGCAGGTGTCAGCGAGAGACGCCTCTCAGTGTTTTCTATAGCCGAAGCTACAACCCCTATAGTCTTTTGGAGCATTTTGTCAATTGCAGTTAGGCTCGGGAGTAGTGTTGTTGAGCCAGCTGTTTGGCGTGTAATGGGGCGTGTGGTTGGGGGAATGGTTTGACCCATAATTATGATCCAAAGGTTCACACCAAATGTAGGAAAAAGAAGCACAGCAAAGTGTAGTTTAAAACTACTTAAAATACCGATAGGAAAAGCTTATAAACGTACTATGAATCAACACTTAGGAGTTGTCATAGAAGTAATTAATGGCTGATAAGTTAAAACCGTACCAAGTTCTTATGTCCAATTCAGCCACCACAGTCCCTGTGTTAACCAGCCAAGGGAGTGGGCCCAGCCCGGCCTCTACTGGCCCCTGACTGCCACAGACGGTCCCGCCCTTGTCCCGAGCACACCCGCGCATGGTCCCGCGCTGCGTGGGCCTCGGTTTGATTTATGAGCTGCCTGGCGCTGTCCCTAGCGTGTCACTCTGCTGGGGCTGCTGGGATTGTAGTCCCCCAGGAGCGGCGCTGGGGTTCTCCGGCCACCAGGAGAGATGGGTATTCCCCACGAGGACTGCAGGGCAGGTAGGACCCCCATCGTCCACAGGGAAGGGCAAGCAACAGCAAGGCGGCTGCTCCACAAGCGCGTCCCCTTTAAGAATCATCCTAGCTGCTGTATTTTGGACTTGTTGCAACAGTCTGAGATTCGCTTTGGAGGCGCCTAGGTAAAATACATTCCCATAGTCCAGCTGGGAGGTAATGAGTGCATGGACTATGGTTTTCTGAGATCTTGTAGGAATTAGATCAAGGATTTTTCTCAGAGTCTTAAGAGTGCCAAAACATTTTCCTTCAGTTTTCTTGATTTGGTCTTCAAAAGTTAATTTTGAGTAGAAGATTATTTCCAGGTTCTTGGCCTTGTGTTTAGGGATGGGGGTTCCCCCAGAGACATTGGCCACCAGGCCTATGTCCACATTGAGGGAGTTCTTCCAACCAGTAAAATCTCCATTTTGTTAGCATTCAGTTTTAAGCAGGTGTTCGTTATCAAGAATGCAAAGTCAGACAAGCAGGCCTTGAACCTATCGACCGTGATGACAGTGGAATATGACAGATTTACTATTAGTTGGTTGTCGTCGGTATACAACACCACTTGGACTTTGACTTTTAAAGATGTCGGCCAGGGGTTTTATATTTATACTGAATAAGGTAGGGCTCAAGATAGAGCCCTGAGGGACCCCTTTCGTAAAGTTAAAGGTCAGAAGCACAGGAATCAAGTGTATCTTGAAAGGATCTGTCCCGTAGAAAAGAACTGAACAATTTCAGGGCATTGCCACAAATTCTGAAAGCCTGAAGCCTTTGGGTCTGTATGTCATGTGACACCGTGTCGAAGGCTGCACTCAGGTCAAGTAGTATCAAGGTCAAGTAGTATCAAGGCCGAAGTCTGGCCAGTGTTTCTTCAGATAGGAGAAGGGCAGATTCAGTGGAATATGTTGCCCTAAAATCCAATTGTGTAGGGTCTAAGAACTCCTTGGATTCTAGGAAACTAGTCAAGCAGTTGCTGATGTGCTTCTCTAATATTTTTGCCCTGAACAGAAGAAGGGAGATGATTCTCATATTATCTAGTATTGAAGGATCAATTAAAAGATTTTTCCTGATGGGAAATTACCGTACCATAGCATGTTTCCATTGTTTGGGTACAGTGCCAGATATTAAGGATAACATCAACAGCTCTTGCAGGGAAGGGGCTATCACTGAGATCCCCAACTGCAATATTCTGGGTGGGGCTGGATCGAGGGGAGAGCCTAATTTAATGGATGCGAAAATAGTTCGGTTATAGAAGGAATAGGGAGATCCATCAGTCACCAGGTTGTTCTCTGCACCTATCTATACCTTCCATTCTGAAAGAGTTTGGAAAGTTTTCATAAATTTTAGATACTTTATTAGAAAAGAACGTTGCAATATCGTTACACAATTTGCACGAAGAAGACAGATTAGCATTAGCAGAGGTATGTTCTGCCTTTGTCAGAGATTTGAACAGGGAAAATAGTTCCTTGGTTGGGTATCGAGCTGAATCAATCATCAGGGCATAGTACTCCTTGCGTTCTAGTCTTATGCGTTTATGATAGATTTTCAGGTCCTCTTTAGGGCGAGTGCAGCCAATGAAGCTGTAGTCCTTCCGCGATTCACGCTGAAGGTGTTTGCATTGTTTTTCATTGCGGCTAGTTGTTCATTAAACCAGGGCGCTAAGTTTGATGCTCTCGAATTCTGTCGCCGGGCTAGGGGGGGCCGAGGTATCAATAGTTTAAGTTACCCATGTCTTGTATCTTAATGTGGCATCAGCCATCTGATCTTCCTGTTGGATGTTAGGTTTTGTTTTTTCCAGGGCGGTTTTACATTTCTCAGGTGTAACTTTGGCCCAGTTCATTCTGCGGACAGGCGGGGGTAAGACCTTGTCCCGACCGCTATTGATCGGGAACGAGAAAGGAATTAGAAAGTGAAAGACCAGCATACTCCACTCATGCAGCATCCAACTTGTTTGCTCTTATGAAACGGAAAAGGCTGCTGAGTGAGTCTCAATTTGCCCATACATGGCTTATGTACACATGATTGTATTTTTTCTTTACAGGTATATTCTTGGAGTTAAAGATTTGTTTTATTGCGCAATAGAGCAGTTAAGTACATTTTAGATAATGCAAACCAACATATATCACTTGTGTATGACTTGTAG
This sequence comes from Lissotriton vulgaris, assembly GCF_964263255.1. Taxonomy (NCBI): domain Eukaryota; kingdom Metazoa; phylum Chordata; class Amphibia; order Caudata; family Salamandridae; genus Lissotriton; species Lissotriton vulgaris. The sequence goes on along the minus strand of NC_141691.1, from coordinate 530,212,092 downwards.
CACTTTTATTTCATATTACTCGAATTTGATACAGAATTAGCCCCAACAGTGGGATATAGTGGGTGAGATAGAGGTGTAAGCAAAGCTGTACGTACTTTACTCTCCTGAACCGTTTAACTTTCATTGTTACTCCTCCCTGTTGAGGCATTCTTACTCTGGCCAATAGGTGGGCGTTCTAACCTCTGCATCACCTCCTACCAGGAATCTGCAACAGAACTCGTGTGGCATCCTCAAAATATGCAGCGCTCATAGTTTCTTAAGCCATCCTTTTGACCTCAGTCTGACCTGCTTTTTTTCTACCTGGAGCCGACCCAGTTGGTACAGCTCCCCCTTTGATTCTGATTGCGGTACTTTGTTCTTTCTGCCTTCATTTCTATAAAGTTTCTCTTTGCAAATTTACATTCTGAAACCGTCTTTTTTTCTGTAGTTGATGATAATTGCTACTGTCCAGGTATGCATATCAGAAATTGCTTCTACTTTATTCCTTAAGCTCAGTTTTACTGACCACCATTCCCCTTGTCCAATGGCAGTCCACTCATATAATGAGAACATGGATCCATAGAGGAAGTTCACTCCAGTCGCAAACTGTCTGCATTAACCCCTTCCGTGCTGATGACGGCTCCCGGTCGTCATCAGTTACGGTGGGCGTGTGCTGATTACGGCCGGGAGCCGTCATGACCACACCCACGATCGGAATGTGCCGCACAGTCGCAGAATTCCGACCGCAGCGAAGGGGTTAATGTGGGTGCTCAGCACTCCCATCCATTGCAGTTGGGATCAACCTCGGGAGCAAAACTGTGTGTATGACCTGGTTCACCAGATAGGCTTCCTTTGTAAACACATGATCTTTTGATTCAAATATGGAATATCCAGACAGTTCTTTGGTGTGTTGGCACATCCATACCCACTTTGTCTCTTCAGAATGTGCTCCTCCAGTCTGTTTCAAATTTATAGCGGGTCTTCAATGGCAGCTCATGTGGCTTAGACAAAATGCTTGATTCCAGCAGGTTTTAATCTTTTGATTGCTGGGGAATCCCACTGAATCGTTACTGTAATTCAAGTACCCCAACTGAGTCATTATCGGAACCCTGGGATCCCCAGCCTAAACAATTGCTTTGATAGGAACCTCAGAACAAAACACCAAAATACAAAATCATGTATACACCAAACACATGCCTAAATATTGGAATATTTAGTTTAATTCACAATCAAATTTGGAGAAGTTTTCATATTTTAAATTTTGACTCTTTATCTGTATATACTTTATTAATAGCCGGGGACCCAAGACTAAGCAATGTCTATGATAGGAACCACAAAACCAATGCACAATAATACAAAAACACTACACAAATGCCCAAATTTGGGAATATTTAATTTATTTTAATTCAAATTTGGAATTGTTTTTATACTTTGCTTCTTTATTTGTATATACTTAATAAATTTTTATTTATTAATTTAAATATTGTTAAATTTTGTAAAAAAAATTGTGCGGACCCCCTGATGAGGCCTTTCTGACCCCCAAGGGTCTCCAATCCACATATTTAGAACCACTGTTTCATGTAGTATGCTTCTCCTGCCCCATAAATTATTTTAATGTCTGGGTTGATGCAAGTTCCTGCAATAAAGTGTCTACCTATACTTCAAGTCTCACAAAATTGTTTAAATGGTTTATTTGCCCTCCATATATCGCTCTCTTTTTGTTCAACAACACATCCATTCCTAGGTTTCTCTTACACTTGTTTACTATTTGCCTTTAAATAAGTAGCAATCCCAAGCAAAATTTCTATAGAGAAAAGAGTCAAGTTTAAGATCTTGCACCAAGAGATACCCATTCAACTGTTATCAGAATGCAGACACCTATTTGAAATCCGCCCAAAGAGTTGTTAGTTACTACCCAGAAGTATTTATATTTATAATAATTTTAGTGAACAAATCTGAGTCCATTCCTCTCTGCCATGTTGTTTTATATATGTTAGGAAGTAGCCTACCTTAATCTTGATAGAAAAAACCATCAGCAGGCCTCCCTATTCAAGTTTTTCACTAATCAGTCTCTTATAATCATTTGCAGCCATCCCATGTACTCACAAGTTACACCTAAGACTTTACTAGTCATTTGTTCCATGCTATCGCACTTACACTTGGGTGGTATTCCCCACTACTTTTGAGCATAGCCTGGTGTACTTGTAAATCAGTATTGCCAAACTCTTCCTCTCTGCCCAAATTTCTGTAACAATTTTAAAATAGTATCCTTTGTTATTTGTACTGTGAATTGTTTGTCTAGCCTTGTGGATACAGGACTGTGTCCCACTGCTGTATTGTTGTTTGGCTATCTTTACTCATTCCAGTATCTAATTAAATATGAAGTCCGGCTGGACTTTATGGTTATTATAGTGCAGATTGTGGCCTATAATTATTTTTATTGTTTATCTCTTCTTGTCAAGGACCGTTGTTGTTCAAATTGATTAATACCCCAGGTCCTTGCTTGCCTAGTGGGTTCCCTTGTTTGTTGAAACAACATGGTTATGCAATATAGTCTGGCAACCACACGTTTCGGGGATGCAGTACCTATAATGTACGTAAAGGCTGACACATCTGGGGGCTCAAGGTATTCATCTCCTAGCAATTCTCTAAACGCCAAATGGGTTCTGTGAAATTGGAATCTGGTCAGGTCGGTGAGATGATGGTCAACGTTACTAAAGTCATCCCATACCTTGCAGACCCCTCCTATAAACAAGTCCCTGACAGTGTGGACTCCCAACATACCTAGTGCTTTTGTGACTCCCTTTTCTTTACAAGGGGCTATCCAGATGCACCAGTTAAGAGGAGCTTTCCGTGAATATAATATAGCGCCCGCCTGCAACTGTAGTAGCATGTGGCAGGCATTTGCGGTGGAGTTAATTGAGTCTAGGATACATGCACCACGGTCTATATTCTGGAACCGCATTCCAGGCAGTGGCAGTGGTGCTGCCACCTCTGTTTCTATCCTTAGATGTGGTATGTCAGGAGAGCTATGAATCCAGTAGTGGGCATGTGCATATTGTGCAGTTCTATAATACAGTTCAAAATCCGGGGAACCAAGCCCGCCCATAGAATAAGGCAAAACTAGGATTTGCCACCTAACTCGCGGCTGCTTGCCTGCCCACACCATCCGGACCATCAAAGTCGTAAGGCGGTGAAAAAAGGCCTTCGGGAGCACCATGGGGATATTCGTAAATAAGAATAGTAGTCTCAGTAACACCACCATTTTCATGATAGATATTCTACCCAGCAACGACAGGGATAGCTTAATCCATATCTCCACATCATCTTCTAACTTACTGAAGGTCGTTCCGTAATTTTTCCGGAAGACAGTCTTGGAGTCTGTGTGGATCCGATTGCCGTAATATCGCACCGCAACCGTGGTCCATATGAGGGGGTAGTCTAATTCAAATTGAGAAGTATTCGGCGTAAGAGGAAAGATAGTTAACATGGAGCCCCGACAGTTTGCCAAAGCGCACCACCTCCCGGAGTACGGCTGAGAGGTTAGTTTAGGGGTGTCTAACGTACAACAGCGTGTCGCCAGCGTAAGTGGAGATTATAATTTTATAGTGTGGAAAACGTATTCCCCGGTGCTGGTGATATTCCTGTAATGCACACAGGAGAGGTTCAGCCACCAAGGCATACAATAATGGTGACAGGGGGCAACCATGTTGCGTGCCCCTGGTAATGTGTATTGGGTCTGTGACTATGTTGCCTATTTTTATTCGGGCCGTAGGTTTACTGTACAAGGCGTCCAACAGCTGGAGAAAGACAGCGCCCACTCCAATCCTGGATAAGACATGTGTCATGAATGGCCATTCAACTGAGTCGAATGCCTTTTCTATGTCTAAAAAGACCGCCGCTGCTGGTGTGTCCGGTTTAATATGTTGCAGGGCACCAAACACAGTGCATAGGTTATAGGTGAGGTTCCTACCAGGTACAAATCCCGCCTACTCTGGGGCAACTAAAAGTGGGACCTACAATTTAGTGTCCACATTGAGCAGGGACAGTGGATGGTACGAGGCACAGTCGTCCGAGTCCTTGCCAGTTTTGAGATGCGTAATTATCACAGCCTCCGACATGGTAGGCGACCTAGTACCTGCGACACAAATGTAGTCAAAAACTGTAGCGAGCTACGGAAGTAGCAGATCAATAAAAGTTCTATGGAACTTGACTGTGAGGCATTCAGAGCCAGGTGCACTGCCTGCACGCATGGAAGATAAAGCCAGTAACATTTCGTCCATCTCTATAAGTTTCATAAGAAGTTCCCTGTGCATGTCGGACAGCCAGGGCAGTTTGATATGTGCTAAATAATCAATTCTATCATCATCCGCAGCAGTAGCAAGCGTGGCCTATAGCGCTGTTTAATATTGATGAAATCTATCCGCTACCTCTTTGGCATTTGACATTATTGAGCCCTCCGCTGACTTAATCTCTACAGTCTGCGTCGCTTCCCACTGATACTTAAACAGCTGTGCCAAAACCCTGCCTGACATGTCCCTTTCTCCATACGACTGGGCCGCTTCATATTTGCCCAGTTGTTTATTCTTATCATCTGCTGCCTGATTGTATTCACCCAGTACTTCTGCAAGTTCCCCTTCCGCCTTCACATCAGAACATTGCAGCCGTCGGCTCTCTAGGTCTTTGATCTTTCCCTCCAGGTCATGCAACTGGTTGCGTATGGCCCAGAGAACCCCCGAGTGCTGTGCTATAGTGATCCCCCGGATGTATACCTTAAAGGTTTCCCAAACTATTTGGTAGTCTTCTACCGAGTCCACATTATTTCGAAAAAGAGCTCTATAGCTTCGAAAAGCTCTTCTTTAAACACCGCATCTAACAGAGAGGAAGGAGGGAATCGTCAAGTGAATGGGGGGTATGCGCCTGCTGGGTGTCTCTAACACCAGGAGAACCAGAGAGTGGTCAGAAAGCGTGCGTGGTAGCACCTAACAAGTGCGGATTTTATCTCATAGCAAGCTAGTGGCAAGCCAATAATCTAAACGAGTGTGGATGTTATGATATGCGGAATAGTGTGTGTAACCCCTCGTTTGTGGGTACTCCGAATGCCAAATATTGCATAGATCATACCTGACCAGAATACTATCCAACTCCCTTGCCGCCGCTGTCATGCCCCATGTAGGGCCCCCTGATCTGTCTAAGCAGGGATCATGGAACAGGTTGAGATCTCCAACCTACAGTTGTTGAATTCCTCTAGGGCAACCTACCACATGTGCCAGCTCTGAGAGAAATTCTGGATTGCCAAAATTAGGGCCATATATGTTGACTAGCATCAGATCCATATTCTTCCCTCTACATCTAGTAAGTGCATATCTCCCGGCAGTGTCAGTGGCTATGGGTGTGAGGGTGAGAGCTGACCTAGGATTGACCCAAGTGAGGACCCCACGCGCATGTGTGGTAAATCCTGCTGCATGTATGGTCCCCAATAGGCCCTTACAACGCAACATAGAGGAAGTAAGCGGGAGATGTGTTTCTTACAATAATGCTTCATCTATGTGGTCCCTCTTCAAGTAGGCGAGAACCTTACATACTTTTCTATAATAGTTCATTCCACGGACATTCCATATTAGTGTTTTAAGTGTGTTCACCCCCGGGACCTGCCCTTCTTCAGTCACCTGTGTCATAAATTCATACAAAGCCACCATCGCTGAATATTATGCAGCTGAATAGATCTGTGCTGTAGGCGAAATCAGTTGAAGATAGCATACAACATTTCTTGTGACCCTTGCCACAACCTCCCACCACCCACATCAAGGCTCCCCCAACCAGGACCTGAAGGAAAGAAGACCCAAAGTGCCCCAAGAACATAACATGCATTCTGCAAACTTTTAAACAAAATTACCCCCCCGCGAAACCCTCTGCTTCCCTCCCTGAGGTACATCAACAACAAACTCCCCTGTGTGTGATTCACTCATGGGTGGAGGTTACCACCTATGCACTAGTAAACCAACCGTTGGAAATGTGTAGGCTAGTCCGCACATCGACTTGATAGCAGTACCCATTGGCGGCTGAAATAGTTAACTTACTTACAGGCCAGATAGAGATTCCAATCAGTCGCCCACCCCTGCAATTCAAATCTGCGCATAAAAAGTTCTGCTCGAAGAGCTAACAACTAATTCTAAAAAGTCTGTACCCCATCGTAGCCAACACAAATTTCAGTTACTTACGCAGCCCACACCCTGTCCTAAAAGACTCGGATCACTGACAGAACCTCGACAGACAAAATATCGAGAGGACAAAGTATGAAGGTTAAAATATCGACTGCCAGAATATCGACTTCCTATCTTCAAACAGGTAAGTGCAAAAATATCGACTCCAAAATATCGAGTGTAAAAAATATAGAATGTCAAAATATCAAATTTTTTAAATGTTAAAAGTAACTTAAAAGTAATATAACAATAAATTAAATTATTATAAACGTATTTAAAATACTTAAACGTAAAATTAAGAAATAATTAATGTATCTTAAAAAAAACATGTTTAATACATATATATATATATATATATATATCGGAGGGGTTTGCTGTTTCATTTCTATTTGCGTGCATGCCAGAGGCACGCCAGAGGCTCCGCTCCATCAAGTGGCAGGAGAATGCTGGCATCTGCTGTTTCCGGCATTTTTCACTTGTTCGAGGTATCGAAATTTCTCCTGCTCACCTCCTGTGTGGATGAAGCTATGGACCACTGCCAGCGGCAGCCCGTGACTGCACGAGGAGCTACAATCACTGCATTGGAGGCTCATGGCCGAGCAGACGCCATCACACGAGGTTGGAGTTGTTTGGGAACCCAAGGGATTCTGTGACTTTTATTTTTCCGTGACACTCCATTCAAATTTGCCGCGCCTTTAGCCTAAACAAATGACCCCTTTTCTACGCAGCATCCACTTGGGTGCAATGCATGCTGGGATTTGAAGTACCACTCGGACTACAATCCTGTAATTTACACCATGTGACTAGGGGTCGTAACCTACCTTCCAATGAGGGCAGGTCAGGATACTCTTAAGGCGTGGGTGGAGTTCCGTTACGGTAGCAGCAGCATCTGACGAAGGTTATGAATACCGAAATGCATCATGCTTTGCTGTCAGCATTAAACGGCTCCTGATGGTTTCCCTGTGTGGCCTCTTTCCTTTTCTAGTCGGAGGGGTTTGCTGTTTCATATATATATATATATATATATAATATTTTTACCATAGGATAGCGAGAGGGTTAAAGGTACTGTAACGACAGAAGGAAAAACGTTGGATAGCGTAGGGGTAAAAATGACTATTCCAACTCCAGTGAGTGCAACAGTAGAGAAAGCGTTGGATAGCGTGGGGGTAAAAATTACTATTACCACTCCAGAGAGTGCAACAGTAGGGAAAGGGTTGGATAGCGTAGGGGTAAAAATTACTATTACCACTCCAGAGAGTGTAACAGTAGGGAAAGTGTTGGATAGCATAGGGGTTAAAATTACTATTCCAACTCCAGTGAGTGCAACAGTAGAGAAAGTGTTGGATAGCGTAAGGGTAAAAATTACTATTCCAACTCCAGAGTGCGCAACAGTAGGGAAAGCGTAGGATAGCGTAGGGGTTAAAATTACTATTACCACTCCAGAGAGCGCAACAGTAGGGAAAGGGTTGGATAGGGTAAAAATTACTATTCCCACTCCAGTGAGTGTAACACTAAGGAAAGCGTTGGATAGCGTAGGAGTAAAAAATACTATTACAACTCCAAAGAGTGTAACAGTAAGGTAAGCGTTGGATAGCGTAGGGGTAAAATTTACTAATCGAACTCCAGAGAGTGTAACAGTAGGGAAAGCGTTGGATAGCGTAGGGGTAAAATTCACTATTCCAACTCCAGAGAGTGTAACAGTAGGGAAAGCGTTGGATAGCGTAGGGGTTAAAATTACTATTCCAACTCCAGAGAGTGTAACAGTAGGGAAAGTGTTGGATAGCATAGGGGTTAAAATTACTATTCCAACTTCAGTGAGTGCAACAGTAAGGAAAGTAAATACTTCTTATATAAATATCAGAAATAGTAAAATCTATTGCAAATTAATTTAAATATTTAAGAATTGTGTACATTATATTACATATTCTATTAAAATGATAAATAATAATTTAATAATATAAATTACCTACTAATACTAAGTATTTACCTATTAACAATCAATTAATTTAAATTTTTTAAATATTTTACAAAATAAACTCAATATATCTATTTAAACAATTTAATTACTTACAACTTAATGACTTCAAAATCTATTCCTCTATAAACACAACCCACTACAGAAATTAAATTCATTAAATTAACATATTTATTAATTAATCATTTAAATGTATTTACCAATTATATTGTAATTAATTCCCAATTAATAATTAATTAACAATTAATTCGAAATAAATACCAATAAAATAAATTACATATTTAATTCATGATTATTAAATTACTTCCCACCCTAATCCTCATAAAACCACATCCCGCTACAGAAAATAAATTACTAAAAATAAATAATTAATCAATTAATCAATTATTTTTAATTACCAATTATATTTTAATTAATTACCAATTGATGATTGATTAACACATAATTTTAATTAAATAGCAATTAATTAAATAACATTTTTTATTAATTATAAGTAAATTACTTCCCACCCTATTCCCCTATAAACCCACAACAGAAATTAAATTACCAAAAAATATATTTATCAATTAATCAATTTACCAATTATATTTAAATTAATCACCAATTAATAATTAATTAACAATTTTAAATAAATAAAAATTAAATAATTAACATATTTAATTAATTACAATTAAATTACTTCCCACCCTATTCCCCTATAAACCCACAACCCGCTACAGATTTATATTACACAAAAATTAAACATTAATATTAACTTACCTTAAATTCGATATTTTTGTTGTCTATATTATGTCTAGTCGATATTATGTCCATTCTATATTTTTGATTCGATATTATTGCTATTGTAGTCGATATTATATTTTTCTAGTCGATATTTTTGTAGTCTATATTATGTCTAGTCGATATTATGTCTAGTCGAAATTAAAAACTCAATATTATGTCCAGTCAACATTAAAAACTCGATATTATGTCTACTTACCAAAAGACTCGTATACACATTATAGCGATACCCAGAGTCATAGTCATAAGTTCCTTTTCTGAGTGGTGTGCAATCTCGTGGTCAGTCCTGCTCATCAAGCATGCCTCCTGCGACCTCCGCTCCTGCTGACTTTTCCGGGCTGCCCAATGCTCCCTGGACCAGTCTTTGATCGCTTTCTGCAGTGCCTTTGGGTCTGTGAAAAGTGTGATCTTCCTTGACGATTTATCCGGAGTCGGGCCTTGTACAGCATCGCATAGTCGGTGTTCTTTTCTCTCAGCTGCTTTTTTAAGTTGTATGAACAGGCATCGCGCCTCCTGTACCCTCGCTGTGAAATCAGGAAACAAGGCAAGCACTGAACTCTCATAGTGAAGTGTCTGCTTCTCCCTGGCAACTCTCAGCGCCACATCCCGATCACGGTAATTAAGCAATTTAGCAATGATGGGTCGTGGTGGTGTACCTGGTGCCAGCCTTGAGCCTAAGGATCGATGTGCCCGCTCGACCGCAAACATGGGCGAAAAAGTATCGCTGCCCAGCAGCTGTCAGCAGTTTCTCCACAAATTCTTCCATGTTCCCAGTGGGTGTTGATTCCGGCAGGCCCGTGATTCGTAGGTTGCTCCTCCCTAACCTTGCTTCTAAATCTTTGGCCTTGTTCTGTAGCGACTGTATCACCTTTTCCATGTGCTTATGACTTATCTCCACGTCCATCTGTGCTTCCTCCACCTCGGTGAGCCGACGTTCAGCCATGTTGAGATGTTCTGCGTGCTTGTCCACTCTTTCAAACATCCTGTCCATGCGGTAGGAGAGGGAGTCGATTTTCGCCCCAGCACCGTTAGCGAGTTTGTAGACCATTTTCCATCGAGGTCCGCATGGCCTTGATATCGCTGTTCGGTAGTTCCAAGGACCACTCCTCAATTGCGCCTCTATCGCCTGTCGAGAGCGCAAGATCCCTGGGCCGGCGCTGGTCAAAGGATAGTTTCTGCTGCGTTTTGTCTGTCCGGCCCATAGTAGCTGTCAGCTGTAGCAAGCTTCCAGTCAGAGATGGCCCTCCATCTACCAGTCAATATTGCCACAAGGGACCTCAGGGCCAGCCGTGCACAGGGGGTGGGACCCAAGCCCACCGTAAGGCCTCTGAAGACTGTAGAGGAGTACTGGGCATCCCAACACGCAGCTCCAATCCCGCCAGTCAACACATTGCAATGGAGCTCACTACACAGCACTCCCCAATCTCCGGCACGGATGCAGACCAAGGTTGGGCTATTCTCCTCGTAGCGCCTACGGGCTATGGCAGGCAGGCAGTCTGGGCGAAACTGACCCAATTGGCCTCACAGTACAAAGAATCAGCTTGTATTGGCCGGGGCTCTGCCCAGAGCTGTCGCGCAAAGATAGTCCTCACCAATCCACCAGCCTTATAGTATAGTGGGGAAGCGGCGGGAGTCGCAGAGGCGTCAGGTGTGCCCAATGCATACGGGCTGTGGCAGAACTCACTTCACATGGCTAGGATCGTGTCTCATGTAGAGTTGTCCACGGGCCCCAGCAGTGTATCACCTTTGGGGGGGAATGACCAGACCTGAGCGCCCTGCCGGACCCCGTCCTCACTCAGTTCTCACCGCCTCGGTGCAGGCGTAGCGAAGAGCGGGACACAGCAGCCGTACCTGAGCACTGTACACTGCCCCGCTTGTCCCACTATCTGGCAAGATGCTCCTCTCACCAAGGCTGGGGGCACGCAGTATCTCGGTACTCTGTGGTGTCGGCGGAGTAGGCAATTACCAATGCTCTGGCCGCCTCATCCAGGCGTGCGCGCCCAGCCAGCATCATCTTCAGGTTGGCCTAATGGATACGAGAGGCCGGGGATGTACGGCCTTGTGCAGGCACCTGTAGCGACTATACCGGCGCGGCTCTCACGCAACGCCAAATTAGGAGCTGAAGGGCTTAACTGGTTCCGTGGGCTTGCTTGAGGTCATACTGTACGCGGGTCCTTCGTACCACTTCCCACTATTTTGTTTATGCCAGAAATGGGTGTGATTGAGGTAATTCTATTTCTGTCAGGGTGTGATATCTTGAATTCGAGTTACATGCCTTTTGTACAAGCCATTCCCTATCCTGTTCATGTTAGAATTAATTTAGGGAGCATGGTTTAAAGCCCTTTGCTCCTTAATATCCGCATAAGGTGCTTTGTTCATGTTTTAGTCACCATTTTATGCAACTGATAGGTACTCTTGTTGGAAGAAAATATGAGTGAAACCTGACTATTCTACAGTTAGGCAGAGGAGAATACGGAAAAAACGGACAACAATAATGAGTTGGAATCTATAGCTGATTCCAAATGCCAGCTAGATATTACCAATACAGGATCCCTTAGGAACTTAAAAAGGCTGCTCTCCACTCTGTAAAGACTTTTTCATACCCGTTTTGCTGCTTACCCTTTTTCAACAACCTTACAGCCGTTTGTAAGGCCTGTTAAGTAGCAGCTCTGTTCGTTAAACGAAGTGCAGAAATGACTTAGAGATTTAGAAGCTTCAGTGTATGCTATTTTTTGCGGCAAAAGTAAGTGATAACTGATGGAAGGTCATACTTCCTTACTGGGTGGGACTGGATGAAGCCTGGAGCTGCTACTCACTGCAGACACAGCAGAAACACTCCTGAAATCAATGTGGCCAAGCTGGATGTGGAAGAGTATGTGGATGACTTGGTTATCGATCAGGCAGGAGACAAAGCTGGACCTGTCCATGTTCATTGCTCAAGTCAACACAATGCAGCACCATGGGGTCGCAGACACTGTCTGTGGGACTGCCACCCAGATTGCTTGAATGGGCAGGTGTTGGTGGCAGGGAGTAAGTACCAAAGGCTCTCCACTCTTATTTTTGTATTTTTTTCAGTTAGTTAGCATTTATTATCTGTTTTTAGTATTCTCTTGAGTGTCAATTCTCTCTACTGCACAAATCTTTAGTCTGTCACAATACTGTTACTTTAGAACTTTCAGGATTGTAAGGGAGGCTGGAAGTGTCTGTTGCTCGGATATTGAGGTTGCTCTAATTATGCTATTTTTTGTTGTTGTTGCATTTCGTTTATAGTTGCAGGTTGGTAATTGGGCGGAAAGGTTAATAGAACTGCCCTGGGTGGGGCGGGCTTCTTTTTTGAGAATGTTTAACATGCAGTTAGGGATTGATGGTATTTAGTATCAACACATTGGTAAGAAGTCTGGTCCCAGTGTCAGAAATGCTTTGTGATGCCATACAGACCGGGTTACAGATTAAATTGACTGTGGAAACTGTTTTGAGCAGTTTCGGATGGTCAGATATGGGGCCAAAATTTCAGACACAACAATCCTGTCTTTACATAGGTTTTTACAGGTCGAGGGCAGTGGGAAGCATGGCTCCCGGAGGTGCCTGTAGAGCTTTAGTGTAAATGTTTTAGTTCTTGGGAATTGCTGCAGCTAACCACCTTTTCCATTCTGGGCTGGTATTAAGCGCCAAGATGCTCCTTGGAGTGATAGAATGCCCTATAAAAAAGCTGTTTTACATTACATTACATTACATTACCAGCTTAGCAGGCATGATGGAACAATGGTGAGAGAATACCTTCCTGATAAGGAACGTTAGTGGTGTGTGTCATGCTCAGTCTAGGAACTTGTATATTTGAAGTCCAGGGGCTCACATATATCTTCGATACAGGAACATGCTTTTTATGGTCTGCACCAACCCCCCCCCCCCCATTTGCATATCGAACGGGTCGCTGCTGCGCCCTCCTCCTTGGACACTTTGTTATATCAAGCCCCATCTCTGTGTTCAGGTCTCTTAGATTCGTTGAACACCACCTCCCATGCTTGGCAGAACTTAATCAAAAGGAGGCTGCCTCAGTTCTGTACTCCCTGCTCCCTGTCCTCCCAGTGGCTGCCTATTTTTCATGAGCCGGAGGTGGTACGCGCTCTCGCGATGATTGGTATCTCAAAAATAGGTGAACTGTTTGAAGATGGAAAGGGAAGTAGTTGGGATGACATAGTGGCGGATAGGCGCAATATAACTTCACTTGCGACGTTCCATTTTTACACAGTTAGGCATGCGCTCCGAGACCTGCTTTGGGAGGAAATGTTGGAACCTTCAGAAGTAGCTCCCTTTTCATTGTTGATGCGGGCAGATTCCCCTTGTAAAATCGTATCCAGGATGTATTGCATGGTACAAGATTACTGGAAGAACCTTTTTATTAAGGCTATATTGGCGTGGCAAACTGACTTGGAGGTCATATTAGATGATGACAAATGGCGCTATTGCTGTGAGGCCACGAGACATGTATCTTTGAATGGACGTCTCAGACTCATTCATTTCAAATTCCTGAATAGGCTGTACTATACTCCTGCCCGTTTGCACAGATATGGCCTGAGAGGTGTAGTGCGGATCAAACAGGATTCATACACTTGGCCTGGCTGTGCCCTGATATCGCTAAATACTGGGCACTAATATTTCAAAAATTGAGTGATATCAATGAGGAACATTTGACACCTGACCCCATATTGGGCCTTCTGGGTTACTCTAAGCAAGCCAGGAAAGATATACGTAGACTGATAGATATAGGCCTATTGATCGCTAAGCGGGGTGGCTATGTATTGGGTCCGGGCCTTCCTCCTACTGTTACACAATGGGCTAAGGACATGTTGTTCTGCAACACACAAGCTGGATTATATAGTGAGCTGTTTCCTCCTCAGAGCCGGCCCAACAACTTCTGGAGCATTTACCAGAGGTACCTAGGGCTGAGCACTTTTTAAACCTTAAAACATCCTTTTGATAGTAAGAGGCGTACTGGGTGCGATGCATTCACACTGCGTGCTGCTGCGCATGCACGCCCTCAAATTGATTCCTGGCAGGATAAGAGATGGTTACATAAGGTCTGGAGAGATCTGTTCCTATATCGGTCCCTCTAGATAACTGAACATTTGGATGGAAGGTCAACCTTAGATTTGCTAATTTCTGATATAGCGCCAAATTAGCATGTATGTACACTGTGACTACTTTTTCATTAGTGCTGTTCAGCAATGTTTTGTTTTGATTTGATTTGTCTGTTTATATCCTATTGCTAAACTAATAAATAAATAAATAAAATATCTTCGATACAGGAAACTTCCCGCAGTGGGGCAGAGGATGCTAAATTGGCATAACAATGAAAGCGGCAACCTCATTACAGCACTTAACTCCTCTTAGACCAGGGGGGTTCTAATATAGTGAAGCTTTGGGGTCCCTTTAAAAAGACGGTTCAGATAAACAAAGAGGATTGTTACATCTAAATGGAGGTAAGGCTGAAGGACGAACACATAGCATCCATAAAAGTTGCGGAATGATTGAGAGGCTGGACTACCACAGCCATGCGCATCAGAGAGTTCAACTGTGCTGAGATTCATCCCTTCACATGGCCTTTCTATCTTTGCCAATGACAACCAGTGAGGAAATGATGGCAGAGGCTGGCTACCTAATTTGGGCCTACAGGACCTAATCAAGAGACCCATTAGCAGTCCTGAGGGTACTCGTTTTGCTCAATGGTTTGCAACCTGCAGCCTAAAACAGATAAATGCCTGAACTGGTTTGATATTATTGGTATGACATTGAATGCTTAATACCCAGGTCAGATAATTTCAGATCACAAACCATTACAGCTCACTGCGGGATGGGGAGAGCTCTCATAAGCGTATCAACATAAAAATTAAGTAATTTATAAAGCACCTAGTTACTTCTAACGATGTTACCCAGCGCTGAGGTTTCGCTCCTGAATACAGATTCAAGGAAAATCCAAAAGTAGCCTCAATCAGATCAATCTGAATAACCAAGTTTTGAGATTTTTTTTTCAGAATAATGATTGTTTTTTCTGTCCGAGAGATAAGGGGAGAGAATTCCACATTTTGCATGCTAGAAAGCTGAAAAAGCATCCCGATGCTTACTCTTTTTACAACAGGAATGCAGGCCAGGAAAGCTCCTGCTGACCTTAAATTCCTTCTAGGAACAAAGGATAACGCTGGCCTTTAAGGTTAAAGATTCTATCTATAACAGTAGCACATAGCTTTAAAAAAAAAAAGACTTTCTCTCAGCCGGTGCAGTTTGTCAAGAGCAGGGCCCGTAGGCACCCACCTTGGATGATTTAACAATAGACTGGATACTCAGTTCTTCACACTCTGGGTTTTCGCCAGTCGGTACTGTGATACTCCCAGATACTAAACATTGCAGAAGTCCAGCATAGATGTGATCATGGTCTGGACTACTGGCTTTCTAGCGGTCTTTGGGAGGAGTTCCAGGATCTTTTTTAGGGTTTTTAAAATCCAAAAACACTTTCCCGCTAGACTTGTAATCTTGCTCTCAAATGAGAGCTTCGCATAAAACCAAATGCCTAGATTCTTAACTTTTGGCTTCCGAACCGGTAGCAGCACCAAGCAGAGAACAAGATTGATGGCTGCTTACCTATGATAAGGACCTGAGTTTTCCTGTCACTCAGCTTCAGGCAGCGGAGGTCCATCCATCTAGCCACGTCCGACAAACAGGACATCAGCAGACCCGCCATGTTGAGCTCATCCTGAGATAAGGGACATAGGAATTGAAAGCATTCACTCTTCAGGACCCAGTCTTTAGGGAGAGAAATAGAAATGATATTGCAAACTACTGTAAAGAGCCTGAGAGATATGTGGGGGTGGAATGGGAGACATTTTAAGCATTGATAGTAGTAGCTTGTATCAAAAAGAGATTCAGTATGGGGAAATTGGCCTGATTAAAGAATGACATTTACCCCCTGCAATTACAGAACATTTGCATGTTAAAAAAAAGCTGCACTCATGGAGAGACTAAGTTGCGAGGATTTCTGTTATCACACAGCCAAACAGATTGAGGAGGAAGGTATGATTAGGAAAATACTTCCATGGCTCTTGAAGGACAATTCACCACATGTGAACTTACTGCTCTGAGATGCATTCGTGGTGAGGTGACTTGCGCCTGGAAATGGATTAATGTCAGTTACACAGATTACTATCCACTCCTTGACTCTACACTATTATGTTTGCTTTGTTCACCCTAAGTTCGCAGGGTATGCTCAAACATTGGTCCCTTGCTCACTTTGCCACTGGATTCAGGCTAGTCTGGCTGATGAGTGGTGTTACCCCGAAACTGGTCCCAGGATGCTTGTTTCTGGTCCAGGAAAGACCTAGCTTGGCATTTCGGGCTGGACTGTTCCCATGAGGAACAGGGTCAAGACTGATTTGAATATAACTGGGTCTGAACTCGGGTGTTGAAGTCAGCTAAAGGACGATGATGGATTCAACCCAGATCTGTGACTGGGGGTGAGTATCTGATAAGTTTCAGCACTCCGTTCTTCATCTCCTTGTGTTTGAATAAAACGATGTGTGTCAGATCTATATGCCATCTGCATGTGGGTCTTGGCTCAGAACAAGATGCATTGTCCTGTGACTCCTGGTCCTTGAAGCATCCCAATCCCATCAAGGAACTGGAGGACAACTTATTTGTGCTAAGCCTCTTGGGGACACATCAGAGCAGCCAATGTACCCTGCAGCAGTGGTTCTTAACCTGTGGTCTACAAAATTTAATAATATGAAATTGAATTAATTAAAATTAATAAAGTATGCAAATAAAGAAGCACGTTTGAAACATTTTATCTATTTTTGATTGTAAATTGAACAAAATATTGTGATATTCTGGAATTTTGTTTGGTATATATTTTTGTTTTTATATTTGTATGTATTGTTTTGAGGTTCAATCATATAAATTGCCTAGGCTGGGGGTCCCCGGCTTCCAATAATGACTTAGTGGGTGTTCCCAAATTCCAATGATTAAGAGGGGATCCACAACAGCAAAAAAGATTATGATCCACTGCCCAACAGCATTGCTTCTTAACTTTTTGACTTCTGTGGACCCCCACTGATTCATTATTTGAATCCGAGGACCCTTACAGAGTCATTACTGGAAGCTGGGTACATTTCCTTGCAGTTCAGACTGGACCGTTCCCATTTGAGCAGGGTCAAAACTGATTTGCATATGGCTAGGTCCAAACTGAGGTGGCATGGTGTGCAAAATAATGGACTGGGATGTGGCCTGAGTAATTGCCAGTGGCTGAGATTATTGCAAGCACTGCATCCATCACTTTTTGTATACTTTACTTGTGAACAAAGGCGGCATAGAGGATGTGTATTTGGACGAAAGTGGCATAGAATTTTACTCCCTTTACTTTTTGGTCCCCAACAAGGTCAGAGGTTTGAAATCCATTCTGGACCTTAGCCTTTTGATTCTTTTCATTCGACAGAGCAAGGTCAAAATGCATTCCTTGAGCCAGGTACTATTGGCCTTCAAAGCTGGGGATCGGATAGTCTCCTTGGAACTTTAGAATGCCTAGTTTCATCTACTAAGTCTTCCTTCATCACAGGCGCTACCTGAGCTCCATGGTGCAGTTTCACGACTGCCAGTTTGTAGTTCTACTAGTTGATCTGTTGACTGTTCTGTGATATTCACCAAGATGCCGCCACTGAAGGAGGCTTTATTTAGAGGTAGTGATTCTGTGTTTTTCCATACTTGGATGACTGGCTGGTGAAAGTCATGTGCCATGCAATAGTCCATGAAAACTTTAAGTGGACTGTGACCCCTCCCCCCAACACATATTGGACTTTACCATCAAAGCCCAGAAGTCTCACCTTACCCCCTAGCAGGGGTTGACCTTCATAGCTACAGTGTTAGGTATAGCCGATATATGGCTTTTCCTCTTCCTTGGAGGGTTACAGTAATTTAGGATATTAGTAAAATATCTCTGGATCAGCCACCGATTCCAGTTCTCCAAGTCTTGTGCCTCTTTGGCCTCATGCATCCTGTTAGTGCTGGACACTAGGTGGCAGAAGAGGCCCCCTTGAGTAGTGTTTGAGGAAACAGTGGCTCCAGCATCAGGAGAATCTATTGCATCAGATGCAGATTTAGAACTTTGTTCTCCCAGATCAGTACTGGTGGAGGTGCTCTTCCAATTTATTGGTGGGCTGTCCTTTCCAGAGTCACAGGCTGCCGTGTTTATGGATCCTGCTATTTGAAGATGTGGAAAACAGTTACCAAATATAAGAAGCTCATAAAGTGAGTAATATGTGGAAAGTTTTATTATCCACCAGTACTACCGTTATTGAAGGTAAGCTCTACTTCTTCTACCCCATGTCCCATATTTTTCTTTAGTATAATAACTTAGGGCATAGATGCAGGTTCATATATAAATAAATATTTTTACTTATTGCTAACCAAAAATTGTCTTGTAGTCGATGTGCTTTTGGGCCTAGTATCGCAAAAGGGAGAAACTTCGAGAGTCTTCTACAGTAAAAGTGTTCCTCACATTTACTAAGATGTAAGATGTGTTTTTGGACTGATCTGGTTTCAGTTAACTTTACAGTCAATAGTAGTTCTTGTGTCTATAGAGTGAAAACAAAACATCATGCTCTAATTAAGTTGCTAAGCATTGATTGCTGTACCATGAGGTACATTATTTAAGGGGTATTCTCATTATTTCACCATTATTGGATTACTTAAGATTACTTTGACTTTTCTCTGTACTATTTTACTGGAAATTTCTTTGATTACCTTACCATACATTTAGTTACAGATAGAGATGAGTTTGTTTACTTTATCGTTTATCTAATGCCGATTAGTTACTTTGATTAAATTGCATTAGATTTCATGTGGTTAATTGATGTCTTACTAACAGAGCATATGTGCCCTCCTGTATGAAAAGCATCATGGTTCTCCAGTTATCCACATTGCCTCCGTAGTCCATCCCCCACCAATTATCTCACCGTCTCCGGTGCCCTAAATTACAGTGGTGCTCTACTGTTGCCCATCAGTTAGTCCTTTGGTTACCACTACCCTAGTATAATCACCCTATAACATACGCATATCAAAGCTGTCAAAGCGAGAGGCTGGAAAGAGTGTTTTCTCTAACTAGATGGACGGTCTCCCTCGTCCTTAGACAAATTGCCCAGTTTCCGGGTTGGTCAGTCAGGTTCTGCCTCTCAGTAAGTAAATCTGTGATTAAGGTTGAGTGATATGTCCCATATTTGTGTGATGTATGGTCAAATGTGTTTTCCTCTAACCTGGACCACATGTTTTTTTCTTTCAAATTGCCCCTTTTGGGAAAAAATAATAACCTCCAGTACAATGTAAAGACACAACTACGGCTTTTCCTCGGTTAACGTATTACTAATGTAATGTGACTGGGACAAAATGGGTTGGTCCAATGTGAGTTTGCTGGTGGCAGGTCCTACGCCAGGTCCTGTGGGCGCCGTATTACGAGCTGACCGTCCAGACCATTCACTGCTGCGCAGGCTGCGCCAGGGAACTCTGTTCCCCGGCGATGGTGCAGTGGATAGGGGTATCCAATATGCAAGGTGGGACCAGCTTGTTCCACCAAACATAATTAGAGTTTCCCCACTGTCGGAGAGCCTACCATATAAAGCCTGACGGTGGGGAAATAAAGAGCGCCCAAGATGGCCCCTGTGCCATCGCTGCCATGGGGATTCATTCATGTTTGCATGTACCCCAAGTGCCAGCACGCCATGGACTTCACAGTCCCTATCGTTCTGGAACTTCTTTTGGATTCCCATTGCGGTTCCCATTTTCAGGGCACCGCCGTGGGAACGGCCGCCAGAAATGAGTTGTTATCGTAATCTGGCGGGCAGACCATGCTTCGCTTTGGTGATGCTATGCTGGCGCAAAGCTGGCACAGCACTGCCAAAGGCGTAATCAGTCCCTAGACCTAATGCAAAGTTTATTGTTTATACTGCTCCGTTGTGCCATAGTCCTCAAGTCGCGCTTTATTAAAAAGTGTAAATTAAAATACAAAGTGAATAAATAATATTTAATTTTGCTGCAGATTAAATGAATTAAGAAGTATAGAGAGAGACCTTCCTTAATATCAAATGGTTGAATTTCCCTTTAAAATTCTGTGATATTCGTGTTGCTAAATTTTAAATCATAGATTCTGAAAGGTAGAAATATAAATCTGACCTGTTTATGGTTTTTAATTGCAAGTTTTTGATTACCTACATTAGAAGGATTTCTAATTACACGTGTTACTTCAGTGTCGGGCTAAACCCCATGGAGGCCCCTAAGCAATCGAAATTTCAGGGTCCCCTTCACAAATTATCTCCTAATACGTTTTTAATTTAACCAACCAGCAATATTTTAGTGAACCAATTTTATTACACAAAAATAAACATTAACAATTATTAATGTTACTAAACAAATATTACTTTTTCAAATTTTTAATAAATCGCCAAAACTTCAAATATTCGATGGCTACATTACAGTATTTTCTCTATGGAGTCTTTAATGCAAAGTTTTCGTTCGTTTGAGTTGATTCATTTTTTAGATCTTTAGGAAACAATTTAAGAAAGCTTGATTGTAACTTTCTTTCAAGATCAAATCAATATTATTTTGATCCATTGTCGCGGGGTCACTTAAAGGAGTGGGTTCGTAGGCCGGTGCTTACTTTCCCGGTTTGGTAACCCGGAACTGTGTTCCTTCAGTGCTTGATGCTGCTATAGACATTGACCTCTGATGCGGAAACGCATATGATGGTTTCCATAACCGACAGCTAACAGCAGGGCAGCATAAGCATATGCCAGCGCCAGCACCTGGGCCCTCTCTCATGGAATCCCAAGTGGGCCGGTTTGTGGGCCGCTTGGCATTAATTCGTCAACTATTGATCCGCTCTTCCCGCCCCACCGGTCATCTAAGTGGCAGAAGTGTGTTTGTTTGCTTTGGCGATGCACGCGGGAAATCTTTCTTGTGGTAAATTGTGAGTTTTGTAATGGTACCCACTGTTCTATTAGCATCGGCAGACTGGTATTGAAAATGACAAATGGCTAGAAGCTTCCTTTATGTGCTTCTTGTTTTATTGTTATAAATAAGGGTCGTTTTACAAGGCCTTAAAATCCTTTTATTTTTTTCAGAACTGATTTAGTTTTGAGTGGACTGAACATTTTAGATGATTTATTGCACATTTATGTATTTTCTTTATTAATTATATATTTTTCATAAATGTTTAATTGAGCACACCACACACACACTACCCGAGGAGTAAAAAAACACTTACGGTCCTCAAATTCTCCATATCACGTTCTCCCGTGTATCAATATTGCATACATTTTCATTTAATTTTTTTTGTTAAAAATAAAGAAATAAATAAGAGAATAAAGACCGCACAGGAAAGGTCACAAAAAACAATACCTTATGCACGCACACCCACACCGCTTTCCAGTCCCACCAGTTCACAAGGCACCCTCTCTGTCCCACCCTTGAAAATGACTTTTCCATATTCGTGCCAAAGTGCAACAAAGAGCTTACTGGCAGATTCATCAAAGACCCATTTTGCGAGTCTATAATAGCGATTCATAAGGAATCGCTATTACAGACTCGGAAAACGGGATTCATGTAGGAATCGCAAATTAAATTGCGATTCCTACACACTCCTTATTTGCGATTAGCAATTAGCTAATCGCAAATAAGATAGCGATTTCAAGGGTGCCAGGGGTGTCCAAAGGACACCCTGTAGCACCCCTGAAATGCAAATTTACACGTGTTGCGCACACACATGTCCAAAGGACATGTGTGTGTGTAACATGGAACAGAGAAAAATGCACTAAAGTGCTTTTTTCAACTTTTTCGCTATTTACCACGAAGTCAGACTTCGTGGTAAATAGCGACCAAATATTGCGAATTCGCAATTTAAAATTGGTTCATGAATTGCATTTAAGGAATCTCTAATAGAGATTCCTTAAATCCAATTCCTCGCAAATATGCGATTTCACAAATAGCGATTTTTGCATTTGGGATGATGAATCCCAAATGCAAAAATCGCACTCGCAAAGGGCCAGGTTCTCAGAATCTGGCCCTTAGCGAGCGCAGTTTACCTTCATGAATCGGGCTGAAAATGAAGTAGAACGAAGCATCGACACAAAAAGTATATTGCTACCAAGTGAAGTGAAGTGAAGTAGAGTATGAGGATGTGATCATAATATCTACATTGCTGAATTATGGAACTAAATATCTTGGGAAAATATGAGCAGTCGGGTGATTTTCGGTGCATGTATGTGTGAGGGCAGTCGATTTGGGGATGACAAACTGGAGTTTACTGATGGGATCGATGCTGTGGACAATGCTTAGTTGATTACCCTAATCATGAAAAGCCACACAGTGTGAACTACTTGATTTCTACTACTTAATTTAAAGGTGCGGATTTGCTGCTACTGCAAGTAAGTTTACATCCGAGGTTCATGTGCTACGTAGCTGAATTAATTGGTGTTACTAATGTTACATGTCCAGAGTCACTCAAAAACCATAAGGTAATATAAGCACGGTAATATTGACCTTAAGCCTTGCACACATTTGCTCTTTTTTTCTGGTTGGCAAAATCTCAAGCAGGGAGTATGCTTACTCTACTGGCGCACACCTTTAGCCCCTACTTCCACTAAATTGCATTGTTAGCAGCACAGGAACACCCCAAGTGGTAGGGTAAGGGTTAAGGGTTATTTACATTTTGTTAACATTTCTTCTTCACGTGTGAAGTATTTTTCCAAGTGAATAAGTCCCTTCTCCCACAAATCGATGTCCAGTAAAATCCCCAGTTAATAAAGTACAGGGGCTGACCTTTAACCACCAGCAACCAGGCATAAGGAAGTGCAGAACAATGCGGCCACATGCATCATCCCGGCCTTTTGCGAATTCCAAATTGCGAAAAATAGGGAATCGCAATTTGGAATTCGCAAAATGGGATGCATGTATATTTTCGCAAAATATTTGCGATTCGGTAAAAGTCGCAATTTTTACCGAATCGCAAATATTATGCGAATTCCAAAGTGCGATTTCGCAATTCCCATTGATTCCTATGGGCCAAAAAGCCCATAGAGATCAATGGGAAGGCTTTAACAAATTGCGATTTTCTTTTTAAAAATCGCAATTTGTTAATGCATTCCAAGGGTGCAGAGGGGGGTCCAAAGGACCCCCCCTGCACCCCAGAAATGTAATTTGAAGTGCATGTTTCACACACACATGTCCTTAGGACATGTGTGTCTGAAACATGAAAGTTTAAAAAATGCATTTTTGAGCATTTTCAAAACTTTTCGCAAATTACCACGAGGTTCAACCTCGTGGTAATTTGCACCTCCTAATTGCTAATTCGCAATTAGAAAAACAATCATGCATTGCTTTTAAGGAATTGCAAATTTGCGATTCCTTAAAAGCAATCGCATTTTTGGAAATCGCTAAAAATAGCGAATTTCACAAAAATGCATGATGCATCCCAAAAACTTTTTTAGGAAGTGCAAACGGCCAAATTTACCGATTCGCACCGTTTGCACTTCCTAAATAAGTTGATGCATGTTGGGGATGGTTCTTTGTGGAAAAATTTAATCAATCAATTGATGTACCAAGAAAGTTGTTCATATGAATTACGTACATTAATTAAAGTAGAAAGTTGAAGAGAAGTGACTGTAGCCATACATCTGACCGGAATATATAACATTTAATTCATCATAACTGTGCTTAGTGATCAAGTGATCACACAGTATGGAAAAAATTAATAAATCATAAAGGTGTTTATAATACAGAGTCAGTGAACCATGCAAGTAATTGTTATATTGTTGTTTGTCCAGATTGGATCATAGAGAATGAACCCAAGTATGTGGTTCAGTAACCGTGCTAGAAGATTGCATGATCAGTAGTTCACTGCCCTCGGACGAACTGACTGCGGTAGTCAGTGTGTGGCCACAAGCAATCAAGTGAAGAAGGAGAACTGGTTCACTCTTTATCGGCTAACTGACTCTGGCAGTGGCTTTCCTTGTACCACAAATGAGGCATAGAAAACTATAGGCGGTCTTAATACTTTTGTGGAAACACTTCATTCAATTTTGATTGGAAGATCGCCACATAAAGGTTGAGATAACAATCAGGTAATCTTCTGACACTGTCACTGAAAGTCGTCACCATATTGAACTATCTTTCACACCTTTGAAGTCATCCTCCCCATCTAATGAGGTGTCTCAATGGTTCAAAAAATGTAAAGTTGTCCTTTCAGTCTTCCTCTGACCATTATGAGATGGATGCCTCTGATGCGGCCATACTGAGAGTTTTTTGGGTCATGGGTCGCCCTCAAAATGTAGTCTTGATCTCTTCTTCATTGGAGAGTTGTTGGTAGTGTAGCAACCTTGGAGTTTTGGGTGACATTCTGTGCCTTACTGTGGCTTATGCCGCACAGCTTCCACGCTGGTGCTGACAGTGCTCACGTCAGTGCTTAAGTCTTCTACACTGAAGGTGCTGCTAATGGTGTGTTCCTTACTGCTGTCTAACACCTGCATTCCACTTTCTTGGCTTCCATTTCTAATTCTACAGGGAATTTAAGAAATAGAAGGTACGCATGTTCTCAGATGATGAACCATCTGCAGAAAAAATTAATTGAAGAAGTTTGTTGATCAGTTATTGAAAACCTTAGCAAAAAAAACATAAACAATCATTTGGCCTGTGTTACGGAATCAAAAATAATCATTTGTACAGAAATGACCTGTCAAACATTATGTAAAAAAATTGGAATCAATGAATTTCTCGTTTGTAAATTCATTTCCAGTCATCATGAAACTTGCTGTTTTTGAATACTTTCTAAAGTCAATACTATTTAGTGTAAACTTCAACGTTTTTTTCCAAGCAGTCCTGAGCAATGGACAAAGACAAAGGAGGTAGATTAAAGTTTGCTTAGATTGGTTGCAGAGCCTACACAAAAAAGATTGAATAGCATTGCTAGACCAGTTTCCTCTAGTTTACCATATTGGAACCAGTAGGAAACCCAGCCTTAAAAAAGCCTTCGTCTTTTTTATAACTATAGCTCAGTGAAGTATTTAGCTGCCTCGTACCCTTTAACTAACCAAAATAAAGGCACCATATGTTTCAAGTTTTTGTAGAAAATGCCTTAACTATTTGGATGAAAGTTATTGTGGACATTGCTTCTAACAGGCTTAAAGTTTGCAGTTATTACCATATGAATGTATTGGCCATGGCATTTTATTCCCTTAGCCATATCCATTTGAAGCCCAAGGGATTGCTTTAAGTCTATCGTCAGGAGCATATTTAATTTTAAACATGGTGCCTAGAAAGTGTCTCATTGTGTTGATCTTGGCATGACAAAATAACGTTGTGGCTGAGTTCCCTATGAGGAGTAAACTGTGGAAGTCAGAAGGTGGCACTAATATTGTCCGGCACTGCACATTCCAGACAGGCATTTAGTTTAGTTGAAATTCAAAATTACCATTAAAAGGAAGGGTAGTAGGGGGAGGAGCTATGCTAGCGAACAAGATGGCTGCTTAGGCTCCCGGCTCCGCCGACCTCAGTCTCCTGCCAGATGATCCTGTCATTTATCCTGTCTTTACGCCCTGCCTCCGTGTATATGAACTGGACTACAGCTCGATGGTGCGATCCCGAGATTTCTACCGGTTTGGTAGACAGAGTTATATCGTGTTAAAGTTTGCGGCCTAGCCCAGCTTGGAAGCCGGGGTCTTGAGTACTGGACCAGCCGGGTTCCAGTTGAACAACATCGGCCGTGAGCATGTGGCAGGGTCCGGTCTATTGGTGTGGAGGTTTTCTTGGCCCGATTTTGATGGCGGTTTCCTGAGTTGGTAAACATCGAAGGAGGGGTGACGATGCAAGACTGAGGCTGTGGGCGGAGGTCCCTGACCCGGTGGCCCGGGTAGCCACCCGCCGGCGTTCGCTGGGTTGGGATCTGCGCTTGCAGTGGCGAAGCGCAGATCGATGCCGCTGTTAACATTGAGTACCCCTCTGCTGTTGTCCGTTCCACTTTTGACTGTTCCCCCGGGGAGAACGGGCTCTATGGGGGACGTGAAAATGGTTGATATCGAGCGAGGAGCAGTGGAGCGGACTGAGAATGAACCGTCGTTGCGAACTGTGCTGGCGGCCATTGGGGCTCTTTATACTAATGTGGAAGCCCTTATTCATAAAATGATAGCGCGTTCGTTTGAAATTGGGCGGATTGGACCGGATCCTGCTCCACTACAAGAAATGAAGCAGCTCGAGATACCCACGATGGCCATTTTCATAGAGGGAGCGGGCCCGTGCAACAAGAGATGTTGGAGCCTTCGGCCGGTGTGATGGCCGATATGAGCGAGATCGGTGCTTCGAATGGATCGTCAAGCGTACTATCAACGCTGACTGTGGAATGACTAATCTGTCCTCCCTTTCCGGAGACTTTTGATGAGAACTGTTTTGGTCTTGAAACCGCGTCTCTCCCCTATCCGCCAGTTCCATTACGATGGCGGAGGAAACAAAGTTGGGAGTTCATGACTGTGAGGAGAGTCTTTGGACCTGATGGAGTTCTCAGCGACTTAACATCTTTGCTTGATCTCAGTTTGAACTTTGCTGCACTTTTCTCGTATTTTGACTATCCTGTGGAGGCGGCAGTTAGTCCGGAAGGGGTTCGCACGTCCGATCGGAAGGGTCAAGGATGAGACTGATTGACTGGGTTTGACATCGTGGTCTTGATGGATGTGGGATTTGCTACCATGATGCTTGCGGGAGGTTGGGCGGTGTTTACAGTTTTCCATGTTGCGTACTGCATTAGCTTCTTAATATATTTGTGGATTTACTCTGGGGGATTCTTGGTTCTGGCGGGAGGGAGGGGGACCGGGGGCAAGTACAAAGGTGCCCTCCTCCATATTCTATTTTTAGTATTTAGTTAGATGGGGCGACAGGCACACTGCTAGTTGGAGTTCGGCGAAAGCCATATGCAGGGGTGCAGGGTGGGGGGGATGGGTTTTAGTGTGGTTAGTTTAGGCTGTGGTGTAAATATTTTTGTCATTTATCCTGATTTCGTTTTTTCGTATCTGGGGGCACTACACCTTTCTTTATCCTGTTGTTGGGTGGTGGGGACTGAGTACTGTAGCGCATCAAATGTAGCTTAATTGTGTGCAGTCAACCATTATTGAACGATTTACGTGTCGATTTTTCAATGACCCCGCCCACTGTTTTTTCCAGAAATCCTGATATCTGAAAATGTTTGCTTATTATTGTAACTGAATGTGATGTCCCAGATACGTCTTTGTTTTATTTTGTTTTATATTTGAAAATATATTAAAAAAAAATAATAATAATAATAAATTTAAAAAAAAGAAAGGGTAGTAAATTACCTAAAATACAGAAACTACCTTTCAAATTGGTGTTCATATGGAAGTTTCGAGGGAGTGTTATAAACAATTGAAGCACTAAATGAATTAATTGAGTTTAGATTTCAAACTATTAATGTGGAGTTTGTTCCCCATCCCCTATTCCTCCAGTCAAACACCAAAAAAGTCCAGACTCCCACGATATTAGGAGGTCACATATCTGCCAACAGCGTCTACTCATAGTACCTTGGCCAAAGACCACAACTGCTGACTTTGATGCATTATTGAGGAGTTGATATGTCACATTGTACTGAAGTAGAGCTGTCTATTTGTACTGTAATCTAACCGGAGTATAATGCAACAAAATGGTATCATCAGTGTACTGTAAGATCTTTATTGTTCTTGTGTGTAATTTAGAGGGAAAATGAGACTGGCTGTCTAGAGCTACCCCCATTTCTACTAACAGTGTTAATCGTAGGAGGCAAGCACTGAGCCTGCTTCAGTCCGTAGTATATTTTCTTTTTTGAGATCTGAGGGGTCTGTCCCAGCTTGACTCTAACCCATGTGCTGTTACTAAGGTCAATGATTAGATGCAATAATGAGTCTGCAATGCTCCATTTATTTTACTTCTCCCATAGAAATGACCTGTCCACTTTACCAAATGCACAGCAGGAATCAGTGAAACATGTAAATAGTTAATGTTTCTTAGCAAATATAGCTTGGTGTGCTATTAATTGAACTGCTGACTCGTTTTCAAAGGTTTTGCCATGTTGCCTAAAGCCTGTCCAATAATAAGACCTCAAGGCCATTTCTGGTACATATAAGGTCATACAGAAAATGCACAGTTAACAAGTGGGAGGAGCTAACAGTTGCTAATTCTTGTGAACACATACTGGCATTTACAGACTAGGGACAGCTGCAAGCTCAACTGAGCATGTGCGAAGCAGAAAAGGCTAAATATAACCTGTCTTTAGGCAGATTTCAAGAGCAGACAACAGCAAGGTAGGACAGAGCACATGGCACGCATGTGGTAGCACATGGCAAACAAGATGGCTGCCAGAAATACAAAATGGATTCCACAAAACAGACAAGATAACTTCTAAATACAGGATGGCTTCTTCTAATGCTAACCCAATCGCTGCAACAGACGACCCTTTTAGCATTAGCTGAAGACATTCGCTCATCTGGGGTAATCTAGATATGCATCCTGTATATCGATTCTCATCAGTTCAGTGACCTCTTTATTTAGCATTTGTTGGGATTTCATTTCTGCAATATTTCTCTTGGCAGGTGTACAAGCAGTGATGCAAATGAAGCACAGCATGGGACCACATTATATACATATACAGCATGTAAATAATATCACCAGTTGTATACATAGAACAGTCAGTAGCTTTCAGTCCCAAGTAATAAAGAGTGTCCGCATCCAGTTCGAAAAAGTCCATGTACCAGTCTCTGGGTCAATCTCTGCAGCAATCCTATGCAGTGTAGAGATTGCATCATATACTGAAGGCGAGTGATCCGGTTTAAAGACACAACAACTGCTACTGATGATGCAACATGCACCACCTCGATCAGCCAAAATCACATCAAGCACCATACGATTCTGGAGTGCTAAAATCCTCGCAACTTGCAGCTCTTCTGTAATGTTCCCAAGTGCCATTGCTATCTGATTGGTAACAGCTTACACAACACGATTTAATCTCCTTATTTTTCTACTGTTCAATGCAGCACCCACGAAAAAGAATAAGCCTAAGTTAAAGTCAACATATTGTTGCAAAGCTGTGTCAGTTTGGTCATTTTCATCCATACTTATTGTCCTCTTATTTCTGTTCTTGGAAATGTCATTGTACAGTCTATAGTCCATATGATAAGATGTAGGTGCCAGAAACAAAGGGAGCAACAGAAAGGACACGTAGCAGACCCCAAACCACCCCACAGGTAGTTGGAAGTATATCTTATTACCGCAAATAAAGTATGTATTATGCGATGAAATAAAGCTACTATCATTGGTACCTTCAATTGTCAGAATTACAGTACATTCACTTCTCCCCACTAGAATTCTCCCAACAATACTAATACATAAGTCTGCGTTGGCTCTTGTCACTGAAATTACAAAAGGTCCATTGTTCTTCATAGTCCTTGTATTTGTGAACACATGTGGCATAGAAATATTGTCAGGTTGGTACGCCTCCCATTTTGTTACTGTAGCTTGAGGGTACCCATTCTCATCAGGATAGCATTCTTTATTAAGGTGATAATTAATCTGTCCTACTGTCATTACTGTGATGTTTGCCCTTTCAGAGACAAATAAGAGCGCAAACCATGCTTGACAAGAACAATTATGAGAGAATGGAAGAGGAATGAAAGGTGTACCTCCTTTCTTTTGGTGCACAGGTATCATCCCATACACCCAACAGTTGGTAGTATTCGTGGCATTATGTGTATGATGCAATATCTAGATGAATGTATTATTCAGGTAGGATTGTCGATGCTTCTGCTCATGGTAGGGAAGCGTAAAGTAGTGGTGCTCAACTGGTACTGGAGTAGTGGCGATCAAAAGCTCTCGAACAGGAGCCATTTTCTCAACATACCAGGTAATTGCTGCCATAACCACCATAGCACCAACAAACCCTACAGCACAAATTCTTTTCTTAGTGCAGATCTTAGCAACTTTTGATCTCTCGGCAGACATGATCACTTCGTCGTCAAAAAAACCCCAACCGTTGGAGCTCTTATCCCTGGGCAGCCGTTAATTTCTTCATCGAGGGTCTAGACGGGTGTCACTTCGCAGTACTGATCCCCCCCACCCCCCTTGCCACATCGGCACTCCGTTTCACCAACCCAGGGCGGTAGCTCAACCAGTCCTTTTCGACAATGCAGGCTCTTTCTGTGGTCTCAATTGGTATTGCGATACTCCAGAAATCGTGTGGTCCGGGAAGACTTCCTCAGATTTGTCAGGTGAGATGGCTTTGGTTTTTCTCTGTATCCAGGTTCTCTCAATGGTCGGTCAGCACAGCTGGTTCCACCAAGGTAGGCGACACACATTTGCAGTGTGTGCTATGGATCCAATTCTTTCTGTTCGTCACTCGAACTGCTGTCCTCGTTCGTCACTCGAATTGCTGTCCTCGTAGCCAAAAGCACTTGCCCTGGTCCTCGCCACCTCGGCTCCAAGCTGTTTGACCTCTCAAATATTCTGACCATAACCTGGTCTCCAGGCCGGAGATCGTGGGCCTCGCCTGTAGATCTGTCAGGAAGAGCTTCTTGAACCTGTTGATGAATAGAGATCAAACTGTTGGTTAACTGTGCCAAATAATCATTCATCAGAACACAAGGTACATCATGTATGGGGTGTGGCTTAGGAACTCCCCAAATGTTCATCGGTCTCCCAAACACCACTTCATATGGTGTAAGTCCAGATCGTGAATGTGGCACCGATCTTATGGACAACAATGCCTGAGGTAGTGCATCTGGCCATTTCAGAGACGTGGAAGCCAGTATTTTCGCTAATTTCAGTTTCAAAGTAACGTATCTCTCCACTAATCCTGCTGATTGTGGGTGGAAGACTGCATGGAATTTCTGCTTGATCCCTTATCCTTTCAGGACATATTCAACAACTTGCCCAATAAAATGAGGTCTGTTGTCACTCCACAAAAGTTTGCAAACACCATATCTAGGGAAAAACTCCGTTAGAGAGCTGTAGTGTCCTTTGTAGGGTATGCCTCTATCCATTTACTGAAGGCACATACCACTACTAAGACATACTTTAAGTTATTGCAGCGTTCAAGTTGGATGTAATCCATCTGCAAAACTTCAAAATGTGCAGTCGGTGTAGGAGTTCGTGTCTCTTTACCAGGATTATACTGCCAACAGATCAAACAGGACTGTACTACTCTCTTAGCTGTGCTGGCAATTTCAGGATGCTCCCAAATTCGCGTAAGCAATTTCGTTATTGCTAGAGCTCCAACAATGCCAGCCCATGTGCCATTTGAACCATAGGTTGTAAATAAGCAGCAGGCAATTTCCACGTATCCATTTCTTTGTTACACCAACAGCACTTATAGTCTAACATTCCTTCTTTAGGCCATTGCTCCAGCTCTTTCACAGAGGCAGATCTCTGTATTTCTAATACTTCTTCTCTAGCATCATGCCAACGTTCATCTTGTGATTTCTCTACGTAAGTGGATGTAGTGCTTTGTTCCATCGCAGTCTCACGAGCTACGCGATCTGCAAAGGTGTTGCCTTGTCCTATCTTATCAATGACTTTCTTCTGTGCACTACACTTAATAGCAATTTTCTTTGGATATGTAAGTGCAGTCAAAAGATTATGCACTAGTTCTCTGTGCATTATCTGCATCCTGTGGGATGTAAGAAAGCCTCTTTCCTTCCAGAGGAGGCCCAAATCATGGGCCATTCCAAAAGCATAGCGACTGTCTGTATAGATGTTCACACGCAAGTTTGTGCTAAGTTCACATGCTCAGCTGCTTGAGCCGACTTCTGTGGTATGCGAGCTGTCTCCACTACTGTCTTAAGTGTCTTAATTGCATATGCAGCTGAGGTCGTGCCATCTGGTAACTTCAAACCGGACCCATCAATCCTCAGTTCCCAATCTGCATCTGAAAGGGGCATATCTTGCAAATCAACGCGACCCTTTGTCAGTTACTCAGTAAGGAATATACAATTCACTGGATATGGCAACAAAGTAGCTGGGTTTAGAGTCGCACACCTCTTTAGGGTAATGTGAGGGGCTAAAAGTGTCAATTTGTATCCTGTCAGGCGAGCACTAGTGCTGCGTTTTAGCCTGATTCAAAAGGGCATCTACTGCATGGGGTACTAGCACCAACAGTTTGTGACAAAACTATCCCTTCACTCTGACGTATGGACACAGCTGTTGCTGCAACTGAACAGAAGCACCCAGGCAATGCACGAGCAACAGGATCAAGAACTGCTGAAAAATATGCACAGCAACGCTGCTTGTCACTGTGTGCCTGTACTAAAAATGACAATGCACACCCATCTTTCTCGTGTACATAAAGTGTAAAGGCCTTCGTGTAATCTGGAGTGCCTAACACTGGTGCAGAACAAAGAGCTTGACGTAACTGATGAAAAGCATTCTAACATTCATCTGTCCATGGAAGGGACATTGGAGTGTCTTTAGTCAAAAGCGCTAGCAGGGGTTTCAGCAATATGTGAAAATCCTAATATCCATTGCCTGCAGAATGAAGTCAAACCAATGAATGCACGGACATCTTTCTGAGTAGAAGGTACTGGTGTGTCTAAAATTGCTTGTATGCGATCTGGTGTAAGTGCACGACCCTCCTTAGACAGAAGGTGACCTAAATAGGTTACCTTCGGTCTACAATATTGCTATTTCTTTCTTGACACTTTATGGTTGTGTGTAGCAAGAAAAGAAAGAGACAAAGTACATTTTCCACACCGCTCAGGCGTATCTGCTGCCAACAAGATGTCATCGACATATTGTATGAGAACCACTCCTTCAGACAAAGTAAAGCAATCAAGTTGTCTTTTCAATGCTTGACTATAAATGCTAGGACTCTCAGTGTACCCTTGAGGAATTCTACAAAATCTATACAATCGATTATTCAAAGTGAAGCCGAACAAATATCGGCTATCAGGATGAATAGGAATCGAGAAGAAAGCATTCTTCAAATCGATTACAGAAAATGTAGTTGCTGTTGGAGGAACAGGGTAAGTAAAGTTGTTATGCCCGAAACCACAGGGTACTGCGGTAGTACAATCTTGTTGACTTCTCTCAAATCAATCATGAATCTGTAAATCTTAGTGTCAGTGTCTTTTTTCAAGATAGGAAGAATAGGACTGTTGCAAACATTATAAGGAACTTCCTCCACAACCCCCACTTTAATCAAATCATGGACAATGCGTATAAGTGCTTCTTCCCCTTCTTGAGGAATGTTATATTGCGGCAATCATGGCAATGAAGAGCCCTCCTTGACACTAATATGCACTGGTGGGATATTCATTTGCCCTACATCTGTGTCTGAAGTAGACCACAAAGTACTAGGGAGTGAAGCTAATGCAATATCCGCTTGAAAAAGACAACATCTCTCAATCACGGGGTAGTTGTCTTTCAAAATAACACTTACACCTTCAGGAGAACATCGTATCGTAGCCCTGAAATATTTGAGCATATCAAAACCCACAATATTGTCTGGTGTCTTTGGAGAGAGCAAAAACGGACACGGAGCAGTAAATTTATCAACATGGAATGCAAGTGGTTGTGATAGTGCGCCGGGACGCTCCTTCGCTGGAGCAGCCGTGCGCAATACAAATAGCACTAACATAGCGGGCTAAGGAAAGGTGTACCATCGAAACCTATCGATGTAATGATTAAGCCAGACAGGGGAGCCCTTGGAACCAATTGTTTGAATAAGGCGCTACGAGTAGCTCCTGTATCAACCAGAAACTGATCAGTAGAACCCAAAACATGTGCTGTAACATAGGGACCCTTCTGATCTACTGGAACTTCAACTGATTCCTTACCCCATCCTAGGCAATCCTACGCATAAGCAGAATCTTTCAAATCAGACGGCACATAATCAGACATTTGATATTGATTTCGTCTATCAAAAGTGTTAAACCCTTCCTGTCTACGTGTATTAGCATCAAACCTAGCACAATCGTCCGTGCTTCCTCTAGGCCCTGAATAGCCTAAGCGATTTCTCATTTGTCCCCGTCCACGTGGATACTGCTGAGCACGCAATGCTGGACAATCAGAAGCCCGATGCCCAAATTTCCTGCAGTACGCACACTGGTCAACAGACAAATTCGAACGAGTATAAGAAGGAAAAGACGAACCATAAGATCCACGTCCACCTCTATCAATACCTCTAGAAGGTGGACCATAAACCTGAGCCATCATAACCTTCGTTTTTAACTGCTTAGTCTTCTTATCCTCATTACCCTTCGCTTCTAACTCCTGCCGTTCATAATACTGAGCAATAGTTAAAAGAGAAACCGAAGGAGAGGTAGACATGAGCTCTCACTGGCCTTTAGGTGACTAGCTAGTCCTGGCAACAGGTTTGCAACATATTTATCGACGAACAGATGCCTGTCTGTGTCATCTGTCAATGACTGGCCACTAAAATCGTGGAATGCCTCCTCAAAATGCGTAAAGAAGTCAGAAACCGATTCATCTGCCTTTTGCTTACAAGACGCTAATACAGTCCAGTCTATCTTTTTATGGGGAATAATCGTTTTTAACTTAACTAATATGGCTGCGGAAAGATCTAAAATTAACTGACATGCTTTCTGTGCAGGGTTCCTCTCTACATCCAGTCGTTCTAAATCTTTCCATAATGCCCCAAAAGTCGCATGATCATCAACCTTACGTACAGTTCTCCACATATCGGGGGGTAATATCAATCCGAAAAACAGGTCAATATCAGGCAGTCATTTTACAAGAACTAATGGCACCCTCAACTTCCTCATAAAAAGCTGCTGGATTTTTCTGCGGATCGGGCAATGCAGATTTAAGAGCCATAACATCCACTCTATTCCAAGGAGTGTAAACCCAATTATAGATAAAATAACCCTTTGCATCAGAGGAAGTCTTATCATCACTCGTACCCGCTCCTTTAAGAGGAACATACAAAGGTGCGGCTTCCCGCATAGGTTTCGCATGAACTATCATAGTCTTTTCTGTTCCGGAGATAGAAGCTTGTGCCATGCCGGTCTGAGGTGTTTGTGCAGCTGCGCCTGCTGCCTTTTCTCCTCTTGCAAAGGGACTGTCTTAACACGTAATTTAACCAAACGCCTGATTAAGTCAGCCACCTTAGCCTCTGCTTACAATCATTTGCACCAATCGACAAGCTCCAATTCTTCAGAATATTTCCTAAACCGTTCAACAACTTTCGTGGCAAACACCTCTGTAAAATATATTTTCTCCCTTTCCTGCCAATCTGTTATGCTATCTAAAAGTTCAGAAGCAGAAGCAGTATTACGGGCGGCTTTGTGAGCAACAGATCTAAGCTGAGACACACGTTCAGCGGACAACATAGAACGAGTTTCTCGTGTTTTGTCCTGGTCTGTAGAAGAGTCCTCATCTGAATCGTGAGGAGCAGAAGGAAGAGTATACGGAGGTGGAGAACGATCTAATAACAAGAAATCATCTTGAGGTTTATTAAGGATAGGATAGAGTGGTCGCCGAACAGTGTATTGGCCAGTTACCTGTCAATGGCGCTCCCTATCTTTCCTCTCTTTTAGTTCTTTTATTTCTTTGTTTCATTTCTAATGCTTTCGCATAGATGTTCTTTCGCTGTACTTTTTCAATCAAGGCTCATTCACGCTTCATTCGTTCATGCACTTCTTTCTCCCACATTCGTACACAGTCAAACATGTCTTGCCTAGCCTTTCGCTTAAACATTTGTTGCTCCACATACTGAATCTTTCGCAAATCAAATGACCCATGCATAGGCCAATGCAACTCAGGATCCTTACGAGTATATTTATTCCATAACGTGCTGTTCATTATAGAAGAAATTCCATATTTAATATACATGTCCGTATTAGGAGTCCCTTCCAGAGGGGCCGGTTGTGCTTCGAGTCTCAAATTGGTACCACTACAAAATCAACACATCCTACGAAGTGTGCTAGAAACAGGCATGCCAAAAATAGTGCAGAATATGCAGTATTATAACCAAAGTAGCACTTAAGGTACTTCTTAGTACGTTGTGCCGTTCAAATCAATTCAAAACAGAAAAAATTCTCCTCATTACCTGCCTATATAAATTGCAATTCATATATTAATCCCATACAAATCCAAGTTGGCCAACACAATTCCAAAATTTCAAAGCCACAGTAAGCGTTACTAAAGTACCTTACCAATCCCAGGCATCAAAACCAACAACAAGTGTTGCATAACAACTCTTACCAATCACTTGGTGTCCAGGTTCCAACTGCCAAGTTCTCAAAATCGACCAAATGGTCACTGCAGGGCAAATCAACAGAAGAGATCTCAGTCAAGGACCGGCACCACCTGGAGGGTCAGATCAGAAAGAGAGGAAAAATGCAGTGGTTGCCAAGATGCGGGTCTCCTCGGGCAGTGATCGTCCAAAGCGAGATTCCAATCCTCCGTTTCGACCACTCCTTCGGGCATCTGAGCCACCGATGAACCCCACGTGGCCGCCAATTTGTGGAGGTGAGCCTCAACAAGGCCTACCAGTGCAAGGGGTTTGCCCTTCTCTGCACAAGTTCTCAGACCAATAGGAAGAAGTTGGCACAGAAACTGGAATAGAAAATACAAAATGTATTAAACCTCATGAGGTGGAACTACATTCACACAACACCCTTCGGCAATGTATGAAGTAGCACACTGAATGGAAGGAGCTTGGTCCTTTTATACCCACACAGGGGCTCAAAAGAAGGCGGTACAAGTACAAGAGAAGGTTTCAGGTACATATAAGGTCATACAGAAAATGCACAGTCAACAAGTGGGAGGAGCTAACAGTTGCTAATTCTTGTGAACACATCCTGACATTTACAGACTAGGAACAGCTGCAAGGACAGCTGCAAGCTCAACTGAGCACGTGCGAAGCAGAAGAGGCTAAATATAAATTGACTTTAGGCAGATTTCAAGAGCAGACAACAGCAAGGTAGGACAGAGCACATGGCACGCACGTGGTAGCACATGGCAAACAAGTTGTCTGCCAGAAATACAAAATGGATTCCACAAAACGGACAAAATAACTTCTAAATGCAGGATGGCTTGTGTTAATGCTTACCCAATCGCTGCAAAATTACAACAATAGGACAATTATACTGTAATTAGCAGGAGACTTGGAATTTACTTTCTTTAATATTGATTGCAACATTAAGCTCTGCCAGGATGCCAATAGTATATTTGTTTCAAATGAGGCTTTAAATTATTGAAACAACCTGGCAGCCCACAATGGAGGATTCATTTTGAAGACACTGTTGGTGATGCCGTTTGGGCCAGCAGTGGCATCATCCATTCTTATGGTTTGAACCAGATCTGCAGTGCCCCCTGCATAAACTCATAAGAACTGCTAGTGACTTAAGTTGAACTCACTTAGCAAAGTCGGTGTACATATATATTTTCTCACTGTGAGTTGCCCATATGATGACAGAGATTGGATAGCTTTAGGCCATTGATCTCCTGCTATTCTGTGGATAAACGACCAAAATTGATTAGTGTATTTTATTTTAGGAATAACAAAAACGTCCAGTCACTGTTTTTCTACTCATGCCCTTTTCTAAGCGCACAATAAGTTCTTGCATACTATTTCATTATCTGTACCTCAACATACAACTCCTCGTTGGTCCCCTGAGACTGGCAACACTTGGTCATCTGATTTGCTTTCTTAGTTGGAATTCCGGAGTAAGCCATGTTTGAGTTTCGCAAATCAATGTGGGACTTTAATGACATCTTCATTAGAGCATTAATAGTTCCTTAATGAGCGACATGACATAGTTAACATGGTCTGGAATTTGAGTAATTAAGGGGTAGTTAAGTTACTGGTGCTTTTGTTTCTGCAGTTCTGTCCACGCTTAACAGACTCAAATTGGACAGAGTTCTGTTTAACTTTTACTTTTGCCATATTATACTGCAAAGCTCTCTAAGGATGCCTGAAGTGTAATACTCTGAGCTGCATGAACACTCACAAATCTAATATTTAAATTCTTTGACTAACAGGACATTTTAAATTGAGATAAAGGTATAAATTTACATTGTTTGTCTAGACCTCTTTTTGCACTTCCTGTATCATTCTCACAAATGACTGGAACAGTATGTACGGAGTAAACTGGTAGCAGAATCGTAAGTGCTCAGAATGTGGATGCTAATAAAAGAATAGATAACTTCCCAAACCATAGCTCGAGTGTAAGGCTTTCCTGAGGAGTTTAGAGGGCAGTCATTGACCCATGAGCGTCCTTCAAAATAGAAACTGGTGGGTTTTGAGGGTTATTTTCATTTTTTCATTTAAAAAAGAGGAAAGACAGATAGCACAAATGTACACAAGATCAAGCGAATTCCATATAAAATTCAAATTTATAAAAAGGTATTTAAGATACAAAGAGGACATTCACAGTCATTATTTTTGTTATGATGAAAAGAGCTCTCTCATGCTAAAGAAATCATCCAATACATGTTGGAAAATTGTTTTTTAGGAACATCAAGTAAGGTCACTCAAATGGTAGACCGACCTGGGAGTCCCATCATTGTGTAGTCAAGAACTTATTATTTTTTTTTTGTGTTTGGCTCGCCCAAAAATTTGAAGACACAATGAAATATTTGTAACACTTCAAGTTAATATTCGAATGTTAGCAACAACTGTTTTCACGGGTGCTTTGGGTGCATTAAGTACTAGGAGGAAGAATAGTGTTTGTGCTCTGTCATTTCAATAGCGGACAGAGCACATGAACAGCCTACTTTTGCGGCTTTCCTAGACCACCCTTTCCGCTACCTCACCAAGGCATTAGACAAGTAAGGGAACTTTGTTAGAAGGGACTCACTATTCGGATCAACAGTAAATGAATAATAAAGTTTGTGTGATAGAAGACATTTCATTGTCTGGAACTGGGTAAAGGTATTGTACTCAGTTGAAATGTTCACCTCTCCCTGCAAGAATGCTTGGTTACTGTTTGTTTCAGAGTTATTTGGTGAACTGCTACCTGGTATGGGAATCAAAGTGCATATTCTGATATAGTGCATATTCTGATTTAAACAAGTCTTCCACATTGTACATTCTGAGTATCCCAGGAGTTGACTTAAAATGTGGGCCAAAATAGTAGGGCTAAAGCCCAGTAGTTGTAGACCATTGACCAGACTTTCACTGTATAATAGTGTTACTTGTTGAGAAACGTACAACTAAATGTTGCTTAAGAATTGTATTTACAGTCTGCTCATTGATACTTACTGTATTAAGACACTAGCTAAGCTCCATATATCCAGCACTTAAGGATTCGTCTCATTACCCAACCAGAGTACTGTAGATAACTCTGCCCTATACTTTTCATTAAGAGCCAGTATCATTTCCAAGGACTGAGACAAAACTGTGCCATATTTTCGAACTTGCACCAAGTGAATCACAGACTATTTAACATTTTTTAAAAGTCGCATTGTTTGTAAAGTGCAATAACCCACAGTGATTTCTTTTGGGATTTAAAGAGTCACTTTGATTTACACATTGTCTGAAAAAATAAGAATGTCCCCTTTTACTTTATTGTCTCTCAATAATTACGAGTCAAAATACTTTTATTGGTGATTCCATTAACACACTACAGGAGGGACTGAAGACATCTCTGGACCCCTCCATCCACAACATTGGTGCACTCAGTCCACAGTAGAGGTAGAGGTTTACTGTTGGTGATAATAGCCAAAATGCAAAGAGGCCACAGGCCAAGGATTGACTGATTCAGTCTGCATCTGACCCATTTCCGACCATAAGGCCCTGAAGAACTATTGATTTCTGGCATACACATTGCCAAGATCCATGAATAGTGGAAACAACTATAGATTTTTATTTGTAGTCTATTTGGCAGTCGAGAAGTAAAATGTAGTGTCTGTTCAACAGTGCGCATACCTGTTTTGAAATCCCCAATGGAATGGAGAAATGCCCACCTCTCATGCACAGGGTTCCAAAGGCTTAACAACTTCAAGGACCAGGGTTGAAAATGGGCATCTCAAAAGTTTTGTAACTAGACTTCAGAAATTTAATTGCATGATTTTGTGCGATTAAAGTTGTTTTCCTTTATTGAAAATCACCATAATGGGGGTCTACTACTTTATATGCTGCTATAAACAAAATATATGTGCTCCATCATTCTTGTGTAGGTCCGGGGCAATGCAGATCTTTTCGGGTACTATGCTTGTTTTTTTAGACATTGCTTCAGCCTTGAAGTATTGGAAGGAAAACCATGTATGCAGATATTTAATATTTATGCACATTATTCACTGTCTTGTTGGAAGGGACCCAGTTGTGTCCATGGTCCATATTATTATGTTTTAACACGAGCTGAAAATTTGGAGAGTCACTAACCCATTTATTTAAAGCTTAGATTATCAGTACTCAATGTGAATATTAATTTGTATTGTTGCCCCATTTTCAGAAGTTGACAATTTGCCCTCTAAGTGGGCACAAAAGACATGGCACATAAAATGAAAGAAAGAAACTAACCGTGTGCTGAGACTCTGTATACAAACAACATGGAAAGAAATTTGGACTTTCTCTGGATTGTTATGGCCACAGTTGGATTTCCTACAAAACTGTTTTATTTGATGAACATACTCTGTCATTGGCCCAGAGGAAGACTTCTAATGAACTTGCCTTGGGAGCAGTGGGTAATGATCGGCTTCAGCTTCAGTTTAGTTATTAAAAACACTTGCAAGTAAACTAGGTGTATAGTGATAGCTGACTACCTTAAACCACTGAATATTGGTAAAATATTTATATATTTATGAAGTACCTGCGAGGCTCTAATGAACAGCATCTTGCCTCACCGAATATCTTTTCAGATATGTATAAGGGGCGGAGTTGTAAAAAGCAGGGATCATTGCGAGTGGTAAGGGCATGGTGAAACATTCTGTTCAGTCTGTGTTTCTTTTGCTGACAAAAGGTACAGCTCATCACAATGTATTTAAAATCTTTCATGGGTGGAGCCAGGCAGTATGTTGAATGGTCAAGTTCGCTCCTGAACCAGCCCTTCTTTCATCCTG
Source organism: Lissotriton vulgaris (assembly GCF_964263255.1). Classification (NCBI taxonomy): domain Eukaryota; kingdom Metazoa; phylum Chordata; class Amphibia; order Caudata; family Salamandridae; genus Lissotriton; species Lissotriton vulgaris. The sequence goes on along the minus strand of NC_141691.1, from coordinate 530,171,076 downwards.
TCTGGAGCGTGCATAAGGCTTCAAGAGATAACAGATGCTGTTATATTATTCAGAGGAGAGGCGGCAGAACCACCTGAAAGTTCTAAACCCGTTGGTGTGCGAAAAATGTTGCTCAACAAGAGTCCCAGCTCACACCAATATGGCATCTAAGATGGTAACAGTGGTGAGAGGAGGCTGCGGTGCAGAAGCCTATTGAATGAGAGGGGCCTGTAGAAGCGGATAGTGATGGACTCCATAAGATCAGACAAATTTGAGACTGGAATCCTTGGATAATAAACAGACAACACTGGATTAACCATGACCCGCTTTAGCAGAGAAGTTATGCAACTCTGTGGAGGAGCGATGGACAGCTATTCTTGCCAGCATGGCCACCTGTTGGCCTAGCCTTTATAAGATAGCCGTACATTAACCTTCAATCCTGCACTGTGGTAGATTGACAAATAGGAACAAGCACCACTTCTTTGTTCCATAGTCAAGGAGAAAGCGAGGTTGGGGTAGAGGTGGATTTATCATAAATAGGTGACTACCAGGAAGCTACTGAAGGAGAACAAGAAAATATTCGAGGTTTTCAACATAATTATGACAAACTGGAGGGATGGGAAAATTCCTGGCAGCGATGGAACAGTTTGGGAAGGGTGGAGAGCTGCATGCCTGAAATGCAAACAACTGAATGGAGGTTCAGAATAGTAAAAAGGGCATGACTCAGGAACAGGACTTTTTTCACAGAACAGCAGGTGTCAAGATCTTTTTTTTAATGGAGTTAAGTAGTTCTCTTTTGAAGGCAGAAAAACGTCGACTTTGGTGGAGGTGCCTGACCTGGGTTTGTGCTGCCTTCATCTGATTTAGCTGCACATTTTGCAATTTGAGGGGTTGAGGAAATGTGTTGGAAAGTATGTAGTTACAGTTGTTGTGCAGGTGTCTCTCCATGCTGTCTTCCTCTCCTCTATCCCTTTCCTTTACCAGTCACTCCTCCCCGTGCTGCCGCTCTACCAACCCCCTATCCCCAAGGATATGTCGCTGAAGCCTCTTCTGAGACAGTCATTCATTATGTGATATTCCAGATGGAGATAGATTACATTCATGCTTATGATTATACATTTGAACTCTGGATAAGGGCCAGAATGGTATTGTATTGTAATTACTTTTATATATAGCTTACTACCCATGACAAAGGCGTCAAAGTGATTTTTTTGGTGAGTAGCCAAGCTACTCCAGAACCCATAAAGTAGTAGTGGTGAATTAGTATAGTGAAAATATTAAAGTAATTTGAGTGGTGGATATGTTAGTCAGATTATTTGAATTGAGAAGGATAGTGGAGGGATAGAGAAGAGAAAAAGATTTGCATGAATATGGTGCTTGCTACCCCTGATAGGGGGTTGAAGTGTTTTTCTGCAAGTAGCAGGCTACACTGGAACCCATGAAGGATTAGTGGGGAATTAGTTTAGTAAAATGTGAAATTAATTTGAGTGGTGGACATGTTAGTCTGTTATTTGGATTGAAAAGGGATAGTGGAGGGATAGAAGGGAAGGATTTAGAATTCTATTTTGTTTATTTTGTAGCTCATAGCAACAGGAGCAGGCTTGGGATGAGTAAAAGGGAGGTGGAGGGGGATGTGTAAATGGGAGGTGGAGGGTAGGAGTCAGAGGGAGTGTTTAGATAGCCTTGTTTTGGAGGTTCAGAATAGTAAAAAGGTATGCGATGATTCAAGGAAGGGTGGAGTAGGGAAGAGTCTTGAAAGGATCATTTTGATGATCATAGTAGTGGCATGGGGTTTGGGATGAATGAGAGAGTGGAGGTAGAGGATATTTGATAGAGATATAGGGTGAGAAATAGGGTAGTGCAATGGAAATAGTAGTGGAACAAGGTTTGAGTTGAGTCAGAGAGTTGAGCTAGAGGCTATATTGAAGTGGTATAGGGTGAGAAATAGGGTAGTGCATTGGATATGCTGAATTAGATAGAAAGTAATAAAATGAGTAAAAGTAATAAATATATAGATTAAAAAGTAATAAAGTTATAGATCCATCAGAACATGGAAGGTATTTAGTTGCATAAATGAAGGTAGTATATGTAGATTGAAGATGCATTAAATAAACTCTGGCTCTCAAGTGTTGTTGTACTTTAAATTCATTTTATTTCTATATATATATATATATATATATAATATATATATATATAATATATTTTGTTTTTTAGATAAATAGTGAAGCAATTGTAGATAAATAGTTAGGATACAAAGATTTACTTATTCATGCAGTCACTTATATACATGTTAAAAACATAGAATAATGTAATTATCAGTAATATGTACATTTGATAAGCAGAACTAATGAATATATATAAAAATATTTTCACATAAGTATACTCCTATGTTTATACAAAGCAATATATATATATATATATATATATATATATATATATATATATATATATAGGTACATATCTATAGTACAAATAAATGTTTAAATACAGAGAGATATGATGCATTTTTCTGTCTGTTTGCGTATATTGGTTATATGGGGAAGAGACAGTTCTCCAGTAGTTTTCTGAAAAGAAGGTGGTCATCCGTGGATCTTATGTTTGGGGATTAAGAGTTCCATAGTTTGGCTACTTGAACAGAGAATGATGTGCCACCCATTGTTTTTTTCTTGTGTCTTGGGATCTTGAGGCGAGTTGCCACTCTAGAGGGGAGGTTCCTTTGTTGAATGTGTTTGGTGATTTTTTTTCCTGATGAAGAGAGGTCCTGTCCATGTATTGCTTTGTGGGTGATGCAAAGCAGCTTGAACCTGAATCTTCTGACAACCAGTAACCAATACAGGGTTCCAGGGGAGATGTGGTCTGTAAGAGTAGTCTGGCAGCCGAGCTCTGAATCTGTTGTAGTCTTTTCACGGTTAAAAGGGGATACAAGGTAGAGACTATTGGTGTAATTGAGTTTGGACAAAACAAGGGAGATAGTAGCCTAGACCTTGAGTGAAAATCTCAAATGGGGGAAGATTTGTTGCAGAGTTTTTATAGGAACAAAACTTGATCTTGCTAGTTTGTCCACTTGGGCATTCGTCGATTGCTTGCAGTCCATGGTCATTCCTAGGTTTCTTACTTTCTTCAATATTTTAGCCGGTGTTCCCAGATCATGAGACCACATGGCAAGCAGGTCATAATGTTTCCAATTGCCACACATGAGTATTTCCATTTTGGAAGCATTCAGTTTGAGATGGTTCCACATAATCCATTGATCCACAGATCTGAGACAACTGAAAATTGGCGAGTTTCCAATATCTTTGGGGCATTTAAGTTGGAGTATTTGCATGTCATCCTCCTAGATGTAGCACATGAGGTGAAATTGATTCATCAGTGCCAATTCATGTAGATGTAGAAAAGCATAGGCCCCTGCTTTTGTAAAGTATGGTTTGGACAGGAAAGATGGGGTATGGATGACATTAGTTCTGTTGCAAAGGTAGGATTCAAGCCAGTCTAGAGCAGCCCTCTCTATGCCAGCTTCGAGGAGTCTTTGTATCCGAGTGTCCTGGCGAACCATGTCAAAGGCAGCCGAGAGGTCCAAAAAAACTAGCTCAGCAACCACGTTGCAGTCAACTGTGTTTTTCAGGTCTTCCCAGGGTTGGAGGGCAGATTCTGTGCCTCTTCCTGGAAGAAATCCAGTTTGGAAGTCTGAGCGAATGGCACACTCCTCAATGAATTGTGACATCTGGCAAAAGTTGCTCTTTCTATCAGTTTGCCCAGGAAAGGTCCATTTGAAGGTCCATTTGTAGTTGTCAGGGTTCAGCTGGCCCAAGTTTGTTTTCTTCAGTAATGGGCGTATGTATGACTTTTTGAGTTCTTCTTGAAACATTCTGGTAGTTAAGGAGTTGTTGATGATTCTCCTTACTGGAGTGGCAGCATAGTTTGTTAGGATTGTCTTGAAGGTTTGCGGTGGACACGGGCAGAAGGGCTGCCAGTAGGCCTGCTTGCTTTGACCAGGTCTATAAATTCATTGCGTGATATGTGTTGGAAGGAACGGGGAGAGGTTTGTTAGAGCACGGGTACTCATAGTACGACCCACGGGCCGCCAGCAGCCCGGCAAGCCTTCCTTGGCGGCCCGCAGACCATGCAAACATCCTACCTGTGTTTTAAAAACAAAAATTTAATAGTGTTAGCAAATATTTGGGGGTTGCAGCAGCCCGTCTCTGGGAGACTCTGCGATGTGGGGGCTGGGGGATTCCAGTGATTGTCAGTATGGAGATGCAGTGGCGCTAAAAGGTGAAATACAAGCAACAAAGCTTTATTAACATGTAAATGGTATTTTAAAGACCTGTGAAGTACTGGGGTGCGGCTGTGTGGGTGTGCCGGGAAGCTGTCTCAGCCTGGGCTGAGGGCTGACACACACACACTGGGTGAGATGACAGAGGGAGACAGAGGGGGACAGAGAGAGGGAGACGGAGAGAAGCAGTCAGGGGGAGACAGAGGGAGGAAGACAGAGGGAGGAAGACAGAGGGAGAGGGTGGGAGACAGAGGGTGACAGAGGGAGGGAAGGAGACAGAGGGTGACAGAGGGAGGGAGAGGAAGGGAGACAGAGGGAGAGAGGGAGACAAAGAGAGGCAGAGAGGGAGGTGGAGAGGGAGGCGGGGAGGGAGGCGAGGAGGGAGACGGAGGGAGAGAGACGGACGGAGGGAGACAGGGAGGGTGGGAGACAGGGAGGGTGGGAGACAGGGAGGGTGGGAGACAGGGAGGGTGGGAGACAGGGAGGGTGGGAGAGACAGGGAGGGTGGGAGACACAGAGAGGGTGGGAGACACAGAGAGGGTGGGAGACACAGAGAGGGTGGGAGACACAGAGAGGGTGGGAGACACAGAGGGGGTGGGAGACACAGAGGGTGGGAGACACAGAGGGGGACGGAGACACAGAGGGGGACGGAGACACAGAGGGGGACGGAGACACGGAGGGAGACGGAGGGAGACGGAGGGAGACGGAGGGAGACGGAGGGAGACGGAGGGAGACGGAGGGGGACGGAGGGAGACGGAGGGGGACGGAGACGGAGGGGGAGGGAGACGGAGGGGACAGACACGGAGGAGGACGGAGGGGGACGGAGATGGAGGGGGACGGAGGGGGATGGAGAGGGAGGGGGAGGGAGACAGAGAGAGGAGGGAGACAGAGAGAGGAGGGAGACAGAGAGGAGGGAGACAGAGAGAGGAGGGAGACAGAGAGAGGAGGGAGACAGGGAGAGGAGGGAGACAGGGAGAGGAGGGAGACAGGGAGAGGAGGGAGACAGGGAGAGGAGGGAGACAGGGAGAGGAGGGAGACAGGGAGAGGAGGGAGACAGAGAGAGGAGGGAGACAGAGAGAGGAGGGAGACAGAGAGAGGAGGGAGACAGAGAGAGGAGGGAGACAGAGAGAGGAGGGAGACAGAGAGAGGAGGGAGACAGAGAGAGGAGGGAGACGGAGGGAGGCGGGCAGAGGGAGGCGGACAGAGGGAGGTGGACAGAGGGGAGAGAGAGAGAGGGAGGCGGAGAGAGAGAGAGAGGGAGGCGGAAAGAGGGAGAGAGAGAGAGGCGGAGAGAGGGAGAGAGAGAGGGAGGCGGAGAGAGGGAGAGAGAGAGAGGGAGGCGGAGAGAGGGAGAGAGAGAGGGAGGCGGAGAGAGGGAGAGAGAGAGAGGGAGGCGGAGAGAGGGAGAGAGAGAGAGGGAGGCGGAGAGAGAGGGAGAGGGAGAGAGGGAGAGGGAGGCGGAGAGAGAGGCAGAGGGAGAGAGAGGCAGAGGGAGAGAGAGAGAGGGAGATGGAGAGAGGGAGGGAGACGGAGAGAGAGGGAGACGGAGAGAGAGGGAGGGGCAGAGAGAGGGAGGGGGAGAGAGAGGGAGGGGGAGAGGGAGAGATAGATATAGATGTGTGTGTGTTTGTGTGTGTATGCCGGGTCTGGTGGCTCAGTGGACGAAGGCGGCTGCTGTAGGGACCTGTGTTCAACCTCATGGTCATAATTTATTTTTTGTTTTAGCCCCCCTCTGTCCCCCACCGGTGCAGCCCTCGGCCACAAACCACACTGTAAATTTGGCCCCCGAGAGAAAGTTTGTGAGTACCCATGGGTTAGAGTATTCTTGGATTGTTGCTTTGTAAACTGGTTAGTTGTAGTCGTTCGATGAGCTTGGTCGGGGCTCCTATGTAGAGGGCCTTTCCGTAGTCGAAGGGCCTGGGTGACTGTCTTTCTTGTATCTGTCGGGATCCATCTGTAGATCTTGCGGAGCATGCGGAGGTTGTTTAAGCAGGAGGAGGAGACGGCGTTGACCTGCTTGGTCATTGAGAGCGTTGAGTCGAGGATAATTCCCAGGTTGCGTGCGTGGTCGGTGGGCTTCGAGGCTGCTACCAGTGCCGTCGCCCACCAGGAGTCGTCCCAGGCTGAAGGATTGGAGCTGAGGATGAGGACGTCCGTCTTGTCCGAGTTCAGCTTCAGAGGGCTGGTCTTCATCCAGTCGACGACGGCCTTCATTCCTTCGTGGAGGTTGGCTTTGGCGGTGATGGGATCCTTGGTGAGGGAGAGGATCATTTGAGTGTCGTCGGCGTAGGAGATTATGTTGAGGTCGGGCGACGTGTGCGAATGGGGCCATGTAAATGTTGAACAGTGTCAGGCTGAGGGAGGATGCTTTGTCTCCGTTTTAAGTATGAGTCCAATATCTCTGCTTTGTCCCTGTAATGATTTGCCAGTTCGTCTGAACGCTTTAGTAACGGGATGAGCTCCTTCTAGGCAACTTGGTTTATGAAATTCATTAAGAATTTTTATATAATTCTTTATTTGCACATTTAGCATTTTAAATTCTGTCTAAATTGTTTTTTCTTCGCTTTTTTGATAGCCGACTTGTATAATATGCAAATTTTCTGTAGGTGAAATTTGTCTTGGTTGGCGTTTGTTTTGAGCCTGGTATGTTGCAGCTTTCTAATTTGTTATCTCTTTTGTCTCTGAATTTCTCCAAGGTGCTTGTTTTCTTTTGTTCTGTTGTGTGGTTTTTAGTGGTATCAGGATATCAAAAGCTTTGTGTAGTCACTCATATAGTTGTTTGTCAGAATGTATTGTTTCTAGATCTCAACTGGATGTTAGTTGTGTTTCTAAGTGTTTCAAATTGAGTTTGTTCCACGGCCAATAAGTGGTTGCATGTAAGGTGGTTTTAGGCGCGTCGCTTAGTGTTGTTTTATGTTGGAAGGCAAGCAAATGGTGGTCTGACCATGTGACTGGAGTCTGCGTTTGAAAGGTAACTAGCTCTGTATTAGCAAAAATGACATTGAGGATGTGTCCAGCGAAGTGTGTGGGTTTGTGGATGATCTGATGCAAGTTCAGTGCTTCTAGGCCAGCGATGATTGCAGTGTAGTGTTATCAGGTTTGTAAACGTGTCTAGAAGTGCGTCTGGGAAAGTTGTCTTGCTAGGTGGAGGTCTGTAAAGCATCAGGAAATTACAGGAGGAAGACTGTTTAGGATTGCATCTGCTGAAAAGGGCCTCAAAATATTTTATTGAGCGGTCGTCAAATTTAGTGATATGTAATGTTTGCCTGAAAACAACAGCTAGGCCATCTCCTGTTTTGCCTATACGATTTTGGTTATCGTTTGATAGCCTAGAGGAAGGGCTTCATGCAGGTAATTATTATGAAGGTGGTATGTTGAACGATGTCAAGTTAGTGGTTGATTCATCTCTGGGTACTCCAATAAAACCTCATAAACGCCTACAAAATCTCAATGTAGAGCAGGGGTCTTCAAACTGTGGGGCGCGACCCCCAGGGGGGCCGTGGAATGATGCAAAGGGGGTCGCGCCTTCACAGTGTCACTTCTGCCTTCAGGGCTTCAGCCCCCCTCCTCCCCCATCCTGTGTCTCAGCCCGGGCTGCTGCAGTGCAGCTCGCGCTCCTGGGGCCTCGGCTGGGCAGTGTCTGGAGTCTTATCTCCGGCCCGAGTTTTCACAGGTATTTAAAGACCATTAGCATATTTACATGCCTTTGTTAACTGATTACTTAAAGATTCGTTTTTTTATGGTTCCAGTACCCCCTGGGCCCCCACTCTGCCTATTTCTTACATTTGTATTTTTACACTTACTGCTGTAGTGTGAGAATGCATTTAATGAAAAAAAATATAAAGTTGGGTTGCCAAAAGAAACATGCCTGCTATGTGTTGTTTAAAGATCCTGCAGAGGCCTACTCTTGACACTAAATTGTATAAATAAAAAAGTATGTATTAATTAGGTATGTGACTGTTCTGTCTTTATTCTCTTTAATTATTAGTCATGGATCATTAAGGCATCCCTAGAACACAATTAAAAGTGCTTTCTATTTATATTTGCTGTTCTAAGTATTCACAGATAAGTGCAAAAAATACAGCTGTAGGTAACTGCTTATTTCTGGGCCATCAAAATAATGAGCTGGTAACCCTAATCATTAGACTGGAAGTTTGTTGCAGGATCAGCACATTATTTATTTCCTCCACCCTCGAACTCTGATTAATGCCATTATAGCAATAATGTAACTTATATCTGAAACCCTACGCTTCAAGTTTTTGGGAATGCACCCTGCTTTCAGACTACTCACTTCTCATTCTCGCCTTCACTTTCACGTTCACCCTGCACTCCCAACGATCACAATGCACTCACACTGATCACCATGCACTCATAGCGATCACCCTGCACTCACACTATTCACCCTCTCACCCTGCACTCACACTATTCACCCGCTCCCCCTGCACTCACACTGATCACAATGCACTCACACTGATCACCATGCACTCACACTGATCACCATGCACTCACACTGATCACCATGCACCCCCCCCTGATCACCATGCACCCCCCCTTGGTGCTCCCGGCCATGGCCAGGTGAGCTTCTAATGTGGCAGCGCGTATTCCTGCGGATTGGGAGGCCCTTCACAGAGGTTGACTAGACATCTTTCTGATGTTAATTGCTGTATTTTGGTTATAAACTGGTACTGATGGGGTGAAATCTTTCCTCAGTATTACTGTGTTTAAAAAAAATCTAAATAATAAATTAATGCTAACCCAAAATACGCAGCATCACAGAACATTATTTACATTTTCTACTCACACAATTTAGTCAAGCCTGTCGCATAATTTGGTCCTCACCTTCCTCATAACCTAGAAGTTTAGAAATTTTTGTCAGGAGGGGGTCCTTACGCTTGAAAATGTTGACAGGGGGGTCTCGGCATCCAAAAGTTTGAAGACCTCTGATGTAGAGATTACATTTAGCATGATAATCCTGAAATATGATGACCCCGACATAGTTTACAGTTGAATTAAACTGGTACTTTGTGACCTCGTCAAAAACTAAAGGTAATATTTATGAAATGCAACGAACCAGTGTGCTACAGAGTAAGTAAACCGATATGGAAATCAATTCATCTAGAAACGCTTTCTAAATAGGTGATGAGGAACAATCTGAAAGCCAGTGATAGGTTAATAAGCAAAGCTCCCCACTCTGCCCTTTCGTTGGCGATGTTTAAGAGACCCCCGACCAGGAAGGGCCAAGGAAATATGATACAAGGTGTAGGCTGTTGTTGGCTCCCACTTGAAGTAGTCAAACCTTGCTCACTTGTTTTGCAACCTACTGGTTTTTGGACTAGTTGTATTCCTCATATTTATTTCCGCAGTGACTTCCTGTATTCTAATCAGGTTTTACATTGGACACCTCTGGTGCCAGTTTCATGCTGCAGACACCTTACCCGGTTATGTCTTTAAAGCCCTGGCTTAATCTTCCAGTTCTAATACAACGACATAACAAAACATTTCTCCCCTTTATCACAGCCCCACCTCCTCTGTCCCCAGGCTTTGTTTTGAGGCCGCCAGTTCTGGGGGCCTCTCACAGACCTGATTCAGTTCGCACTTTGGTCTTTGCACGTAGCTTGCAGGAATTTGTCACTTGAGTTTGTGATGCGTGCAGGACCATCTTGGGGCTCCTAAAAACAGCAAGGCTGCCTTTTCTCCAGACCTTGGGTCGTTATTCGCCACAAGGGCTACTTTTCCAAATTTCTCTGCTTTTATTTTATTTATTTATTTTTATTTATTTATTTTTTGCTATTTTTAAAGCGCGCAAATACCCAACGGGTGTCTCGGCGCTAGTGATCAGAGAACTCCTTACTCATTGAGGGTAGTTAGACAGAGGAGAAAAGCCATGTCTTGAGGCTCTTTCGGAATTTGATGAGGGTGGGGGCAGTTTTGATATGCAGTGGGAGGGTATTCCATAATTTGGCAGTAGCTGTAGTAAAGCACCTGTCTCCCCAAGTGGCTTTTTTTGTCCGAGGGACAGACAGCATGCAGGTAGTAGAGGATCGAAGTGTTCTGCGATGCTCCAGAGGATGAAGAGCTATTTTTAGGAACTTAGGCCCTGGATAATTAAGGGTCTTGTAAGCTATACAAAGAGCCTTGAATTTTATTCGGCTCCTGATTGGGAGCCAGTGGAGCTCTTTGAGGCGGTGGGATACTGATGTGAATTTGGGGATTGAAAGTAAAATTATTGCAGCCGGGTTTTGAACGGTCTGGAATTTGTTAAGGACTCCTTCCTGCGCATTAAGAAGCAGAGAGTTGCAATAGTCCGTTTTTGAGAACACAAGAGTACTAATGAGAGTTTTGCCAGCTGACTGAGGTAAATATGGAAGAAGTTTCTTGATTCTTTTGAGTATATAGAATGCAGATGATACCACGGCATTGGCGTGGTGGTGGAAGGTCAGTTTGTTATCGAAGATAACTCCCAAGTTGCGAACCTTAGTCACCGGTTCGGGGGGGGATCCCAGCTCCGGTGGCCACCATTGTGGGGACCATGCTGGTTTCAAGCTCCCGAATGTCATCACCTCCGTTTTATCAGAGTTGAGCTTGAGGCAGTCCAGGAGCTTATTGCCTTCATACCCTCCTGGAAGTTGGCTGCTACGCTAGCTCCGTTATCATACACCGATAGCACTAATTGCGTGTCATCGGCATATGTGGTCAGTGCAATGCCATAGGATTTTATCACCCTCGCCAAGTCCGATACATAGATATTAAAAAGCGTCGGACTTAGCGAGGAGCCTTGTGGGACTCCACAGGGGAGAGAGAAGGTCTGGGAGGTGTAGTTACCCATTTTGACAATCTGTGGCCGGTTGGCGAGGAATGAAGCAATCAGGTCTTTAGCTGTTCCTCCTATTCCCAGGGCTGCGACACGGTCGATCAAAGTGATATGATCGACCGTGTCAAATGCAGCGGAGAGATCTAGGAGTATCAAGACGGCTGATCCTCCCTTGTCCATAGTTGTTCTGATTTCGTCCGCGGCTTTCAGAAGTGCCGTCTCAGTCCCGTGTCCCTGCCTAAAACCGAACTGAGTGTCGTCTAGCAGATTGTTGTCATTGATGTATTTTGACAGCTGCAAGTTCATAGATTTTTCAAAAATCTTTGCTGGAAATGGGAGACAAGCGATAGGTCTATAGCTTGCTGGAAGAAGAGGGTCTAGCGTGGGTTTTTTCAGCAATGGTTTTATGATCGCTTCTTTCCAGACTGAAGGATATGTTCCCGTAGTGAACATGGCATTACATATTGTGGATAGTGAAGGGGAAATTGCTTCCGGTATGCGGTTGAGAATGGAAGGGGGACAAGGGTCCAGGGGGGAGCCGGATTTGGTGCTGGCTACTAGGCGTTGAATATGATCTTTATCTACAAGGTTAAAAGATAAAAAAGTTGGTGAATTGCTAGTAGAGGGAGAAGTCCCTGATTGTAGAGGGGTAGATCGCGAAAAAGTCTGGAAGATGGAACTGACTTTTTCCTCGAAGAAGCTGGCCAAGGCATCGGTCAGTGATTGAGAAGTCTCTAAGGGCGGCGTCGGGGGGTTGGATAAGGTGGTGACTACCCTGAATAGTTCTCCTGATGAATTTTTTGCCTGATTGATCTGAGTGATAAAGTAGTGACTTTTCTCGGTAGTCATCGCTCTTTTGTAGATCGCGAGGGCATTTTTGTAGTTGGATTTGTCTGCCGGGCTGTAGTTGCGACGCCATTGTCTTTCCAGGTTCCTGCAATGTTGTTTCTGCATGCGTAGGGCCTCCGTGAACCATGGGGCTGAAGGTGTTGTTCTATTTCGGTGTGTTGATTTGGGAGGGGCTAGTTTGTTACAGGCCAAGTCCAGGTTGGTCAGGTAGTTTAAAGATGCTTTAGTAGGGTCTTGCTCAAAGGGGATATATGTATCCTGTATCATCTCTGCTAATTGAGATATATCAATATTTTTCCAGTCTCTGTAAGTTGAGCGAGCTGGTGCATCAGTGTTCGATTTAGTGGCAGTTGTTTGTATTGTGAAGCAAATAGCTGAATGGTCTGACCAGATCAAAGGGATTATCTGGGTAATATTTACAAGAGGACTGTTTGTAAATATGCCGTCTAATGTGTGACCGGCCTGGTGAGTCGGAGAGTTAATGAGCTGTATTAGTCCCGCAGCTTCAAGATCTGAGATAAGTTGCATGGTATCATGGTTATTTGACATCTCAAGGTGAAAATTAAAGTCACCTAGTAGCGTAAACTGGGGGGTGCCAGCGACTGCTTCCAGTAAATTACCTATGTTAGATAAAAACTTAGCTCTTGAGCCAGGAGGGCGGTAAATCAGCATTCCCTTGAAGGATGCTTTTGCTGATAAGCCTAAAGTAAATGTAAGTGACTCGTATTCTGAACATATAGGTGGTTTGGTCGCGAGTTTGAAGTGGCTTTTATAAATGATGGCAATGCCGCCACCTCTTTTTATTGGTCTATCGAGTCTACAAACATTGAAATTGTTGGGAGTGGCTTCTGCAAAATCGGGTCCTGAGGCCTCGTCGCCCCAAGTCTCGGTGATAAACAGTAGGTCAAGTTTATACGCATCGATCAAGTCGGCTATTTCCGTTTTGTGTTTAGGGAGAGATCTGGCGTTTATTAATGCCGCTTGTATAGAAGGTATGTTATTTATTGAAGATTTACTGGAACGTTTGATGCAAGATGGACATGACACTGGGCCTAAGATATGGTTGAAGTGCCTTAGAGTAGGGAGTGAGTGCGGTTGATCCGCTAGATGTCTCAGTTGTCGTAATTCGCCGGCGGAATAGGTTAATCTCACCGTAAGTGAAGGAGGCCGTGGGTCTGGAGTAGCAGGGGGGGTGGCCGTTGGCCCGTCCTCGGCGCGGACGAGCGCAGACGAGCTTGCCTTATGCGCGCCTTCGGCGCGCATTCGTCGCGCCCGCTGCGCTCATCCGCTGCGCTTCCTGTTACAGCACATTTTTATGTCTATGGGCTGGCATAGGAAGTAGGCGTGGTCCCGTGGTTACGTGATAGGTCACGTGATTGGGCGTGTCCGCTGCTGTGACGCGGCGTTGCCCTAGCAACAGGATGCCGTGTCAGCCCTGGATCGGCTGAACGGTTCTGTCACGAGTGCACAAGAGATTGGGTGGAAATTAGCAGTTTCTTTTAAAATCAGTAGCAACAACACAAGTGCGGATTAAAAATATGAGCGTGCTAACTCCCGGCTTCCGCCTCAGGAGTGGAGTTCTTTGAACGCGCGAATTCGATCTGCGCGCGCTCAAATAGAGCTAGTGGGCGTGGTCACGTGATAGGTCACGTGATTGGGCGTGTCCGCTGCTGTGACGCGGCGTTGCCCTAGCAACAGGATGCCGTGTCAGCCCTGGATCGGCTGAACGGTTCTGTCACGAGTGCACAAGAGATTGGGTGGAAATTAGCAGTTTCTTTTAAAATCAGTAGCAACAACACAAGTGCGGATTAAAAATATGAGCGTGCTAACTCCCGGCTTCCGCCTCAGGAGTGGAGTTCTTTGAACGCGCGAATTCGATCTGCGCGCGCTCAAATAGAGCTAGTGGGCGTGGTCACGTGATAGGTCACGTGATTGGGCGTGTCCGCTGCTGTGACGCGGTGTTGCCCTAGCAACAGGATGCCGTGTCAGCCCTGGATCGGCTGAACGGTTCTGTCACGAGTGCACAAGAGATTGGGTGGAAATTAGCAGTTTCTTTTAAAATCAGTAGCAACAACACAAGTGCGGATTAAAAATATGAGCGTGCTAACTCCCGGCTTCCGCCTCAGGAGTGGAGTTCTTTGAACGCGCGAATTCGATCTGCGCGCGCTCAAATAGAGCTAGTGGGCGTGGTCACGTGATAGGTCACGTGATTGGGCGTGTCCGCTGCTGTGACGCGGCGTTGCCCTAGCAACAGGATGCCGTGTCAGCCCTGGATCGGCTGAACGGTTCTGTCACGAGTGCACAAGAGATTGGGTGGAAATTAGCAGTTTCTTTTAAAATCAGTAGCAACAACACAAGTGCGGATTAAAAATATGAGCGTGCTAACTCCCGGCTTCCGCCTCAGGAGTGGAGTTCTTTGAACGCGCGAATTCGATCTGCGCGCGCTCAAATAGAGCTAGTGGGCGTGGTCACGTGATAGGTCACGTGATTGGGCGTGTCCGCTGCTGTGACGCGGCGTTGCCCTAGCAACAGGATGCCGTGTCAGCCCTGGATCGGCTGAACGGTTCTGTCACGAGTGCACAAGAGATTGGGTGGAAATTAGCAGTTTCTTTTAAAATCAGTAGCAACAACACAAGTGCGGATTAAAAATATGAGCGTGCTAACTCCCGGCTTCCGCCTCAGGAGTGGAGTTCTTTGAACGCGCGAATTCGATCTGCGCGCGCTCAAATAGAGCTAGTGGGCGTGGTCACGTGATAGGTCACGTGATTGGGCGTGTCCGCTGCTGTGACGCGGCGTTGCCCTAGCAACAGGATGCCGTGTCAGCCCTGGATCGGCTGAACGGTTCTGTCACGAGTGCACAAGAGATTGGGTGGAAATTAGCAGTTTCTTTTAAAATCAGTAGCAACAGTAGAACAGTCTCCACGTCCTCCCTAGCGAGCACAGCAACTCTCAGGAAATGTGTCTGTTTTTTCTAATTTACATCTTCTTTGGCTTCTTAAAGCAGCAAATGCTGATCCACAGTTTTAAAAAGCGCACCAGAAACATCGCACGAGCTGTAGAACTGGTAAACATTTGCATAGCCCTGATGGCAGGAAGCTTCGAGATGTAAAAAGGCTCCCAGATGTGAGGAGATTGGACGAGGCGCCGTCCTAGCTGTGAAGTGCAGGGCCATCCATCTCTGAGTAGGGAGCCGTTTAACATCAGTGAGTGATTGTGTACCCTGCGCTAAAAACTATCTTCATTTCTAATGGTATGACTCCAGTTCATCTTTTCATCGCGATGATGAATCTCCACCCGAGAACACGCAGATTAAAGTTGTCGTCTGTATTTTCCCATCCCATAATTTGATGGCAGTCAATGTCATGCGCCTCACTTGCATCATCTCTCAAACCACAGAGTGTATTCAGCTCTAGCACAAAGGCCGATCAACTCCATGTTTTCTTATCTTTCGCTCCATGTTTTCCAACACCACGCGTTTGCTCCTCTCCCAGATGATTTCACAGCAAATAGATCATACACACAGTAGAATGTAGGAACATGTGTAAAATGAGGACAATCAAAACAATTTAAAAAAAACTGGTTTTCTTTAATACGCTAATGGCCTCTTATACAGAGTTGTGAAATTGTTTTGTCAACAGTATCAAACATTTAAAATAGTTTCCTCCAAGAAAGCATATCCGCCTATTCTTTCTTGGCAATGTGTAAAGCAAAAAATGCATACTTTTTATTGTATTTTTATAAATGCATTTTCATTATTATCACTCAAGTGGTAAGATAATAACACAAGATAGGTGCTCCAAGAAATGACTCCGTGCGCGTGAAATAGTGACTAACGTGATTATTGGTGCACTTAGGGATATAAAAAACAGCCAGTAATATACTGTTGCCTGCTTGACAAAGTCATACAACAAAAAACTACGTTATTGCAAGTTCAGGGTTTCCGTTCCACATTGATTGGCAGTCGACCGGACAAATAGTCGACGTTTCGATCCTCTACACCAA
The DNA here is from genome assembly GCF_964263255.1 of Lissotriton vulgaris. Taxonomy (NCBI): domain Eukaryota; kingdom Metazoa; phylum Chordata; class Amphibia; order Caudata; family Salamandridae; genus Lissotriton; species Lissotriton vulgaris. Next base: position 530,155,162 of record NC_141691.1, on the reverse strand, counting down.
TTTCATTAGGATCTTCATCAGGACTAATAAATGTAGCAACCCTAACACAAAACATTAATGTAGAAAAAGATTCACAAACTAAATGGATCGCCAAAATCCTGATGGCGATTAACTGTATATGGCTAAGGACCGCCTTTGGGAACTCTTCATACCTTGCATTGGCTCCTAGTATCAGAATACTAGTTCAGAGAAATGTGGTTCTCGCGATCGGCAAAGAAGCCATCTACCAGATCAGGCTGAATATTACTATTTGCTAAAGCTCAATGGGTGACCAGTCTGCAAGTCGACTGGAAACTGCTCGATCTGCGAGCAAATAGTAATATTCTGCGCCAATCTGGTAGGTGGCTTCTTTCATGTATTCTGATACTAGGAGACATCCGCAAGGTATTGCTGGACAACTGAGAACTTTAATTTAGTCCATGACTGCAATTCCCAACAAACAACATACTGTGAATGCTTCTTGACATCTTACAGTGATAATCATCTATGGGGTGATATTAGTAAAGTCCATCTCAGCAGATCTCTCCACCTTGTCTCCTTTCAATCTGTGCCTGCTCAGAACCATAAACAGACTATCTCAGCATGGACATCCGAGTGTGTTACCCAGCGAACTTGATTATGATCATAAGAAATACTATATAGGGACTTGCAGAGCTATTCAAAGCTGCCAGTTTACTGATAATTATAAACCATGCATCTCTCTCTCACTTCATCCATCACACTGCTAAGCACTACATCCCATAACACGTTAACTGCACTCGGCAGTCATTACGTACGACATGGAAACACTTCATACATAGGTTCAGAACACACTTCGAACCACACACCCTACATGGCTTATCATGCTTCCCATGTAGGCAAGCGAGTCAGCGCCCCACATATGGTTAGTAAGCGCTGCATAAATATTTCAATACATAACCACATACTAGTGCAGATTTGAAAAGCCCCATGAATCCAGCATTGAACTTAAGGGCCTCATATAGGTCTCAGCAGTCAGGTTACTTCTTCATACGGTGACAGATATCCCATCCAATGAACTATAAATTACATTATATCCTACAGGATTCATATTTCGGCCGCTGGATATCTATCACCGTTGTTACGGAGTAACCCGTTTGGCAAGATCTAAATTGAACCCAAAGTAGGGCAGAGCACTTGGAGAGTGAGGGGGCCTAGTTACGAAGTGCCAATAAGAACCTTCAGCCATGCAGTGGATAACATCAATCACGAGACACAAAGGAGCCAGCTTGAAGCCAAACACACATTGCGATACATAACACTGACAAACACCTAGCCTCTACCCCACTCTGCAGCACCTTAATGAGGATGGTTGATAGTCTATTTCTGAGCTGCAATTTTTTGATGACATTAATAAAATTATTATTCCAAATTGAGATCACCTGCAACAGAATTGAAGCTCTGAAGTGTGTGGCATAAAGTGGCAATGCATGGACAGTGACTAATTTGTGTTAGACCTACCCCTGATGATTGACACTTGGTGTTGCTGTGCAGCTTTGAGTCTGCTCAGAAAAATTAATCCCCCTAATTCTTGGCTCCTTATGTTTGTCCCACTTTAGGTCCTGAAGTTGGTCTTGTAATCATAATGTGGATGCTTCTCATGATTTAGCTTCTGGTTTTTAAGCGGATTCTTGGCAGTCTAAAATAAATAATTCATTGAAGTGAACTCACAGTAATCTTGAGTTCCGTCTTGTAATTGTTTGAGATGTGCAAGAACTCTAATAGAGCCTATAGAGATTATTCTCTGAATCAAAAACGATTTCCTCTGTACTTTATTCGCCTAACAGTAATTTACCTCCTGAAATTCACCCAAGTCCATTTTGTCTTCTGTCCTCGCAACTGAACTGGTATGTGTTTTTAAGGTTTTGGCAAATGTAACGGTCCTTTGCAAACCGAATAGCTCTGGCTGTTTATGAAAGTACCTTAATACAAATGGAAGGCTGACCTGTGAATGAAGGATGCTAGATGACTAGAAGGCAGTTCATAGGCAGATGGTGGATGAGAGGTCGGTGGAGAGAAGATCTAGTATAGTAAGTTGTTGAATTATGAACGAATGGTGCATTTGGAGTGAAATGTGAATGAAAAGTGAATGGTACAAGAAAGGTTTCCTCCCATTGAAGTGCAGTGTAGCTTCCATCACTAGGACCTGGACACTACATGTAAGGAGACACTCAGAAAATGTGAAGGATGTGTTCTGGAAGCATACAATTAACGGTTGCTCACAAACTCATGGATTGGCTTTTGACCCAGGCAACAGCACCATTTAGACCACTACAGCCCCTCCAGTTTACAGTCCTGTAAATTATTACCATAACTTTTTATATAGTGCCTAGTACCAATCTTCTGCTGTTTCTAACTAACATATATTAGTTTCAGCCAAACTATGGTACACAATGTAAGGACTTGTTGAGGCTAATGTGTTGTGTTATGTTGATTTGTATAGCATGCTAATCACCTGAGAGGGCATCCAGGCACTAAGGCAGGTGTGTGGTTCCAGAGGTGCTTATGAAAAGAGCTAGTTCCTCAGTTTCTTGCAGAACTCAAAAAGTGAGGAAAAGGCTTTGATGTGTCGAGGGAGGTAGTTCCCTGTCTCAGTGCAATGTAGGAGAACGAGTGACCTCCAGTTTTGATTTTGGGATTCAGGGAATGTGTGTGAATGTGAGGCAGAGCTTAGGTGTCTGGTGGGTTGATCAAAGTGTACGTGGCAGTTACTGTATTCTGGCTGTGTGCTGTGTAGGGCTAAGTATATGTGTGTGAGAAGTTTGACTGAACTTTTGGATGGAGAGCCAGTGATGCTTTCTGAGGTGCGGTTTGATGTGATTGCGGCATGGGAGGCCAAGTAGGAGTCTTTCAACAGTGTTCTGGATTCTGTGTAGGAGTTGTTTAGAGATTCCAGCATAGAGAATGTTTCCGAAATTTAGCCTGCTGGTGATGAGATCTTGCTTGATGGTCCATCTGGTGTTCTGAGGCAACCATTTCAAAGTCTTTCGCAGCAGCTGTAGGATGTGGAAGCAGGAGGTGCGCACACTGTGTTGATTTGAGCTGGCATATTGAGCTTAATTCAAGAAAAAGGGGTGACCCTGTGTCCCTCAGAACCTGGGTAATTAATGATTAATATAAGAATGGTTCTGTCGGGTGAGAAACAAGACTGATTCAAATTACTGTTATTGTGATAGAAAAGAAGAACCCCCTATTAGACAACACAATTTAAGGAACCTCGCAATTAATGAATATTATCAGTCACTTATCAGTACATGGCCTCTAACAAAGAAAAAGGAATTGTGTATATATGTATAGATTTATTGTACAGATTTTGACTCTTCAATGTACATATTACTTCACTATGTGACCACGATTCCCTATTGTCACTATTTTTGCACTCTATATTCACTCGGACAGTCATTGTATGAATTGTTTGAAATATTTATTGAATGAATTCAATTCTGAAAAATACAAAAATACAACGCATAAGACGCTGAGCCTTTATTCATTAATTGCGAGGTTCCTTAAATTGTGTTGTCTAATAGGGGGTTCTTCTTCTTTTCTATCACAATAACAGTAATTTGAATCAGTCTTGTTTCTCACCCGACAGAACCATTCTTATATTAATCAGGCATATTGAGCTTGTCATCTAGGATGATCCCTAAATTTCTTGTATGGTCTGTGGGTGTTCGTCCTAGCTCAAACGGCTACAAATCGGAGTCCAATGGGGAGGTCATGTTGCCGAAACCAGTACTTCTGTCTTGTCGGAGTTGCTTCAGGCAGTTTGTTCGCTAGGATTCAACTCTTGACTTTCAAATCAGTGTATTTGTCAGCAGCAAATCATTAGCCATCCTCTCGACCTATAGTAGATGGGTTATTTTCCCCAAACCCAGATTAAAGCCGGTGTTTGATAGGGGTATTGCCAAAGTAGAGCAATCAACTTCAGTGAACAGTGAGTTTGATCTCATCAAACCTAGGGCAGATAACCGACTATACCTTAACACTCCAAGGGTTGTTTAAAGTGAACATGTACCCTCCAACTCCTTGCCAGTAGTTATCACTTTTAACAAAAATGAAAACTTTCTTTCCCCCTGGGTTGCCTAAAATTAAATTGAGTCCATTTCACAATCGGCGTTTCATACAACAATGTTCTCAATCAGTGTTCGAAAGATCATGCAAGTAAGTATGGTCTTGGATTGGATTAGATCATTCTTGATAAAATTGAAGATATAGTTTGAGTACTTCTCTGATTTTTGTAAATTCAGAGGTAGGCTGGGGGATTGGTAGCAGTGTAACCTTTGGGCAGTAAAGTACCAAGGTTATTGACATTTAACAATACGTTTGTGCAATTTATTTAGACCACCATTACCTTATTGTTTTTGTTGTCTAACTATCTAAATCATTTACAAGATTCTCTTATGCCTATAAAACGGAAGTTGGACAGCTGCATGCTGATTAGACCCTTAAAATCTGGATATGCATAACATTTAGTGGTCCCCTTTTTAATTCGCTGACTTTAGGTGACTGGCTTTGAAGTCCAAACATCATGGGAAAGAACAAGCTCTCGGGGGTTTAGGATAAACATGCTCACTGTGTGATTAAATGAATACTGAAAAATCATGTCAAGCTTTCGAAGCCCTCCTTGCAGTGAAAATTCTGAGGATCAGCTCCTCGTGGCAGTTAGCTTTGTAAGCGCCTTTATCTGATGTCTTCAGTCTTTCATTTACCACATGCGTTTGTTAAAAATAGATTCATATTGTAATGTGATGTAATGTAATTTAATTTGTACGGTGCTGCAATGACCAATAAAATGGGTTTCTAGGTTCTTCTTGGCTAGATCCCTACCATCACCCCTCCTGATTAATTGAAGCAGTTCACATTTCAGCTGCCCCCATTTGATATTGATGTGACTTCATAACTGGATCCACTTCCCAATGAGATATTAGGTATAGGGAAGTAACGTCATTCCCTGTTTTTGAGCTTTGCTAGCTGGTTTGGGCTAGTAGTTATGCCTCTCATGTTCCTGTCCCCGCACCTCTGAAGGATTCTTTGGACACTGCAATCTCCAAGTATTTTTTGTATGTTATGTATAGACTTCTGAGATAGATCAAGTGAATTTTAGAGTTATATTTCCTGTACCCTACTGTATTTACCACTGTGTTTGGTCTCTTTTAATCAGTCTAGCAGATAAAGACCAAATGTCTTGCTCTCTGGTTGTTTCTGACCATTCCAACCCTAGCCCAAGCTACACTTGCCATAGAAGGGTTTGTGCATGTTCACAGCCATTTAAATTAGACCCTGGGTCCTACCGGAAGCCAGTGAAGTGTTCTTTAAGCTGGAGTGATATGATTTTATTTTTCCAACCCCCGGCAAATCCTACCTGCCTACTGATTAATTATCTGCAGTTTTTGCAGATCTTTCTTGGCAGACAGTTTACATGTTACAATCTTGCTCCAGTATCAGCCAGTGCACTTGTGAGCTCTAATATGTTTTCTATTAGCAGGAGGGAGAGTACCTCCCTTCCTGAGCTTGCTTCTTAGCAACGACGTTTAACTTCCGAGTAAACACAGAGTTAAAGTCCACCAGAATTTCCCTGAATTTTTAATCGGGACCACCTAAATGGGTTTGATATTTCTCCATCTTTCATCGACACTAGCCCCGCTTCCTTGAATCCATTTAAACGGAGAAAGCCTTTTTTCAGTATTACCTCTGTTGGTCTTCCGTGACCCTGCTATCGATAGTGAGCAGTCACAGTGAAGCCATTGACTATTGAATGTTTAAAAATATGAGCATCTCCATCTTGTGGAAAGAGGTCATTAATATTATCTGGTTATAGTGTTACAATGCTTATAATGTCTGTTAATGCACCTGGCAGGGTTTCTGCACAGTTAGCTGGAATACGTGCTAGATCTGGTTCTCTCTTCAGGACCACAAAGGAGCGATTAATTAGCTGCTATAGGTTTTATAAAGAAGCAGATTTGGAAACTTGAAAGAGAAGGTGAGTTTTCTAGAGTTAGGTACATGCACAAAGTAGTGTGGGTGATTATGGCATGAGAATGTGCGTTTAGGCTGAATACCATGACAACCTAACCTTTGTTTTTCTTTCCCATACAGTATTTTCTGCAGAATATCCTACTACAAACACCATTTGGTGCTGTATGTATTGTTTCTGTTTTTCCAACGTCTGTTTCTCTTATTTAAGATAGGATATGAGAGTGGTATCAGAGAGTATCCTGTCTTGGTCCTGAAGAATAGCCTTGGTAAGGACTAGAAACATGTCGACCTGCGGAACTAAGGCACATCATTCCCCCTAAGATCCCCCATTTCCCCACATTTTAATCATACCTTGTAAAGGTATAAATAAATAATGTTTTTCTTCTAGCGAGGTATTTTTCATTCTCTCACACTCCCATTTTTACACTTTATCTGAATATCTTTTACCACCGATGAGTGCTCCCACGTAATTTGTAGGTTGAACCACACTCTGTTCCGCATTGGAATGGGAAGAACCCAGTGATGAAGCAGGCCACCAAGGGGAAACCCTGGTGGATGAGGATTATTTAAGGGAAACTCACCATTATCTTAACTAACTTTAGAGTGGAAAGAAAAACAGCCCTTTGATTGATGAGAAGGACTCTTTTTGATTATTACATATCTACAAAGGAGAAGAAGTCCCTTTTTGTATTTTTCCTCCATCTCCCCCTTGTTAGGTCTGGCCCTGGCGATTACAGCGAGAAGCGTTGTTTCGCCGCGAGACCTATTGTCAACGGCTGTGCTTACAAGGAGACAAGAGATGGGCACGCACAGCATGCCGGAATCGGATCAGGTCGCGAGCGTGAACATGCGCTCCGATTCCGGCATGCTGTTCCCAGTCACCATGGATCAGGACGCGCGCACGCAAACACACACACAGACAGACGCACACACACACGCACACACACACACACGCACACACACACGCACACATCCCACCCCCACTCACTGGGCTCTTTCCGCGTGTCCCTCTCTCCCTCGGCAGCCAGCGGGTCAGTCTCTGCAACAGGCGGGGCTCTTCACGAGCACGGGAGCCCCGCTAGCTCACACGCAAATCTTCCGGCTGGCTTCACGGGCACAGGAGTGCGGGGTAGGCTCCGGTCTGCTTCCTGTCTTTTTGCGGGCCGCCCTCGTCCCAACATAGGTTGCCTGGCTTCCTGTCCAAGCCAGGCTGCGGTGGTGATTTTTTAGATTTACAGCAGATCACATGAAAATATGCTATGACTAACTACTTGTCTATAAACACTTGCCAGTATGAAAGTTAAAGTTGGACCTGCTTTTCGGTGTTTGGTCTCCTACCCATTATAGGATAAAGTACTGGTTATGACACTCAGGAGTTTACATGAGCAGTGTACAATTTAAGGGACCATTTATAGAGGGGTACTTGCAATATGTTTTGTGTTTTGTTCTCCCCCCCTCCCCCACAACGCACAGAGATCAATTTTCAATTTGCATTTATCCAGCTCTCAGTAAAACGAGTTGCGAAGACTGCTTGGACAGAAGGCAGGGTGGATGGACACGATCACACCTTCGTAATGAAACTGGGCTTTTAATACCTCTTGTTTTAAATAGACCTGGCATGGTTTCTGCACAATTAGCTGGAATACGTGCTGGATGTGGTTCTCTCTTCATGATCACAAAGAAGGAAGTAATTAGCTGATGTAGGTTTTATAAAGAAGCAGATTTGTGGACTTGAAGGAGAAGGTGAGTTGTTCTAGAGTTAGGTCCATGCGCATAGTAGTTTGCGACAACAAATCTGTGCTTTAGCAACATGACCCCGAACCATACTGACGCGACGCAGACTAAGCTGGGGGTAAAATGCATGTCTGCCTTACTTGGAAAATTGCTCTAGAGTGTAATGCTTGTGGGCGCTAGACCCACATTGCTAAATAGACTGACGCAGACACAGGCAGGTACTGGGTACAACTGGCCCAGAGCACGTGCGCTTGGCCCCTTTTATTAAAGCTGTGCCACCTGACCAGTGACATCAGTGGTGGGTGGGTGTTCAGTGTGCTGGCTTACAAAGCACTAGACTGCTGACTGTGATTCTGGATCACTACATCCCTCCCAAACTTGGGGGAAAATGAAAACAAATGAAAGTCCAACCTGTGGGAGAAAAAGTACAATTTGCAAACCCCACGATAAAGTTCAACCTGTGGGATAGAATGTGTACATACAAATGTAGCACTGGACTCTATGATTTGAAGAGAGTCTCTTTGGTGGATTGCAGGCCGCAGATGGTGTAGTTGCTGCATCCAGGACTCATGAGTCACTGTGGCATGGTTTGCCGTTGTTTGGCGGGTCCTATCTTCTGTCTGCGCCGCCTGGACGTTGTTCTTGGTCTTGCCTTTGCTTGGCACCACTGGTGACAGTTGGTAGTTAGATAGAAGGGTGTCGTGATCCGAGTATTGTTTTCTTCTCGGTTCTCCTCTTCAGTCCTGGTCCTTGGTGATGTCACTGGGCAGGCTTCAAAGTGTTTCTGGGCAGATGAAAGGAGTAGGTGCATACATCCCTCTCACTAGGATGCCCCTCTTCGCCGGTTTTCTTCTCTCACAAGATGTCCGGGAGGACCTCTTTGCCAGGCTTCCACTGGACTGGTGTTGTTGGTCATGTTGCTCCACCATAGCCTTCGGGCCGTGAGCGGGGCGCTCCACGATCTTCACCGTTGTGTCCTAGATCCACCTGAAGGTTACGCTGTTGACTCTTTTCTTGCACGCGAAGCTTCCCTCTCAGTGGGTCTTGCAGACGCACCGTCGTGGCTCCGTCTCTCTTGCGGGACTTGCTGCCACCAGAGTCCCTTGAGGCCTTTGCTTCTTGGGCTGCCACGGGTTGGTGTGGAGTGGTCAGTTCCTCAGCCGGATGTGTGAGCACTCTCGCCATCCAATCTTCCGCTCAACCCCAAAGGTAGATTGTTGTCAACAGTCCAGTCTTGCCCTCTTCTGCGATTGCCACATTGATGGATGGTTTGTAGGTGGATATCTTTGACTTGTGCCGCCGGTGTTCATGCCAGCCCTTGATCTCCGCTGCACTCCGGTGTTCTGGTGCATGTCGCCATCTTCTCCTGATGTTTGTGTGAGTTGGCTGGTCACGTCTCTTCTCTTCTTGTGATCTTCTAGTGGCACCGTGGCACTCACTACCCTTCTTCTCCTCCATTCCTTTCACGACGTGGTCTGTCCCATTTCTTTTCTTCAACCACCCAGGCCATCTCCGTGTGGCGTGCACTCCACATGAATCTCCCTGGTTGCGTCCTACCCTTAGGACACGCCTTCTCTTCTTCCGATGGCCAAACCAGGCATCGCACCTTTCTTCCTGTCGCTCCTTCTTTACTTCGGGTCGGTGTCATCAGGCTTCTTCTGGGTCCCGTCCATGGACCTCTTCTTGATCTATTCAGTTACTATGCCTTTGATCTTCTTGTATGTCTTCGCAGTCGTGATCTTCTGACTGTCCGCTTCTCCTTTCTTTTTCCGGGCGACCAACTGACTGGTCATCTTCTCCTTTTCTTTCCGGGCGACCAACTGACTGGTCATCTTCTCCTTTTCTTTCTGGGCGACCAACTGACTGGTCATCTTCTCCTTTTCTTTCCGGGCGACCAACCGACTGGACATCTTCTCCTTTTCTTTCCGGGCGACCAACTGACTGGTCATCTTCTCCTTTTCTTTCCGGGCGACCAACTGACTGGTCATCTTCTCCTTTTCTTTCCGGGCGACCAACTGACTGGTCATCTTCTCCTTTTCTTTTCCGGGCGACCAACTGACTGGTCATCTGGCGGTGACTTTTTGGCAAGTCATCTTCGCGGTGACCTACTGACAGGTCTCCGAGGACGCGATCCCTGCGTCACTCATGTCGTGGTGGCGTGGAGTTCCTTCACTCCGTGCGCATTCCTGCGCAGTGCTGTTCGGTCCTGAGGTGTGGAGTTCCTTCACTCCTTGCGCAGTGCTGTTCGGTCCTGAGGTGTGGAGTTCCTTCACTCCTTGCGCGTTCTTGCGCAGTGCTGTTCTGTTGCGTTGGCGTGTCGTTGTGCAGCGCCACTGGCGCTCCTGATCCCTGGCGCTCCTGGCACGTTTTAGCGCAGTGCTGCGCGGTCCTGGCATGCGGGTGTGGGGTTCTTGCACTCCTGGCGCGTCGTGGCGTGTTTCTGCGTTTCTGGTGCGTTCCTACGCTGTCTCCCGGGGCAATCCTGAAGGTTTTTGGCGTGTTCGTGTGCTTTTGGTTTCGCCGTGCTGGTGCCTTTTACCTTCTCAGGCTTCTAGAAGGCTTGTGGCTTTTCCTCTGACTTCTTCCTGGCGATGGGGAGACGTCCCTGTCTCACTCTGGCACACCTGCGTGCTGTCCTGCAGTGTTTCTTGTGCTTCTAGCGCTTCTGGTGCGCACCTGCTGTGCTGACCTTTGTTTCTTGCTGTTCTTTGAGCGCTTAGCAGCTTGCTCTCCTCTGCTGGGACTCTACTATACTTTGGCGCGCTTGGGGCTATACTGTAGGGCTGCATTGGTCAGTTTACCTTCTCAGCAGGTTTGAGCTGTAGCAGCTCGCTCTGCGCTGCATTATTTTCCTCCTGGCACACAGCTGCCTCGCAGCTCACTAGCTCCTTTCACTTTGTGGCATGTCACAGTCTTTATTTTGTGGCCGCAATTATGCACTTTGGCCACTAGATGGCAGTTTGTCCTTCTTTCAACGTAATCCCGGCTGGTTCTGAAGACTAAGCGCTCGCCGAGCTGTCTTCACTCAGTGGGATGTCTTCACCCGGCTTCCGCACCTTCTTAGGACTCCCTCAGGGCATCGGCACTCGCAGCCAGGTAGGCGCTGTTCACACTTGATGCATTCATTATCTACTTTGTGGAAATGTTTGTATTTGTGACCACACGGTCGGAGCACTTCTCTGCTGCCATTGTCTAACACTGCAGTGCCTCAAAGGCCAGAGCAGCTTCACCCCGCTGCAGGCCTCTCCTTATTGTCCCGTTACTTTCCTGTACTTTTGGGCGGCGTCTGGAGCACACCCTTCCTTGGTGCAGTCTGCCCCTTGCAGCAGGCTCATCCCGCTTCACTGGCTGCGCGGGGACCTTCGCAGCTAACGGCACTCTGTTAACTTTGCAGGGGGAAGGGGTGCTGGCTCCAGTACATACTGGCCGCCCTGCCCGCAGCAGCCACTCACGCTTCACTCGCTGTGCAGACTGGAGTAGCTGTGCAGGCTGGAGTAGGGTTGGCGCTACTGCCGGAGACTGCGGCCTTCCTTCCTTTCAACACAGGGACATTTGATTGATTTCTCTCCACCACCCCACTGCTGCCGGCTCGCAGCTTACTCGTCGCACGGGGTGGGGGAGGTTTGCGCTGCACCCGGGGCTGCTTGGTTCATTGGGGGCATCCAGCTGTGTGGGGACACCGCGCGCTTCACCACCGGGCCTGACACAGCGGGGTGAGCTCCCGCTGGGCGTCCACTCGGTCAGCGTTCGCTGTAGGCTGCACATGCAGGGTGGGCTCCTGCTGGCTTCAGGCCGCTCTATCAGTCGCTCAGGCTCACCTTCGGCCGACGGGCCTGACAACCACGCGAGTGGGCTCCGCTTCAATAATCGGCGCCCCGCAGCTTCCCTCACGCTGCGGGCGCTCTCTGGTGCAAGTTCATTCCCCCGCCGCCGCACTTCACACACGCGGCGGGGGACGCTGCAGGCAGGCCGCGGGTGGGCTCCGCTGGCCTCACTTTACTGTATAAAGTTTATTGTAGGCCGCATTTCGCTCGGTAAAGCGCCATTACTACGCGGGTGGGCTCCGTAATTTTTTACAGTCATAAGGGGGGTCGCCTCTTGCTCGCGCGGCCCCCCAGGCAGTTCCTTTATGCCTGGGCTCACCTCCATCCGACGGGCCTCGTCCCGGTGGGGGTCACGCTGTTGCGGCCGGCGCAGGTGGGCTCTGCTCGGCTCCGCTTACTCTCTCGTCACGTCGGGAGGCTCACGCTGGGCATGGAGGTGCGGGGTGAGCTCCCGGTCACCTCCTCCTGGACATCTAGGCCCCGGGGCACGGCACACGCCCCTCAGGCCTCTCGGCGGCCGGCGCCGCTTCCCCGGAGGGGTGCCCTCCACATGGGCACTTCCCTTCTTCTTTCCGGGGATCTTCAGCTGCGGCACGCGTAGTGTTTCGTTACCGCCTCGTCGCCAATGTAATGCTTGTGGGCGCTAGACCCACATTGCTAAATAGACTGACGCAGACACAGGCAGGTACTGGGTACAACTGGCCCAGAGCACGTGCGCTCGGCCCCTTTTATTAAAGCTGTGCCACCTGACCAGTGACATCAGTGGTGGGTGGGTGTTCAGTGTGCTGGCTTACAAAGCACTAGACTGCTGACCGTGATTCTGGATCACTACATAGAGTAAGCCATATTAGCAATTTGTGAAAACACTCAACTAAACTGCAAAACCTGTGCACAAAACTGTTTGCAGAACGTCAGTTGCTATGGCGCAAGTAAACACTTCATATTCTATTTCTTTGGCAACATGCAAGCTCGTCACACAATAAAACTGTGATGCACCTAACCTTCTGTAGCGATAATTGGCAACTGCTAAAGAAATAATTGTATAACAACAAAAGGTCCCATTTTCTCATTGTGTCAGAAGGGCGTTCTTACAGAAGCAGCTGTGCTGACGCCATGTTTTACGTGTGTGGTTTTGCTAAGGGGACGTGTGAGCTTTGTGTGACTGCTGTGGTTGTGGAGCCCTCGGCCAGGAGTGAAGCTGATACTCCAAAGCCTCTTGGAACATTGCTTCTTTGGGCAGGGTCGTAACACAGGCCCCCGCAGCCCACGCGGTGCGGGGGGGCCCCTAGCTCCAAGGGACCCCCTCGGCACTAAACTGTGGCCGGGAGAGCTCCTGATTGAGTCCGGAGGGGGCCCCCCTAAGTACCGTGCAGGGAGGCCCCCTCACTTTTGTTTACGCCAGTGTCTTTGGGTTCACCCTGGCCTCCTCGACAGAGGCTGGCAATCCCCCTGGTGGAATACAATGGCCACATAGCACCTGGTGGAAGAAAGCTGCACTCAAGATCCGTGCTCCAAGAGAGACACTGTTTGTAAAGCAGAATGCGGAGCAATATGTGAAGGCTCTGAGTAACCTACAGACCGTTGCATGAAGAGTGACTTTGTCTCTTCGCCTTCAGCTCTCTATGCTGATCTGGGGAAAGGGATTGCAGAGAAAGATGACCAAAATGTTTGTAAAGAACATTTCCCTCGAATAATTTCCCATCAGAGAAAAAAGTCTTCAAACGTGTATTTTTAATATCGGCTTCCGTGCTTAGCAGCTAAATATTTATACTGTCATGAATTCTACGAAATCTTGCAAATCTTGATTGCTTTGGCTCAGATATTTGTAGATTTTCTTCTGGGACAAGAGATGGTGCGGTCCTGTTTCGGAGAAACTACAGACCGCCCTTCAGAAAGACATCTCTCAGCGTAGTGCTTCCATCAAAATCTTATTTAAAAATGCAATAATATTTTTATGATGACGGAAAATAGCTGCAGCTGTCCTCATTCTAAATTATTACATTTTCATGAAGAATATAGTAGATCTGTATATCGAATTTAGTTTTCTGATTTGTGAAACAATTTTCAGTGTACCCCACCAGTTCTCACCCTTCGGGTAATTTTGCTTTTACAGTGTCTATTGTTCGTTTTACATTTACCATTCTCTATATGGTTAGTTTTTCAGACTGTCAATGCTTGAACGAGGCTGTTGTATCTTCGAATGCAGGCTCTTTACATTCTCCATGGGGGCGTTTGCGTTCTTCATGTCTTTGTTCCTACCTGATTTTCGATTTTTATTCACCTCACTGTAAAATGCGCCTGGTGACGGCTTACTTATCCAATTTTAACAGCCTTTAACTAGTAGTACGCAGTAGTACATTTTATTGTTTCGTCAGTTAAAACCTTAACAATAAAAAAGACATTTAAAACATCAATAAAATTTGCCAGTTTTTAACAATTGACATCAGTATGTTGCTGATAAAATAGTACACACTATTAATTCAACATGCTCTAATTGTTAGTCCAGGTCCCTATCTTTTTGTACTGTCAATGTTTCAACCATTTCAGCGGACTTGATTTGTGGTATAAAAAAAGTGTGGGTCCTGTGCTTTACTTCAGGGGGGTCAGACATTACCATCTTCTAGCTGGATTTTTTAATGTCAGTTTTCAGCGCATGTTTGACGATTTTAAGGAAGTTAATCAATTTGCAATTCAATTGTGGGTCCGATGGATCTAGAAATTATTGCAGCTCTGCAGATCCTGATACCTCTGGCATTAAAAGTTTTTCTAAGTAAAGTGACTTGTGCATTGTGAAGTTTAGTAGATGTGCAGATTATATGGATAAAATCTTCTTGTTAATTGCTGCAAATTCAACATGATTTAGGCCCTGTGTGCACCCAGGTTGGCTGATCCGCTATTGACGGCAATTTCCCGAAACATATAGCCATTAGTTGTTTCTTCAAGCTGATTGGTGCTGCGGCAAGGGGCTTCTGATTGATAATCACCATTCAGGCATGCGATCTTGACCTGAAGATGTTTTTATCGAGCAGTAGTGAATTGAATTTTGCTGACTTGTTTATTGTTTGTTTGAAAGACTGATATGGCAAGTTTTTATTCCATAACTCAGTCGAACAGGTTGTTAGCAAGGATTTATATAAGTATTGGTTGTATGGTGATTTTTCTATCCTCATCCACTTCTGTCCAAAGGGCTTGATTAATTGGAGAGGTAACCGCATTCTGTTTCTACCTATACCAAAGCTTTATTATGTTGTACATTCTCCCTATGGATTCGTTTAAGAGACCAAATTCAAGTCAGACCTGGGCCGGTGAAGCCGCCCGATGTATCTGGAAGACATTTTTCGAAGTAGAAACTATTAGTCGGTTTAAAAGGTCTGAATCTTTGCCATGTAGAGCGGTACTGGCATAAGTTAGCGTTGGCAGCATTTTGGCCGCTATCACCGTAAGCAGGGGTTTGTGTGACAGCCCATTCAGTTTTTTTGCCAGTATTTTGAAGGCAAATGTAAGTGCACTGGTTCTCTGTGAAAAGTATGTTTTTTGCCCTAGATGATTTTGTCTATTATCTATATAGAACCCCAGATATTTGTATGCGTTTACTTCCTCTATCTGGTTACCATTGAGCCAGATGTTCTGCTTGCATCTCCGGTAATTGCCAATCATCATTGTTCTGGTTTTTGATGTATTTATTTCTAGTTTGTTGAATGAGATATATTCTGACCTCTCGTTTAAAGCTCTTTGCAGACCAATCTTAGTTAAACTCATTAACACCACATCGTCAGCGTACAAGAGATGTGTTAACAATAATCAACCTATTTGCGGAGGGTTGGAATTAATATCTATCAATCAATCAATCAATCAATCATTTGTAAAGCGCACTACTCACCCGTGAGGGTAATACAGTCAACCTTTTGTGCAAGGTCGGACATAAACAAATTAAAAAGGTGTGGAGCTAATACGCAACCTTGTTTTAGTCCTTTGGTCGTAGTCCGCTTTCTCAATAGTCTGGAACAGTCTCCTATCTTGATTCTTATCCATGTTTTAGAATAAAATTGCAGTGTTCCTCGTAGCAACCTCTCCGGAATTTTACAGGCCCGCAATTTTTTCCATAGGAGGTGGTGGTCTACACTGTCAAAGGCTGCCTTTAGATCTATAAAGCAGAGGTGAAGTTGTTGTTTCCTCCGCTTGCATTTGTTTGCTATTAGTGATAGAGCCAAAGTGTTCATGATCATCCCTATACCTTGTCAAAAACCTGTTTGATTGACTGGAATCAGATTAAGCCTTTTTGACCATTCCTTCAGATCTTCCAGAATGAGTGAGGCATGATATTTGGCTACGATATCTAATAGGGCGATTAGCCTATAGTTCGATGGACTTTTTCTGTCTCCCCCTCTAAAGATAGGTGTCATTATCGAGCCTTGTCAGTTAGGTGGAATACAATTTAGTAGCTCAATATCTTTGAATAACAGGAATAGATGCTCGCTCCAGAAGGATGGATCATTCTTAAAGATGGCTTGAGGAATGCCATTAGGTCCTGGAGCACTGTCTCCTCTGCCTCTCTGTATTGTACGTATTATTCCATCAGCTCAGAAGGGGGGGGGGGTGTTCCATCTTTACTTTGAGGGAACTTGTGCCGTGTTTAAAATGCAGTTTAGTAATTTCCTCTAATTAGCAAGTGCGATAGTGCATTGGTGTATTTAGATGAGCCCACCCCATCGGCTAGCACCAAACCTAAAATGGACAACACCTGCAGGGAAGCAGCTGCAATAATGAATCATACACCAAGCTTGAGTCCTTGATGGGTCTGGTACCAGTACACTGATCTATGTATGCATTGTACTTGAGCAGAAAGTTTCAGACTCAACATTTGCACTGGCTGGTCTGTGCAAACCACGTTTATCACCCTTGACCTTGAGCAAATCTCGATGTAAAATTGTAGTGTACCAGTGCAAAGGTTATGTAGTTTGACAATGCATGAAGCTAATAATGCTTGCCACAAAAACTTTCAGTTGCTCACAGTCCTAATGAGGAATAAATGGCTTTACTGTGCTTCCCTATGACTGGTTGTCGTCGATAATAACACACCACCGAGACTTCAACACGGCCACCACCTTATCTTGCTTCTGTTGCAAGAATACAGCCAGGACAATGCCATTAACTATGGACCCTGCACGTCTAACAGTCAGAAGATTTGTCAGTTATTGATGGCCACACGCCAGTCTAGGCCCTGGTGTTTCCTAATTCTTAGGAAAGTTCATAATAAATGCCGAGAGTCTTTACAAATGTAATTGGACGAGGTTGTAACCAGCTCGATGGTGGCACCTCCAGAGAGAGAGCTTTTAAAATACCTTTGTTAGAGCCAGGGGTTGTGTTTGTGAAGCAGTTTGTAATGGCTCTAAGCTGTAACAATAAGTACTGATTATTAGGTTGTCAGGCAGCCGTGTCATTATGCCTACATGAATCATTCTAAAGTTAACAGCTTGAAATTATGATTTTGTTAAACCAAACTATATTGTGAAATATGTTCACCTAACAATTGCGGTTTGCTTGTTGTTCAATTTAGTGAATATTTAAAGCGTTGTTTTTACGTCTTACGAATCTGTTACTTCGTTTATTCTATAGTATAAAATGTGTTTAGTTCGGATTCTAGCCTAGCAGTGCTGGTGGAGTTTCACGCCTTGTTCTTGAGGATTTCGTGCTACACTGCAAATCTGATGTCTGGTCGGTTGAGTTGATTAATAAGTAGTGTTTGTGTGAATATATGCTGTTTTGATTTGCATTTTTGATTGTGGATGTTGTTTAGTGGAAAGTAGTGTTCAGTGTGAGTAACCGAAATCCCTATCAATTCTAACCAAAATGGAAAAATTGTTATGCGAATTGCCCAGCTAAAAGTAGGAGATAATTAAAAGTATAGTGATTCATGGGTGTGTATTGGTTGTTGGTTAGGTGTTGTGTTATTTTGGAGTGGTATATTTTTGTGTAGAGTAGAGAACTAGGTAAAGACCAACACTATGGTACCTCTGACCTGTGTGGAAGGTATATGCATTGTTATGATTGTGTTCTTTTGAAAGCTGTAATTGTTGTGTATTTAGGTTGATAGTGTTGAGAACTTTGTGTTACCAAACTACATGTAACATATAGTTTTAATGCGTTGTGCTGGGAGTTGTTTTTTATCTTTAATACTGTTATGATCTTCATATTACCCAACTATATGGAATATCTGAGCTGTGGTGGTGTGTGATCAGTGTTTTGTTGCATGTTGTTTCCTAGTGGAAGGTTGTGTGCACAGCACCTTTGAAATAGTTGTAGCAAAAATAATATTTTGCTGTGGAAAATAACTTGTTTCGAACATCAACTTACATTCAGGCTACCTCCCCCGAAACCCTTTCACCTGTCTGCTAGACTCCACTATGTGGACATTTCCCCAGACTGGATCCAGAACTGTTCTCTGTACTAGTTGCAATCGGGGGCGTTCAATAGTAGTTTGTGTCTTGGGTGGACTGGTCTATAGGGCAGTCAGGCAGCACCTGATGGGCTGGTCTGACAGGTCTGTGTGTGGCCCGTATTTTTGACCAGTAGTAGGCCTATTTTATGGCCAGTTTTTAATGTTGATTTCCCTGATAGTAGCACATACATTGCCAGCAGCAAGCTCAAATCCATGCAGTCTTCATTATCTTACAAAACACTTATACAGTGTATCTTAACAAGTTAAAACAATCTGTAAACATAGGCCACTTTTTAAGGTGTCTAATTCACTAGTGGGGGCCACTTTTATTTTGGTACCCAGGCCTATTTTCTGTCCTCTGTATACAGTGAAAGCACATTTGAATTTTGCCAAAACCAACATTGAATGATCAAGTGAAAGAAACGTCAGTAATAGAGCATTATGGATATTGTCGTCCAGGTGACTACAATATACATCGAACGTCCAGGTGACTACAATATACATCGAATTAATGATTGCAGTGATGGAAATATAAAACCACAAAAATACTATATTTCTTACGGATTTACCTGAATGAAATCTGAAGGGAGTACTCACCATCTCTGTATAAATGAAACTTTTCAGAACTTTAACCCCTTCAGCGCTGCGCAAATTAATTAATTAGTGGGCGGGATTTGGACGGCCCCTGGCCGTCCTTGGCACATGCCCACCGTGACGTCGGACTGCCAGGGGCCGTCCTGGGCACTGAAGCGGTTAATATTTGTTGTTTACTGCCTTTTTAATTCAAACGTGGGCATTGGTCCTAATTCAATGTTTTAAGCTACGTTGTTTAAAAGCTAACAAACCCACCCACTAAACATTTGCATATGATTAGGACTCGAAAGAGTTGAAACACGTAATGCTTTGTTTGCCTTGTTAATAAAGAATGTATGGAGCTTTGTTGGTGTGGCCTGTCTCACGTTACTGAAGAGTACGTGTTGTCTCATGGTATATATATATATATATATATATATATATATGTATATATATATGTATATGTATATATGTATATATATATATATATGTATATGTATATATATATATGTATATGTATATGTATATATATATATATATATATGTATATATATATATGTATATATATACACACACACCACGTGACTCCTCTGAATCTCTCGGCGTTTCCAGCCTAGCACACCGGCAAACAGAAGGAAGACGGACCACAGGACTTCAGCATCATTACGACTTTATTCGGTACACAAAAAACAGCTACGCGTTTCTGGCAAGTTATGCCCTTGATCACGCTGCAACATGTACTTAAAACATAATGTTTTTTTAAATGCAAGGTTTAAAGGGAACACCCCCTCACAGTGACGTGATGTGTCATGTGACAAAATGAAAAGTGAAAACATACTGCCTTCATTATTTGTATTTGAAGAAAACAAACTTCATAAGTGACAGGATAAATCCCGGATTTTTGCATAACAAATACAGATGGTAAATATACCTATCATATATTGCCGTTTAAGAATCAAGCAGAATATAACTGTATAAATACAAGTTGCTTGTATAGCTTATAAACATTTATGCATCAAATGTCATACTCATGAATCTTACTAGATC
This sequence comes from Lissotriton vulgaris, assembly GCF_964263255.1. Lineage (NCBI taxonomy): Eukaryota > Metazoa > Chordata > Amphibia > Caudata > Salamandridae > Lissotriton > Lissotriton vulgaris. Next base: position 530,135,551 of record NC_141691.1, on the reverse strand, counting down.
ATATAACCAAGGCAGCTAATAAAGTGCTATGTGAGAGTGAACATAAAGTGCAAAAAAAGGGAGAGGGAGCAAGGAAATTCAGTGCAATACCATTCAATGAGCAAGAGACGGAGAATATCATAGCATGTACAAGTTTCACAGATCCCTGGAAACGAGTATGTATTAAAAGTCATAAGCATGATTCGTCACTTGATAATAAATAGTACGAAAAAAAATATATATATAATAAAATCCAATAAATACACCTAACCTAGTGATATGCATATAAACATATATACAAATAAATATATATCTGCACATATATATATATACACAATATGAAGAATAAAGCCTCAACTTATGTGAATAAAATTAGATCTCCATCAAAGTATAAAGTATATTGCACCACAGCACTCCCTCAGTTAGGAAGAATCACCACTGACACCTCGCATGATTTGCAGATAATTTAATCGTATGTAGACTGCACAGCAACACGTTTCGACTTAACGTCTTGATCAAATATATATATATATATAACATCCAACGACAACCTCAATGGGGTATCCCTCGTCGAGTGGGGGTGGCGCGCTGCCGGTGAGGTAACCGGTACTCAATATCCAGGCAAAACGGCGTTCCAAGCGCGCACTCAGGTACCATAAAAATCCACACCAGAAAGCAGGTCTGTCAAGTAAGTAGGGTTTATTCACGCCATAAGCCCTACGTGACGCGTTTCGCACCCCATGAGTGCTTGTTCACACAATGATGCTTGAAAAGTTTGCTGTTTTTACCGTGTGTTTCTAATAAACATAGACAAAGGACTCATCTAACTTGGCAGGAATATAAGGGCGCCATCTTATAATAGTACTAGCTGTCTTACATTGATGGTAAATTGTCATGTTATACAGCAGTAATCCAATCACATTACAAATATCTGGCAATGTAACCACACACGAAAATTCGCTGGACAGTAAGCACATCTTTCGTAAAGTCGACCACGTAAACACAATAATTAACATTTGTGCGATGGCCTTAACAAAATACCTACAAAATTGTAAATAAAGTTATACATAATAACTCTAAACGTTTAGGCACCCGCAAATACGTGTCTTGCAATTTCAAATACATATCGCGGTTATCCAATCCTCTGCTAGAGTACTAGCACGTGATCGGCATATGGAGCAATTGATGGTTCCCATGGTGACGTGTGTTTATCTAGTACATCGGTGCACTGGCGGCTGGATATTGGGCATATTGTTGTACAGATGACCCTATATCTAAGTAACTGGCAATGTACATTATCCTTAACCAGTATACCTTCGTGTTTATGAATGAAATAAAAACTCTATCGATCCCGCAAGAGTATGCCTTGCAGAATCCAACACACTCGTGGTCATCCAATCGCTTACTAGATACTTAGCACGTGATCGGCACAAGGAACTCATGGCGGTTCCCATGGTAACATTATGTTTAACTAGTGCACCGATGCAGGTATACGGCACAATAAGTAAATACTAAACAATGTGAGTATATGCTAGTCCCTCCCTAGATAGTGGGTAAAGAACAACCATGGTACGACAATTAAAGTACCAAAAATAAATAAAATTCTTATCCCCTGGCTAGTGGGGGAGATCAAAATTGACGTGGTTAATGCCCAGGACAATAGCTTGTCAAGTCTGTGTTAAAACACGGTTCAGCAAAAAAAAAGGAGAGCATCATGTAAAAGGTCAGCCTTGAGAAAAACCCTGTTCCGAATACCCATAAGTGTTACAGTATACTGTGATACAACATAAAAAGACAACATACTTGGAGCGAAGAGTGGAGAAGACCAAGTTGAAAGGACTCGGGTACTAGCATCACAAGCCTGAAAATGAGTCCCACCCTTTCAACCTGTAGGGAAAAGTGTATAAGGACCAGTGTCAAAATGAGGAAAAACATTCAATCATGAAATACATGAAAATACATTTCATTCCTGGTGTAAATGCACATTATATTCCTCATCAAGATTGTGTCCATTAGGAAAACGTGTGCAGAGACCAATGATGTGTCTCGATTCTCGTTGTCTAAGTCTTAAAGCACGGTTCCCACCCCTTCTGGATAAGGTTACCTGTTCAACAATATAGTATCTTAGCAATTTGGCATTGGAGAAATGATGGCTTTCAAAATGCCTAGCAATAGGGTACTGTTTGTCTCTGTTCGTGATGGCTCTAGTATGTTCCAATATGCGTTGTTTCGCCATTTTTGTGGTGCTTCCCACGTACCTCAGTTCACATGGGCATATAAGTACATACACCACAAACATGGTCGTGCATGTTAGAAATTGTTTTATGGTTTCCATCTTGTTGGTACTCGGATTCCAATATTCTTTAACCATATGACTATTCGAACAGGCTTTGCAGTGACCGCAAGGAAAGAATCCGGGGAGATCCACCCCCCGTGGTACAGTGTCACTAATCATATTATGTACCAATAAGTCACTTAAGTTACGTCCCCTGCGGTAGGTAATGCTAGGTCTTGCTGGTATGGTACTACCTATGATTGGATCGTTTCTAAGAATATCCCAATTCTTGGTGATACTTTTCTTTGTGGTTACCGTTGTAATCAAGGATAATGCGGGTGACATCATTATCCTCTGTCCTTCCATCATCATTTCTTTTGTTGGTTAGTAAGTTCTTGCGTTCCACTGATTTCACTTTCTCAGTAGCTCTTTTAATCACCCATTTCGGATAACCCCTGTTAGTGAACCTTTGTACCATTGTTGCCTCCTCTTTGGTATAGTCTTCAAGGGTGCTGCAGTTCCGTTTGGCCCTGAGTAGCTCCCCATAGGGGATGCTCCACTTGAGGGGTTCTGGGTGACTGCTCAGGGCATGCAGTAAGGTGTTGCCTGCTGTTTCTTTCCGAAACAATATGGTTTTAAGTTTGTTGTTTTGTACTCTCACCTTGATATCCAGATATTCAATCTCCCTATCGCTGATGTTACTCGTTAATGTGATATTATTGCTGTTGTTATTCAATTTGGAGATGAAATCCCTGGCCATGTTTTTACTGCCTTTCTAGATCACAAAAATTTCATCTATGTATCTTAGCCACATAGTGACATTCTGAAAATCTTCCTGCACATCTGGTCTATTTCTCATGTCCGCCTCCCATGAGATACAACATGATAATAGTACCAGGAGCAATTTCAAACCCAGATCCACCTTTTCCCCCAAGCTTTATCATGACAACATAGACACCTTTCAAGAAATGGTGGGTAAGGAACTTCTTCATTACAGAAGCCAGAATTGGCAGAGAAAAATGAAAACTTTTAAACATAATCTCACATCGGCAGAAAAATCAGCTATGGTTGAATTAGCGGAAGATGACAGTATTGTCATCCGCCCTGCAGACAAGGGTGGCAATATTGTAATCCTACCCAAAGAAATGTATATAGGGGAAGCTATGAGACAACTGATGGATGAAAAAACATACAGAAAAAGCAATAGAGTGGAATACAATCTCAGTATCACCACAATTTGGGATAAACTGTCAGATTGGAAAGACAAAGGATGGATTGAGTGGGAGGAATATTGCTATCTAAAACGTGACTTTCCGATCCTCCGAATCCTATATCTGCTTCCTAAAGTACACAAATGCAAACACAATCCACCAGGCAGACCCATCATTTCGTCCAGAGGGAGTGTACTGGAAAACATCTCCAGATACGTGGACTACTTTCTCCAGGAATATGTCAGAAACCTCCCAACATATGTACGTGACACTAAAGATTTCCTTGATAAGATCAAGGACATTAAGTGGGAAAAAGATCTACTGCTCATAACGCTTGATGTTAGCTCACTATACACCTCTATAGAACACAATCAAGGTATAGAGGCATGCGCCAGATTTCTGAAAACTCGCAACATCAAATATCTGGGACACACAACCATGATTTTAGACATGATGAGATACTGTCTAGTCAACAATTACTTCCTGTTCAATGACGACATCTATGTCCAATTGCATGGCACCGCGATGGGCACATGTTTTGCCCCGAGCTTTGCCAACTTGTTCATGGGCGCATGGGAGGCGGACATGAGAAATAGACCAGATGTGCAGGAAGATTTTCAGAATGTCACTATGTGGCTAAGATACATAGATGACATTTTTGTGATCTGGAAAGGCAGTAAAAACATGGCCAGGGATTTCATCTCCAAATTGAATAACAGCAATAATATCACATTAACGAGTAACATCAGCGATAGGGAGATTGAATATCTGGATATCAAGGTGAGAGTACAAAACAACAAACTTAAAACCATATTGTTTCGGAAAGAAACAGCAGGCAACACCTTACTGCATGCCCTGAGCAGTCACCCAGAGCCCCTCAAGTGGAGCATCCCCTATGGGGAGCTACTCAGGGCCAAACGGAACTGCAGCACCCTTGAAGACTATACCAAAGAGGAGGCAACAATGGTACAAAGGTTCACTAACAGGGGTTATCCGAAATGGGTGATTAAAAGAGCTACTGAGAAAGTGAAATCAGTGGAACGCAAGAACTTACTAACCAACAAAAGGAATGATGATGGAAGGACAGAGGATAATGATGTCACCCGCATTATCCTTGATTACAACGGTAACCACAAAGAAACAAAGAAAAGTATCACCAAGAATTGGAATATTCTTAGAAACGATCCAATCATAGGTAGTACCATACCAGCAAGACCTAGCATTACCTACCGCAGGGGACGTAACTTAAGTGACTTATTGGTACATAATATGATTAGTGACACTGTACCACGGGGGTGGATCTCCCCGGATTCTTTCCTTGCGGTCACTGCAAAGCCTGTTCGAATAGTCATATGGTTAAAGAATATTGGAATCAGAGTACCAACAAGATGGAAACCATAAAACAATTTCTAACATGCACGACCATGTTTGTGGTGTATGTACTTATATGCCCATGTGAACTGAGGTACGTGGGAAGCACCACAAAAATGGCGAAACAACGCATATTGGAACATACTAGAGCCATCACGAACAGAGACAAACAGTACCCTATTGCTAGGCATTTTGAAAGCCATCATTTCTCCAATGCCAAATTGCTAAGATACTATATTGTTGAACAGGTAACCTCATCCAGAAGGGGTGGGAACCGTGCTTTAAGACTTAGACCAACGAGAATCGAGACACATCATTGGTCTCTGCACACGTTTTCCTAATGGACACAATCTTGATGAGGAATATAATGTGCATTTACACCAGGAATGAAATGTATTTTCATGTATTTCATGATTGAATGTTTTTCCTCATTTTGACACTGGTCCTTATACACTTTTCCCTACAGGTTGAAAGGGTGGGACTCATTTTAAGGCTTGTGATGCTAGTACCCGAGTCCTTTCAACTTGGTCTTCTCCACTCTTCGCTCCAAGTATGTTGTCTTTTTATGTTGTATCACAGTATACTGTAACACTTATGGGTATTCGGAACAGGGTTTTTCTCAAGGCTGACCTTTTACATGATACTCTCCTTTTTTTTTTTTTTTTGCTAAACCGTGTTTTAACACATAGACTTGACAAGCTATTGTCCTGGGCATTAACCACGTCAATTTTGATCTCCCCCACTAGCCAGGGGATAAGAATTTTATTTATTTTTGGTACTTTAATTGTCGTACCATGGTTGTTCTTTACCCACTATCTAGGGAGGGACTAGCATATACTCACATTGTTTAGTATTTACTTATTGTGCCGTATACCTGCATCGGTGCACTAGTTAAACATAATGTTACCATGGGAACCGCCATGAGTTCCTTGTGCCGATCACGTGCTAAGTATCTAGTAAGCGATTGGATGACCACGAGTGTGTTGGATTCTGCAAGGCATACTCTTGCGGGACCGCATAGAGTTTTTATTTCATTCATAAACACGAAGGTATACTGGTTAAGGATAATGTACATTGCCAGTTACTTAGATATAGGGTCATCTGTACAACAATATGCCCAATATCCAGCCGCCAGTGCACCGATGTACTAGATAAACACACGTCACCATGGGAACCATCAATTGCTCCATATGCCGATCACGTGCTAGTACTCTAGCAGAGGATTGGATAACCGCGATATGTATTTGAAATTGCAAGACACGTATTTGCGGGTGCCTAAACGTTTAGAGTTATTATGTATAACTTTATTTACAACTTTATTTACAATTTTGTAGGTATTTTGTTAAGGCCATCGCACAAATGTTAATTATTGTGTTTACGTGGTCGACTTTACGAAAGATGTGCTTACTGTCCAGCAAATTTTCGTGTGTGGTTACATTGCCAGATATTTGTAATGTGATTGGATTACTGCTGTATAACATGACAATTTACCATCAATGTAAGACAGCTAGTACTATTATAAGATGGCGCCCTTATATTCCTGCCAAGTTAGATGAGTCCTTTGTCTATGTTTATTAGAAACACACGGTAAAAACAGCAAACTTTTCAAGCATCATTGTGTGAACAAGCACTCATGGGGTGCGAAACGCGTCACGTAGGGCTTATGGCGTGAATAAACCCTACTTACTTGACAGACCTGCTTTCTGGTGTGGATTTTTATGGTACCTGAGTGCGCGCTTGGAACGCCGTTTTGCCTGGATATATGTATGTGTATATATATATATATATATATATATATATATATATATATATATATAGATCGATATCCTATATTTTACATGTAGGAGATGTATATATACTGCCACCTGTGGGAACGTATGCTATTTTGTATCACAGCTGTGGCGAGGGACCGAGGAACTGTTAAATGGCACAAACCTGTTTGGGAAACAACAGCGTGGCACTGTCAAAAGTGACTGGCAGCAGGCAGCATACTGAAAGGTACTTTGAAAAGGAAAATGTTTTGTTTTTTCAATATGCAATAGTTAGATTTTGCACTGTTAATCAGAGACTTCAAGAACTTAAAACGAAGCCAGTACCATTTGAACTTGAGATGCACACTAAGATATGGCTGCCAAAATACCGCCAATCAGAGTATGAACTATACCAGTCCTCTGTTGTTGTAAACTCATTTGAGCACCCCCAATGAAATCACCTGAGCAGTATTTAAACTTGTAATTCCAACATGTGGTTTGCTGGCGTTTTTGAACATGAGCACTGAGGAAGGTGAAAGCCGAAATGCATTTGCTCCCAATAAAATCTACCTGAGTCCCGTGAGCACTGGGCCTGTTCTATATATATATATATATATATATATATATATATATATATATATATATATATATATATATATATATATATATATATATATATATATATATACTACAGCTATGAAAATAAATATGGACCAGCAACCCATTATTTTGAGCCACTGTGCTAATGAACACGTATTCATATATTTAATTTATTATTACAGTGCAAAGAGCAAATTTAAGTTTACTAGCACAGTACAGCAGAATAGACATGATAAAAACACTGTTTACTGCCTAACAGATTGCTCGTTAGAATTGCCTAATTACTTTAGACATAGAAACAACGCTCTCAGCACTGGCAGTGTCTCTTCAGCTGGATTTTACCATATTGCACACATGTAACCCCTTGCATCTTGCTTTTGGTTAAATACATTTTGTTAAAATAAGTATATGTGAAAAATGCCAAGGCATAAAACCTATTTTCAGATACATAGTTTAATTTGCTATTTATTACAATTGTTGAGAGAGCAGAAGGGCATCATTGTCCCTCGCAACACTCATCCATGGTAATAAATAGCATATTGCATTCATCTGTGTATTTTATATATTGTAACATATTTAATAATTAATAATGTAAAGTTTTTTTATGTAATTGAAGATTACATTGGAAATGTGCTTCTGTACATCTAGTTCATGTTTTTCTTACGCACCCTCCGCTTCTTGGAGGCGGATAATAGATTCTTTGTGATTTAATTTCTATCCTGCCTGTCTTCCAAGTAAAGAAGACAAAATCAACAACAGATTGTGCTGAGACTGGAGTGGATAACAGACGAGTTTGTATGACATTACGGCAGGCTCTCAGAGAATAAAGAAGCGTTGAGACAGAAGAAGGGCGCGGGAAAACCCAGCACAACAACTCAATACAGTAGGGACTAAGAAAAAAATATATTGAGCTTAATATTCCGGAGAAGAGGCGTGCAACAGGAAAAGTTAAAATTATAGTTTGCAATAAATTGCTACGAAAATTATTTGTTGGTCGGACAGCTCAGATATCTAAATACTTATTGTTGCCAAACTATTAAAATATACCTATAGTGGGCTTTATCTTCTCTTCTGTCAGAGCACTATTGTTCTCTCGCCTCATTCCATTGGCGATCTGATGTATCATTCCACCGGGCAGGCCTTAACTGGAACGCAGGAAGGGAATATTTTGCATCGGAAAAGTATACTCCATCATCAAGCTTTTTGCCAAATGTATTTCTGTCTCTCTTACGTGCCTTGTATACAGAAAGCAACCTTGTTTTCCACCATTTCCACAGCATTGACAAGGGCAATAGGAAAAGCGTTAATATGCTAAATAGCATTTTTGCATGCAAGCAACGTTTTCAATGGACTTGTTTGTATGCCTTGTCTCAATAAAGCCATATATATTAGCTTCCACAGTGTTCACTTTACATTTTCACCTTCCCGACAATCTTGTTTAAATCAATATTCGTTTTTGCAATGGGGATGGGAATGCTGTGGTTGTGGTGACCTTAAAAATAACAATAATGCAAAGGCTTAACCTCGCGCTGTGGAGGTCTCTCTGGCAGCACATGGATGAATGGGCGTTTGAAAGCAGTTGAACTATTCAATATATTTACATCCAGCTCTGGGCGCCCATATATTAAGGGCTGTGCACAACAGATGGCCTGCATCCCAACCTACAGCTGTCGCTTCTATTTCTGACAGTCCCCTGTAATTACCGTGGTTCACTTGGGAATAAATATTCCCTCCGAGGTTGGTCAGCAGATATTAGAGTTGCTCTGCTTGTCCTAAATGGGGAATGGGCTAGGGTTTTTTCCTTTTCCTTTCTCATATAGGCTGCTCAAAACTTAATTGGCCTTTATTTTTCTTGACATTTCCATATAGACTGCTCAAAGCATACTAATGCCTTGCTTTTCATGTACAGATCATTTGTTCATTTAGCCTTTTTTAGCCTTTTTTTTTGAAGAAATCTTGATACCCACACAAATAACTTGCCTGTTGCAAGTGGGTAAATAAATACATCCGCATTTGTAATGCGCGAACTACTCACCCTTACGGGTCTCAAGGCGCTGGGGGCCATCGTGGAAATTAAGTGAGCTATTGCCCAGAGTCACATGGTCCTGAGCTGAGCTGCCATCCGAGCCGTGGTTGAGGCGCTCACAGTATCCCGTGTGGTAGGTCTCCGTTAGGAGGTGTGGTTTCATTATTTATTCCAAACCAAGATGGCAGCTTAATCAACTGCATTGAGAAGGTGCATGGAGAATGTGTACTCCCCATCAGTATGATTAATTCATTTTCTGTTTTATTTGCTTCCTGTTTCTCTAACATTATCTCTGCCAATACTATTTAAGGAGATGTGGACTTGGGCTCGAATGCATCACAGGTGCTTCTGTGGTACTGTATTTTTGTCATCACATTCATCACTTACTAGTCTATATTTTTGCTCCTGGATTTTTTGCTTCCTATTTTTTTCTTTCCAGCTCCTTGATTTCCTTCTTGGTCATAACCTTTTTCCTTCCAAATTATACCTTGCGGAGTGACTGTCTGTGCCTCATTCTGCTGTCCAGTCTTCAATCAATATTCTATTTAACCCGTTCGCTGCTGCCATTGGCCATTGGCCGACGGCAGCACTACCTCGCTGGTGCTACCGTCGGCCAATGGCCGACGCGACCGCGCCCGTTTTTTAAAACGGCTGCACTGCCGCAAAAAAGCGGAAGCAGCCAACGGGTTAATCTTCATTGCCTAGGACAGTGGTCTTCAAACTTTTTTATTCCGCGCCCCCCTAGTGTAGAAAAACAATTCGCCGCCCCCCCTCAAACATTTTCACAATTATGCTATTTAACTGTCAATGTTTAAATATGTCTAGACTTGTTTAAACATTGCAGCTAGGTTCTGTCACTGTTTTAGAAATGCAAACAAATACATGATTTCCAAACATACTACTCCGGCGAGGCAGGCCTTACCAATGTGCAAAGGATCCACAGTGTGGTTATTCGAAATGGTAGTGTGGGTCTTGGAGAAAATTTGAAGTCCCTTCCCTTTTGACACCTTCTCCCAGCCATGATTTAAATGACAAAGGATGTTAATGATGGCCCATTATAGACGTGCGTACTGCTGCTAATTTATTTAGGCTGAAAACAAAGCATAATGTTTTTTCTTACCAGAGCCTGCCCCCCCCCCCCCCCCCCCCCCCGGGATCACTTGAGGCCCCCCTAGGGAGGCCCGCCCCCCAGTTTGAAGACCTCTGGCCTAGGATATGTTTTTGTGCCTTAACTTTTTTCCCTCCATTCTGTGACCCAACTGTACAAACACCTGTCACATTGACATGGAGTTGCTATGCAAGGGGCAAAGAGGCTACAAAATGCAGTCGCCCTTTCATCTGGCAAACCAGCACAACAGCAAAGGGCTTATTCTGTGTGCAGCTATTGACAATGACTAAGAATCATTGCCAATTTAGGAGACCTAATAATACCTGACGTTTTTTTTAAACCACCTACTTGGAGGATAGGGCCTGGCCTAGGGGGTCACCAATCTTTTTCTGTAATGAGAAATACTGATTTTCAATTAACTTCATCCCAAGCTACTTATATTATTAGTGTTGTCATAGTGACCATCCCAGACAGAATTACATTAGAGGCAACCATATGCAAGATCACTAGCAGGGTTGCCTGCAATAATGTAAAGAAGTGTTTGCAATGCAATAGGTCTGGCATTTACGAAAGTTTGAAATTGTAGCATTGTAAATGACAAAGCCTTTTATTTATGTGTTTTTAAAACCGATAAATAAAAGGCACTGTCATTTACAATACCAATAACTGAAACTCTTGGAAATGTGAGACCTATTGCATTGCAAATGCATTTGGCGCCTGTGCTTAAAAGATAAAAATAAATTCACTAGGAGAGAGCGTGACTTGCCTGCAACAGCAGTCAGGATAAAGCTATTTGAGAAAATAGTGCTTGAAGGTTGTAATTAAAGCCTACAGAGTAACAACACACGTAACGGGGGTATCCTCATGGTAGGTTACAAAATAGGACAAGGTACTAAGGCGGGACTATTAAGCCTACTGACAAATTAAAAGCCACTGTTTACAGTGGACAATGACACAAGCCAATGAAAAATATGGGCAGAGAGTGGGCGGAGCTTCAAATCCATATCTGAATACAACATGCCTTGCATAGCAGCGCCATTGTTCTACCTAAAAAGGATTTGTCAATTTTGATTGCCTTTACATGGGTAATACATGACAGCCATAGCTGTGATGCCCCCGACACCAAGGATATGATATTAGTAATAAATCTCCCCAACACCACATGATTTATCACTCAAATACAACCTTTTAATATATTTTGGAAACAATCATTTTTCTCCGAATATCAGCTTATGAGTTCTTGAATTTCATTTTAAATATACACTCTCAATTTTCATATACATATATTTAGTGGTTGATTTCTAAAAATAAAAAAAGAAGTGCTGGGGCTCTCGTCAAGAAGCAGCTTGCACCAGCCAATTTTTGGTGCCTAAAACAAAACTAATGACTAACCATGAAAGTGGGGAGATGATGTGGCGTAATGGCCAGAGCTGCTAAATTCGGAGTGGAGGAACCAGGTTTGAGTGTCGCATCTGCTCAATATCCTGTGATTCTGGGGAAAATCGCTTTTCCCGTGCCTACCATAAATGAATGTGTCCTTAACTGGTGCTCAAGAAAAGTACCTGTGCTGATTAAGTGCAGGTGCAGAGCACCAGAAACCATCAGCTCACATTAAGCACTGCTGCCCACAGAAGAGCTACTTACAAGTAACTGGACAGCTTCCAGTAACTCTCTGAAATACTCGGGGAAGCATGGTGTGACCAAACTCGTGGTGCTGATCATGAGGTGGCCCACTTGATACATGAACATGATATGCAAATCTTCCATAAAATAATGCATGTTCTTCTGTGCCAGATTATGATTCTTTGTTTGCAAGTGAAGATACTAACTCTTGTTCATCTAAGTCCCATGCTTCCCTTTTCCTTCCTCTTTGCGTACCTTTTCTCGCCATCTTTTTCCTCCCTTGTCCACATTCTCTTTTCCCTTGATCAGACTCTAATCCCCCTGCCATCTCATCCGTCCTCCTGCGCTTTTTGTTTCTCATCAATCGGAACTTCCCTTTTCATGCTTCAGGTTACCAAAGACCCCTGCTGACTCCAGGCAGGTGGGCGGGGCTTTGACGTTCTAGGTAGTCCTTTCCCAGCGCGTCACTTCTCCTGGACAATGAAAGCAAATCACGTAATTTTTGTTTAGTGTAGGCAGCAAGGCTTTCACAGAAGACGTTATTAGTATATTCGATTTTTTCATTTCAATGCAGCTGTTCTAGTGCAGGCATCTCTCAGAGCGTGAGTAAGACCTGCAATCTGAGAAGTGAAAGGAAGCAATGTTCCTACTTTTAAAGATCTTCCTTTGAAGAGTTCATCTGAACTTTTAAGTTACTTAACTTTTTTTTGAAGCTTTTATAGAGCCCGATTGGGATCCAAAATAGCCCCCCCCTCCTACTAAATTACCCAAATTCATAGATTGTGACGTTTGACCTTTTGAATAATATTTCTGGGTAGTGTCAGTGCCTACGTTGTTTTTATAAATGCGTGGTGAAAAACTGGTTTAAAGCTCGTATGGCCAGTAAATTGATCAAGACTGAAAAGAACATTGTAGCTTTAAAAACGGAATACTTATTTGCGGCATCAACGCCTTACACAAGGTGGCTATATATCCCCTCTTGCAGCCAGCTATGTACTGTAGTCTGATTATCACACACAACCAGAATTCTAGTGCTAATCCAAAGGGGAAAGGGTTAGGATCTCTTGAAACACAACCAGTAATGACAAAAAAAGAGAAAGGAAAAACTCGAATTCTTCCTCTCTTCACAATGGAGAGGTTTAAAAAAATAGAACATGAAATGACAGTAATAAAATACATTTTACACTGGGGTAGACCCCAGATTGTGGCCTACTGCAGAACGTTACACAAAAGGTATCCATTAAATGTATGCTATAGCAAAAAGAAACAAAAACTTATACTGTGAAATGCATGTAAAATCTACTAAGTATTTGTTCTGTTATAGGCAGACAGAAAGAAGCTTGGTGCTTGTACATTTTGGACAGAATGTTGAGAGCACACCCAAAATAAACCATAAAACAAACTTAAAATCGTCCAGGCACATGCAATGCTGTTCACTACACTCACTATTCATGAAGCCACAAATGTGATCATTCATGTGTAGGTTTTAGAATTAGGAGCACATTTAAATTTGCAGAGTTATTTCCATCCGAAGTCTGATTGTAGCTCTCTCAACACTGACATCCAAAAACAGACGTGCTAGCTTATTGTTCATTTGTGCATATCAGTATTTGACAAGGATATTAGGCTAGAATAAAATGGTTTTCTAGATTTGTTCTTAAGGGTTAGTGCATTTTCGATTAACTGTGCTTTAGTCATATTTTCTGAGCATATGTGGTAATGTGCATTAAAAATGCCATGGTGTAGTATTTAATGAACGAAACACTAACTTGTATTTTTAGACGTAATTCACCCCTCTGAATTGGCATTGTTATTTCAGACTCGGCATTTGTTAGAGCGGGATATTTTGTGAAGTTGTTACTTCATTTATCCCTTATTAGGCTTTCCATCTGTTCTGTGAATTTACCTTACCTGACAGTGATGTGGTGTAAATATCTTATTTTGGCCTACACTCATCCGCACTGTCCTAGCCCTCTTGCATATCCAATTTTCAAATCCGAGCCTGAGCATGGACTGATGCCTTCCGGATCATTATCTGGGTGGGGGCTCTACCTTCACAGGGGTTTGTTTGCTTGGGGAGGGAGCTTGTGGGCAGAATTCGGGTATAAGCACATAGCTCTCCACGTCACAATATTATTTAAACAATTCACACAGGAATACGATTAAACGGAGCAAATCTCACCGGAAGAATGGCAGGGAAACCCATGTATGAGATTTTAAAGAAGATTTCAATTGTTGTCGGCCATTTGTAAATGTCAGGCTGCGGCGTCAGGCGTTTAAGTGTCTTTCATTTTAATGGAAATGCATTAAACATTAGGCATGTCTCCAGAAGCTGCTGGGAGGGGGCCGTACAGCAGGTCAGACCGCCTCTCCGCTAGCTCTGCCGTCTAAAGGCCATCTCTCATCCTAGGGGCCTCGGCATGGAAATGATGGTTCTGTTTACATTTCGAACGTGCCCCTGAACGGGCTGGTCGCATCTTATCGGCCCCGATAGGGCAGAATCAGGGATCTAGGCAAGAGACCCTCTCTTGACGCTGTTTGTAATTAAACTTCACTTCTGCTGTTATCAATGCGGAGACGCAGAGCATTTCCTTGGAAACAGGACGACTCTGTCGCTGGGCTTTGCGACACGCCAGTCTTGTAATTAAACCCTGGTAATGAGCGAGCTTGTACCTCGCAGCAGGGCTGACTTGACTGCAGTAATCAGATTAGATAGATTTTTTATGTTAACGACTACGGGCCGCCTTTTATGTTTTTATTATTGCTGCTTTTATACCCTCGTCGTTGTGGCAGTGCCAGCAGTGACACCATGTCAAGTCTGGGTTGTGTGCGGCTTTCTTCCGGCTTTGGCCTCAACTCCCTCCCTCTCAGTAATTTTACCTCGTTGCCTGACTGCAGACTGCCCACGGGTTCTCGTTGGTAACTTACACCGATGACACGCAGATTGTCATCTCCATTTCCTCAAATGCCGAAACTGTGGCCCATAGATTCCACAGTTGCCTGAAGCAAAGCATGGGGTGGATGCACCAGAGATATCTTAAATTAAATACAGCCAAGATGGAGGTCTTGGAGTTTGGGACAGGGCCTCCGCTTTGCGATCAACTTTGGTGGCCGGCAGAAGCAGGTCACTGCCCAAATCCCTCGGTAAAGGTTAGGAACCTAGGATTTCTGTTTGACGTCCAACTGAACTTCGCCGGACAGATCAATCAGTTGACATCATCCTGCTTTTTCCTGTTAAAAATCAGGAAAAAGACCTTGCTTTTTCCCGCTAGGGAATGAAGCCGTTTGCACCTGACCGCCAGCTGCTCCCCTGCTACTCATAGTGCTAAGACGCCGCTGCATTTGTGTGCTCTAAAAGTTTCTTACTTACTTTGGCCTTCTGTCCCTATTAGATCTCCTCTTATATGATGTATGATGTACAGACACATTCAAAGCACCCCATTTCGTGTTTATGCACAATAGTGAGCTGCATCTCTAAACTCTTAAAGAGCTGCTTTTTTTTCAGCCGGGGAGATGTATGTTGGCTGAAGATTTTCCTTAACCTACACCTAAAGATCGATAAAAAAAATAAAAAAAACACAATTTCGGGCATGTTTTCAAACCAGAAAACAGTTCATGGTGAAAACGGAACCACGAGCCTGTTCTACTCGACATCCTATGTATTTTAGTGACCTTTACCAGCCATTCCTCTGCCGTAGGTAGGGCCTACCTGCCCACTTTAAAAAGTTTACGTCTGAAAAATACTGACTTAGTGTTCACACATGCTTGTACACTGCACAGGGACTCCCAGCCTGATATATGAGCATGCACAATGGAAGCTGGCAAAGGGAAGCTTCTAAGCACTTTAAGTGGAAAGTGCTTTTAGATTGAAGTTCCTGTGTATTAGTAAACCGATGATGCACGTATCCTCAACTAGGTGAACTGAGGAATTCAATGCTTTCTGGTGTTAACTTATTACAAATGGCTCGTTTCCCATCACCGTGGATACAACTACATCCACGGTAATTTTACAACGTGTATTATGTTTATCCCCCATTAGAGATATGCAATGATACTACCTGAGCGTCTGTGAATAACCTTTGAACATCTTTGCTGTGTATTCTGACTTGACCGTAGCATAACTGCTAGTAAAAGCCACAGTTATTTTTGTATGTGGCTTATTTATAAATTGCAGACTCGCCCAGGAAGACGAGTGCAAAATCTTGCCAATAAGTTTTAAGGCACGGACAAAGTGGACAATTGCTCAGGGCCCCACTTTCCGGGTGCAGGGGCTGGTAAAGTGAACTTCCCCTCTAGCTCACTTCTGTGTATTTTTCTATCGTAACACTTAACATATAATTCAGTATTATTAGGCAGAATAGGGTTTGAATTAGGTCAAATTGGGTAGTAAAATTCAAAGTTTTTCCAAATAGGGGCTGGTACAAAATATCTTACCTGGGTCCCAAAATAACCTTGAGATAACACTGAAACCTACCCGTGCCAGTGGAGTTCAGAAACCAAAAAAAACCTGATTGAATCAGACAATTAGTCACTAATAACCTACACAAGGGGATGCTGTTCATTGGGAGACTAGGCACCAGGAACGTTGTGGCAAGGGCCATAGAAAAAACGAAATCCTAGTGCTGCTTCTGCACCCTCTACCTTAAGATTGCTTCCTTGTATTCTGTATTGCATATACATATTGAATGTACAACTCTCAGTAGAAACAGAAGGTCTTTGGAATATGAGCCCTGCATGGGAACCGCTTCAGTATTTAGCAGACTCCTTCAGCTACCATCTGCCACAGAATTCTCGCTAAGTCTATCAGTCATGGGAAACTCTGGAAAGGGTCTAGTCGAACTGGAACTTTGTGCACTTTCTCCACATCTTACCCTGGGTTGGGTGGATTGCATTAGCACTTTAGTTACCACATTTCCATATTCTTACCTAGTACAATGTTTCCATTCATAGCCACCACACCTTCTAGGTGTGATTATCAAGAACACTTTTCTTCTAAGGTACATCTGCTGCTTTAAAATACATGTACAAGTGAAAGAAGGATAAAACTGTCTAAGATATACCAAAAGGAGCTTTTAATATTGTGTCTCCCTTGACAGGATTAAAAAGACCATATAAAAGGGCCTGTCAAGGGTGCCACAATATTAAAAACTCATTTTGGCATCTTTTAGGCAGTTTTATCCTTCTTTTAATTTTAGGACGCCCTCATTCTCTCACCATTCATCATATGGCTAAACATAAAAAGATCTCTGCTAAAATGACCCTTTGTGGGGCCCGGTCCGTAGGGCTTTGCACCACCGGCCCAACGAGTAGCACGCTTGAAGACGAATCATGATATCCCTAGGGATGTGTGAGGGCACCAAGGAATAATTACTAGGATTACCCATATGTTTCATCCTCCAACCTACACCCTTCTCTTCCAGATAGGAACAGTACCCCCCACGTGTTGTACTATTGCTATCAGAAGCCAAATACTGGACCGTCATTGGTTCTGAACACCCCCCCCCCCTCCTGTTTCTTTGACATTTAGCAGATTTTAGTCACAATATAAAGCATGTGTTGGTGGTATAATGCACATTGTAAGAATTGTGGTGAGTTTTAAGGAGATAGATTTTAGCACATGAATGATGCTGATTCTATGCTGGGAGTTGATGAAACATGTTTGAGAGAAAATGGTTTTCAGTCATTATTTTTTCATTGAAATTTTGGAAAGTGCTTTGGATGCAAAAACGAGGGCTGATAATACTTAAATTCACAAATATCTTCCTCATTCATGTGAGATAAATGTCTACCAGACTGAGGAAAAACATGCTTTTTCAACAGCAGTCTGTCAGTTGATTTTCCAGTGTTCTACTGAGCTTCACCACATATTTCTATCAAACACCAGATAAGGTGAGGCACTTCTTAACGCCATGTTGTTGGAATAAGAGCTATAGCATTGAGATCCCATTTCCCTTTGGAGGAGACTGTACTAAATTAACAAAATGAGGGGTTGCATTTTGTCATGGAACTATGGTTAAATGCCTAGAAAGCTAGAGTCATTTTCTATAATTTTTCACATTTCTTCCTCATCAACATAAACAAAAAAATACAATACAATGTAGCATGCTGAGTAAAAAACATGGACTTTTAACACCCAACCGTAGGTTGTCAGTTGACTCCCCAGTGTTCTGCTGCAGTTTCACCACTGAGTTATTATTACCCAAGCCAAGCATCCTCTCCATTGTCTAATACATCTTTGTATAACACATATGGGACATATGGGAGTAAATTATTTAGAGGTTCGGGAGGCTCTTTAAAATAACTAGATTTGTGCTTTAATGGGTGTTGCAACCCTCCGAATGAGTTGCTGTTTGGATATTTCTTTTTTTCTTTTTAGTATTCCAATTTCTCTTGTAAGTAGTTGAGTCTACCAGCATGATTGCGTCTGGCATCAAAATATATATATTTTTTGCAAGTTGAATATAAAAAATGTTGTCTTGTATAATTTACAAAGCACTGGATTCATTGTTGAGAAAAACGCGTTTTACAGTAAATACATTTGTAAATCTGAGAGTAAATTGAGGCTCCTATTTTAAAAAAATAGCGAACACTGTCATGTACTACAAAATGGAACGATTTAATTATGCATTACAAACAAATGTAAAGGAATGTTGTGGGGGACTTATTTATTCCAGGAACTTACAGCAGCAGAGATAAGAAAAATGGTCATGTTCATATTCATCCTTCTGCACCGAAAAGTGAAATATTCTAAAACTGTCTTTTCCAGCAGCATGTCTCAAATTGCAGACATGTTCTATAAGCTAGGTGAAAATTATAGTTCTTTATTAGAACTCTGTAATTTCCACAGGCAGATGCTCTGGGAAGGTGGTGTAGTGATGTGTTGGCTGAAACTGTACAGTGTCTCAGTTACAAACTATACATCTCCAGGGTAGATATCAGCCAGCTAAGAGCCAATCAGAATGCAAAATTGTTGGTAGTGCACAGCTGTCTGTTTTACAGTACATTGTTTTAAAGCCCACAGATATATATTTTGTTATTTGAAATCTTGCAAATTACTGTAGCAGGCATGGGGTTGGTGTTGGTTACCCTCTGAAGATTTGCTCTGTAATAAACTGTGCTAGGCTCCCTTAGTAGAGATAGTATTGAGCTTTGGCAATTGTAACTTTGCATACATTTGTACATCTGATAGAGACTTCTAGCTGCAGATTCCTTACATTTGAATTTCCCAGGCATCAAGCTGGGTCTGTAAGCTTTTGCTTGGGCAATACACCTAGAGCTCGCCGTCGGGTGGCTCTATTAATCTCCACGTGAAATTGTCGCCATTGTTAGCATCCGTTATGACGTCGCTGGCCCCTATATAGGTTCAACCCAGGCGCGCAGATGTAGGTTCTTTTCTTACCGTGCCAGTTAAGCAGCAATCCAGCAGGAGGAGCTACCCCTCTGTCGCTTTTTTACAGCCTTTTTCGACTTTTTGTTGACTCCCATCATTTTTTCCCGTGTGCAAGGATGTCCTCGAGGAAGACCCGGTTTAAGCCGCGTGCCGCCTGTCACCGCGCCATGTAGGGAACCGACCCCCACCTCGTCTGTCTTTGGTGTCTTGAGCGCGATCACCACTCAAAGTTCTGCTCGGACTGCCGGCCCCTGGCTAGGAAGCTCTTGCGGGAGAGGGCTATGAACCTCCTTGCAGCCCGGCAGTCAACACCATCTTTGCCTCAACTGTTGTCCGTCAACGAATGAGGTAAGGAGCACTGACTCTTTATACATGGTTCTACGGAGCCGGAGGCAGGGTCGACTTTGCGCCTCACAACACAATGTAAAGAGGGGTGGACGGGGAGCTATTTGGAAAAATGCAGGTCCAGTACCATTGCTCCCAAAGACTGACATAGTATTCACTAAGGGGTAAATATTCCTAAAGAAAGAGGAGAAGGCAACCTATTGCGGTTGAAAAGAGTATCAGAGTAGTCTTTCTCAATCTCAATGTAGTTGGGTTTTTATGACGGTGAGGGAATTGCTCCTTTTGAATATAGTGCCCTCACACACCCTAGCAAGTGTTCTGCTTCATCGGTCGTTGCTCCTCGTGGGGGTGGTGCTGCTGTCCTCCACGAGCCCCGCAAGAAAGCTCTATAGGAGACACCTCAGTTGTGCATGTGGGTGTGTGGGACTAGGACAGTGAAGGAGTGCGTTAAAATTCCCTTTCGTTACCCAGAACCTAGTTTTATTTGGGGGTCCAGCAGGTAAGGTTTGTTGGAACTGGCCCTTTTTTCAGGGTTATCCCCAAACTATTTGCTTCTTCCTACCTTATTTTTCCTGACCTGTGGCTGTTGGCAATAAGACTCTGCACACTTTACCACTGCTGATCAGTGCTAAAGTGCATATGCTCTCTGTTTAAATTGTTATTGTGATTGGATATACAGGATTGGCATATTTGTATCACCAAGAAATCCCTAGTAAAGTGCACTGGGTGTGCCAGGGCTGGTGATGGCAAAAGCTACTAGTGGGCCTGCAGCACTGATTTTGCCACCCACAAGAGTAGCCCTAAAATGGTGTCTGTGGCCTGCCACAGCAGTGCCTGTGTGCAGTCTGTGAACTGCCATGTCCTCCTGGTCAGTGTCCCCACTGACCAGGCCTAACCCTTCCCTTTATGTGCAAATTGGTCACTCCTATGGAAGGCCCAAGGTACCCCCTTGGGCAGGGTGCAGTGTATGTGACAGGTAGAGCATGTACTTGTGCTGGTGACATGCTCTGGTAGTGAATTACAGCTGTTTTCATTTTTCACTGCTGCAAGGCTATCTTGATCCATAGGCTATCATGGGGGATGCTGGCTACAGTGGCTACCAGCATATCTTCCCATAAGAGCAAGATAGGACATAAAAGTCTGGTATCCCTGAACTCAGAATTTAATAACACATCTTTTAGGAAAGGTGGTTTTTAACTCCTCTGTTTAAGAACAGCACTTTTAGAAAGTTGCTGTTCTCTTGTCTGACCTTTGTGTGCCTTGGCCTGTTTGTGAATTGACTGTCTGGTTTGAGAGTGACCGGGGCTGGGGATTACCCAGGAGGCTGGCTGAGTCAGCCCTAGGCTGAATGACTGCATTTGCAACGTAAGTGGTGGGAGAAGATAGCACCTGGGCCTCAATAGGGCTGTGCCTGCCTTCCACAATGCTGGCTCCACCTCCTGCTGGGCGGCTGACGACCCTGCCCCTCACTCTGAAAGGAAAGGAGAAGCCAGGAAAACAAAGTGCTCAAGGAACCCCCAGAACTGGTTCAGACCGGGCTCAGAGCCCTCCTGCACAAAGGGAACAAAGACTTTTAGGGGTATAAGTACAGGACCCCGGACAACAGAAAATTAGATCACCCTGGAATCAAGGAGGAACCTCTGCCAAGGAGAAAGCTGAAACTGAAGAAGGAAGATTGTCCAGCTGTTGCTATGCTGGATTGCCCTGCTGTTGCTTTGCTGCCAAGGAGAGGGGAAGAACTTCGCTTTGTGCTGTGTCCACTTGCGCATCCTCGCTGCGGAGCGTATCCCCGACAGTGCGAGAAAATTCCCGCCGCTACGGAGGTCGATATCATCGCAGCGCCTGTTGCTGCTGCCCAAGACGTCTCATTCTTCGCTTGCGGGAAGATCACCATCGCTGCGAGTATCGTCACAGAGCCCGTCATCGCTGGGTGAGATAGCCGCACTGCTTGCTTGTGGACTGCATCACGTCGCTGCGTACATCGTCGCAGAACCATCGCATTGAGGAGCTGCGAGAGAGAGATCGCCGCTGGATCGCTCATCGTCGCCCCGGAGATCGTTGCAGCCCCTACGAGATCGTCTTTGTGAGAACAAAGGTCCTACGGAACCTACGCACCGGAATCCATACAAGTGGCCTTCCTCCCCATACAGACCGGATTCATCGCAACCCGCCTGCTGCTGCAGCGGGGCTGTCGCAAACGCCTCCCCAGGGTCTCAGGAGCAACGCATCGCTTATTTTCCACTGCACCAGCTTCTGCTTTTGGAACTTTGTCGCGTCTAAAGGTGCTGTTAGCTAAACGTGACGCAACCTTAAGAACTCTTTTGCAACCATATTCTTGAACTGTGTATGTTAGGTTTTTTGTCGTTTTTGTCTTGTGTAGTTTAGATTAAATACCTTTATTTTTCTAAACTGTTGTGGAGTCCGTTTGTAGTGTTGTCACTGTTACTGTGAGTGTTGGTGCAAATACTTTACACATTGCCTTTTAAATAGCTTTGACTGCTCGTGCCAAGCTACCTAGAGGGTGAGCAGGGGTTATCTCAGAGAGTTTCCTCCTTACCCTGACTAGAAGCAAGGGTCCCTATTTGAACAGTGGTACCTACCTCTGCCAACTAGAGACCCCCAGTTCTAACAAGGTTAAAAAACAAAGGATGGGGAGCACCTCCTTGAAGCAAATGTAGAGGAGGAATGAATGTCTTCCTGCTGCTCTCAAAATTCGTGTGAATGAGTGAAAAGTGAGATTAGGCTAACGTTTTGCGCTTAAAGGTGGTGCCTAATGGATCCAGAAGCGCTTCGTCAGGACTGGGAGGTGAAAATTAAAAAGAGAGAGATTAGGAATCAGGGAAAAGACACCCTGTATTCCTACTGTACCTATAATCAGGTGTTGATGCGTCTAAGCGCTAGTAGGAACTTCTGCTTTGAGTTCCTTTACCCAACCCCTTAATTCAAAATGGTTGGCCTCGCTGGCGCCCACTGCGGTTATGCGGTTATGCGGGTGAGTCTATTCACTCGCCTCTTTAGAAGCCTGTTACCTGCCTATCCGTCAGTGAATCGCCGGTCTTCAACTTTGCGCCTCCCTCCCTTTCGGGAAGCTGGAGCACTCCCTGCTCAAAATATTTTTTTTTACACGGCCATACGCCGGGTTTACCCCTCTGGTGAGCCCTTGGGCCCCGCAGGCTTGGAAGGGGCCCCATCGGCATCAACGCTGTCGGCTCTGGCCACGGCGCCAGTGTGGCCCCAAGGATCCAATCCGGGACGGTCATGCCAATGAGACCTTCACAGATGTCGGACCCGAAGTCAATGCCTTTGAAGCTGCCGGCGCCCACCGGCGGCTCCTGCCCCATCTTTATCCCCAACAATACGGAGTCTGCACAGCTTCGATTCCGACGTTGATAGAATCCAAGGGTTCTATGTTATCGCCTGAACAGTTTGATGATGTTTTAGGCACAGGAGTGAGTTGTGAGGAGTCTATGGACCCTTTAGAACACCAGGAAGTTTCTGCAGGGCAGATGGAGTGGTATGGGGAACTTGGGGAAGTCAGTGGACTGAACTCTTCCCCAGAAACTGCCATGCTCTCTCCGCCAATTGTGGCAATGGAGGAGGGGGCATCTTCTGCCATGGTTGTGAAAAGAGCAACTGAGGTCCTCGGACTGGAGTTGTCCTCTGTGCAGATCATGACTAATCTCCTGACCGAAATGCTTCAATCTGTGGCTTTCTCCTCTGAACCCCTTTTGCCCTTCAATCAGGCTCTCACTGATATCCTTTAGGCACATGGTCCATGCCTAGCACAGGGGCTGCTGTGAATAGGGCAATTGCACACCACCATTGCCTGGCTCCAAGCGACCCACAGTTCCTCAGCCAAAACCCTACCCCTGAAAGCTTGATGATGCAGGCTTCTACTTCCCAGGGTGCGTTCCGTTCCGCCACTTCGAATAGGGAATCCAAGAGGCTAGAATCACTTGGAAAGAAGATGTTTTCGTCTTCCAGCTTGGCATTGCAGTCGGTGAACACTGCATGCTTGCTGGGCTGTTTATCCCACTTCCTTTGGGAGACGTTTGCGCAAGTGCTGCTGCAAGTCCTGGAGGAGGCCAGAATGTGCTCTCTCAGTCTGTTAAGGACGGTAGAGATGCAGCAAAATTCACCATAAGGTGTGGTTTTGACATGACTGATTGACTGGGCAGAGCTTTTTCATCCGCAGTGGCCTTGCGAGGCCTTGCGATGCCACCCCTGACTTTGAACATCTGGCTTCTCCGGCAATGTCCAGTCAAACTTGATGGACATGCTGTTTTATGGATCCCATCTTTTTGGGGGCAAGGGAGACTCTGCCTAGATCGGTTCAAGGATTCTCGGTCTACAGCCAGATCCTTGGGCCTCTCTTCTATACCTAGTGGTCAGCCTAGCTTTCGCACCTTTCGGGGCAATGAAGGGGGTTCCAGCCAAATCGGCCCTTTTCCAGCTACTGTCCTGCGCAGACTTCCCAAGTTGTGCTGGGAGGTAGATGCGGTTCATTCCGTCCTAGGAATGGAAGCCAGAAGTCGTTGGGCATCCTGCCTCGGCAGCCTCCAAGCATTCCTAGTCTGACTCTGCAAGACCACACCGCTCCAGTTGGTGGGAGGATCTATCGTCATCTCCCACACTGGAGTTCCATAACATCTGACAAATGGGTCTTGCAGATCATTCAGTAGGGCTGTTCTCTGCCTTTCCTTTATTTTCCTCCTCCCAATCTTCCAAATCTAGAGCGGCTGGTGGAGGATCATTTAAAATTGCTCCAATGGCAAGTTACTACTCTCCTGGCAAAGGGGGCCATAGAGAGGGTCCCAGATCCAGAAGTAGGCAGTGGCTGTAGACGTGGAGGCCACGGGACTCACGTCTGAGCATACCCGTCCCACTCGGGGTGACAAATGCAAAAACAGTTGATGGACAGAATGCAGAACAATGTCATACATTAACCCCAGTACAGAGATCGGTGCCTAAATCCATCGTTTTTTGTGAGCACGGTAAACTGAAAGTGCTCGTGGCCTACCTTGAACTGCAGGTAACACCTGTGTATGACATTGTTCTGCATTCTGTCCATCAACTGTTGTTTTTGCATTTGTCACCCCGAGTGGAACAGGTATGCTCAGACGTGAGTCCTGTGCTCTCCACGCTACTGGAGTCAAGCTATCCTGGCTGAAGACGGCTGATAGCCAGAAACCGGTCCTAGGATGCTTAATTCCGGTCTAGGGAAGACATGGCTTGGCAGTTTGGGCTGGACTGTTCCCATGAGGTACAGGGTCAAGACTGTTATGTTATGTTATGTTAAAAATGCTTATACCGCGCTCGGTCACCAATTGGTTTCATGGCGCTCAAAACAATTGCAGGGAAACAGGACAACACAGTACCTCAATAGGCTAACTGAAACAGGTGAGTCTTGAGTAATTTACGGAAGCAAGCATAGCGAGGGCAGATCCTGAGGGAAATAGGAAGAGAATTCCATATCGTGGGGGCCAAAAAAGAGAAACATGAACCACCATGCTTTTTGCATCTGAACCTAGGGGTCGACAGCAAGTTGTGAGAAGCCGATCGAAGGTCTCTAGAGGGTCTATAGCGCTGAAGGCTAGATGTAATAAAGACCGGGGCTAGATCTGATAGTGCCTTAAAAACCGTGCAGCCAAGTTTGAACAGGCAGCGGTAGGCTACGGGGAGCCAGTGTAATCTTTTCATCAGGGGCGAGACATGTTGGAATTTGGGCTGATGAAAGATTAGTCTAGCCGCCTGGTTTTGCACCAGCTGCAACCGATGGAGATGGTAGGCAGGAATTCCAACATAAAGGATGTTAGCGTAATCAATACGCGAAGTGACCAGAGCCATGATGACAAGAGTGAGTGCCTCAGTGTTGAGAAATCTACGAATTTTGCAGATCCTGCGAAGATGGAAGAAGCAGGAAGATGTTACTGCGTTAATTTGGGGCCTCATGGACAGGTCACTAGATATGATGACCCCTAGACTCTTCACAGAGTTGACGGGGCAGGGCGGAGGCCCCAGAGATGTTGGCCAGAAGCTGGAGGTCCAAGGATTAGCTGGCCCGCCTGTCAACACCAACTCAGTCTTGCTGGGGTTGAGCTTGAGCTGACTGTAGTGCATCCACTCAGAGATCGCCAGCATGGTGGTTTGAAAATTAGAAGAAGAAGAAGGGGAGGGATGAAGTGGAAAATCAGTTGTAAATCATCCGCATAATTGAAAATGGTCACAGGAGTGTGACGAAGAGAGGCCAGGAGGGGTTGCATATAAAGATTAAACAATAACAGTGACAAAGCAGAGCCCTGAGGGACTCCGCAAAATAAAGGGGAGTAAGGGGCAGAGTAAGTGGACAGGTGGACGGCTTGAGATCGCTGGTGCAAGAAAGATGTGATCCAGGAGAGGGCCACACCCTGGATGCCCGCGTTATTGACACAGTCGATCAAGATGGTGTGATCGACCGTGTCAAACGCCGCCGACAGGTCCAACAGTACAAGGGCTTGGGCGATGTTCTTGTCGGCACCATGCCTCAGTGCTTCCATCACAGCCACAATAACAGTTTCTGTGGAATGCGCTGGTCGGAATCCTGCTTGCTGAATGTCCAAAAAGGCAGAGCTCTCGATGAATGCACTGAGGCAGCGGGTGACGTAGGTCTCTTAAGATTTTCCCCAAATAGGGAAGAAGGGAATTAGGTCGAAAGTTACTCATGACCGAAGGGTCGGCGCCCGGCTTTTTTAATATGGGCAACACGACCGCCTTTTTGAAGGAGGCTGGGACGATGCCGGTGGCAAGTGATTTATTGAGAAGTGACGGGGGGGGGGGGATCAGGGCAGGCCAAGAAGGTGTCTTTGAGAATTTGCGGGGGACAACAATCGGTAGGGGAACCAGAGCTCACTAGGTGTAACAGGGAAGTGAACTCAGCCAAGGAAATGGGAGGAAAAACATCGAATCAACAGGGGTTCATAGGGGGCAGAGGAGGGGGAGGGGGAGTGGAAGAGGACGGGGAGGGGATATTGTTTTTAATGGTGACAATTTTTTCAGTAAAATACGAATTCAGAGAGTCGCAAAGAGGTTGGGTGGGTAGGGGTTGGGCCGTCACACGATCCGGCAGGGTGAGCTCCTCAATGATGGAAAAAATGTCCTTAGCCTTAGAGGCCGAGTTCATGATTTTCTGGGAGAAGTAGGAGGTTTTGGCCGATAAAATTCATTTGTTATATTGTTTTAGTAGGTCCATATACGCCTTTTTGGATGTGGGGTCGTAATTGTGCCTCCATCTGCGCTCCGCTTGGCGGAGGGACAGTTTGTCCGATCTTAGTTGCTCTGTAAACCAGCGCTGAGCGTCATGGGGACGTTTAGGTTTTATATTTTTTAACGGGCCACTTTGTAGCTGGCGGATTCCAGCAATTGCTCGAGGAGGCGAGCCTGGTCAAACAGCGAGACCTGATCATTAGGGGCAGTAGAGGCCAAGATGGCATGGAATTCAGAGAGATTAGCATGTTTCCAGTTGCGAGCAGTAAAGTTAGTGACTGGGGTAGGAAGGGCTGGCTGAGTGAAGTTAATAGAAAAAGATAGAAAGGAGTGGTTGGACCAAGGGCAAGGGAGCACTGATGGGGGAGAGATATCAAGATTGGTCATCCACACCTGGTCAAGAATGTGACCTTTACTATGGGTAGCTACAGTGATATATTGACTGCAATTCATACAAAGTAGGAGATTGGTGAAGTCTTCGGATGTATTACTCTCCCGTGGGTCAGTTGGCCAATAATTAAAATCCCCAATGATCAGAATATTGGCGGAGTTAATAACAAGCCTAGAAATCAGTTCGCCAAACTGTTGAGAGAAAAGAGGCATGCTGTCAGGGGGTCTGTAGACAAGGACGCAAATAAAAGAAAACCTAGGAGAGGAAAATTTAAGAGTGAGACAATCAGTTTTAGCAATGGTGAGAGTTTTCAGTGTAGAAAATTTAAACTGGGAACGAATGATAGCAGCAACCCCTCCTCCGACTCTCCCATCGGACCTGTTGGACTGGAGGATATAATAACCAGTAGGGAGGGCAGCCAGAATGTCCGGGACAGAGTCTTCCGTGAGCCAGGTTTCAGAGAGTAGGAGGATATCCACTTTATCATCGTCCAACAGCTGAAATATCTGAAGCTGGTGCTTCACCAGCGAGCGAGTATTGAGATATACAACCGCAAGAGAACGAGGCCCGGTGGACCTTACGCCAGATAAGCTGGTAGGAGAGGGAGCGTATCGTATCGGGGCACTAAACACACAAAAACCCGGCAAAGACCCCGGGGAGATAAAGATGCCACTATTTATGGCGGCACCAACTGTGCGAAAGTCCAGGGGGCCTGAATGTTGAAGGGCTAAAAGGTTCATGCGGGAGTAGGTGGTCGATTGGGCGTAATGCATGGCCGCTGGGCGCGACCGGTCGCGGACGGGCGCAGACGGGCTTAACTTTGGCACGACTTCGGCGCGAAATCGGCGCGCCCGCTGCGCGTCCGCCAAGTCACCACCTGAAGTAGCCCAGGGGGAGGGAACAACTAGCGCGCTGACCTGTCGACAGCGTGACAGGCAGGAAGTGGTGTAAGGCGTGTTGCTCTCTAAGTGACCCTCCGCTCGATCGGCACACAGCCGCGGCGGAACGGGGTCAGGAGCAAAGGAGGCAGGAGGTAAGTAAGTTAAAAACAGTTTAATAAAAAATGCATAGAGTGTCGAAATCACACCATAGCAAAATGAACACACACACAGAGGAGGCTAGCGCTAAGTGAATTTTAAGCAGCCTGACTCGCCACAATAGTCACGAGGAGCGCGAGATCCCATCTCTTAAGTAGCCTGAAGCTTAGTAGCAACTAGCGCGCTGACCTGCGTCGACAGCGTGGCAGGCAGGAAGTGGTGTAAGGCGTGTTGCTCTCTAAGTGACCCTCCGCTCGATCGACACACAGCCGTGGCGGAACAGGGTCAGGAGCAAAGGAGGCAGCAGGTAAGTAAGTAAAAAATAGTTTATTAAAAAATGCATTGAGTGTCGAAATCACACCATAGCAGAATGAACACACACACAGAGGAGGCTAGCGCTAAGTGAATTTCAAGCAGCCTGACTCGCCGCAATAGTCAAGACTGATTTGCATATGGCCATGTCTGAACTGGGGTGGCTTGATGAGCAAAATAACAATGGAATAAACCCAGATCTGTGACTGGGGGTGAATGTTTTGCCATTGTGCAACATTCCGTCCATCTTCTTGTTTGTTTTAGTCTCCAAACGGAGGTTGCAAAACGTCTCTTTCAGCATTGGGGAGATCCCTGGTTAGATTAGTTCACCTCCGAAGAGAATGTGCAGTGTCAGCAATACTGTGCGCTGGAGTTTCCATGGCGGATATATAGTTTGGCGACACCTTTTGTTGCGAGTGGACCTCAGGCATGCTCTCTGCCTTTTCGCGCATACCACTCCTGCCCAGTGTTCTGGAGAAGATCAGAAACAACCGGGCCAAAATCATTTTGATGGCTTCGGACTGGGCAAGGAGATGATGGTATCCAGAACTTCTGAAAATGAGCATCGATCCTCTGATCTGGCTGCCCCTTCGGGAGGATCTTCTGTCGCAGCAGCAATAGAGGGTCCTCCATCCAAACTTTTCAACTCTTCGCCTTCATACATGGAGATTGAGCGGCAGGAGTTTATGGCTTTTGACCTTCCTCCTGAAGTATGCAAAATTTTTTTGCCAGCCAGGCGTCCCTCCACTTAAATGGTATACACCTGCCATTGGCATAAGTTTGTATTATACTGTACAGAAAGGTCTGATAACCCGCTTTCTGCTTCTCTTTCCACTGGTCTTCTGTTCATTCTAACCCTTGCCTAGCAGGGCTGTACTTTGCGTACTCTTAAGTGTTATCTTTCTGTTCCGCCCACTTCTTTGTGGCTGCCAGACCAAACCTCTCTCTTTAGTTCTCCAATTGTGAATAGGTTTTTGAAGGGGCTGGCTCACTTGTTTCCGCCCACGCCCTTTGTTATGCCGCAGTGGTACCTTAATATGGGTCTCACTTTTCTAATGTGTGCTCAGTTCGAGCCTCTGCACAATTGTTCCCTCCAGCTGCTTACTATTAACTCAGCCTTTCTACTGGTGCTAACATCTTCCTGGAGGGGGGAGTCAGTTACAGGCACTATCTTGTTCGCCTCCCTGCAGGTTGTCTATTCCAGACAAAGTGGTACTTCGCACCTTGCATCATTTTTGGTGAAGGTGGTCACCCCCTTCCATCTGGGTCAGTCTATCACACTGCCCACCTTTTTGCTCCCTCGCAACCCTCTAAGGAAGAGGAACGTCTCCACCATCTGGACCCAAAAAGAGGGTTGTCATTCTATCTTGACCGCACAAAAGAGTTCCGGGTGGACGACCAAGTGTGGGGTACTTGGGAGCTAAGAAGGGTCAGGCAATGCAGTAAAGGACCAACTTTTGCTGGGTCGTTCTCTGCATTAAGGTCTGCTATGCCTTGGCTAGAAAGCAATCCCCTGAAGGATTAAGGCCCATTCAACCAGGGAAAAGGCTGTGACTACGGCCTTGGCTCAGGGTGTACCAGTCCTGGACATCTTGCAGGCAGCAACACGCGCATCTTTGCACACGTTTGCCAAGCACTATTGCCTGGACAGTCCGGTCCGCAGGGACAGCATGTTGCTTGTTTGGTCCTGCAGGACTTCCTAGTGTGAGGAATTGGTCCACAACCCACCGCCGGGAGAGTATGGCATGGGTATCTAATTCAAAGGTAAGGAATCAGCAGCTAGAAGTCACTATCAGATTAATAAATTACTTACCTTCTAGAACGCATTATCTGGTGGAGACAATTTGTAGCTGCCCACCCATGCCTCCCCGCTTTGGGAACTGATTTTGTTAGAGCTAGGGTTACTCCCTGTTTTAGTGCCCTAGTTTGCGCACGTTTATGTCAGTTACTTTGTGGCTCTGTGCTTCTGGCGTGGAAAAAACTGAAAGTACTGACGTCCTCTACTGGTTGGCGCCTATATAGGTGACTGTAACATCATAACAGACACAAACGATGCAAACAAAGTTATGCATAGCCAAATGGAATCACCCTACGGCGCGCGCAAGGGATATTGCTCAAGCAAAGGTTTTCATATCTAGTCTGACGCCTGGGAAATTCAAAGGTAAGGAATCTGCAGCTAGATATTGTCTCTACCAGATAATGTGTTACCTAAGGTAAGTAACTTGTTCTTTTATGGCGCTGTGACTGATTATTACCTTGTAGTAAAGCTTACACTCGATATATTAGGCCTGCGTTAGTCTTGGTGACAAATTAATGATTAAGGCTGGTAGTTGGAGAAACAAGCATTTGCAATCCAATAAGTCTCGCATTTACGAGAGTTAGAGCTATTGGTATTGTAAATGATCATGTATTTTATCTCTGCGTTGGCTCGCTCATGTTCTATATGGTGAAATAAACAGCATTTTTTGAGTTACCTTTGCCTACCTTCTGAGTCTGTTGTATGTTCCACAGAAAACATCACAAAGCTCTTAAGTTGCTTTGCAAGTAGCTCATTGCATCTTATTTTCTGTGCCTTTTTGTAAGTAAAGTCGTTTAAACGTCTCTTCCTCTTGGGACGTAATAGATGAGGCCGATGGAAAGGTAAGCTTGCACTCAATCAATCAATCATTGCATTTGTATCGCGCGCTACTTACCCGCATTTGGGTCTCAAGGCGCTTGGGGGAAGGGGTCCGCTACTGCTCGAACAGCCTGGTCTTGAGTTGTCTCCTGAAGGCGAGATGGTCCTGGGTCAGTCGAAGGACTACATTTTAAAATGAAATGCACATTCTCACCCGATCATCTGACCGTTTCAGTAAACCTGGACCATGTATTTAAAATTGGAAAATTATGTTGGGATGCCAGGCCAGGCTGTAGATAACAGAGAATATCTGGGCAAAGCTGAGAGCTCTGATAGCCCGATCTAAGCAAGCATCTGTATGTGTGTGTACAGGGCTTAAAGTCATGTAAAGAAGTTTCTTAAGTGGATGAAAGGCTTAGCTTTCAAGTGGCCATTTTATCGACAGCCCACTTAGCCAAACGTCTGGCTTTTCGACTGACATTAACTGAGCTGTAAGTGGCGTATGTACATGAGAGTAAAGGAGTAGCCAATAGGGCAGCATCCTATTTAGCTATATGGGCGTCTGCTGATTTCCCTTCAACAGGGTTCAGCATGGGCTCAGTTTATGGTAAGGACGTCATAGAATTAGTGCTGGCTTTGCAGCGGTATATTAAAGAAAGTACATCTCAAAAGCCCCTCCGCGTAGTGGAATCTCTGGCATGCCAGCTCCGAGAGGCCGGTTTAGGCAGTTTGGGAGCCAGGCTCACACCTGATTTATAAATGTATGTCCGAGTTTTTGCAATCAACAAGCGGGCAGCCGGGCACCCTGCAGGGATGTGCGAAGGTGTGACATCACTGGCCCGAGGTTGTTGCAATGTGTGCAGTGCCTTTTTAAATGCACCCCAAAAAGATCACATAAGTCAATCCAACCAGGGAAAATGGGTCCACATGCAAAGAGCCCCTGTCTAGTAAGGCGCCGCTGGCTGCACTGTCCCATTTAACATTGGGCCTCTTGGCAGTCACGTGCCCAGCTGGATTACTAAATGTAGGGTGACCAAAATTTTTAAGACAAAAAAAACGGAACACTTCACGTAAATAGAAGAAGGACTACAGTTTTATTTCAAGCGAGCGCACAGAATGACCGCGCTCCTCAGCAGAGAATTACAGAACAGGCAGCTAGAGCATACAAAAAATGAAATTTTTAAACACAGAAGCTTGCCTGTTAATTAAATTGCTTTCTTAAACAACTGCTATCTATCCCTGCTTTGTTAAAAATAAAGAAGCACCTCCCACAGTTTTCAGTTACCCCTCTCTAAAAACCGGGACAGGAGCAAAATTTCCTGAATTCTGCCCGGACAGCAGGTGAAAAACCGGGACCGTCCGGGCAAATCTGGGACGGCTGGTTACCCTAACCAAATGCCTCCAGGTCACGGAGGGTGACATGTTTGCAGTACTCCCCAATCTGCTACTTCATTCCAATTGAATTGAATGATGAAACCCTACGGTGATTACCAGAATGCATCAGTGTATTAAAGGAAGAAGCCCAGGAAATATGGTCTCAGATTGGCATGAGGGCCTCTGCGTGTGGTAACCCGATGTAGAGCTGTCCTATCGCCACATGTCGGCAGGAATCCCTGTTTCGTCGGTTAGCAGAAAGTTTAGGAGTGCTAGCACCCGGTCACCGTGTCCTGCTGATATTGAGTGATCTTGCTCCCCTAAGGCTACGTTGCCAAGAGGTAACACAACACTGAACGTGATGCACCAACATTAACACGATAAGTGGGCACCTTCTGTTAGTGAGCAACACAGTTTGTTTAGAATATGTACAAAAACCGTAGACTGTGAGCTAAATGCTCAGGATGGCTGATGGGGTCAAACATGACATGGAAACCCACACAACTGTTGTCCAGACTCAAAGGGCTTACAGTTCATAAAAACCCGTTTGAAATCTGCATCCAGGGGTATTCGCACTCACATTGGTGCGGATTTGCAAAGGTTTGGAAGTCACAGACTATTTAACTAGGTTATGCCTTAGAGACCACTGCAGTCACAGGTGCCTAAGGATAATGGTGATAATTTTTTCGAATTCCTTTTTTACACTGAAAAATATACAGCTTTATTGTTTTGCTCGTGGAAAATAACAGAGCCAGGGCAAACACACGTACTAACTTATTTCCACCACAGAAAAAAAATTATTTCCAATGGAGGAACCTTTTCTCCGACATACACTTATTTTTGGGGTGATCCCTCAGCATTCATACCCTGATATGGGAGACATTATGACCATTTTGTGGGTGAGTAGTGGGATTCTTACATGTTT
This sequence comes from Lissotriton vulgaris, assembly GCF_964263255.1. Lineage (NCBI taxonomy): Eukaryota > Metazoa > Chordata > Amphibia > Caudata > Salamandridae > Lissotriton > Lissotriton vulgaris. The sequence goes on along the minus strand of NC_141691.1, from coordinate 530,101,974 downwards.
GAAATAACCCCAAACATGGAAGTGTTCACAAACGTTGATTGCTTTGCCACCCTAGAACGCAATATGGGAAGTTTTCACGCACAGTAACTTTACGAATATGAAACGGAAATAGTGAAGTCCTTTTACACTCCCAAAAAGGCTTTGCACTGATGTCAGATACACACGCGCAAACAGAATTGTGAAAGAGCAGCAAAAAGAAAAGTTCTGGTCCAAATCGATTCAGCAGTCGGATAACTCCCGACCCAGGCCAGGGTTTCTTGGAGACCGAAGTGAGCAGCATCATAAAACAGGAATGTTGGGAGAGTTATGGCAGGCGTCCTCCAGAGAGTTGCCTGAGCCGCCCTCATACTCCTGGGAGTGGAAAAGCTGCGCAGCCCTGTGCCCACCGCCCAGACTGCGTTGGTTGCCACCTTTAGTGGTCATTCTGATTGTATCCAGCCACATAGGTAGACAGAGCCAGCTTCGACGTCTCCGCGAAGCCGTTGCCACCTACATCAGAGTGGTACGTGGTGCTTCATTGTGAATAAGCGCGGTCGCTATAGTTAAATCGGCCCACACTGTAATTGAAATAAATACATTACTAAAAGCAGGGCTCGAGTCGGGGTACCACGCGGGTGGACGGCGTCCACCACTTATTTTTCCGAGAGCTAGATAACCACAAACTGCTACTGAGTGCAAGCCACTTTTCGTGACATCACTTCCGATCGTGACTTCAGCGTCCCCCCACTTCTTTTTTTAGTACTTGCGCCCTAACTAAAAGCGTGCGGCACACTGCAATGTTGTCGAACATCATTAAAAACCAGCTGAAGCAGCCTATGTCTTGCCTCCAGTAGAAGAAACTACTTGAAGAAAATAGTGCTTTCAGACTATATAACACGTACCGTGTAACAACAGAAGTAAAAGGGCCAGTCGCCAAGGGAGGTTACAAATGAAGACAAGGCGGTAATAAGGAGGGACTAACAAGCCTATTTAGGAATCGGAAGCCAGCATTTACGAAGGACAATGACACAAGCCTATGTCAAATATGGGCAGAGAGTGGGTGGGGCTTCCAGTGCATACCCTAATACAGCATGCCTCGCAGAGCGAGCAGTGCATGCACGGTGCGGGTAGGCTTGACCGAAAAATGTTGTAATTGCAATAAGATTGCTTGGGCCAGAGTTCCCTTATTCAAGGGAAGACTGTTAATCCCACCAGGATATAATCTTTATAGAAAATTAAGAGGAAATCAGATTCACGAAAAGATGTATGTTATGGAGAAGACACCACCCTGTAGAACGTCAATACACGTATTATTCTAATGTGCATAATACTCTTGCAAGAATAGATTATTTCATGGGCTCGATGGATAGTCTCCAACAGATCGACACAATAGAAATTAGACCGATCGGTATCTCCGACCATTCCCCTATATTGCTCAGATATGCTTGCCATCAGCATAAGCGGCGACGAATATACCCGATACGCCCTGGTTATCTTAAAATCCGAAAGATCGGACGAGAACTCCACAAGACCACAAAACAATATTTTCAGGATAATTTACACTCAGTTGATTCACCGTATTGCACAAACCAAACTGGTATGTAGTTGGTATGATGGTGGGATAGCGCTTCCAGATGTCAAACTTTATTACTGGGCTGCCCAATTAAAAGTGGTGAATCAATGGATACACCTCCCACAGACAGACCCGGCACTGCAGGCAGACAGGGCGCAATTGGGAGTGAGGGACATGTTGGCGCCCCTTTATGACAAAAAATTAGCACAGACTAAGTTTGGCCCGCTGCGACACACCCTAGAATTGTAGCATGCAGCACAGGCAAGATTAGGATGGCAGAGTGATAACCCGGCTTACTCCATTGTGGGACTTGAGACGGTTGGGAAGCCTCAGACACAGTAAAGGATTTGATTGTTGGGATGACATTGGGATATCAACGGTCGGTGATATGTGGCAAAAGGGAGAGATGGTGTCCTTTAACAGTTTACAACGACAGTACGCACTAGCCCCTTCCGAATTGTTTAGATGCACGCAGATACGACACGCCCTGGTGAGGGTTTTGAAGGCTGGCTCTGATGTCCCGGAGGCATCTCCAATGGAGGATAGGCTATTGACAGACTATATGCCAAGGAGGGCAACCTCTCACACTTATCGGAAACTTGTAAATAACCTCCCTGATCCAACGGGAACACGGAGGGATAAATGGGTGTGTGACCTGGCTGACATCGATGACTCTGACTGGCAGGAGGCACTGGCATCCCCAAGGGAGGTGGGTATCCCCTCACGACTCCGACTTGTACAACTACGTATTTTACACCGCTTCTATTACACCAGACAAACCGTACATAAGATGGGAAAAATTGCACATCCCTATTGTCTGAGAGGCTGTGGGGAGGAAGGGACCTTTTTTCATACCATATGCGACTGTCCCGTGCTCATGGTCTATTGGACGCAGGTGATGAGGGCAATTTCCCAGGTAGAGGGAGTGTCACTGATACTGGAGCCCAGACGGTGCCTTCTCAACATATGGGAGCCTAATGACCTTAAACGTGTGGGACAAAGTTGGGCTACACTGGGCATGATGGTGGCAAAAAAGAAATATAGCGCAGAAATGGGGAGCCGTGGAGGTACCGACCCTAACACAGTGGAGTAAGGATATGGCTGCATCCATGGTGACTGAGAGGGCAGTATATCGTACTAGAAGGTGCCCAAAAAAGTGGGGAAAATTGTGGGGTGCATCGAACACATACAGGGGGGAGATTTGTGATCCTCCCTCGGACTCTGAAGACAGGGACACTGACTCGGAGGGGGATTGATAATCCAAGGAAACGTCTCAATGGTAGAGTTTCAGGCATTATAACAATAGAAATTGTGATGTATGGTCGTGGATATGCGATATCTGTGGTTGGCTTTAAATTCGACATATTGCAATGTGTGCTCTTGATATATTCTAAGATGTTTTATTTTGTTTACATAACGAAAATCAATAAAACTGTTAAAACATTTATAAAGAAAAGATGTATGTTATTGAGTTACACATATTGTTTTGGTATAGAAAGATTTAGTATTTCGTCAGTGATAATTTATTGCATTAATGTAGCATGGTTCAGTTTGTAAGACAAAGAATATCAGCCAACACTTGTTTTGCTCCTTCTTTGGTGTGCAGGCCTGTGGCATTTCCAGGGCAAAATGGCTGTGGTATTCTCAGTTAGCCTGTAGCAGCAGGTAGTTGTTGCTAGTCATGTGAGAGTAGAACATCTGGGACAGGGGAGCCCAGGAAGAAATAGTCTCCTTGTTGTCACTGCTATGTACGAGGTGACTGTGCCTCTCTGTTAAGGTTGTTTGTCGTTGGCATTGAGCCTCCGGGGCAAAAAGAAGATATCAGTGCTGAAGAGTCCTTCATTAGTGGGACCTGTAATTTGTATCTAATTGTTGGGGTAGTGCCTGAGTCCAAAAAACGCAGATCCATCAGGAATGAGAGAGTAAGTCAAATTACAGGCCCCACTAGCATATCTTTATAATCCAGACCTACTGGGATTGTCAATGCTTGTTATTTCCTTATGCTGAAATGATACAGTTTCACTAGTAAATATTCAATGATTAATTTCAGAACCGGATCATTGCCCTCTACAGAAACAATAAATAGCACTTGTGTACAAAGGATCAAGCAAATGGTTTAATGGGGAATGTAGACCATTTTCCACGATATTTCAAATACATAAAATGTTTATTGCGTGAAAACGTTTGACTGGCAGGTTCAGATTCATGCAATTTAAACTGTCGTGAGCTGGGCTCTGACCTTATTTGGTCCCTAATGTGGTTTTCTCAGAACAGATGATTTGATCTGCAGCCTACTTAACGTATTGCAGTCCTAGTAGAAACAGACAATAATGGATGGCTAGGCGAGAACTAATTACCCAAAGCAAGCATGGAGTCCAATGTTGTGAACTGTGCTAATGCAGCAGACACAGGATGCTTTTAGATCCACTGTTAGTGCTTGGAAGGGGCAGTCGGAGGCACACGACACGTTACAAATGACTTGGCATTACGGAGATTTAATTTCCTACCACAATTTCTGCTCAAGCTGTGCAAACACTTGCTCGTATGTCAGATCCAATGAAAAGAAGATATTACAGGTTCCGGAAAACATTCTGTTCCGGAGGACAGACCCGATATTCACAGTTTAAGAGCCAAACCATGAGCAAGGAGACTGTCTACAAGTCCTCAGCCAAATTCAAGGCTGCATCACAACACGAGTTGACATTAAAACTGATTAGCCAGCATATCTTTTTCTAGTTTTCCAAGTTGCCTGGATCCACAACAAGTGCCTTCCGAGAACATAGTCAGATTGTAAGTCCAAGTAAAATAAATGTAATAAGAACGCACACGTTACCTTCATTCAGTTCGTTTCCATAATCCTCTGTCCATGCTTGTTTAACTAAATATAATTTAACTGTTATTAACGGGAAAATGCGGCCTACATCTGTAAACATCTGGGGTCTTCCTGACTAGTGAAAGACCCCAAAATATTACTTGTGGGTGATTTGGAAAACTAGTAGGATTTCTTCCAATGTGAAATTCTCACTGATCAAAGAAGTTTAATTCAATTACGTTTTTTGCTGTTTGTCTCAGTAGTGACTAATCAGTAATATCTAATAGTGTAGTAAGAGTAATACTTACAGCGAAGTTCTTGAAATGTGCAGGCATTCTGATGGTCTCCCATCTTCTTCTCCAGTGCCTGCAGCAGGGTGGCCACATCATTACCAAGCATGAGGCTTTTGGAATATGGGAAAAGCAACACTGCACCCTCCTAGGCAGCAAGGAGTTGAATGTCGATTCGATAACTTTATTTCGGTCGCAGCGGACCATAAAAGAGCAAGATAGGGGGGCGTGGCTTAGCGGGCCGTAATGGCGGACGTGGCTTAGAAGAGCTCCGTCCCGCCCGCCACTTATCCACCTATTATCCTGTCTCCCTTCCTGATCCCGCTGCCCTAGAGGACAGCGCGGTGCCCTGAACTGAGCAGCTGTGATCCGGCGCTGCTCGCGGAGCTCTGGGGCCCCGGTCGACGTGAGGAGCTGAGGAACGAATTGCGGCCTGGTCCGGGCAAGTGCAGCCGGGGCCTCAAGTTTCGCGTTCCCCGGCCGGGAGAAAGCGGGGGGCTGACAGTTCTCCATACTTCCCGCACCTGACTTGCACATAAGTATCAGCATGGAGCCTTTTTAGCACGTCCAAGAGGTAAGGTGGTAGACCAAGTAGGACACTCCACAATTTACTCCTAGGGACCAGATCGAACGCGGACCACAGGTCAACGAAGATGAGGTAGGGGCTGCCACCCTCCACACTCACCGTTTTCTAATACAAGACCTGAAGTCTAAATAATCTGGTCCACAGTCGATGTACTGCTCCTGAAACCAGCCTGAAAAGGGGTCAAGATCTCATTTTCCTCCATCCAACTCTGGACTCTGTCTAAAATAACCCGTCCCATCAGTTTTTGGGTGACTTCTATCAGGTGGATAGGCCTGTAGTTAGACGGTTTGAGAGGACAGCCTTTTTTTGTAAATGGGGACTATTTCTGCGCAGCGCCAGGTGTCCGGTGGGTCCATGCCCTTTAATATGGCATTAAAGAGAACACATAAATATGGAGCCCATATTTTCGGTTTAGACCAAAATAAATCCCCCGGAAGCTTATCTAAGCCGGGCGCCTTATTAGGTACTAGTTTAACAATGGCAGCTTCCACCTCAAAGGAGGTGATCTCCCAGACCCCCTCCAATCGATGCTCATGGGGGAGACCTGAGAGTGAGGTTAGGAAACTGACATCGCCCAAATACGCATACAGGGCTCCAAAATGGGCTTCCCTGGATGCTACAGCTATATTGGTTCAATTGCCATTCTACCCCCCCCACCCCCAGAGCTAACAATTGCCCAGGAAGATTTCGAATCTTTGGACTTTAGTGCAATTCTAAGATCATCCTATTTATCAGCTTCCCACTCTTTCCTTTCCTTTTGGATGACCAGCTTGTGCTTGAGCCGACATTGCTTAATCCTATTCTTATCCTTTGCTTTTACAGCAAATATCAGATCTTTTTTAGCTTTCCGACAGTTAGCATTGTACCAAGGATGAACAGAGACCGGTTTTACCTTTTTTTCCCCTTCTGGGTAAAACACATCAAACAGTTCAGAAGTCAACTGTTTGTGTATTTTAAAAGGCTTATCCTTCAGTCCCAAATGCAAGGCTGTTACCCCCACCTCACCCATGTCTCTTAAATGCGGCACTACCCTTTGGTATATATTTGCAAGTTTTTTCGGGTAACCTTGTATGTGTGGCCATTTAACTCTCCACCTGTTGTTAGTTAGCGAGAGGGGATGTTCTACTGAGTTGGGCTCGGGTGCAGGATTAGACAGGCCCAAAATCCCTGGTCTAAGCGTCATAACAAGGGGATTGTGGTCACTATTTTTCCTTGGATAGATCTGAAAGTCCAAGACCAAAATCCCATATTCTGGATTCAACCAGGATGTAATCTAAAATGGAGTTTTGCCCTTCTCTATTAAAGGACGGTCGGCCAGGTCTATCCAATTTTGTCCTCCTATTGCAATCCCTCAAAGAGGACGAAAGAGTAAGCGAATTAATTTGGAGGACCAACGGCGTCCATGCTCTAACTACTGGAATTTGAGGTTCCGGGATATGCCAATGCTGGTCCTCATTATCTAGGCCGTCTATGCTCTAACTACTGGAATTTGAGGTTCCGGGATATGCCAATGCTGGTCCTCATTATCTAGGCCGTCTATGCTTAAACTGTGAGGGGCTCAAACTAGCTCAAAACTAGCAGTTAAAATCGCCCCCCACTATTCGAGTAACTGCTGGGTCAAGTGTTGAGATAAGCTGCCTCAGTTGATCAATTACACCAGACTCCTGCCCACTCTGAATGGGCCGAGAATAGATGTTTATTAGGGCAATTTGTGTGTTTTCTGGGAGCGTTAGAGGGACACATTGCACATCGAGAGAGTTAGTTGGAATCTGCACTGCAATAGCACCCAGGTGAGTACCCACCCAGATGCTTAATCCCCCCGATGGTCTGCCCCTTCCCTTCGTTGTAGCCAGTGTACTAAAAGTGGCAAAACCACTCCTCTGGTTTTCCTCCAGCGCCCACGTCTCCTTCATTAGACAACCATCACACTTGCTACAGCGATCCCCAATCTGGGCATAATAGTTTATTTTTAATCCCAGCCACATTCCAGGAGAGGATTTTAATGTTTTCATTTGACCCCCCTCTCCCCAGTTTCCTTTTGTGCCGTGTCACAGCTAGTATCCTCAGCAAGTGGGCCGCCAATAGACTTCCCTCTCCTGCTAGAGTTTGGCCCCATATCCCAGACGTCACTATCGTGATTCCTTCCCACTACCATTGGAGATGCAACACAACGTACATCCTCCTGAATTACAGGTGGCGAAGCTCCAGACAGTACACCAGCCAAGTTAATCCCACTGCCCCCCAATCCATGCACCTAGAACCTCACTGTTAGCCCACCCCCTGAGGACTAGGTAAAATAATAGAGCAGGCATTTGCCTCTCTGCTTTCCCTGGCTACAAATGGACCCTGTGCATCAGTGTGGGGAGATTGAGACAGGCAACTCTTTTGTCGTCAATCTATTTGGTCCAAAACACTAAATCTGTTACTCAGGGGAAGAATAACATCTCTAGGGGTATAGGTGTTAGCTCTCTTCCAATTAGCGTGCGCACAACCTGCGCACTAAAGCCCCGGGTATCACGGTCCCACCAAGACTGACCTCCTCTAGAGTCAATAGGGGAAGCAGGGTAGAAATACGTTAGGTGGAGAGATTGAATTTGTATAACTGAGCGCACTGGGACCCAGTTGCAAATATGTGCAACCACCCATCTATTCCTGAAATTGATTACAACACAGTCCCCCCTGATGTATTTTTTTCCCGTGGCCCACCCAATCCACTCGTCCAGCAAAAAGAATTTCCCTAGATACATATGTAGGAAGTGGCCTATTGTAATTCAGCCAGTGAATACATTTATTTTTGAGATCACCATAGTCCTCCCTTTTTCCCTGATTCAAAACTGGAACCCCTGCAAGCACTACCACATACGGTACGGACTCCGGAGGAAGATCTAAACGTTTTTGTTCTTTTACTGGGACATCACAAGTTGTACTACTATTTGGTGAAAGTTGTTGATTCACAGTCCCTCTACCCCTTCCCCATTTTCATTAATTTTACTCATTACTGGGTTATTATTCACAGCACTGTCACTAGGTTGAGATAAATGGTCACTAGGCAGCACATTTGGGGGGGATAAATCAACTGCATTGTTCACTTCAGACGGTGCAGAATGGTGGCAAATTACATTCACTAGCCTAGACGGCCTCTCAATATTTCCATTATCATCATTTGCTCGTGTACCCCCTCCCCCGCCTGAGCAGAAACAACCAATAATTCAAGGCGCAAAAGTCTACTTTCTATAACATTAAGTCTGTCATAAAAAGGAAGGCTTGTCTAGGTAAAAATACTTTCCATTTTGGCCCAAAAATCTTCTCCAAATTCCGTAGGACACACATCACCAGGAGTTGATAGGGGCGTAGACACTTGTTCGTTGGGCTGGCATAAAGCAGGGCTATTAGTAAATCTTGTCAGTTGTCCTTCCCCCACATTATTGCATTTCTGTATTTTTACTTTCCTATTTTTCAGAGGGTCTCCTCCACGCTTCCTTTTAGGGATTGAGTCTGGAGCAGGGATTTTATCCCCTGTTTTAGAACTGCTGGCAGATCGAGTTTGCGATCTCAAAGTAGACTCACTGGGAAACTCATGTATTTGAGCAGAAACACATTGGACAATAGGTACAACATCTGTGCTGGCTGAAGACGGTCCTCTTTCTACTTGTGCTTTATGGCAGCCCTCGCCATTGTCGCCTAAAGAGGCATTCTCTATAATTCGTTGTTAGTTTGGTGACGGTGCCTGCGCCAACCTGCCCATAGACGACCGTTTCTTAGAAGCAGGGTTCAGGGATAACCTCTTTTCCGTTATTTCTATTTTGTGTGCCAACATAGAGGAGGCCCTAGTAAGAAATTGGTCCAAGGTTCCACAATAGACTTTCTACCCTTCCCCCTTTGGTGGTAGTCATTGCAGGAGATGATTAAAAAACAGTTACGCCTCTAATCAGTTGTGATGGATCCTACAAAGGAGGTTCAGTCTGCAGGGGCCAACCAAAGTATAAGTACTGACCATTGTGTTTTCATTTAGTTGCAAACGTAAGAGGGTGGCCCCGTCCCGTCCACGTCTGTCCTCGACCGGGCTCAAACGGGCACGCCCTTGCCCTGCGCACATCCCGCGAAGTGGGGGCCGCGTGCAGTTATGTAGCGGCGGGAGGAGCACAGCTGGTGGCAATAGCGGGGCTGCTGGTCCTCGTAGTCCCGCTGTTCGCTCCCCAATGGCGGCTAATTGAAGCAGAGGTCCAAACACTGCTGCGAGCGGCTCCCAAGTCATCCGGCAGCTTCTCTCTTGTCCAGCGATCATGAAACATCTGAATATCAATAACGGGGATCTGCATGAAGCCAGTGTAGGCAGCAATCAGCAGGGTTAAGAGCATGGCAGCCTCTACTACACTGCTGGCCAGATTCCAAATTCTTGGATGGGTTGGACAAAAGATGGATCACACTGCAGTCCTGTATCTCTCCCAAGTCTCTGTTGGTATCGTCCTGACTGCCAAGCAAAACATCCCTTAGAAAGAGACCAGGATTTTACTTGGAAAGTGGTTAATGCAAAATAAACCAGCTGGTTTCAATGCAGGGTGACCAATAGTGTGTTGAGATTGGCTCTTAGAGACAAGGCATTGGGAGTTTATGTACTCATGTATGGAGAGAGGCTTTACTGTAGTCCTCATTTCCTTCCCTGCTATCTGATGAAAATGAGCTGCTCTCGAAATGTAAAATGTATATGTAAATTGATACTTGTATAGCGCACTATTCACCCGCAAGGGTCTCAAGGCGCTTGTACGAATACCGCTGTGGAACCCATCCTGGCTTTCCCTGTGAGGCGTCCACTCCTGGGCACCCCCAAGGTGGGGGCCAGGCATCCTCAGCATTGTGGGGGCCGTTGTGGAGCTTAAGCAAGCTATTGCCCAGAGTTGCAGAGTGGGACTCCATGATTGGAATAGGCACCGGGGCGAGAATTATCAGGTCCGTGGAATTTTGAGCCCAAGACCCGCCGAGGCGGGGAATTGAACCCTGGTCCCGGGCTAGACCTCTGCATCAGGGTCTGCCGCTCTAATCATTGAGCCACACTTCTCCACTGATAATGACCTCAAAAGTGCATGGCAGTGGGCAGGCAAAGTTAGGTTATGATCCAGGCCAAAAGTAGTCCTCTTTACATCTAAGCAGAGCACAGTTCTTTCAGAACAGAAAGGTTTCCAAAATCCTTACAACTACAAACTACTTGTGTGTGGAAAGTGAAAACACTTGAGCAAGCGTTTGTTCTGTTCTTCCTTTTCCAATAAAATTGAACTTACTCCCTCATTTCATATAATTTAACCCAGTAGGGGATTGGGTTCTTGCAGTTCCAATCTTGAAAGTTAATCATGGTTGACTTCTGTGGCCACTGCATGCTGGGTAATTATTTTCCTCTCCCAGTGTCCCTTGACCTAGGGAGTGTCTAAACACCCAGCTCATCCTCTCCCTGATGAAGAACCCCGAAGACACTAGACTCCGCTCCCAGGAAGGTATGAAAGACGTAGCAGCCTGGATGAGCAACAGCTGCCTAAAGCTGAACTTGGAGAAGACCGAGGTCCTCATCCTTGGACCCTCCCCCACCGCTTGGGACAACTCTTGGTGGCCCCCGCCAACCCACCTACCACAACAGACCACTCCCGGAACCTCATCATCATCCTGGACTCCTCCCTCAGCTTGACTCACCAGATCAGCACCGTCGCCTCCACCTGTTTCATCTCCCTCTGCAAGACTTTCAAGTGGATCCCCCTGAAGCCAGAAAGACTGTCACCCACGCACTCATCACTAGCAGATTGGACTACGGAAATGCCCTCTACGCAGGAATCAACAAATCCCTGCTTCACAAACTCCAGAACACCTTCTTCACAGTGCAAAAAACACTGGGGAAGAGATTTGTCTTCCGACTATTCTTGACCTCATAGTTTTCAGCTGCCACCTGCCAAACAATTCATACAAGATGGTCTCTGCCTTAGATATCTTTCACTTTGAAGAGGGTATAGTGGCTGACTGTTGTGATTGTAAAGGATACTTATCTCCATTTGCCTCTGTGACGGCTTCTCTGTTGGCCAAGATTCATTGTTGGGAACTTCCTCCACCATTACACATTAGTTACCCTTTCATGAAAGGTTGTCTTCACTGGTATTCACCAAGGTTTTGACAATTGAAGCAGCATGTTCTTTATGTATGCACAAAGCCCATGTATATTCCTTTTTAGCTAAATGGTTGATTGGGGTGTGTCACTCGTGTGACTTCTGAAATCCCTCTGGCAGGGCACAGGTGCGCTGGTTTCTGAGTGTCTGTGACTAATTCTTCTGGAGCCCCTTCTCAGTAGCGCCACTACATTGCTGCAGGTCAGATGGAACAGTGCTGGGCAAAACCATGTGCTCTCCCCAGAAGAGGATCCTAAATGTAGGCACAGGTCGATGGTGGTTGCAAAGAGCTCTGGGACTCATCGCCTTTCTACTTGCAGGTTGTGTCTATGCTTGGGCTCAGGACGTGTCACACACAACTTCACCAGCTTCCATATGGTGACAAGATCAGGGACGATGAATCTGTTCTTTTATTCATATCCAGGCAAGCATGCCTACTCCTGCCCCTCGAGTTTAGAAGGCGACTATGGCTCTCCTGATAGATGTGTCTCTCCTCTTAGCTGTCAGGGAGGCACCCTCTAACATTGGCACAATAGAGTCTGGTAAGAAGAACCCTTCATCGGGGAGCTGGCCCAGCTGTACCTACTTCAGCACATGACATGAATTATGGTTGTGATCGGCGGTAGATTAACAACTTGCTTTTTGGTCTTTGTGACTTGCTTTTGCACCAGGAATATCAAGTTGTTTTCTTTCCCTTTCTTCCCCTTTCCTTCTAGTTGTCAGTGTCATGGCTTGGGAGGACAGGGTCTACTCCTGGCAAATGTCCCTGACCATTAGATCACATAAACCAGAGCAGAAACATGTTGACCTCAGTAAAAACTTGCAATGCACAAACCTTTTAGTGTACCTGTTATAGTGATGCTACAAAGAGGTCAAAAATAAAGAACACATTGAAGACGACCTTCTGTGCATTTCTAACTTTGTGGTCCCACCACAAGTAAAACTTATAAGCATCTACAATTTCTCCATCTGCAACATACTAGTTTGAGGAGTGTATCCAATATGTAGGTGTGGATCATACATAAAAAAAGCCCCACTAAAAGCTTCTAAGAAACCCTGCTCGCAACACACCGAAATAAATGACGTTAGCGAGGAGGTACCCACTGATGAAGCATGCCACTTTCAAAGCAATACTCCGTGAGGGGTTTACTGAAAAGAGAATCTGTTTTACTCTGATCTCCCCAATGCAGGGGTTCCCTTTTCGGTAGCAAACCATTAGGATACCTTGTATATGTTTTCTGTGCTATTTACTATGGGAGAGTGTATCAGGGTTCCTTGCCCCTTGTTTTGTTAAACTCACACTCTGTTTCTAGTAGCATGGCAATGCAGGGCATCACTGACATATATTCATGACCCAGTGAGCTATAGTAACTTAATAATAAAACCGAACCCGAACACTGCTGTAACATATATAGCGTTAAGAAAACTTTATTTTACACATCAGAGGATGTGGGCAACCGCTCATTGCTCCTACAGGACTGAGAATAGAAATAACAATGTGCACACAACACTGACTTCCTGCTGATATCGGACATACGACAAGTTGGAAGGAGAGGATCCTGATCCGCACATAAGTGTCACATGAGTAAGTTATTTGTACTTTTTAACCTCTTATCCTCTGCTCACAGATGCTATTATCATCAAAGCTTAATGGTTCTCTGTTATACTAATCTAAAAAAGATGAAAGGATAAGTAAACCCTGCCAGGCTTCAGACCTGTGAGCTGCAGGTTTCACACAAATTTCTGCACATTCACATTAACCAGCTGAGCTACCTTCAGAGCCGTCTTATGTTTCATATTTGCATGGTAAAGGTTGTAAGAAACTAGTCATACGGTGGAGGCACTCGTGAAAGAGTGTATGGTGTCTGCATTGTTTGCTTTTCTCTGCCATTCTTTAAGATAGAAGATAATTCTGTCTTTCTGTGTACCTGTTGTGGAACAAATACTTTTGGAATAGGGCTTTGCTATTATGGAATAGTTTTCAAATAACCTTGAGTATTTTCTAAAAGTCCGGTTAACAAGGATATCTGTGTGTTTTCCTTTTCAGGAGATGGAGTTAGAAGTTTAACAATAGACTCCAATGCAATGGCGCTGCCAATGTCGGATCCAACAGCCTGGGCAACAGCAATGAATAACCTTGGGATGACACCGATGGGGATCACGGGACAACCTCTTCTCCCAGGTATTACACATTTTGGTATCTTCTAATGTTTACATTTTGCCAAAGGAAACCCTCAGGATTTCACAAGGGACGGACTTTTAAAGCAATCACATAGTCTCTCTCATTCCTTTACATTTTCTTCTTCACTTTCAGTGCTGGCTTCTCGTTGCTATTCTTTTCTGCTCCTACCAGGTACTATGGAATGTTTCTTCAATCAAGGAGACTTAATGCAGGGCTCTGCACCCTCTTTAATCATATCATTCCCTCTGTGACTTCAATTGTGTCCCGATTATCTACTAACTGTGCATTGTATTCAAACCTCTCTGACCACTCCATTTCTAAGACCAACGACAACTCCCACTGTTAGCACGGGAAACCCCTGAGCTTCATTTTTGTAGTAGCCTCTCCACCATCAATCGCTCCCCTTCCAGCCTGCGTCATCTTCATTCCTTTTCTCCCCGATCCATTGGCTTTAAACTCTCTATCAAAGCACAAGCTTTGCCCTAACTCCTCCACTAATTTCGCATAACTGCCCCCCGGCCCTGATAATGAGCAAATCTGCTTTTGACTGAGTTCTACTCCCTCGAACACGCAAACCTAATGCTGCATCACACACTTCACCCTCATTCTCAACATTCGCACATAGTCACCTCCGCGAATAGAGAAGATTCCATGCTCCCATGCACTCCAGTGTGTACAAGCAGGTGCTAAAACTTCTGTGATTGCTTTTGACTCAACATGCTAACGCAATCTCATCTCTCCAATCCTGCTATAAGTGGATGTGCTACTTTCTTCATTCTTTCATCTCGAGACAAGCTATCTTAGCGCTCTCAAAGCACTGTGCTGTCACTTTGCACAAGACTTCAACTCAAAGCGTACCACCATCATGAGCACTCCCCTCTAATGTTACAGGTACCCCAACACAACTCACTTTCATGGTCCTCACCTCTCCCAGACAACTGATCCGCTACTCTGGTAAGCCAGTCCATCCTAAATTCCGTCCAGTTAAGTCACCCTCCGGACGTAAGCCAGTGGCCATCTGGTATATACATGCACTGTTTTAAATATAAAGTGAGTATAACCCAGCTGAAGAAACTAATATCTAGCCACTCATCCCTTCCAAGTACCGTCTAGTCTCTCAACTGCGATGTGTGTGCTATCAGTCTGTGTGTCCTTCCATCTCTTCGAGTTGGATGCTGAGGAATCCGTTTTTATTTCATTTCTTTCCCAGCATCACTCTTTTTTCAGTCAGGTGGTTCTGTCATGTTCTTTTGCAATTATATACATCTACACATATTGGCTGTCATGTTTTATCTGGAGTCCTTCCACTGTCCATTGTCCTACAACCACCATGGGTGTATACATTATCCCATGATGTGGGCATGTTTTTTGTTGATCATTTTCTAGGTGGTTTTAAGCTGCCTTTATGAAGTACTTCTAACCTCATAACATCTTGGTTTCATGTTTTAACTTATTTGCTGTTGAATATTCTATCACGATCCTCCAAAATGGGGTTTTATGTTTCAGGGGAGGACTGACATGTTACCATCCTATAGTTGCACATTGTCACTGTCATCTTCTAAACATTACTTATTAGTGTTCTTACCTCTCTTTGCCACTTCTGTTTTTCAACTAAAACAGCCTTTACAGTGATCCACTGAATGAAATCCCAGAGCCATACCCTGTGTGTTGGGACGTCTTTTTTGATCCTATGTTTGTCTACCAGCCTTATCTGTGGCATCAGAACCAGCAAAAACGAATAAACTGTATCCTTGTCCACTTTGTGTTGCCATTATTCCCATTGCACAGATCTGCGGGCAATACCGATGTTAATAGTGTCTGTGGCCTGATAGACTACTATTTCTGTCCATCATTCTTGTTCCCTCATACGTGACCACTTGAAGTGCATAAAGCCAGACAGACCATACCTGCACTAGGAGCAATCTGGCCCTCTGCCTACTCCAAAACTGTGAATGTTACTCAAATTAAGTTCTTTTTGGTAAATCACCCTAAAATGTTAGGGAGGTACTCCTCAGACCAGATAAGGCACGTATTGATGTATTCATGTTTTATATATTTATGATTTTCATTAGCACCCTTGTGAATCAGTAAGCGTTGGTCTGTCATTATTTGTAGAGTATGGTCCTTGTTTTGATGTGCACTGGGAACTGCCTGTATTCTCCTCATGGTACTAACTTACCTCATTAAACTCCTTGAAGTTACCAATATCATATATGGTTATACAGCCCAACTGTCCTCTTTTAAGTTTGTTCAGTCAAGAAAACATATGTTTCACAAACCATAAACATCCTGCTTTCTGGGGGACGCTAGAGGGTGCACTGCGGGATGGCTGGCGTGTGAGTCAGCTCCGCCGGACGGGTGCAGGAAATGCGACCTTTGTACCCCCAAACCTGCTGCAAAACAGATGATTAATGGATATTTGGTAATCGGAATATGCAGTCCATAAGCTTCTGGAGCTAAAACCCTGCACAGACGACCTCAGAGGGAAATATCGGCGAAAACGTAGAGGAGGTGTGTGGCTATTCAAAATGGCCGCGCCCAACGCACGGAGCCGCCGGTTATGCGGGCGGTGAAACAACCCAAATCGGACCACGGACCACAGGGCTGCTGCCTGAATGATGTGGAGGCAGATCACAGACAAGGTCAGCAAGCTGGAATCTACCGGGAACTGCGCAAGGGCCGCGGAAGATGTTGCGCTCCAGGTAACACAAAATGGCGGCGGCGGTGGAACGCACGGACGTTGCAGCGGTACATGGTGATACAGTGACCGCGAAGACACAGGGCTGCTTCTGGGTGAGCGGGGAGAGGCGGCAGAGCATGAAGAAATTAGCACAGCGTGATCGGATACGAAGCGCTTAACTCGGCGAGCGGTTTCGCGCCATTAACGGAGAGCCACTGCAACAACCGGGGTATAGGCAGCGCGCACATAATATAGACAATACACAGCGGCAACGGGCGACTACAGGGGAGGAAAAACAGGCGGACACTTATATAACAACAGCTGGAATTTGGGCCAGGCTCCCCCCGTGTGTGCTGCGTAGCAAAGAGTTTACAGGTGCTGCCAATTCACCGATCAGACTTCAGCTAAGTTCCACCGACACACGCCACACAGCGCCCGGCGTGCCATACGGGGATGTGTAAGAGACATCATTGCGCTGCTAACAGAGTACCCAAACAGTGAATGAGCGGAGGCTGGGCGAACATGTGGGTCTGCTGGTGGTCAAATGCATAGAACTGCTTCACCATGGGCGGCAAGAACGCTTCAACGTCGTAACAGGCCTACTGCGGGAAACACGTCCATAATAAGCCCAGGGACACAGTGTGGTAGCCCTCCAACGAGTCCTAGCGTGATGGGAAAACCAGACAAACAGCAGACTAAGCTGCCCTTTGAAACTAGGAAACAGGCTAAAAGTAACGTGGCCACTTCGGACGTGGAGGGCGAACAAGAGGTGACCGAAGGGACCGGCATGGAGTCAGTTCTGCGGGCAATTCAACAAAGTCTGCAAGAGATGAATAATAAACTGGACAATGTGATGCTGCGAGTGGACAGCATGGCAGCGAAACTCGAGAAACACGATGAGCGGCTGGTGGAGGCTGAACAAAGGATCTCTAAAGTAGAGGATGACTCCAAGAGCACGACGAAAGCTTGCGGTAACATCGAAAAGACTCTGGAGGGCCTACGTGCGAGGGTGGAGGACCAAGAAGCGAGGTCTCGACGAAATAACGTCCGTATTTCGGGATTGCCGGAATCTACAAACACAGGCAAGATGGAGACCTACGTAGAGACAATGTTGAAGGAGATATTTGGTGCAGGGAGCCTATCGGCGGTTTTCCTAGTCGAACGTGCACACCGCTCCCTGGCGCCCACCCCGAAACCGGGTGCTGCCCCACGAATGATAATTGCCTGTATGCTAAACTATAGGGACAGAGACACAGTCCTCAGACTCGCAAGAGAAAAGGGCACAATCACATATCAAGGGAACTCCCTGGAATTCTATCCGGACCACACCATGGCGGTGCAGTTGGCGCGCAAGGAATTCACCCCAGTAAAAAAGAAACTCCGGGAGCTAGGAATCGAATATGCAATGCTATACCCCGCAAAACTGAAAATCACCAATGCGGGAAAGCCCGTGATTCTCCCGAATGTACAGGCAGCGCAGGACTATATCAGGAAACTGGGAAAGCGCCACAGGGCACAGGAACGTGAAGACAGGATGAGTGACAACGATTGAGGCGATTAATGGATGAGAGATATAAATCTTGGCGAGGTTCCATGTGACTGGTGTAAATTTGATAATACGCCATTTTCAAGAGCTTTAGAGACCATACTGTGGGGATTGGGCACTCGCGGGAGGCAACACATGCACTGCGTAGAAGACTGGGAAACCAGGCGTGAAACGAGCGAATGGACGATAAAGACACGCTGTGCACGAACAACTGTACTGAACAGTGAGTAACATGACAATCCCCTGTGCTAGGCAGATGTGGATGGCTCCTAGGGGGGGGATCCACAGTGTATATATAAAGACATCACATGAAGGTGAGCCTCTAAGCCACTGCACTGGGGACGATATTGCAGGGGTAAGCCTACATGGGAGATCCGTAAAGTTCTACGCAAATATGTACTATGCATAGAAAAGGTGTTGCTGCAATCTATGTTCTGACTACAAGCATATGGCGGGAGAGGAAGGGGGGGAGAAAGAAGGAATTGATGAATAATGAGATGATCTGAGCACCCGTCCACATCCACTATGTGGATGGAGACGTGTGAACCTGGCGGCACCCCCAAGCAGGTGTGCCCCAATTTAAGTTACGATACTGGTTTGATGTTAATACAGGGATGGCTTTGGCACAGTTTGGGCACTGAAGTGGGAGGAGGGAGGGGAGGGATGTTGGGGGATGTTCAAATAGATGCACTGTGTCTGAGAAGCATTGCGACCTCTTTAATTACCAACTGCACTGTAGCTCCTATTTTACTCATTTCCAGAAGATTTTCAATGACATGTGCACTTCAGCAGAAGGTCTACGAGCCATCTGCTATAGCAGGATCCAGCATGGCCATTACACAACTAGACCTAGCGCTATGACATGACAGAATACACTGAAATACATCACGTGGAACATTAGAGGCTTAGGCAACCCAAAGAAGATAAGGCAAATGTTTGCGTTCTTTGACAGATTACATATAGACGTTGCCTTCCTACAAGAAACGCACTTGGCACCTAGCAGCACGTCCACATTGGGCAGCAGGTGGGCGGAATCAGTTACTAGCTCAAGCTACTCGACCTACTCCAGAGGGGTTAGCATACTGATAAAAAAAGGACACACTTCCAGATTTCGAGCATACACAAACTCAGGCGGCAGGTATGTCATTGTCGTGGGTAAGGTGCGACAGCATCAGGTTGCCTTGGTTAATGCATACCGCCCTAACATTGATGACCCTCAGTTTTATGAGACACTGTGGCACGGACTTGCAGACATCCAGGCTGACAATATAATATGGGGCGGAGATTTTAATGTAACGTTCACAGAGGGGCTGGACAGAACACTGCACACGATGGAACCCCATGTAAAAGCGAGGGCAATGCTTACTGATGCGATGGAAAACTTACACCTGGTCGACATGTGGAGGGTGTTACATCCCGGGGAACTAATGGCGACACACATAAACGCAGCTCATAACAGCTGGTCTAGGCTGGACTACTGGCTGGGCACACAGGATGTGATATCATGGGTAGTCAATATAAAACACCTCCCCAGGACACTTTCGGATCACAGCCCTGTGCTCCTAGAGGTAAAAATCCCTCAATATGTACCACCGCCGTTCACATGGCGCTTTAATGCACAAGCCTTACGTGACCCGTTATATGTCGACACTATACAGAAAGCAATGTTAGATTATTTCGAACTAAATTCCCCCACGACAGACGACCGTGCCTACTATGGGAAGCTTTCAAAGCCACAATACGGGGGGTATGCATAAGCACGACCTCAGGTATTTTAAAAGATATAAGGCAGCAATTAAAAACTCGTGAGGATGCGATACAAGAGTTGGAACAGCGATACACACAGACTGGGGACACTGCTTTGTTGGGAGAAATACAGGAGATACTGACAGAGCATCGAAAATTTGCAGCAGACGAGCTAAAATATATATTCAAACGCACAACTGTAAGGAGATATGGGGAGGGCGGAAGACCGGGCAGGGCCCTAGCTGAAAAGATGTGTACAGGCAGAGCACCACAACACATCACAGCGATTAAAACCAGGGCGGGCACACTCACGCATGACATTAAGAACATTATGGGTGAATTCATGGGCACGTATGGCTCTTTATATGAGGCACGGCCTTTGGTATCACAAGAAGAACTGCTGGCCCACATGGCAGATGTGGAAATGGCATGGTTGGCAGACGGACATAGGGAATACCTAGCTCGCCCGATTACAGTAGAAGAAGTAGTAGACACCATTAAGCGGCTACCAAACGGAAAAGCTCCGGGGCCAGGCGGTTTCGTAGTCGAATTTTACAAAACACTTGCGGACATACTCGCTCCACATCTAGTAAGGCTATATAAAACCGCACATGAGGCTCAAACCCTACCATCATCTATGAGGGAAGCCCTGATCATTGCTTTGTTAAAAACAGGCAAGGATGAGGAACAATGTGATTCCTATCGCCCTCTCTCGCTCATAAATGTAGACACCAAAATTATAGCGAGCCTCTTGGCTGACAGATTGAAGCCGCTGGTGATTAGGTCCGACCAATCCGGTTTTATACCGGATAGAACAACCACACATAACACACGCACGTTATTTGCCCTAGCGCATTATCTAGCACCTGAAATAAAGGCTGTAGCAGTTTTATTAGACGCGGCCAAAGCGTTTGATACGATAGACGGGCCCTTTCTACACGCAGTACTCATACGAATGGGTTTTCCACCACTGTTTAGTGGATGGATAAAGATGCTATACACAAACCTAACTGCACGCATTAGGATAAACAGACATCTCTCAAACCCAATTGCAATTTGTCGCGGTACCAGACAGGGGTGCCCGCTCTCCCCGATGCTGTTTGCCATCATCCTTGAACCTTTGGCTTGTAAAATTAGACAACATCACCACTACTCAGCCATACAACTCCCAACGCGCCCCATACACATATCATTGTACGCAGATGATATGGTACTGTATGTGAAAAACCCGGAACAGCATCTTAACCCATAATTGCGCTAATATATAAAATTTGGCCAGTACTCAGGCTTCAGATAAATTGGACCAAGTCCCTCATTCTGACACTGACAGATGGTACTCACCCGACGGCCCTGGACTATCCTCTAGAATGGCAAGATGAACCGACCAGATACTTGGGAATATGGTTCCACAGGGACCCGGAATTGGTTATCTGTACTAAATATGGGAGAGCCATATCCTCACTGGAAGATAAGGTCAAACAGTGGAATAAACTGCCGCTATCACTGGCGGACAGAATCGCCATTGTGAAAATGGTACTGCTGCCCAAGTTCCTTTACTTGTTCAACAACATTCCTATCAAACCTCCTGCAGAGGTGTTCCGTAACATCAAAACCCTCATGCTAAACCTCATTTTGGGCGGGGAAGCAAGCCAGGTTAGACTTACACACGATGACACTACCATATGCTAAGGGAGGCTTCAAGGTTCCAGATCTCTATCTCTATTACCTATGCGCTCAGGCGCAATTCGCGCATTACTGGCACCATGAAATCCCTTTCCTAACGCATGTTGCGGTGGAAGCGGCCGATGCAGACCCGATCCCATTGACCAGTATCTTACCGCATAAGAGAGTTAAGTTACATGCACAAGACATCAACCCGGTCAACGCCACAACTGAAGCGTGGAGACTATTGGGCAAAGTAACACACAGCCTGCCACTCTACGCACCTGCACTCCCACTAGCCCACCACCCGGCCCTATCAGTTAGGCAGGAGCAGGTTGGAATGGAATTACTGAAACACGCTGGCATAGACAAAATGGGTGATTTATATAAGGATGGAATATTTCAGACCCTTGGCAAACTAGATTATATTAGCAACCCGACACTGCTATTTAGTTTCAACTACTATAGATTGCAGAGGGCGATGAGAGAACATTTTCCCACCTTTCCGGAAGAACCTCAGACACTAGCCCCTTTACAATTGGTCCTCACAACACCCAAAGCCTCTCATTTAGTGTCCAGGTTATACACTAGCACGCAGACAAACATTGGAGGGAACACTGAGGGGGTAAGGGAAAAATGGAGCAAGGCATTGGAAGATACACTTTCGGAAGAGGAATGGGAAACCACCTGCCTACTGACGGGCTTGCTTACGCCTAACGGTAACCTAAGGATCATCCACTATAAATATCTCCACCAAATGTATCATACGCCACACAGACTACACAGGTACGGCTTAAGAGACACCTCCAACTGTATTTGATTTGGGCAGGAAAATGCAGACTTTATGCACTTAGCATGGCACTGTCGCCCTGTGGCGATATACTGGGAGCAAGTGGTACAGGCCCTAAATGGCATACTAGGGGCATCTTTGCAGTGTACGGCCAAAGTCTGTTTATTAGGTATAGTGCCGCAGCTGAGAGCGCAGAGGCGTACATTTTGTGTCGTAGCTCTTTTAATGGCAAAGCTGAGAGTGTCCTTACAGTGGAACAGTAAATTGAAGCCCAAGATGAAAAACTGGTTGGAGGATCTAACATATTGCTGTGACACACTCGCCACTTACGAGGAAGAATTGCCAGCAGGCTCACGCCCTAGAGATTACTGGGCTTATTTCAGACAATACTTGCTAACAAACTCGTCGGAGCAAGATGCTTAAGAAGTGATGGGTTGAATCTAACCACATGGAGATGAATATTGATATTTGATGTGTAATGGGGCAGGGGAGAATGCTGTGACACAGTGCCTTGAGCTCTAGGGGTTTTCTTAAATTGTTTTTTTTTTTATATACATATATTTTTTTTACTATAGTTCCATATAAAATGTACAAAATGTAAGAACAGGGATGTATCTGACAGTGATTACGGCATTGTCTTGATTCACATATGTTGGTTATTTTGTGAAACGCCGCCGGACCTATGGTTGTCGGCTGATAGGCCGTGTATGACAATCACCACATTTACCAACTCATGTCAATATGTAGCCGGCCTCATATGGTTCTAGGCGACGAAAGTGTAATTTGCTTCTGTGACAATGTACAATAAATATCTTACACCCAAAAAAAAACCCCCAAAAAAAAACATCCTGCTTTCTGACAGATAGGGCATTGTTCCCCAGTTTTGTTTAGAAGAGCATGCTAACTCTGGTGTGTGTGTGTGTGTGTGTAAGACATCAGATTGATATGTGGTTAAAAATGACAACTGATGAATTGTGAGACCGTGGGACATTTATTATGAGAGGTGGTGAGTATGCATTCTGTGACACAATTAATAGGCAAAGTGCATACAGATTGAATAGGTGAGATTGGAAGGATGTAATGGGTAATAGTGAGAGAGTGATGGAGAAGAGAGTATTGAGAGGAGAATTAGAGGTGGTGGTTAATTGGGTGTGAGCGTTGTAGTAGACGAATATGGAATTATTGGATAGGCTAGGACATTATGTGGCAGAAAGCTGAATGGGAAAAGAAGGATGAAAGCAGGTAAGTTGGATGGAATAACTAGAGATTCTTTCGCATTTACATGTTCTATTTGCTGTGATTGCTGTTTGTGTTTAATTTGGTGGTGTTTTTGCATTATGATATTCTGAGTACTGCAGTTGCTATGAATATTTTTAAAGACAGGTAAAAACAGCCTGCTTTCATTGGGTAGCTTGAGCATCTCCAAAGCAACTAGAAAGGGCTCATGTGATCAGATCAACATAACCAGCGGTCTGTCTATTGCCTTAAATAATCTTCGGCTAACTCCGTTGGTAAATTCTGAAATGCATAAAATAGTTGGGGCAGAGCTATCATTTTACGGAATGCTATTCCATCCTATAATAATGGTATCCAGATTGCTATAGGGAAGAGGTGTTGCAAAGTGGCCTGGGTGAGTGACTCTGGGAGCAGGGGGGCTGACGGTTCTATCCCCGGCTCCAGCGGCTGCTCAGCCCAGCACCATGTGACTTTGGGCAATATCTTGCTTAATCTTCGCAACGGCCCCCAGCGCCTTGAGAGCCTTAGGGGTGATTTAGTTTGGGGTTTACAATTACCGGGTTATTATTATTATTGTTATAGAAGTCCACTGATCACCTGATGCCCTTAATTATGATGGTCTGTATAACTTCAGTAAAACATGTGTGGCAGATCTCAATTCAAGATATTAAAAAGATCTTTAGCCCAAGATATTTAAATGTTTCTAAGGTGCACTGCTAGCCCGTGCTCCTCTTAAGAAGTGCCTAATGATTTGCCTAAAGCATATACAAATAATTTGTTACTGTTGATGCACAGCGCTTAAGCAATACCAAAATTATTAAATGCCATTAACATCTTAGACGGTGTAACTTGTGGACTATTTTATTGCACAAGCGAATTGTTTGTATATAGCGAATCCACTTGTTCCTGAACCTCCATAGACTGTGAAATACATCATACAGCCTAGCAGTCCGTCCCCTACACCTAGAATGAAGAGGAAAAGCATCACCTACCTCAGACCTTTTTTCCCAATATCCTTTCACCAGGATACAGCCCTCCTGCCTCTATATATTTCAGTTCTCGTTGTACAGCTGTCCAACTTGCAATATAAATCCACAGCTAACATGCCAGACTCCTCCTCTGCAGCTGGACTGACCGTGCAGAAGAGGCCCCCTTGGTGTGTCTGGTTGCTCCACTTAATCTCTGAAAATTCATGACCCTTATAGGTGTAAAACATATTATTGAATTTTCTCCCCTTGATTTTCCAGAATCAGGGAAATAACCTGTATTTGAATTATTTTCGCATTATTGTACGCTGAATATTGGCATAAGCGTTTAAGCAGGAAAGAACTGTAGGAAAGATTGCTGTCAGTGGTGGACTAAAGTTGTCAGGCTGTCGAATGACATTAAAGAAGTATATTGATATATATTTGTAAAGCAAAACAAATGCCCAAGGGCATCTTGACGCTGACGTCTGTAAGGAACTATACTGTTGTAACAAGATTAATGGAAGTTAAAGAGGAAAAGACAAGAGCCCGGATTTGAGATGATTCCTGAAAATGCTGACATTTCAGATGCCAAGGCAACCGGTCCAAAATAGGCAGGAGAGTGTACAAAACTCCTCCCACTCCAAATACTTTATTAGTTTTTATGACAGTCACTTTTTTGGAAGCTATGGAGCACAGACCTCTATTAGGGGTATACCATAAGAAGTTTTTCTTTAGATACTCAGGGCCAGTGCCATGGAGAGCTTTCTGCACTGTGCACAGTGCTTTAACGACCACTCTTTCTTTCTTTCTTTATTCTTTATTCGGTTTTAAAAAGTATAAAAACCATAAAAGCAATATCACAGATAAAACATCACTGTACATAATTAAACATATTATCCATTTATAACGTTGGGGGTCCCTAACCATGCTACCTAATACAACAAGTTTCTTAGTTTCTAAAATTCATTGTTTACACAGAGATGGAACTTTTTCAGAGGTTTGTTCTATGTTTAAAAATGCATTTCAAAAATTTAACAATGTATTTTCAAGTCCACTCAGTCTCTAGAAGCTGCAGTCGCAGCATGGCTGGGCGACCTCTTCTAAGACCCATTAGTTTTAGCAACGGTAGCAGCCAAAGCTTACGATGACTAGTATAAAACTTACAAAACAGAACAGTGTGAATAGTTGTTTGGTCTGAGGTTTCATCACATGGACAAGGTGTAAGGGTGCGATCCCAACTGTTTTGCTCCGGAAAAACCACCAGTCGGTGGAAGATGTTTAATCTAAATCTTATAAGAAGGAATCGCTCAAATTGCGTCAAATCATATGATAGATATGGTTGAATAGAGAGGGTAGTCTGGACCGCCATTGAATGTTGAATCAAGCTTTCATTGCTTCCTTGGCAATTCACAGCTCTTCTAAGTGGCCCAGAGCCCTTACTTTCAGTTCCTTCCTAGATATTTCACAGATCGTATCGGGTGTGATGTAGTAATTCCCAAGTCCCAAATCAGTCAAAAGATTTTTCACAAACAAAAGCCAACTAATTTTAAGTGAGTGGTCTAATGACATACAGTCTGCCACTATCTGCTTAGTAAGTAAGTTTTTTTTTTGATGTCCAAATTCGACGCCAAAGTAAAAGTGGTTGAATTTTTACCAAATCCATCAAATACGGGATCCCCAGTTCCGTGTGACATGCAAACGTAGAAACGCATTTAGGTGCCGCTAACAAAAATCTTAAAACATTGTTCTCAGCCACTTGTAAGGGACTAATGTTGGCATGCCCCCAAACTCCAGCCCCATACAGGGCTATCACCTGGCATTTAGCTCTATAGATTTGCAACAATTCTACAGGAGGCCTTTTTCCCAACCTCTGCGAGAAGTTTATAAGTGCAGAGATAGCTCGCATTAGATGATGCTTTCTGGCCTCAATTGCAGGTTTCCAATTCATTTTATCGTCAATTATAATACCTAAATAGGGGTATTGTCCAGTAAATTCGAGTTTTTCTATACTAAGGAATATCTCTTTACCCCCCTTTTTCCCTGCGCCATTACATAAGTCTTTTTTATATTTATGCATAGATCTAAGCTCCCCATGAAGTCAGCATACCTGTCCAGGGCCTTCTGTAGTTCGCGAGGAGTGCGGGCCAGTATCACAGCATCGTCCGCGTAGAGCAGGGACCGGACGATTCTTTACTTGGGGTAGGTCCTGGCCCCCCCTCAACATTGCCACCTCCAGACCATTTGTATAAAGTGAGAAAAGAAAGGGGGCCAAGACGCAACCCTGACGGACTCCGCGCTCTACTCTAAACGACGCAGACAACTCTCCTTTCACGCCGAAACGTACCCTCGCGGAGGCATTCGCATATAGTTCCCTCAAGAAGTCAATCAGGGGAACATCAACAGCCATTAATAACAGAACCGACCACAATTTTGCATGGGAGACACAGTCAAACGCAGTGGACAGGTCAACGTAAACCATGTATAACCTGGACTGCTTTGCACTGACATATTTACCCAGCAACATTGAAAGGTTCAATGCTTACTCGGTTGTCCCAAAGCCCTCCCAAAACCCAAATTGTAGGTCTGAGAGGATCCAGCCATCATCGGCCCACTGCTGTAGACGCTCAAGCACTATTCTCCCCACCACCTTGCCTAGCGAGTCCAGCAGTGAGATCGGACGATAGCAGGATACCTCTTGCCGGCCTCCTTTTTTAAAAATAGGGACCATGATGGATTTAGTCCAGGAGACCAGCAGACCCTTCTCCATTACTGCCCTAAACACCCTGGTCAATATTGGGGCCCACAGATCCGTATTATACTTAAATGGATCTACGGGAACCCCGTCTGGACCCGGGGCTTGAATTTGAATTTAAAATTATTTATAAAGCGCTCGTTCGCCAGCGGCTTCATGGCGCTACAACTTGCAGAAAACAAGACAGAGAGGCAAATGTAAATTAAAGAAATTCAAGCTACAGGAGGACAGTTAATTGAAGGCTTTGGTAAACAAGTAAGTTTTGAGTTGTTTTCTGAACTGGGGATATAGTCAAGGCTCTGAGCTCAGGAGGCAGGGAGTTCCAGAGGAGTGGAGCAAGGGTCGCAAATTTCGAGCCTCCCCATTTCTTCCTCTGGAATCGCGGGACAGTGAGGAGGGATTGGGTAGATGAACGAAGTTCTCTGGTAGGGACATAAGGAATAATCTCAGAAGAGATAAAAGCTGGTGCCGTGCCCAGTCTCGCTTGAAAGGTGATGGAGGCCAGCTTGAACTGGACACGTTCACGAACTGGGAGCCAATGCAAAGATTTAAGAAGGGGGGTGACATGGTGGGATTTTGGTAATTTGAACACCAGGCGCGCCGCCTGGTTCTGAATCTGCTGCATCCGCCTAAGGCTATATGCAGGTATACTAGCATATAGGGCGTTGCCGTAATCCAGGCGGGAGATGACCATTGCCAAGGTGATCAATTTCAAAGCGTGAAAAGAAAAAAAGCGGGACACCTTGCGTATAGTACGCAGTGAAAGAAAGGAAGAGGACACCACAGAACTAACCTGGGAGTGAAGAGTGAGCTGGGGGTTGAGCTTGATGCCTAGCGTTTTTACTGAGGAAGAGGGGACAGGTGGGGAGCCAAGGGAAGGGGGCCAAAACAGAGGAGACCAGGGACTGGATGAACCACCCGTCAACACCAGCTCGGTCTTGTCTGGGTTGAGTTTTAAATGGTTGTGGTTCATCCAGTCTCGGATGTGGATCATAGTAGATTGGAAGTTGAAGGTAGAAGACGGGGAAGAGGACAGGTTGAAAACAAGTTGGAGGTCGTCAGCATAGTTGTATACTGTGACCTCCATCTGCTGTAGTGAAAAAATAAGAGGGGCGATGTAAAGGTTAAACAAAAGGGGTGAAAGAGAGGAACCTTGGGGGACCCCGCACTGAACTTTCCGGAAGTCCGCAGTAAAGTCACCCAGGCGAACTGCCTGGGTGCGGTCCCTCAGGAAGGAGGATAACCATACCAGTGCGGTACCTCCGATCCCCGCCGCCTTGACACGGGAGAGTAAGATGGTATGATCAACCGTGTCAAAGGCGGCTGAGAGATCAAGAAGGACCAGGGCCTGGGTCTTGTTGGTATCCATTCCCTCCCTGAGGTTGTCAAGGACCAAGAGTACTACGGACTCCGTGGAGTGTGCGGGGCGGAAACCGGCCTGGCGGGGGGCTAAGACCCCATGCGTCTCCACAAAAGTGCTCAAAGTGCGAGTGACGTGGCGCTCGAGCACTTTTGCCAAAAATGGCAAGAGGGAGATGGGGCGATAGTTGGCGGGGACCGAGGGGTCCGCGCCTGGTTTCTTGAGAATGGGGACGATGATTGCTGTTTTCAGTGGGGCGGGTACCACGCCCTGAGAAAGTGAACTGTTAAGAAGGTGAAGGGGGGGATTGGAACAGGAAGAAAAAATGTGACGGAGAATGTGGGAGGGGCAAGGGTCTAGAGGGGAACCAAATTTGACTAAGGGAATTATCGAGGTCAGGGTTTCCCATTTTTACTTGCATTTAATGCTTGAAGGACCTCATTTATCACAAGTTCTAACTGAATGGGATAGGACACTGTGGGGGAGCTACCACTAGAAGGTGCGTCGGTCCCTGATGGTGGCGGACCTTTCTGGAACATTTTTGAAAAATGTTCCACCCACACCGATTCCTCGATAGCTACTTCTATGGCTGGGAGATTTTTAGTATCTGCTAGAAAGGGGGATTTTACCACTCTCCAAAATGCTTCGCTATTTCTATCTATGGAGCTTTTATGCAGTTGTTCCCAAAGGGCTTGTTCTAATTCACCCTTCCTCTCCTTACGTGCAGTATTGTATTCCTTTCTTAAAGTTCTTATTTCCTCAGGGTCTCTAATAGTTTTATTCAGTGCTATCTTCAATTTTTTATGTGCTGCCGTACATTTATGATTGAACCACCCAACTTTCCTAGGACAATCCCTTTGTTTCTTTACTGTTAGTGATTCATTTATTTTTTCTAGAATTACGTTAAAGTTATAAATAACTTCCTCCTCCTGGACTTCCAGGTCCAAGCATTTAAGTATAGAAGGATAGGCTACACACACCACTTTTTGGGTTAATTCCTCGGGGTCTACCTTTTCCCATCTTAGGTAGTATCCATTTGCCTTCGCAAGGTGTTCTGACTTAGGGCACTGCCTATAATCTGTGTGGAGGACTGAGGATGTTTTAGAAAGAGTTCTATCTTAAGGGCACAGTGATCACTTAATGTGTTAACCACTGGATCAAAGCTCTTGACTCTATTAGCCAGGGTATTTGATACTAATATGTAGTCTATCGTTGTCTCGTATCCCCTCCCCAAAAATGTTGGATCTAATCGCAGGGAGATCACGTTTAATTTATTAACTATCATGAGCCCCAAATCTGAGAGAACTTCATTTAAGTATGACCCCGTGCTAGTGTGATTAAAATGCACAATCGGGTCTTAATGTTCTTCCACCAGTCCACAAATCTTACTGTTGCTGCGTGAGCAGGGATGCTGATTAAAATCACCCCCCCATATAATGCTTACACTAGCTCTGTCTCCTGTATTAGATGGGACAATTTGTCATGTAGAGAACAAAGGACTTTCAAAACCTGTCCTTCTGCTAGGTTATTATAAAAATTAAGCAGAAGGATGGTCTCTTTGTTATTGAATGACAGGCTAAGCTGCTGGTAATTTGGATCCAGGTATACTACCGTTGTTTTTAGACCCCTTACCATATTGGCTATGAAGATAGTCAAACCTCCCTTGGCCCGACCCGAAGCTACTGGTAATGCGGATGTAAAATAAGTTTTGTATCCTATCAAGTGTAGTTCTCTGGTGGACCATGTCTCCTGGAGACAGATTACACTATGATTCTGAAGGAAGTTCAAAGCGCTTCCATCTTCAACCTTTGATCGTAGGCCCGCAGTATTCCAGAAAATGATTTTAAGTAATCGCTTTTCATTTACTGGGATAGTATCCTCCAGGGGGGTAAACTGAGCTCCCGTCTGCACCTCCGCTATAGGCAAATTTGTTGTGTTTATTCCGCCTATATTGGGGACAGCCCCTTCCATGGGATTTTCAGCTTTATTTCGATCTGCGGTATTATCTGCCTTCGGTGTGGATTGCTTTGAGGGAAATTTGATCCTGGTAGCCTCTTCCTAAATATCTGGACCATCTGCTGCTAAAGCTTCAGACATTACAAACTTGGGAGGAATGCATTGTTTCTCGATGACCATAGACTTGAGTCAATCCACGCCATCCAGCCAATACAGCATTGAAAAATGGTTAAACGTTGGAATATTGAAACCATAGTGTTCTGTATTATGCCTATAAAAAACCTGGTTATCCGAGAAGGATTTGTGAGGATAGTTAAAAGTTGAGTGTTTATAACCATAGAATCCTGTACTATGCCTATTAAGGGCCTGATTCCCTAGAGGAAAACCTTGGGGATGTGAGAACGACGACTGGGGGTAAAAGTGACTTAGGTAGTGTGTAGAGATTTCTTCACTACCCCTCATATCTTACCAGTCTCCAATGTGCCTCACTGCTCTATGGTCTTTAAAATTTATAATGATGGCATCCCCCTTTCTGTCTTTGAGCAAGCTTCCAACCCAGTTCACACGCCTTACATTTAAGATTTCCCCGTTAACATGGGCCGGCAAAGGTCTATTGTTACACAGCCAAAATATTATTTATTTTTTAGGGCTCGATGATCCTCTTTTACTCCCTCAGACAAAACCGGGACTCCTGCCCTAATTACAACATAAGGGGCAGATTCTGGTGGTAGGTCTATTCTTGTGTCGCTTGGTCTATTTTTATTTTTATTTTGTAAGTCGATAGGCCCATTAACCGGTTTTTGAGGGGGTTCACGTTTTTTTCCTGAATCTATTTTATCCCCCTTTTTTTGGATACTCGTACTTGATTTTGATGCCGGTTTGGGAACTAATGTCTTTTGTATAGGATTTTGACCCTTTTTTGGGGATTTAAGTGGTGGCCTATCACTTACGTAATTGTCTTTTATGGGGACTGTGGAGCACAGAGAACAATGTTTACTTAACAACAGTGAGTTCTTTACAACCTCATTTTCAATAGAGCCTAGTTGTTCGCCTATTCTCTTAACCCTTTCTATTAGTGGGAGGATTAATGATTTGATCAGTTTTTCCATACTAGACAATAGCTCATTTGTGGGTATTGATGGGGGCTGTTGTGCTAGGCTATTATTAGGAGTAGTGGTTGTTCGTATGCTTCTCAGTTGGGCACGGGTTACCGCCCCCTGTTTCTTGTTCTTGTCACCCTGATCATTTCTGCCAAGCTTCCTCTTTTATGACGGTGGTGCAGTAATACTAACTATTTTGACCGGTACCTCGCTTACAGTGAGTACACTATTGGGTAATCTAGTTACCAGGTCAGGAGAGATATTTAAGGAAGTGTCTAATATTGGGTCAGTTTCATTTAAATTATACGTTGACAAATCCAAAAGCAGCGACTGAGATAGGTCATTTAGGGATTGAGAGTCTTGAATATGGGGAGGGGTATCTTCTATGGGGGAGTAACCACTGTTTTAATTGCCCCATGGAAGAACGTTTTTTATTCATAAGCTCTAGGGACAGACGTTTTTCCGTGGGTACAATCTCTTTTTCCAATACGGAAGCTGCCCTTGTAATAAATGCATCTAGCGTCCCTCCCACAGTGCCCCCCGCCAAGGAGGGCCTACCTAAACTACTATGTCATAAAGTATCAACAGTCAAACACTAGGCGGTTGAACGTTGGACCCAGCAGATCCTTATTCTTCTTTCCCAAACATAAAAGGAGAGGCAACAGAGTCTACACGCGAGACCAATGTTATACGCAGGTTAGTGGACCTTAATTCATGGTAATGTCACACTCTGGTTGTAAGTGGGGTGGCCCAGCCCAGCCTCGGCCAGCCCCGGAGGGCCACAGACGGCCCGCCCTTTGCCAGGGCTTAGTCCGGCTGGTCCCGCGCGCGCCCGCGAAAGTTGCTGTGATGATATACAGAAAGGAGGGGCAGGAAGAGGCCCCAGCTGCAGCGAAGATGATGGTGCTGTGCAGGCTGGTCCTCGCAGTCCCGCCCGCGATGTGGCACTGGTCCGTTTATTGCCCTTAATCGGCGTTTGGAATGTCAGTGTCCA
This sequence comes from Lissotriton vulgaris, assembly GCF_964263255.1. Lineage (NCBI taxonomy): Eukaryota > Metazoa > Chordata > Amphibia > Caudata > Salamandridae > Lissotriton > Lissotriton vulgaris. Next base: position 530,069,619 of record NC_141691.1, on the reverse strand, counting down.
GAAGTCCGTCGAATGCAGGAATCAAAGGTTATCACCCAAGACGAGTTTAGCAAAAGGAAAGGCACGTCCTTAAGAACTGCTGCGAGCGGCTCATGCAGGGTGGGGGCCGCAAGCCGTTTTTGAGCTGCTGGAAGGAGGGGGCAGGAAGATGCCCCAGCTGCAGCGAAGATGATGGCGCTGTGCAGGCTGGTCCTCGCAGTCCCGCCCGCGATGTGGCACTGGTCCGTTAATTGCCCTTAATCGCCGTTTGGAATGTCAGTGTCCAGAAGTCCGTCGAATGCAGGAATCAAAGGGTTTCACCCAAGACGAGTTTAGCAAAAGGAAAGGCATGTCCTTAAGAACGGCTGCGAGCGGCTCCCGCGGAGCGGGGGCCGTGAGCCGTTTTTGAGCTGCTGGAAGAGGCCCCAGCTGCAGCGAAGATGATGGCGCTGTGCAGGCTGGTCCTCGCACTCCCGCCCGCGATGTGGCACTGGTCCGTTAATTGCCCTTAATCGGCGTTTGGAATGTCAGTGTCCAGAAGTCCGTTGAATGCAGGAATCAAAGGTTATCACCCAAGACGAGTTTAGCAAAAGGAAAGGCACGTCCTTAAGAACGGCTCCACCAGTGGCTCAGAAATAGAATGGAATTTTCTAGAGGAGCCTTGCTGCTGCATTTTGCAGCCTCTATAGTTTGTTTAAGGGGCCTTGTTTAATACCCCAAAACGAGCATTACAATAGTCTAGTCTTGATAAAAACCAGAGAGATGATAATTGTCTTCAGGCCTTTTAGCAGGAAGAAACTGGATGAGGTGAATTTGTTGATCTGATCAATGAATGAGAGTTTTGATTCAATGGTTACCCACAAATTCCTAACCTTGGGTACTGGCGTGGGGTGAGGACCCAAGGTTTGTGGCCACCAGAAAGTGTTCCAAAACGAGATGTCCTTATCAAAAAGTAGCACCTCTGTTCTCTCCGACTTTAGCTTCAGGCAGTGACTGCTCATCCAGCGGACTACTAATTTTGTGCAGTTGTTAAAGCGGTGTGCCACATCTTCTACATTACTTTCCATTGGCACTATGATCTGTGTGTCATCAGTGTAAGAGCTGGCTGTGGCTGAGAAACCAAAGGACCTGATCAGCTTAGGTAGGGGAGCCACGTAAATGTTAAAAAGCGTAGGGCTTAGTGGTGACCCATGCGGGACACCGCAAGACGAGGAGAAAGATTTGGTGGTGAACTCTCCAAAAGAGACTGATTGCTCTCTGGCAGTGAGAAGTGAACAGAGGAGATAGTATGTCAAAGCACCGATCCCAATCTCCACAATGTGCTTCCACAGGACCGTATGACTCGGTGTCAAAGGGCACGGATATCTCCAAAAGCACCACCACAGCCTCTCCTCCATTATCCATATGTTGTAATTCTTCAGTAGCCACTGTCGATGCTAACTCTGTACTATGACCTTTCCTAAAGACAAACTGTGCTCCTTTCAAAATCTATCTAGTATACATTGACTGCATTGTTACATCCATGCAACTGGGCATCTGGGGGGATCAAACAATCCCCCAATAAAAATATTGCTCTGTCATAAGGATGTTGCAGTGGCAAGACAGATTTCGTCTGACTTTGGAGTGGTAAAGACATACCAAAATATAAGAACTGCTTATTAGGCAGGGACTAAAGTAGGGCAGCAGAATATGCTTATATAAAATCAAGAGATGCCCACACAAATTTACAAAATATTTGGGGACAGTGGGATGACGTACATAACTTGAGCCTTTAGGCAACCACCTACTGAACAGTAACAGAGATGGTGATGGCTAGTTAGGTACAAACAAGGAGATGAATGGTTAGCCTGATAGTTTAAACAATTGAGCATGGAGAGAGGTAACCAGTAACTCCTACACAGTTGTCTCTATGTTTATGATGTGTATTTATGATGTAACCGTAATGACGTTAGGTCATACTTTTGAACTAGTGATGGTTTATTTATACTGATATGAATCTCCTATGCATTGCATAATTTAATATTGATGTGTGGTTTGCATGCAATAAAAACAGTTGATAAAAATGTAAAATGGTGGAGGGAATGAAAGCGATAGAAGACGTGGTTGAGACTTTCATGAACAAAGTTACTGTGATGCACACAAATATAATAAAACTGCAGGAGTCAACGCGGACATTAGAAGCAAAAGTTGAGGAAGCGCAAACAAGTTCAGGGTGCAGTAACTTAAACTTTTTTAGGCTTTCTTGCAAGGGTAGAAGGTCCATCAATTAAGCACTTCTTTGAGGAATGAGTCCTAGAAAGGCCCAAGACTACCACAAGACCAGGTGCCTGTGACATGCTATTAATGCGTAATTTTAGAATTGTTAAGATAGGGAGATACAATTGCACTGGGCAAGGAACAACTATACAATTTAAATCTTTGTAATTTGTGAAGTGCATGCTTTTTCAAAATAATTTTAAATACATTTGAATTTTCCTGTTGAAAAAAGTTTATTAAAGACAGCAAGATACATTTCTTTGCTTCTCTGGAAACAGCACTGGCTTCGCTGGATGGATGGGACAACCCGAACAGATAAAATAGGTTCAGGATCCTCCACAACAGTGGCCAAGAGATAAGAGCCACTACTTTAGAGCTCTTTTTTTTGGCAAAGGAGGCAACAACTCCAACCACACTCTGTGAAACGTGAGGTGGTAAATGTTGATGGGACACTGAATGTCGAACACTGATTGTGGAAGCATGAGTCTGTATTCTTTTTTAATTATTTAAATTGCGTAGTCCGTTGCAAGGCATTGGACACGATAAGGGCATGTTCCGGAATTGGATGTCTGTCTGAGTTAGTTGAAGCCACCAGTAGCCCCTGTAGGACGGCTGACATGACAACACTGGAATATCGTGTCTCACTGCTGTTATACGTTATATTTTAGTGGGAATTTAGGATGGTTTTAAGTTGGGGTCTTGGTCTAGGAGAAGATGGACAAGAAGCTATTGCTCTTTCCGCACTGAACCTGGCTTAGGTTGTTATGGAAGTGGGGAATTGAGTGTTTTAAAACGTACACTTTTTGCTCCATGTGCCCTTCATCCAAATGGAGGTTGTTGCTTGTAGTTTTAATTTTGTGTTCTTTCATAGGCAACTGGGCAGATCGGTTAGATGTATTACACTTGTAGGTGAGGTCCTGTAGACATGGGTCGTTTGGAGGAGAAGGAACTGACTTTCCCCTGGTGGCCTACAGCTATCTAAATGTGTTGAAGTGCTTTATAGTTGGATATAGAAAGTTATTACAGATAGGATCGAGGACCTCAACAATTACAGTAAGAGACATTGGTTACTGTTGTACATTAGGCGTTCAAGAACAGAGTTTGCTGTTTCACAAGGAATGTACCTTATTGTTCAGGAGCGCTCACAATTGTCCTAGAGATGGAGGGAAAGCTTGTAATTAAAGCCCTACTCCTCTTTTTCCAACTATGTGGCTATTAAGGGCAAGAGTGAGTCCTATTTAAGTTGATAATTAAAGTGCAGAAGCAGGATGTTTAAATATATGATAGTGTATGGAACCCTAAATGGCATTTGTATGCCAAAATTTAGTAGGCTTGTCCCTTTCCCCAAAATACTGTAAGTGTTTACATCGTAGTTGGGCATTCCCATGATTTGGACAGGTGATTATAATTGTGGCAAGTCTGAATCTAAAGCTAGCTATTCAGAGGATGGCCATGGACACAGACTCTCATACAGCTCTCTGAGTAAGTGTAGCAGCTTGGCTTGGCTGAAATGCCCTAATTTGTTGGGAAATATCCTTCTTGTGGTAGGAAGGCTTGTTGGACCCATATGACCCATGCATTATTGATAGAAGATCATATTGCTGGGAAGTACAATTACTGCCTGCAGATGTCCAGGAGGACTTTGAAAGATAGGCAGAAGATAAAGTTACACGGTCTGATGGAAGAACTATGCAAGCAGCAGGAATCTGCCTCAGGAAGGTGAGGAGAAAGAAGTCCTTCTACCAAGGCCCCAGGAGTCTCCAGATAATTCTTGTGATTGATATTTAAAACAAAAAGACGAACATTGGAGTCGCCAGCGGTCCCAGTTGATATCTGGGACATCAAGATCTTGCAAAGAAACATGTTCACTTTTGAAGGTAGGCATATTGTCAAGACATTTGATGTTGGAGCACTATTTGCTCCTAATACATGGATTGATGTCTAAGACTCCTAAACTCGATGACCAGGAAGGTGTGAGGAATATCTGACACAATGATAAAAGCTAATAGTGTCACTACCTAGGCAGATATAACGGTTTCTTCAGGGTACTTTACTGAGAAGCTTGAATACAACCAACACTTGGAATATCCCTGCCAGAGTTTAGTTTTGAGACAAAGTTCTTGACTTCAGCTAGCACGTCTCAACATAGAGGTGCGGCAAGGAACAGCCAGTTTTGATCACATGCAGAGGATTAGATGTAGCACACAAAAATTGGAGACACCCCAAGTTGTAGATCCAAAAACAAAAATCTAATTTTAGGAAGCGTCCACTATAAGTAGCACTATAAGTTCTTTCAACAGAGTCTATTTCTTGCAGAGGGTGCAGACCCCTACGTTGCTCCATCAGCTCAGCAGTAAAGGAAATCCTACTTACCAGCACGTGTACAACTAAAAAAGAGGTGGCCAGCAACAATACATGACCACAGGGATGACCCTGGCAAAACCAAAACCTACCCTTCTACTATTGCACACTCCAGTAAGGAGAAGCATGTCATATCACCTGCAAGAGTGAACAAACCTAACAAAACACAGATGGGTACTGAGTATTGTGCGGAATGGCTATTCTTTGAGGTTCAAGTCTATTCTAATCATTTCTCCAAAAAGATCCTACTAATACAAGCAAGAGTTGCTCCTAGAATAGGTGAATTCCTTGTTGGGAAAACAGAGTGGAGTAGGTCCCTCATCACTCAAGATGAAAGTAAATTTGTTGCTGTTAAGTTGTTCAGAAGAGAATCTACCTTCCACTTGCAAATTGGCATGTTACCATACACTAGCTGCAGAGTTCTGGACCATTGGCTTGTGAAGATGACATCTGAGTGACGCCTGGTTGCATACAAGATATTCTTGACTGGTTTTTAGGACTGATGAGATAGATTGATGAAAAATATATCTGATCACAGACATTTGACTAGTTTGTTGAGCAATTGTGTGGAGGAGCTAAAACCCTTGCTTCAAGGCATCTATTTTTTGTGCCAGCTGGCTTTTTGGGGTCCATAATGATATGTTGAAAAGCCCTGTGAGGACTGACTTGTGACCGTTTATTTGTTATACCTGATCTTGTTAGCATTGGTTTCCTCTGCGTGCTAGATGAAATATTTTTTGTAAAAAAAATGTGGAACATTATTCATAGAAATGGATAATTATTTCATATCATAAATGCATTTCGTATCAAGAAATCCTTCCTAAAGAAGATTTTCCCTTTAGTCAATCAATACATCAATCAGTCAATCAAATAAGCTATATTCAATTTCACTATAATAAATCATAAAAGCATAAGCTGTGATAGGTTATGTTATGTTATAGTGCTTTTATATAGCGCACGGCTACTCGAAAAGAGTGTCCCGGCGCTTTCCACCTGCAACTCAGAGTAAAAATAACACAACAGAGCAAGAACAGAATGAAAAACAAAAAAGAAAACAGTAAAAAAAAAACTAAAGATTAAAAAGCCAGGTCTTTAGGCTCTTCCTGAACTGGAGCAAATTGGCAGTGCTGCGGAGCAAAAGCGGAAGCGAGTTCCACAGCTGGGGAGCTTTACAGCTGAAAGAGCGCCCCCCCGCACGGGCCTTCCTCACCCGCGGAACCACCGCTGTAAAAAGGGATTCTGACCGCAAGGAGTGGGCTGGACGATAGAAGGCCAGTCTACGCCGCAGATATCCGGCTCCTGATCCAAACAAAGCTTTGTGCATCAGTGTCAGGGATTTGAACAGAATCCGCTTCCGGATAGGCAGCCAATGGAGCGTCTGTAGCAGCCCAGAAGCTCGAGCTAGTCTCCGCAAGCCGAAGATTGCCCGGGCGGCGGAGTTCTGCACCACCTGCAGGCGCTGGACCAGATAGTCAGGGAGGCCGAGAAAGAGGGCATTGGCGTAGTCAAGCCTTGATCCAATAAGAGCCTGCACAGTAATCCGCCTGTGCTCCACAGACAGTAGGGGCAGGAATTTGCGAAGCATTTTCAAAATTCCATAACAGGTGCCAGCTAGACCGAGAATATGTGTTCTCAGCGACAGCTGGTTGTCCAGCTTGACACCCAGATTTTTAGCCACCAATGAAGACTGTGCGGGAGGACACATATCGGACGGCCACCAGTGTCGCCACTCCGGATCGGTGACGCAACCAAAGAATAAAACCTCAGACTTACTCGAATTGGCCTTCAGACTGTTCCGCTGGAACCAGTCGAAGACCATTACCAGACAGTCCCGAATTCTCTCTCCATCAAACTCCTGGTCTTTACCGCATGTGAAGAGGAGTTGCGTATCGTCGGCGTAGGAGACGATCTGGGCCCCATATGCCTCCACCGCGGCCGCCAAAGGGGACATAAAGATGTTGAACAGCGTGGGGCTCAACACAGAGCCCTGTGGAACCCCAACTCCCAGTGGCGGCATCTCGGCAGAACTCTGGGAAACCCAGACCGTCTGGCGGCGGCTTTCAAGGAAAGATGAGAACCATTTGAACACCGTTCCCCTGAGGCCGATGTCATGAAGCCTGGCTAAAAGCGCCTTGTGGGGGACGGTGTTGAAAGCCGCCGACAGGTCTAACATGACCAACATGGCCCTACCGCCGACATCCAAGGTCTCCCTGATGATCTCAGTGACCTCCAACAAAGCCGTTTCCGTACTGAGATTAGGACGGAATCCGGATTGGGATGGGTGGAGCAGATTGTTAGCTTCCAAAAAGCTCGACAAGACGCAGTGGACGTGTTTTTCAGTGATCTTAGCTAGAGCCGGGAGAAGTGAAATTGACCTATAATTGGCCAGAGCCTCGGCATCAAGACCCGTTTTTTTCAGGAGGGGGATCACCATCGCTCTTTTCCAAGAGCTAGGGACCCTCCACTCCCTCAGGGAGGCATTGAGGATAGGGTTAACCAGCGGGTTCACCACAGCCGCCACCCCGGCCAGGAATTTGGCAGGGCAGGGGTCAGGCGGCGAGCCAGATTTAAGATTGGCCAGCAGCAGCCTGGACGCATCGATGGAAACGGCTGGAAAATCAGACAATACCGCCACAGGCGTGTGCGGTGGTCCGCAACCGGCCCCAGGGGCGCTGCTTCCATCCTCCGGCCCCACCACAAAGGAGGCCTGAATCGCCTTGATCTTGTTGGTAAAGAAACTAGCAAGATCACATGCCCACGCATCCGGAGAAACTAGAGGGGGCGAATGGGAGCTGGGGGTCGTGAACTCCTTCACAATGGTGAAGATCTCCTTACAGGAGTTCGCAGATGCCTCGATCCTCCTAGCCAGATATTCCTTCTTAGCTCCCAGAATGTCCCGGTGGTAAGCCTTCACCGCCGCCCTGTAGGCGAGTTTAGCCTCCCCGTCATACAGAAGGCGCCAGGTCCTCTCGGCCACCTTACATTGGCTGCGAGCCACACGAAGCGCCTCCGTAAACCACGGCGCAGATTGCCGTGGACCGGGGGGCTGCCCTAGGGGCAAGATCGTTCAACCTTTCGGTAAGCCACAACTGCAGAGCCTTGGTGTCACTTTCCAAGTCACCCGAAAGGTGGCATGGATGGTCCACGAGCGCCTGCTCCAGCATGTCGGGCGTCACTCTGTGCAACGCTCTCGAAGCTGGTCTAGGCAGCGTAGGGGCGCTATTGTCCAGCCGCCCATTCTCCAGCACGGAAAATCTAATCAACCTGTGATCCGTCCAGAGCACCGGCAGGGTTTCGACCTCCGTAATCAGGACAGACGAGAACACCTGATCCAGGGTATGCCCCTTCTCATGTGTTGAACCTGACACAAACGGTATGAGACCCAGCGGAGATGTAATATCCAGCAGTTTATTCGCGTCCGGGTCATCCGTCGCGTCAAGGTGGAAGTTGAAGTCACCTGCCACCACGCAGTGCTGTGTAGACAGCGCCAGCTCAGAAATAACTGTCTGCAGGTCCTCCAGGAAAGAACCCACAGGGCCTGGTGGCCTGTATACCAACAACCCCTTCAGAGCTTGGCTCGGGGACAGTGTAAGCATGAAGGCGAGCGACTCAGAGCTTCCAATGGGGTTCAGGGGAAGCACTGAGCAGGAAACGCTCTTTTTCACCACTACCGCCACTCCCCCGCCCCTTCCCTTCACTCTATCCTGCCGGAAAATGTTATACGCCGGAGGAATGGCTGAAAAAACGTCCGGATTGGACGCCTCTCCCAACCAAGTTTCAGTCAATAAAAGACATAAGGGATTTTCCCTGACAAGGAGATCGTATATATGCAGGGCATGGCATCCTACAGACCTAGTATTGAGCAGCAGGCAAAGATGTTTCACGCCAGCCGTAGCTGGGCGAGGGGCATTGACATATGTCCAGGAAGGCGTCCAGCCACAGCCCGGGCAACGCCGTTTGCCCTTAAACCGCCCCGGGAAAACAGAGCGGCAAGAGCAAGAGTGGCTCCGCAAATCCCGCAACATCGCAGAGGAGTAGCAGATCATCTCTACCTGAGTCTAGCCGGACCGGCGTCCCCCGCCGCCCCGCCGCCTCCGGGACGCTGACGGGCGCAGACGGGCAGGACTCCGGCACGACTCAGGCTAAGCGAAGGCGTCCACCTGCGCGTCACGCTGCGCGTAAGGGAGCGACTTTAAATAGGCGCTCCAGTCAGCCCCGAGCGCACGAGTCCGCTCCAAGATGGCGGCCGCCGCCGGCTGAGATGTCCCAAATGAAGATGGCGCCCAAAGTTGACCCCCAGGACCCGGACCCACCAAAGTGGCGGTGCTTGCAGGCAAAGAATGCCGTTTTTATGTGCGGTGAGAGGAGAGAGGGGCGCGAGCTGCAGGCAAGGAGCCTAAAATCAGGGGTAAGTACAACTAAAAAATATATTACAAACATTGTCAAAAAACTGAATTTGTTAAAAACATATGTACAGTACAAATAAGAAATGCATCTGCCACAAGGACAGAATCGAAATTTGCCTAGCATAGTAACTGTAAATTTCAATTCTATTAAGGACACGGAGGCAAGGATTATGCTTTTCTCTCTTCGCTGTTTATTTCACAAAACCACATAGCAACCAGAAAAGCAACTTATTTTTCGAAAAATATGTCAAGCATCCAACACAGGGTTAAACATATCAAACATCAGAAAAAACACATGGGATAAACTACAACTCCCATCAGTCCATGAACCATAGTCCTTTCATAGTGTCCATAACATTAAGGTAGGGCGTCCATCTTATGCTCCCTTCCTCTTTCTTCGCGCGAGACACGCCTCCTCAACCTCGGTCCTGTTTAGCCTCGTTACCTGGTAGAAAAAACAACCACAGCGTCAGCGGTGTAAATCCCACCGGACAGTAATCAACTCAAACAATGCATAGGCAGAGGTATAGACAAACCAGCACAATTCAACTAAGTTGTTTACTTACACCATTACGGAGAGGGAATTCCGCAGGAAAGGGTGGGATAATCCACGCCTGCGTGTCCTTAATAGAATTGAAACTTACCGTTACTATGCTAGGCAAATTTCGATTCTATGTCAGGACCGGAGGCTTCAGATTATGCTTATTTAAAGCTGACTGACCACCAGACTCGCAATATCCACCACTGGGTTAAAGTAAAACCGTTTGAAAGTGGAGTCTGAGGACCAATCCGCAGCACGCATTAGGTCCTCCAAACGCGCTCCCAGGGAGAAAGCCTTCGATGCCGTGGCCCCTCTGGCCGAATGTGCTCCAAACTGTTTGGTATCAATACCTGCCTCCTGCAGCACCCACCACACCCAGCGGGCTATGGTGGGAGAAGACACCGCTTTATACGGTTTACGCAAAGCAATCAGGAGTTGCCGTTCGCCCGGAGGGCGAAGTTCCAATGTCACATCTTCATACGTTTTCAGACACTGAACAACACAAAACTTGGGGACGTCCCCAAAGGCCAGGTAAGATATAGATCTCGTAGCGGACTTTGTACGACGATCCACCGTAAAGGTAACCCCATCCGGGGAAAATACTCTTGCTGATATATCTAAAACTCGCACATCAGATACTCTGCGACAAGACACCAGGCACAAGAGCATGGCTAGTTTCGCTGATAGTTCTTTCAAAAAAGGTATCTGTTCTGTTGCCACGACAGAAAGAGATTCAGAACCACATTAACATCCCAAAGTACGGAGCATCTTGGTTCCGGGGGTAGACTAAGGCGTACTCCTCGAAGGAGTCTACAAACCAAAGGATGTTCTCCTATCGGGCTTCCATCTAACGGCTCGTGCTCCGCCGAAATCGCTGAGCGTATAGCATTGATGGTCCGATATGCCAGGCCACTCGCCGCCAACTCCGCCAGGAAATTCAAAATGTGAACGACGCCTGCGACCAGGGGATCCAGGTCCCGTCGAACACACCAACGAACCCACCTGGACCATGCTGATCGGTATCTCTTTGTGGTACTATTAGCCCATGCCTTTGACAGGAAGGTTCAGCTGAGCCCAAAAGACCAGGGAGCGACCAGCGTCTCCGGAAAGTCTCCACGCCATGAGGCAGAGAGAGCCCTGCGTTATCAGGTGATGCGGGTTCCCTTCCGGATTGAGAAGAAGCTGGGGGAGTAGGATTGGAGAATCCCAAGAAAGTTCCAGAAGAACTGGAAACCACACTTGTGACCTCCACCATGGCGTCACCATCACCACTTCCGCCTGCTGGCGGCGAAGAAGGGCCGCTGATCTCATTACCATGGAGAAAGGAGGAAAGGCATAGGGCCGCCCCTGGCTCCAGTCTTGGAGGAACGCATCTGTCGCCTCCGCCAGGGGGTCTGGTCTCCAACTGAAGAACCTCGGTAGCTGGAAGTCGAGGCGAGATGCAAAGAGGTCCACCGAGAACGGGCCCCATATGGTGTCCAACCAATGGAACACCCGCGTGTCCAGTTTCCACAGACTCGAGTCCCTCGGGTATCTTGAGTGCCAATCCGCCACTTGACTAGCTCGACCTGGCAGGCATTCCGCTGTCACTGAGACTTGGTGGGCGAGACAGTAATCCCAGAAGTCTTTCGCCAGGGCTCTGGACCCGAGGGCCGCCCAGATGGTTGACATAGCGGACCGCCGAAATGTTGTCCTTTCTCAGAAGGATGCACGACGTCGCTGTGTCTTTGGTCCAACAACGAACCGCAAAGGAGCCTGCGAGGAGCTCCAGGCAATTGATATGGAGTTGCTGCTCCTCGGATGACCAGCCTCCGCCTGTGGAGAAATCACCGCAACGGGCGCCCCAGCCCGATCTGCTGGCGTCCGATTCTATGATTAAGTCCGGCACCGATCCGAAAATAGCCCGACCATTCCAGGCCTCCATATGGGTGAGCCACCAGGACATCTCCTCCTTCACCTCGTCGGATAGTGGAACCGACTGGTTGTAGGACAGGCCTTGTCTGAGGTGATACGCTTTGAGGCGCTGAAGGGCCCGATAATGCTGCGGACCCGGAAAGATCGCTTGGATGGAGGACGAGAGAAGGCCTACTATCCTGACGATCTGACGTAGGGAAGTGTGTGACTTGGTGATTGTCTGCCGGAGCTCGTGTTTTATTTTGGCCATCTTCGGCGTCGGGAGACTCAAGTGGCCCGTACCGAGTCCACTTGGAACCCCAAAAACACCATCTGCTGGGAAGGTGTCAAAACAGACTTGTCCTGATTGACAATGAACCCCAGGTCTTGCAGCAAGGTTATCGTTTGGTTGAGCTGAAGGGTCAATTTGTTGGGACATTGCGCCATTAGGAGGATGTCGTCCAGGTAGACAATCATCCGAATGCCCTGACTCCGAAGGACCTCCACCACTGGGCGCAACAGCTTGGTGAAACACCACGGTGCAGAGGAGAGCCCGAATGGAAGGGCTGTGAACTCGTAGACCTACTCTCGCCAGAGGAATTAAAGGAATCGCCTGTGCGGCGGGTGGATTGGAGCCACCAAGTAAGCATCTTTGAGGTCCAGACGGACCATCCAGTCGTTGGACAGAAGTATGTCCCTCAAAAGATGGATGCCTTCCATCTTGAAGTGGTTGTAAACCAACCGACCATTGAACTCCCGGAGATTTATCACCGGTCTCTTGCCTCCGTCCGTTTTTTCCACTAGGAAAATATTGCTGAGGAAACCTGCGGGATGCCTTGTCGACCGACAGATGGCCCCTTTTCGGCATAGCGATGAGACCTCCTCGTCGATCAACCGGGCATCCTCCCGGGAAAAAAGAATGGGACGTGGATCCCTTAATTGACATGGCCGGTCGTAAAAGTCTATATGGAAACCGCGCACAGTTTGAAGAACCCACGCATCGTTCGTGAGCGCCGACCAAGCGTCTGGAAAACAGGCCAGCCTCCCCCCTATTCGGACGTGGTCCGCTGGGATTACACTCACCGTGGGAATTGTTGCTTCCTGCGTCATTCCTGTAGTTGCCGCGGCCTCCTCTGAAACGTTGCCCTCTGGAAGGGTAGAAGTTATTGTAACTGGCGGAGGAATTGTATTGGCCTCTGCCGGAGCCTTGTCCTTTGTTCTGTTGGTTCTGACCGCCACGGCCAGTCGTGAGGCCCCTACCACGACCGGCCCCCCTAGAAAAACGCTGGCTAAACACCCTCTTAATGGTGGATAGGGCCTTATCTAGGGATGAAAAGGTGGAGACTAACTTCCCCAGCTCCTTTATGAAAGGGTCTCCAAATAGACCGCCCTGCGCCACCGCTCCTGCCTCCGCAGAGGCCAAATCCCCTAATTTGGGATATAACTTGATCAGCAGGGAGCGTCTACGCTCTGTTGAACGGGCGCAATTAGCGTTCCCCAAAAAGATCACTGCTCTCTGCGCCCAATTGGACAGGATCTCCGGGGAAATGGCGGAACCTGAGACCTTGGCTTCTTCCGCAATATCGAGGATTTATGTTAGAGGGCCTATGGTGTCTAGTAACTTATCTTGGCATGATCGCCACGAGCGATCAATGCCCTTCCGAGGGTCTTTGACGAACTTGCCCATAAAGGTGGCCATTTTCCTGTCCAACTCCGGGGTTAAGGCCACTTTGCCCTCCAGCGTAGGCCGCGGACACTCTCCCCTTAGGCAACTACGCGCCTCCTTCTCCAGCGGCTTGCGTAGACGCCCCGCCACGAACTTCGCGACTTTGTCGCCCGGCGCCCAGGCCGCCGACTTCGGATGAATTATATCATCCGGATCAAGCATCCCTGAAGCGTCATGGGGTAACTCAGTCGCTGATCCGGACGGACGCCACGAGCGCACCGAATCACCATCAACGTCCGTGTCCACTGGGAGTGCCCTCCCGGAGAGGAAGGGGCTGTCGCCGTCGACGCTGAGGGACCTGGGGTCGGGAGCGACCCAGAGGGTTCAGGTCCGGTCGCCTTAGCAAGAAACGTGTCTCTGAGGCGTTCAAAGGCGTCCTTATCCTCGCCCTGCGTGGCTCCCGAGCCACCGTCCTTACATGCCTTCTTAGAGGCAGGGGGGGGGTTACCCTCAGTAGAGGTGGGGGAAGCCCATGGGCCGCAAGGGGAACCGGGGCCAACTTCGCACACTCTTCAACTATACGGGCCGAGAGTCTATCCTCCATTGGGCCCACAATTTCCTGAACACACCTATAAATGGATTGGTCAACAGCCTCGTAAAATTCATCGTCCCCCAGGTACTGGTGGGTCTCCTCCTCCTCCACGTAGAAGCCCTCTGCCATGACTAAGGTCGAGGGTAGGGGAAGGATTTCAGAACTGGTTCGAGGCACCAGCAGGTATGGGCCAACCCAAGGCTAGCAAAGCTTTTCGAATCTGGGAACCCAGAAAGTAAGAGGCAACACCCCTCTGATAGCGCACTGGCCCTCTTAAAAAGACCGGGCCTAATGCCACCTCCCTAGCGCGCTTAAATAAAAACTGCAGGAGTCCGCCGTGTCAAAACGGCAAGTGCTGAGGGTACGGCCCGTAGGCGTCAGGAGCGGTAACCCGCTAATACAGACCCCACACAAGGCGTCAAAGAGGTAATGGGGCAATACAACCCGGGCGTCACGGTGAGGCGGCAACCAAGGCTTCGACGCTGTCGTTCTCCTCAGCGCGTCTCCCGTCAGAGGAAAAATCGCGCAGAGGAGAACGAGACACAACGGCGCCCTCTAGCGGCAATGCATGCGAGCCGCAACTCCGAGGACAGTCGCGTCAGGGGCGAAAACGTCCCTGCGACAACAACAACAAAATACGGGGCTCTGTGGAAGGAAACACACATGTGAAACCCGCAATGAAGAGCCCCCGTTTATCGCAAGAAATACAACACAGTGCCACCCAAAACAATCCCACTACACAATTATGAGGGGAGAAAGGGAAAAAGGCACTTAACTGGCTGCAAAGCAGCGAAGAAAGAGAAAGGGAGCATAAGATGGACGCCCTACCTTAATGTTATGGACACTATGAAAGGACTATGGTTCATGGACTGATGGGAGTTGTAGTTTATCCCATGTGTTTTCTCTAATGTTTGATATGTTTAACCCTGTGTTGGGTGCTCGACATATTTTTCGAAAAATAAGTTGCTTTTCTGGCTGCTCTGTGGTTTTGTGAAATAAACAGCGAAGAGAGAAAAGCATAATCTGAAGTCTCCGGTCCTGACATAGAATTACAATCTTATACATTTTTTCTGCTCTTGATAACAGCCCTTAAGAAGCTTGTCATGATACTACAAATGTGGGGAGTCAGTAAAGTTTATAAAAATAAATATGCAGGCTGACGTACAAAATCATAGGCCCTTAGACCTTAGCTGTGATAACATTTATCGTTTCCTCTGAGCAAAATAGAATTTGCAAAATAGAATAGTGTGTATTGTACTTTGGGTTGACGTATTATCACTGGGACAGTTAAATAAAATTGTAGACCAATTATTTATGTTAGGAAAATGGTGGAATATATCCGTTCTAAAATGGGGTAAAGCAAAGCTATGTCAGGCATTTTGTACAAGTTTAAAATAGGGGTGCATGTCATATGTAAACAGCAATATTTGTTTTTTAAGGATACTTGGCATACAATTTGCTTTCAGTTGCTTTCGACTAATACATTCCAGGGTTTTAGGACTGTCAAAATCCTCTGAATGATCCATATCGCCAGAAAAACTTTTAATATATTTGAACCATGGTATTTGGAGGGCAGATGGGGATTTAAGGCAGTCACCAATAATTTATCGATTAACTGAACTATATCTGCTAAAAAAAGTGCACCTAGATCAACATGAGGAGCTGCTATTAGAAATGGAAAGAAGATGCTTTCAAAGGCCTTTTCCATCATTTGGAAGGTTTACCAATTATTATATCCCACACTCCTGCCTGTAAAGGGCAGTGGACAAGCACTTTGCTTTATAGATAATCAGCATCTCATTTTATGGCCTCTTATGGAGTTTCCCCACAAAATTAGACAAGACTGTGGTGGCTTTCATGAACTGAAGCTTCCTAGCGTTAATATCATGTGTCCAGGAACCCCTCTTATCAAACAAGATGCCCAAATAGGAAAAGGATGTAGTACAACAGATTTTTGTTTCTCCAATCATTATATATCGGCACTTCAGCAGCCTTTTCCCGCACTTCATGACAAAAGTTTTACTTACATTTATTTGTAGACTTAATCCTGCAAATAAATGAAAAATTGGTAAGTAGATGCTATAATCCCATTGGTGTACAGGGCAAAAGCACCGCATTATCAGCATAGAGGAGGGCCGTGATTGGGCAATGAGCAATTTGTGGGAGGTCTCTACATGTTTTGATCAGCACACTTCCCAAACTGTTTATATAAAGTGTAAACAGGAAGGGTGCCAGTACTCTGCCCTGCCTACCCCCCCCCCCTCAATGCTGAACGTTTGGGCACGCTCTCCTTTAACTCCATACTGTCCACTGGCCTTGCACCCAGAGTACTGCTCCCTAAGAAACTGTACTATGGGTAGATCACCCCACCCAAGGTCTAACATAGTGGACCACAGCTTATCATGGTCAACACAGTCAAATGCAGGAGATAAGTTTACAAAAGCTAAATAAATGTTGCCTCGTTTTATCTGGGTGTGCTTCCCAATTAAAAACTTCTAATTTAGTCATTGTTCAATTTTCCCCAAACCTATTCGGAAACCATATTGTAGGTCCAAAATGATTTCATTAGAATCTGCCCATTCTTGTAAACTATTCAAGATAATACTACCACCAACTAATCTAGTTAATGACAACGACCTGCAACAGCCAGGGTTATGACGGTCACACTATAAGTGACTCTGACCAGGATTTCAAAAAGCTTTCCCTACAGCAAGGTCCTACAGCAAGGTCCTAGAACATGGGTCAATAAGAGGCCCCACAAATAGATGTTCGCTTTAAAGCGGTCCACTAGAATGCCATCACGACCCAGCGCTTTTCCCCCTTCACTCATGTTTAGGGTCCTAATGACCTCCTCTAAGGTAAATGAGAGATGCTAGTGGGATAAGGAGATGGAACAGCAGTGGGAGAGTCAAGAGCAGTTGGTCCTAGTCCTACAGGCCCCTCGCAGGACTTTGTATAGATGTTTGAAAAGTGAGCTACCCAATCCACTTCACTAATAGCAATCTACAAACGGGGGCCATCTACTGCTTGCAGAGAAGGAGAATTAATAACATACCAGAAAGCTGTGTTATCATTACTAAGGCTCACTTCATGGAGAGACTCCCATGCTTCATCCCTTAAGCCTTTCTTCTGCCTCTTAATAGCTAGCTCATAGTCCTGTCTATGTGGCTGGACTTCTTGCCTACATCTGGATGTTTTGTGCAGAGCATCCTTTATTCTCTTGTGGGCCCTGGAGCATACCGATTCAATTCAACCCTTCCTCTTACATAATACGCACCTTCTGGTAAAAGATAGGCCATCCTTGATCCCTCTATAATTTTTGTTAGGCTGTCCTGTGTCCTCTAACCATACCTCAAATGGCTCTACTTGTGTGGTAATAAATCGTTCTAAAAATCTACTGGCTCAACTTGAGACCATCGTAAAGAGTATGCATTAAACGTAGCAAACTCAATGTCATCAAGGACTGGCTGGGGGTAAGATTTTTAGTCTGATTAATAAACTAGTTAATATCCAGGTTGACACTTTGCGGAAAGTGATCACTTATCGAAATACTATGTGTAGTAAAATCCAAAAACCCTCCTAGAATGACAATTAAAAAATAACACCCAGCCTATAATGATATTCTTGCACCTACCATTAAAAGTACAACTAAATGGAACATATTGAATACATAGTTCATTAGAAAAAGTCAAATCGTATTTAAGCAGATCATTTAATTTATCTTACATAACTGCGATCAAACTCACTCCTCACATAATAGTTATCAGATTTTGACAAACCGCAAATCTTTATAGATGGCACTGGACACAGATAAATATTAAAGTCTCTGCCTCACAATGTAGTCCATTCCTTTTAACTGCCATTACTTATGGACTCAAGATCATTATCAAGTTGTCGAAGAACAGTTGTTATTTTGACACCAATGCATTATTATAATAATTATTTACTGCTAGCAGACTGGATGACGAAGTTTCTATAGTGATAATCTGATATTACAGTTTGTACGCCACCACAGTTATATTAAAGATTACATAGTTGGAAACGTAGGTAAATAGTCCCCCCTTAGATCTACCAGAACCGGACGGGACAGTTAGTACATGGTATGGTTACTGCCCAAGTCTCCTGTAGGCGTAACATTTGGACCTTGGTCACAAAGTCCAACCATTCTGCAGAGTGACACTTATTACAAAGTCCTGGTACATTCCAATATAATACCCCCATGGTAGTACGGTCAACACTTTTCATGGGGCCAGTAATCGTGTTTAAAGATTTATGTTATGTAGAGATGAAGTCATTGAAGAAGGTAAACATACACAAACCTCAGTACATACTCAAACATCCATTCTAGGACGACCGGATTCAAGTAACCCAGCCCCAATAGGCCTGGAAGCCATAGGGGCTCTACAGCAAGTCAATCCATTCCATCAAGCTACAACAACATATCGAAATGATTGTGAGTCTGAATGACATATTGGAAATCTTCGGGGCAGCCCAGTTTGGATTGTCCCTGTAGTCTAGGTTCATCAAGAGTATGCACTGGTTGGTAAAATAACTGAGTAGTAATACTATTATTTTAAACAGGACTGACGTTCTAGAATCCAGGAAGCCTGTATTGATAGCCTGGATATCATGGCCATTTGTTTACAGATGAGCGCTCACGCCCAAATAATAGTCCTTAATGTCTATGCAAGAGGTATTTTAGGTGGAAGACTGTCTAACACAGTTTACGTTCTAGAGGACTTCTTGGAAAGTAAGTCTGGAACTGCAAATGTTGTAATTGCAGGGAATTTCAATACCACCTTTGAGCCCCTTGATCAAGGAAATAGTAAACTCACCGAAGAGGAAGATGCACAATGGAGCACCCCCACTTTAGAGCTGCCCCCGATCAAGAGCTGGACGGAGGCAGCATTACAACTTAAAGCATTGTGCATGGAAAGGAGATAAAACAGGCTCAAATACATTTAACAATAGCCTGAGTATCAGCCGTATTGATTATATTTTTATCAACCTGGAACAGTGGGCTTCCCTCATTGACATGGAGGTACAAGAGTAGAAAGTGATCATAATACCCAAATATTAACAAGCATTGGCATAGTTAATAGGTCTTGTCTTTGGGACCTTATAAGTGTTTAGTTATCCAGCGCAATATCCTTGGTGCCAAAAAAGAATATTCCACAGCGGATCAGACAACCAGCACCTCTATTTTCCAACGTCCCTCAAAATGTTCAGTCTTTGTTGTGCTGACAACCTCCAGGACCTGCTGCGGTTTGGTCCCACTGGAAATCCAGATGAAGACTTTAAAGAAAGAATGGAGGCAGCACCAAGCATGAAGTAAAACAGGACCACGTTGTATCAAAAAATATATTTTCTTTTATTTTTTCATTTTTAGGACAGCCAACGCGTTTCGCTCCCCAACCATGGGAGCTTCGTCAGGGCAAAGATGTTGGTAGATCTTGATGCGACACAATAACGGAGACAAGAAAGCTGGCCAATAAAGTAGTAAAGATGCTAATATCAAGATTCCGATATTAGGAAATAAAGATGTAGACAAACGTCACGGGCCGTTAGATGGATATCATCAGTAACATAGGAGGTAGTATTTCAATTGCTTAATAGTATTAGAAGCGGACTTTATGAAGAGCGATGAGCATGTGTGCAGGCCTTGGTAAGCTGCTACCACAAGTGAGTAGTATTAGAAGTGGACTGTATGTAGAGCAATAAGCATGTGTGCAGTCCTTGGCAAGCTGTTACCACAAGTGCTCCAGGCTTCGTTTTCCAGCAATGGCCCGTGACAGATTCGGTCGAACAATATCCATGGTACAACAACATCAAGTTTTGCACGGCTAAACACTTATAAGGTCCCAAAGACGAGACCTATGGTGGCTGGGAAAGACAGGAGCTATGCCACGTATAAAGGCCAGCAGGAAATCGATACTTTATATCCTGGAACTATGAGTAGAGTTGAGCAACAGACTCCAGCCCTGGATGATCCGATTATTGAGTCTTATAACCGTTTCTCTGTACTGTGCAATGTTAGTGCCTAGTCATTGGTTACTGAATATGTTAACAATAAAGTGATAAATGAAGGAAAGGAGGAGGAGGTAGCTGAGAGAAAAAGAAATGTGGGTGGGCATGTGGAAGATCAGAAGATAACCTGAAACTAGTTGGAATTACTTACGGTTGGGAGAGGATTGCCAGAGGGTCTGTGTTCACTATCACAATGGCTTTTAAGCTGGAGGAGTCCGCGGCAGAGGAAGTGGCCGCGGGTAAATCAATTCAGGACTCCCCGGAGTTGTGCTGGTCCTGTGCTGCGCTCAAACCCGAAAAGGGGCGGCGAGCAGTTGCACGGATTCCTGTCCGATGCGGCAGAGGCATCACAAGCACGATCTGCCCTGGGAGACGAATTTGGAAGGAGGCAAAGATTGCGGCGAGTGTGCTGGAGGACGCTCCAGCTGAGGCTGATTTTGAACCAGGTAGGAGGGAGAGGCTCTTGCGGAAATACAAGGGGGCGAAGCAGTAAAAGAGAACAAGTGCTGGTCACACACCGCTCCGGTCATGAACGACCTAATTAACAATTGTGCGCGGCGCTCAAACTCGAAAAGGGGCGTCGAGCAGTGCACGGATTCACGTCCGAGGCGGCAGGGGCAGCAGAAGCACAAACTGAAAGTCTACGCGTTCCTTCCGAGGGCAGAGAGAGATCTTAACTTGCCAATGAGTGTGCAAATTTGAGGACGCTAGGGATTGTGAAAGTGAAAGGGAGGAACCCCGTTGAACATAACAAAAGAGGAAGAAATTGAGGCAAAGAGAGGAAATTGGGAGAGAAGCACAGGTTAAAGCACACTGTTTTCAAGCACACTCGTGCTTGTGGGGGCATCCGCCTTGCAGGAGCGAGCAGCAGCCAATTAGCATGCGCGCCGCTGCTCGCTCCCGCAAGGTGGATGCCGCCACAAACACAAGTGTGTGCTTCTAAAAAGAGCAGAGCAACGGCTAAAGGTCCTCCTATGCAGCACATGCGCGCTGCGGATGCGAGTACTAAAAATGAAAACCCCAGGCCTTAACTTTGTTCCAACCAAGACAATGCAGTGTACAACAAACATTACCTTGATCTGTAATGATATGAGGCGGGTTCATTGGAGCAAAATAGTTGAAAATGAACAAACGCTCTTAGCAATAAGGGCAGATGCTACCAATACTCTGGTTGAGCTACAAACTGCCACTACCCAGGCACAGTTAAGTAAAAAACATAACTAGAGCTCATGAAGATTTATTTGGCAAAACAAAGACCTATTTTTTAAAGCCTCTCCGACATCCTAGTAAGTTGAAAGAGAAACAAGCCAACTGGTATAACAGGCTTGTAGAGAAGCATATAAGTCACTGGCGGCAGCAATCAAACTAAAAGATTGGACACTATCAAACAAACTCGCAAGAGGTATTCAAGAGGTATAAAGCCACCCAGCTGAAACCCAAAAAAGACTGGGACGAACAGAGATGGCAAGATCTATATCAGGCCAGCACAGGGAAAAACCTCCACAATTTCTGGCATTTGTTCAAATGGGGGAGAGGAGTGCAAGTACTGTCTCCACAAAACCATGTAGCCCCAGATCTGTAGGTCTCATATTTCTCGATGCAATTCGCTGTAGATGAAGAGGGGGAAACTGTAGAGCTATTTCAAATTCTTCCACATGATTTAGTATTGCATTTTAATATAGGGGAGGTTGAAATAGCGCTGGGTGCAGTTACTGGGGGAAGAGCGCCCAGCTTAGACAATATCCTGGCTGATTTATTTTTGTACGACAGGGGCATTTGACAAAGGTATATATTGCTGTTAGTTAATGCAATAGCTAGTGGAGATTCCATTCCTGAATCCTGGCAAAGCGCAGAGATCTTACCAATCTACAAAAAAGGCGACCGATCCAGCAACTGTAGGCCGATAAACCTTATTAATTCTATACAAAAGATAATGGCAAGATTGGTATTGAAAAGAATTCAGGAATGATTCATTGACAAATGACATACTGAAATACTGAATAGGCAGGATTCGTGTCCTTGTGAGCACTGTCGATCAGGTTTTCCGTTTTGTACTAATATATTGGTGTGTCGTAGTGATTACAGGAGGTGCGATCTACGTTGCCTTTGTGGACTTAAAGTCCGCATTTGACTTGGTCCCTTGAAACAAACTTTGGTGGGTCCTAAAGGACCTACGGATTCCATTAGACCTAGTATCCATTGTTGCAAGGATACATAGGGAGAATTTCGCCCGGGTGCGCTGGGGCATACAGAGCAACAATACAAATAGATTCCCCGTATCTAAAGGAGTCCGCCAAGGGTGTGTTATGGCCCCAACATTATTTTCATTATTCATAAATGGGGTAGTTAACTATTTCACCACCTACCTTACTGATGCACCTACACTTGCCGGAACCAAAATACCAATACTTATGTTCCCATATGATACGCTTGTAATCTCGAGGAAACAGAGAATTCTGCAAGGCCCGCGGTCTAGTGATAAACACAAAACAAAACCATATTCATGGTCCTCCACAAGCATCGGGCAATTAAGGGGAGTGTAATTTTAAACAATGAACACCTTGATCAGACTGACGTTTTTAACTACCTAGGGATCACCCTTGGAAAAAACGTAACTGGAAACCCCAGATACAAAACCATGGCCTTAACGCATCGCCAGTTAGCAGGTGCATTGCTGAAAGAACACAGGTCCTCACTAACTAAACCTATAAGCCGAGCTTTGAAGATTTACACCACCAAAGTCATAGCTTCTGTAGTTTATGGGGCAGAACTATGGAACTATGACAACCTGACACCCTTAGTTTTAGCCCAAAATAAATTTGAGAGGTATCACCGATCTCCCACAAAACACCCCACTCAAGCCCCTATACAATGACCTAGGCTGTAATAGATTGGAATCAGATAGCAAGGTTTCGCCCGATAGCATTCTGGCGTAGACTATGGACTATTCCCGAGTTATCACACTACGCCAGTGCACTCAAAGATGTCTAGGAAGCGGACACCTCATGTAAGATAACTTGGCTGCAAAAGGTGAAAAGCACACTGGTTAACATGGGTTAGAGACATTTATGGGATGACCCTTTGGGCCAACAGTTGACCTCTAAAAAGAAATGAAGGAGCTCTACTGGTCCATGATCCTAAAGAATAGTACCCAAACCATTGAGAGTTCATCTCTTGTCCACAGTACGAATCATACTGGGATGTCATATCCAAGCCCAGAGACTTAAGACTCTTTACCTGACCTTAAGGGCATGGTGGGATGTAGGTGGAATACAAAACCACACAGTTACTTTTAGTCCGTCCCCGCAGTACCAAGAAGCAAGAGATTGTAAGGTAAGGTGGACCGCCTACCTTAAGTACTTCCAAACGGCCAGGAGGGGTGGGCCCGGGCCGGACTCTGCCGTACTCGAACGGCCTCAAACGGCCCGCTCTTTGCCCGGTCTTCGCACCGGTCGCTCCCGCGCAGCGGATGCTCCGCCCTGTAAAATAGGGCAGGGCAGGGGGCGTTGCCGGCAGGGAGAGCGGCCACAGGTGTAGCACGCAGGGACTCCTGGACAATGGAGTCCCTGCTAGGCTGCTCGCTGCCCTGCCGGTGAACAAGGAAGTTTTAGGATATAGGGCTCCCCTCCAGCGCCCCACAGGGTGTCCTCAGGCGCAGCGGGACCCGCGCAGCGGGACCCGCGCAGCGGGTCCGGCAAGTCGTTGATGAATCCGGTGACAGGCAAAAAGTCGCGTGAGCCTCCAGCAGTGCTCAGCAAATCCGATGAGGTTTTCACTTAAGACTCTATTTCTAATTTCGGGTGGGTACATTAACATTGAAATTTCTTATCCACAAATGGCATAATTCTAATGACATCAGATGCCATTTGTCTGTAGAATATGAGGAGACCTATTCACACAATCTATTTGTCTGTCCTGCTTATAAGCCCCCCTGGGAAAAATGGTTAAAACCCTTTTGTGGAAATATGGGCACCAGGTCTAGCACTATTGAATTGCAAATATTGCTGACAAACACAAACGAACTGTGCGTAATGTCAACTGCCAAATTTCTAAGTTGGATGTGGTCAATCCGTGACACAATGTTAAAGATCTCTGTGGCCATTCAATCTAGTAGCCAACAAGAAGAATAAAGTTGGTGTACATTTTGTTAGGCTACTGCTAGTATTGGCCGAGCACTGATCAATGAAAACCTTTGTCTTTGAATTAGCGCGATTGTAGTAATGGATGCCCACAGTCACCTAGTGTTGTACATGCTGCTGTGTGTCTGATAGACATGGCTAATAACGAACAATATCATGAAGCTCTTTTTATGGTTCATTGGTCCAAGCACATTTTTATACTATTCAATCAACTGTTCATTTTCATGAATAGATGAAAGCAGGGGGTTTTAAAATGCGCGGTGACCTGTGGGCGGAGCTGAGCCTCGAACGCAGACCAGGTGTTCTCAGGTGTAGCAGGGACTCCTGGGAGATTGAGTCACTGCAGCGTCCGGCACGGTCAGCTTTGTGCCCTTCTCGCCCCTACAACAGGTAACAATGGCCGCCTCAACACTGGCGCATCCTCAGGGTCCAACAAGGGCGAGTTGCGGTCTCTAGCCTCCTCAAATGGGGGCTCCTTCAAGGGCAGAACGAGCTCCTGTAGAATAGATGAAAGCAGGGGGTTTTAAAATGCGCGGTGACCTGTGGGCGGAGCTGAGCCTCGAACGCAGACCAGGTGTTCTCAGGTGTGGCAGGGACTCCTGGGAGATTGAGTCCCTGCAGCGTCCGGCACGGTCAGCTTTGTGCCCTTCTCGCCCCCACAACAGGTAACAATGGCCGCCTCAACACTGGCGCTTCCTCAGGGTCCAACAAGGCGTAGCGGCACCCGCGTAGCGGCACCCGCGCAGCGGGTGGGGCGAGTCGCGGTATCTAGCCTCCTCAAATGGTACTCCAAACAGCAGGGCTCCTCCAACGGCAAAACGAGCTGTTCATTTTTATGATACTTTTTATGAAATAGTCCTAGTTTTTATCAAAACAAAAAAGTTTTATATAGGAGAATATAATGGTTTTATGGTTTCTTTTTTTACAAATAACTTTTTAATCTTTATATGATCTTAAAGTTGTTGAACCCCAATTTTGAACTTTTGTACATATGCCAAGCACTATCGTTAAAACCGTGTATACCTCCTTCACAAAATGTTGCGTATATTGTTGTGAATGTCTTTTATGATCTTGGCGCTTGAAATAAAGATTATGAACTGAAATATTATTTTGTAAGGGGGCACAGTTAGAGAACTAAGGGCCAGATGTATGAACATTTGCGAGTCGCAAATTGCGCCGAATTGCGACTTGCAAAAGGGAATGTACAACAGTGTCTCATATACTGTTTGCGATTCCCAATGGGTTCGCAAATTGCATGCCTCATTAATGTTCATGAGGTAGTCGCAATTTGAGACCCCATTGGGAATGGCTAGCACTCACAGGGATGGTGGCCTGCTGGGGTCAGCAGAAGTTTGGCTAAGTAGATATTTGCCTCCAAATAGATTACACTGCGCACTCCAGCTCTAGGTGCTGCTTGGTTGGCGGAATTTCTCTGCAGACTGCTGTTCTGATCTCAGGTTTAGGCCGATGATTGACTAAGAGGCAGATCTCTGTCTTTTCAACAGTTAGAACAGTAGCTGTTTGCTTGCTCTTGATAGATTTTTATTTCTGGAGCTGGTCTAATTGAATTGCCTCAGTCATATGGGGTGTGGCCTTTTTAAGACGACACAGGTGGGTCTGTTTAATGGCATCAGGAAGTTGTTTGCTTGCTCTTAATAGATTTTTATTCCTGGAGCAGGTCTAATTGAATTGCCTCAGTCATATGGGGTGTGGCCTTTTTAGGACGACACAGGTGGGTCTGTTTAATGGCATCAGGAAGTCACTACTGTGCACTTCTGTGCTTGGAGGGCATGAGAGGTGGCACTGCAGCTCTCTGGGGAGCTGTACTGTGCTGTATTAGAAGTTCTCTTCTTGCTTTTACTCGATGCAGGGGTTGTTGCTGCTTTCATCGGGGTTTCTCCTTGCCCTTCCTCACTCTCACAAGTTCTTTACTCCTGCTTTTACCAACCACCTGGGGGTAGAGCTGCCAGCACCAGGAGGTACGTCCTCTCACTTGCTGTCCCCGGTGTGCCCTGTTCCTTCTTTAGAAGATGCCCCCCAAATCCAAGGTGAATGCTGGTTCTGCCCGGAATGCTCCCTGCTCTTTTTTGGTTGTTAATACATCGAGTGTAAAGCTTAAATGCTCTTGTATGCAAGCTAATCAAGGAGAGTGTTTAAGAAATATGTTTCCACGCGGGGGTAGGGTGAAGAGGAAGGAGGGATTGGAACAAGACACCTGATCAATTGAGCTTCATCTAAAGAAGGAATTATCTAGTAGATGCCCGTCAGCCTCTGATCGTTCTGGAGTATTGGATCTGTGTATGCACTACTTTGTTTTGTCGTACTTCAATATCTGACCGTCTCTTTTCTTTATCCACCCTCTCTCTTTTCTCCCTCTGCCTTTCAGTCTTGCTTAAGGTAGTGCTGCCTCGTGTATATTCATATATTGCATTTTTGAAACTCGTGAATTCACTGAAATTCAAGAGTTCAGGAAAATATTTCCCTTTCCTGAAAAAAAAATAATGGTCTTTGCTCCTGAATTTTTGGGAATTTGCAAGTTTACTAGTTACTAAATGCATTTTTTTCAGGTTAATTTGATTCTTTTGGTTAAGTTTTCCAGGCGTATTGTGCAGTTTTCGAGGCGTATGGGCACTCGTGTACTCTCCTTTGTGGCATACATATTTACATGATACAAACATACACATTTTCCTGCAATAACCACAGTTAAAGTCCCGTTCTGATTCAACTTCAAAACATCAAACCCCTGAAATTCCTTCAGTCTTGGTCTTCTACACAAATCACAACGCACACCCCTGCTTTGAAAAGTATAACTTACCCCAAAATAATCTACTCGTGATCTTGCATATGATAATTGCAAAAAACACAGTTGATGGACAGAATGTAGAACAATGTCATACATTCACCCCAGTACAAGGATCTGGGCTTAAATCCATCGTTTTTTTGCACTCCACACCACCCTGGGTTAGACACTGGCTATATGCAAATCAGCACTGACCCTGTGCCTCACGGGAACAGTCCAGTCCGAACTACCAAGCCATGTCTTTCCCAGACCGGAATCAAGCATCCAAGGACCGGTTTCTGGCTATCAGCCTTCATCAGCCTGGATAGCTTGACTCCAGTGGTGTGGAGAGCCTTTTGGAGTGTAGTGTGTGCTTTCACGTTTATATAGCGACCAGAAAGAAATGGATCACTTCATTACCTGGCCACCGTTACCATAAATTATATAAAGGGATCAACGATAAGTGACCTCTCCGCACTCGTAAACAAACACAGAGATTGACAATATGTATTTCGCTCATCGCAAATCAGCATAAAATTATAAAAGCAGTGACTGGCATGTTTAGTATTCAAACAGATTATGATGAATCCCTCCTGATGTCATCAGTAATATTATTGCTATGGCGATATATAATGTCACCAATATGGGGGGTGGATGGAATCTCGTGATAATGATTTGGGATTGCCTGATGTACTCAATGCTGCATTTATATGTTTGCAAATCAATAAAAACAGAGTTAACCATAATGTCACCAATGAGGCCATCAGTGTCAGTGGCTTATCATATGCAAGAAACACAGTTGATGGACAGAATGTAGAACAATGTCATACATTCACCCCAGTACAAGGATCTGGGCTTAAATCCATCGTTTTTTTGCACTCCACACCACCCTGGGTTAGACACTGGCTATATGCAAATCAGCTCTAACCCTGTGCCTCACGGGAACAGTCCAGTCCGAACTACCAAGCCATGTCTTTCCCAGACCGGAATTAAGCATCCAAGGACCGGTTTCTGGCTATCAGCCTTCATCAGCCTGGATAGCTTGACTCCAGTGGTGTGGAGAGCCTGGGACTCACGTCTGAGTATACCCAGCACACTCGGGGTGAAAATTGCAAAAAACACAGTTGATGGACAGAATGTAGAACAATGTCATACATTCACCCCAGTACAAGGATCTGGGCCTAAATCCATCGTTTTTTTGCACTCCACACCACCCTGGGTTAGACACTGGCTATATGCAAATCAGCTCTGACCCTGTGCCTCATGGGAACAGTCCAGTCCGAACTACCAAGCCATGTCTTTCCCAGACCGGAATCAAGCATCCAAGGTTTTTTGCAATTTTCACCCCGAGTGTGCTGGGTATACTCAGACGTGAGTCCCAGGCTCTCCACACCACTGGAGTCAAACTATCCAGGCTGATGAAGGCTGATAGCCAGAAACCGGTCCTTGGATGCTTGATTCCGGTCTGGGAAAGACATGGCTTGGTAGTTCGGACTGGACTGTTCCCATGAGGCACAGGGTCAGAGCTGATTTGCATATAGCCAGTGTCTAACCCAGGGTGGTGTGGAGTGCAAAAAAACGATGGAATTAAGCCCAGATCCTTGTACTGGGGTGAATGTATGACATTGTTCTACATTCTGTCCATCAACTGTGTTTTTTGCAATTTTCACCCCGAGTGTGCTGGGTATACTCAGACGTGAGTCCCAGGCTCTCCACACCACTGGAGTCAAGCTATCCAGGCTGATGAAGGCTGATAGCCAGAAACCGGTCCTTGGATGCTTAATTCCGGTCTGGGAAAGACATGGCTTGGTAGTTCGGACTGGACTGTTCCCGTGAGGCACAGGGTTAGAGCTGATTTGCATATAGCCAGTGTCTAACCCAGGGTGGTGTGGAGTGCAAAAAAACGATGGATTTAAGCCCAGATCCTTGTACTGGGGTGAATGTATGACATTGTTCTACATTCTGTCCATCAACTGTGTTTCTTGCATATGATAAGCCACTGACACTGATGGCCTCATTGGTGACATTATGGTTAACTCTGTTTTTATTGATTTGCAAACATATAAATGCAGCATTGAGTACATCAGGCAATCCCAAATCATTATCACGAGATTCCATCCACCCCCCATATTGGTGACATTATATATCGCCATAGCAATAATATTACTGATGACATCAGGAGGGATTCATCATAATCTGTTTGAATACTAAACATGCCAGTCACTGCTTTTATAATTTTATGCTGATTTGCGATGAGCGAAATACATATTGTCAATCTCTGTGTTTGTTTACGAGTGCGGAGAGGTCACTTATCGTTGATCCCTTTATATAATTTATGGTAACGGTGGCCAGGTAATGAAGTGATCCATTTCTTTCTGGTCGCTATATAAACGTGAAAGCACACACTACACTCCAAAACAAAATACATAGGTAAAAGGCATGTTCATTTACAACGCCAGTAGCTCTATCTCTTCCAAATGCGAGACCTATTGCATTGCAAATGCTTGATCTTTCTTCTTGACTTTCATCCCTTTACACCTCTTTCCATTTCTTCAAGTGCCTCCCACATTATGTATGATCACCATCGACAAATTCATTTAAGCTACTGCCCCTTCTTACTTTCCATGCACTGCTGTTTCCCCATTAGCCCATGTGTGTTCCAGTGGTTGCAGGTGTGATGAGATGGGGGCTCATTGTATTCTGTCCATGAGATAAGCATGGGTAGAGGTGGTCCTTACCCCTGCTTTACAGTTGCTGCTAGTGATCTACTGTTACACTCTGCTTCCTCTTCACGCTTAAACCGCTATATTAAACTGCAGAGAGCTATTCTGGTTGCAGCGCTCTCTGGATTAGGGGAGAGCTTTATCGTGTGACCTGCAGCGTTGAGCATATGGCACAGCCGTTCTGTGCCAGAGAAACATGAGCTGCCTTTCAGAGACGCCCTTAGTTCAGAAATGTGGCCTATGTGCCAAACGGATGAATTCAAATCTCTAAAATAAATGCCAAAAATCCTTTTGTAAACAACAGTTTAATTATACACGGTCAGTAAGAGGTATGGTTACAGCAGACGTTTGAAAGCGCAGGAACTGAAGCTAATGTTTGAGGAATTGCCCCATACCCTCGCATTATACGCGGCCCTTTCCTTTCAGAATACTGCAGGGCGGGCGGCTCTCTGCGCTCACACTTGAGTTGATGATTAGTCTTGAAAAATAGGAATTCAGTTCTTGGAAGAGTTATTTTCAAGTAGTGTTTGAGCTCGGAATGATACTTCCACTTTTTTTAGCCATAGTGTAAATACCACGAAACGTTATGAAATTGGAGGGTGTAAAATGTTCCTCTGCAGACAGTTAACAATATATCCTGTTAAAAAGGGTTGGAAAGCAATGGATCACTGAAGTTTTTTAGGTTCTACTGTTTCATTTATTCCAGTTGTTTTCTGTAGCTTCATCCATGTCATCAGCTTATGAATGCTTTGCTCTGCATGAGGTGGCCCTCGCAGAGGTGATCTATGTCGTGCCAAGATTGGAGCAATCAGTACTGCCGGGGAGATTGCTTCCAATGAGAACGGTTTCATGTGGCTAAAGATGCAGGTGTAATGAGTACGAGCTTGTATTCTATTCGCTTTGTGTAAGTAATGAGTGAATGTCGCTATTGGGTAAAGTCCATTGGCGCACAGCACTGTCTGTTTTCCGGAGACCGGATGCATCCAGTCCACGATGAGCAGAGTAGATGGGCCATTGGTTTCTCATTAGAACCAATATAATAATTTATATAGAAGACATACAGTCTTAAGACTGACAAACTGTATTTATGGTAACAAAGAGAAGATGAAAGCTGATGTGTCAGTGTCTGAGACATGAAAACTGAGGCCCTAATAATTTACTTGAGAGTCGCACAAGGAGTAACAACTTTAGGGTTTGAACATGGATCGTAGGCAACAGAAGTTCTGAGAAGTAATCCGTGTGTTCTTGTACCTCGGTGACCGGATTGCTAGTAGAATATCAAAATACTCGGTTGGTAGAATGTGCCAATATGGGCGTGTAGACAAGAATGTGGTGGTGGCGACGTGTGAATCTCCATAGCATCTGAACAGATGTCTGCTCCGCTTTTAATCAACTCTTCACTCCATTTAATCCTATGCTTACCCTCACAAATGTTTTCTTATCAGATGAGGTTATATAATTCTGTCACTACAAGTCGGAGTACTGCATGATGTGATAAATTATACAAAAGTGGCATGTCTTGATCATGCCTTGGAATCATTTCATTCATTTTCGGAAAAAATCACTCCACTGTTTCCTACTGCGGGTTGTCATTATTGGTTACTATTTTTATTTTTACATTAAAAAAGTCATCATCTATAAATGAATTTATTGACCACATTGGTCAAATGTGCAAGCCAGCGGTAATCCAGTTTATTCTAAGAAAACCTCCGACTTTTTCACTGTCTAATTCACTCATGCAGACCTTTTATGCTATGTTTTCCTTCTTTTCTTTTGACTACGAGTCTCGCCCCTCTGTTCTTTAGTTGTCAGTTGAACTAAGCAGGTGAAATGCCTGGATTGCGATCAACAAATCATTACAGCTAAATTAAAATGGTGCAATTATTTTGGAGAGAGCAAACAGCATGAACATTTCTTCTAACACAATTTAGAAAATACCATCCCAAAAGCTTTGAACTGTGAGGCTGCTATACACGGATATTCGGGGGCAAGTTCAAGTAAATAACTACGTCTCGATTTTTCTCACTAAAAAGGGGCAGTAGACAGGACTGTCCTCTATCCTACTAATCTTCTCCTTAATGCTGGAACCGCTAGCCTCCTGGGTCAGACGGGACGTTATGGTGAGCGGGTTGAAGACGGCGGAAGGGCATGATGACCGAATATCGTTATATGCCGATCATAGATTGCTGTACCTGTCCTCCCCCTATAGGTCCATACACAGGGTATTAAATATATTCACGAACTTTAGGAAACACTCCGGTTATGCTATAAATTGGAGCAAGTCAACACTGTTTTTCCTCAAGGGCCAGGTTTCCCGGCTCTCCCGGGATGCAAAGTAGACGTAACCACACAGGGTTTTCGATACTTGGGGATCTTTATAACCCGGACTCCCAACTCTTTTATGATCGTAATCTGGCCGCTCCTCTTGCCTGGCTACATACAGATGTTAAGCACTGGCGATCCCTGCCCCTTTCTTTAGTGGGTCGAGCGGCTCTCTTTAAGATGCTGGCCCTTCCACGGTTCCTCTACATCCTTCAGAACTGTCTTCACAGGGTCCCAGACGCATATTTCGCAGGGGTGGAGACTGTAGTCCGGACGCTAATGTGGGATGGTGAAGCCCCTCGTATAGCTATAAACAAGTTAACCAACGGGTGGTACGACGGAGGCATTGCCCTCCCGTACATTAGACTCTACTATTTGGCATCGCAGCTAATGGTAGTGAATCATTGGATCGATCGCTCCCCTGTTGATCCAGCCTACTTGTTGGACAAATGGGGAACGCAGGATACTTGGGAGCACTGTACTCAAAGGCTCGGAAAGGACAGTATTTCGGCCCCACAGCCCATACAGTGGTAATATGGCACCAGGTAAACTCCCGTCTAGGCTGGTTGAATGTCTTCACCAAAGCCACACCCTTGTGCTTCACCCAAAGACTGGGACTTCTGTGTCACCAACCTAGGTTCGACAAATGGGACCTCATCGGGATTTCCACTAAAGGAGACCTGGTGAAGAAGGGCACATTCCTTAAATTTGGAGAATTAAGAGAGAAATATGACATGGCCCAAGGAGAGGTATTTAGATACCTTCAAATCTGACATGCCCTCACCACTGCTCTTCCTGACATGACGGATATACCAGACTCATACCCCTGGAGGATAGGCTACTTGACGTATTGTTGCTCACCAAAGCCATATCATTAACGTATAAAAAACTATGCAAAAACCTACCTGACACATTTCATAAACTTCGGGAGAAGTGGCAGGTGGACCTTGGACCCATTGACGATGACTGGCAGGCGGCAATAATGTCCCCCAGGGAGGCCGCCATCAGCCTTTGTTTCTGACTTATCCAACTCAAAATTTTGCATAGATCTTATCTAACCGGACTAACCCTAGCGAGGATAGGCTCAAGGACAAGTGCACTCTGTCTTCGGGGATGCCAACCAGAAGTAACTTTTTTATCATATGATCTGGGACTGCCTGGGCGTGAGACCACTATGGGAGGAGGCCACGGGTCACATTAGGGATGCCCTGGGGAAGGAGCTCACTCTTACACCAAGATTGGGGTTTCTTAACATGTGGGAACAAACTGACCTAACGCAGGTAGAAAAACTGACCACACTGGGATACACATTAGTTAAACGTGAGATTGCGAGGAGATGGGGGTGGCGCACAGACCCTCAATCCGACTATGGGTAAGAGACTATGTCAAGTTAAGTCAACAAAGCTTTATTTCGATATATGATATCATAAAAGCACATTTACAAATTAAAGCACATCCATAATAACTACATTATAAAAAGAATTTCATTTAAAAAACTTGTTTTTTTACAATGAATAGGTAAAAAGTTTATTAAACTTTAGCAGCTTTGTGGGAATTTAAAAACAATTAATTCTACAAATTCTTCATAAAGCCTTTAATCTAATCAACCATGCCCAGCTTAGAAATTTGGCCAACCCACAGGCTAGGGTTGTACTAGCGTCAGCCTTGAGTATTCTAAGTGCAGCAGAGTGGTCCCTGGTTTCAAGCTCCAGGCACACAGGTTTAATCCATTTCAATCTAGGTTTTATATAGGCTGGGCATACGAAGAAAAAGTGAGGGATATTGTCAACAACACCTGCACAGTTTGGACAGTCCACGCGCGTTTGGTGCGGGGGCTTCCATTTGCTGGTACGATCGCGAAGAGGAAGGGTACCCATTCTAAATTGGATAAAGAGAGTCCTGTCTCTCGGCTTTGTAATAAAGTCCAGATAGGGCTCCAAGCGAGGTATATGCTTGTGTTGATGAAAAACCTCAGTCAGCCTGCCTTGGTTTGGGTCCCTCTGCTCTTGGTGATCAACCCATGCCCAGAATGCTCTCTTAGTTTCTACCTTTGATAACACTGCCCCAGACTCCCAAGCAGTTAAGAGGCCGGTGGCCAGTAGAAGCTTCCTTATTTTAGTTAGCCATCCGATCTTATGCGATCCTTGGAGATTAATGACCTCTCTTAGGCCCTCAGCATACCTGGAGAGCTCTGGAGTACGCCATAACCGAGCCCAATACAAGAGAGGACGCAGAGTGACTAGGTCCTTAATTGAGCGGCAACCCAAATCACTCAGGAGTGGCTTAGTTGGAGTGCCCCTCGGGAGTGAGACAAGCTCCCTAAATAACTTGTTTTCTGTAGTGACTAGCACGTCTACACATCCAAAGCCCCAGAGTTCTGCTCCATATAGGGCACAGTCTACAGCTTTTGCGGCATAAATTTCCACAGCTGGAGCAATGGGCCTAGAGGTGGACGCGTGATGTTCCCTCGCTAATACTCCTACTACCCGTTTATGATTTAGGGCCATTTTATCTATGTGTAACTGCCATTTAAATTTATCAGAGATTCTGATCCCCAAATAATCGAACTCTTTGACACGCTCCAGTGGCACCCCATCGAGAGCTAAAGTAGATCTAGACAATCTACTTGGGGTAAAATAAAGGAGCTTTGTCTTAGAGGTGTTAATGACAAGACCCCTCAATTTGCAAAACAAACAGAAGCGATCCAACAGCTTCTGTAACCCTGCAGGAGTTTTTAATACTAACAACGTATCATCCGCAAAGAGTAATGCGGGAACTTTATCACCTGCTAGGACCGGGGCGTCGGCATTAATTTCAAGCAAAAAGGAGACTACGCCGTTCACAAAGAGCGTGAATAGTGTGGGTGCCAGTACGCATCCCTGGCGGACGCCTCTATTCACAGGAATTTTATCAGTTTTTTGCTCCTGTGATCCCCATCTAATACGGGCGTAGTTTCCCTCATACATACGGGCCAAGAGGTTCAGAATGGGCAGAGGAATCCCCATCTCCTGCAGGACCAGCCATAGGTGGTCTCGGGGGACCAAGTCAAAGGCGGTCTTCAGGTCAATAAATGCCAAATAAAGACCGCCTTTGCCAATGGTAACCACCTTCCAACGCAAGAGTGCCAACCTAAATGCCTGATCTATCGTGCTTGTGCAAGCCCTAAAGCCCGCCTGAAACTGAGAAATTATGTTGTTTTCATCCGCCCTTGAAAGGATCCTCTCCAGGAGAACCCTGCCAACCAACGTCTGTCCAACGTCTATAAGACTTATTGGACGGTAGTTGGCCGGGTCCCCCCCTGGAGCCCTTCTTATAAAGGGAATTACTTCGGCCCCCTTCCAAGAATCCGGGACCGGTGAACCTTCCAGCAGGGCATTAATGAGGAATACAAAAAAGGTAAGAGACTATGATAAATGCATGATAGCAGAGAAGGAGGTGTTTAAAGTAAGAGGGTGTCCTAAGAAATGGGGCAAGTTGAACGCCTACCGAGGTGACTAATGTGTTTCCCCATCAGTGGAAATGGAATTGCAACGCACTGGAGAGCGACACATGGCTATACCATGTTTGTAACTGATGATTCTTCCCTAATGGCTTTAGTATACTGTGTAATTTGCCAAACTGTTGATTGGAATTTATATATGATCTCTATTAATGTGAAAATAATTAATAAAAAAAAAAAAGCTTTGAGCTGTAATCAACCCTGTGACTTTTGCTAGACACCTGACCTTTTGGCTGGAGGACTAATTCTTTGGAAAGGAGCATCCCGAAGGGTTCACAAGAAACGGCTATCTCTTCTGAACAACACAACAGCAGAAAACTGGCTGCCGCGAATATACGCACATGAAATCAGCGCAGTAACTGATCTGCGAGGGTGAAAATTCCATCGGATGACGTGTACCCTAAACAAACCTGCATGTTCATATTTAGTCTCTTTCCGATGATGTAATAGTCCTTGAAAACGTCAACATTATTTAAGAAACATAAAAGGTTACACCGTGCTTCAGCCCCGCCGAAAATCCTGTGACTTCTACTCAGGATTGGAAACGCGTTGGCATTTCCTTTCTTTTTTGGCTACAAAGGGCATTAAGAGACGCTTTTGACCTCTGTAGGCGGCTTCAAACCTAAATGTACCCCATAGAGTAGCATGTATCCCTTGTGGCTGCAGATCCCTAAATTTTGCCAAATAGTAGGGCCGTAAGGAACTGCTCTATATCATTTGTACTATTTGCTGGTGTAATTTTTATTTTGTTTAAAAATGTAAAAATGGTATATGATCACAAATGTTCAAAGTATTACAGTTGTGTGTAATGGAAGTGTATTTGACCCAGACATGAGGAAAATGTTCTATAAAAATGACTAACATTAGAAAGTATTGTGATTGAGGCACAATTAGCTTAACAACCTATTGGTCTAAGCTTTCGTCTGCTGAAATAAAAAGCAGCCCTATAAATCGACAGCCAGGTTTCCTCCTTCTGAAATTGTACTTAAACTTTGTAAAGCCATTTTTATGAGACCGTGGCAACGCTTTATCACTTTACACGTCTTGAAACTCAATTTTCAATCGAAAGTAAAATAAACAATTTTAAGTGCCTGGAAATGGAGGTCACCACTGACCTTGAGAGCACAAAGTCTAGTTAGAGGTGAATAGCCTTGTTATTTCTTTAACTGTCCCTTTCTGATAGGATAGAGGATCATGCAAGAACATACATTGGAATTTCTTCAGTTTCTAATAATTTACCTCAGTAATTCTGAATTTTCCATGTACTTTACTTAGTAATGTTGAATTGCGACTGACTTCGAAGGTGCAACAAGGAACAAGAAACTCCATTTCTCTTTTAAGCTTCTCCAATAATAATCATTTATGCTGAATTGTCCTGTCCGCAAGCAAGATCCCAGAGAACTTTTTTTTAATGCAAAACATTATGGATTCAACTTTTCATTAGAAAATCAATGTAAAACATGTCATACTATTTGAACTGTAATGGACAATTTTCTTTAAAATAAGTTGCCAATTTTCATTAACAAATTCATTATTTTTAGAAATGAGATTCTTATCAGTTGCACCGGTGCAGGGACACCCTTCCTGTCTACGGGTCCAGTAAATGTTGATTGACACTGGAGTGGAAATGAACACAAATGTATTATATCTCATGAGATGGCTCCGTCATATAGACACTACAAGTGCCTGAGAGGGAACGAACTAGAACAGCTTGTGGTCTGCTTTTTTATACAATCTAGGCACCATAGGAGTTCATCAGAAAACCCCTCAGTCATGGTTACGTCAAACTTTACATAACTCTCTTATGACATTTTTGTATAACACTTACACAAACCCCTTACACAACTCCTACATGCTGCACTGTAGAATCCTGATAAACCCTTACCCACATCACTTTCATAGATAAGCAAGGGAGGTTACAGGCGTTGGTGGGCTAACAGTTTAAACATCTGTTCACGTAGGCCCTTTGGCAGGCAGGCAGCTTGCTCTGACACGCAAACGTGACCAGCTTTCAGTGAACACGCAATTTCTAACTTAGAAAGTCCCCTTAGAAACACAAAATGGGGCTGGCTGGCAAAACGGCTGGAAGCAGAGGCTAAGCTAACAGAATACAATTGTTTACCGTTTAACAGAAATGTGACAGTGATATCTCTTTTTGAAACTTTCTTTTTTTTGAAAGAAATGAGAGCAGCAGGGCAATGTAGCTAAATAGGATGTGTTCTAGTGAGGATGGAAAACTGATATTTCTCCTTTAAGGGAGCATGTGCCACCGGTACCTCATTTTGCACTGTCAATGCATTTTCGATTGATTGTTGAGCACTGAGCTTAGCTTTTTGGTCTTATATCCTTGAAAATTCTTTCAAAACTTTAGCTTTTTTGATTCATTCAACTTGTTTTTAACAATAGGCTGATTATATTATATTTCCTCACCTCACTGAAAATATATTTATACTTCACAGAATCCCAGCACATTTTGCAAAGTGCCTTTCTTGTGAAAGAAAGATGACCAATAACGAACCCATGCAATCTGTAATGTTTGTCTTCCTGACTTCCATTGCCCAGAAGAATGCACACACTTCAGGAAAATGTCCAGAAAGACACTGAAAGATAGAGAAGAATTCCATCATAGCCCAAAGGAGGACCACCATAGGCATCAAGGGTCTTCTTTAGGAAGATCTGGGGACCACTGAGATAGAGGCTCCCTTTATCTCTGCACTTTCCCCTGTCACCAAAGACTCCCACAGTGAATTTAAAAGAGACCCAAAGGTGAGAAGATTATCTTGGTTGACATCAAGATCTATGATTTTTGTGGACCATTACAGTGGTCACTTGCTTGCAGTTAGGGACAGAGTTGCCTTCTAGACATTGCTCAATGTTGACGACAATCTGGCCATCAAGAACTAGTCCAACATTGAAGAATGGGATGCTGAGACATGTTGAAAGACCACTAAGCAAATCCCTACATTTATCAGCAGACCTGGTGCACAAATTAAATAGGAGACGAGTGCCTAATATTGTGGGCTCTGATTATTTGAGAACATGCTCTCCTAATAGAACTGTTTCACTGTGGTCAGGCGTATTTTCCTGACCAACTTCATGGAGAATGCCACATAGTCCTCAAACATCCCCTGTTCTTCTCTCTTTTTTTACCTGGATCGCCTTTGGTATGCAGAACTACTCTTAATCTGTATACTTCCACCTTCTCTGCAGATTCCACAAATGATTAACATCAGTCTCAAGGTTGAGACAGCAAATCTGTCTCGAGGCTGAGACAAAATCACGTTCTTCATGTAGACATTGGGATGCGAGGTCAACACATCACTCTGGTTAGTCAGGAGACACTCCTCTTGTCTGAGATCACATTCCAGATATTTAATCTCTCCATCATTATCGATTGATTGATCTTTGCCTACTCTAAATCATTCACCTCTGTACAGAGTTTTTCTGATTGAAGATATAAATACCTTTAAAGAAATTCTGGTCAGAGGCGCATTCAAACGAAGCACTCAGATTCCAACACCACTGCATTGGGTCTCTGTCATTTGTGCAACTCTACATTACCGCTGTTCTTTGAGATCTTTGTAACCCTTGAGCCTGGGGTTGTTGGAACTAGTGAAGGGTCTCCTTCTGACTACTGCTTCTGCCAAGTGTGCTCCACCTAGATTGTGAAAAAAGTATAAACCACCTGAGCAAGACCCATTGTTCCTTTGCACAGTCTATCCAACAGCCTCTGTCATAGTTTTAGTCACAAGTAAGTTCCTTGCCTCATCTCTGGACTACACTGTACTGCCAGAGAAAGAAATATTAAAAAGCTGGATGCAGTGGGAGGAAAGTATGCGAGACGTCAGCGACAGCAAGGCTGCTAGAGCTACTGCCTTGTTTAACAGTTATTTTGGATAAATGAAGGAATGACATTGTCAAACCAGATATTCATTTCTGCAACTGATTCATCAAACCTCTCTGCCCATGGCTGTTGTCATGGTCTTCCCATGTGGCGTAACTCATGCCTTCATCACACCGGCTATAAATCACAAGTCCAGTAAAGGATATTTTGCCTTTCTATTTCTGGAAACACCTTGTTCGATTTGTTGGCCAATGAAGAAATACAGTGATTGAAATAAGAGTTATTGACTCTCAAGGTTTTGGACCTGGAGAAAAGGAAAGAATATAGAAAAAATCACTATGATCCTTTGAACTTCATTGTCCTCAATAAAGTGTTCAAACCCCTAAGTGGCTCCAACAGCTTCGTAGCATTAGAGGCAGTACAATCAACTTAAAAAAAGAACAAAAGGTAGAGGGGATTAGCAACCATGTGCGACTGCTGGAAAACTTACAGCTAAATGTTTACTGCACACATCTTCCTGTTCCTTCACCTACTTGAGTAGTCAGAAGCATTGCAAACCATCTTTAAGAGTGGCAAAATAACAAGTGACAGATGAGTGCTGAATATTGTTCAAAATAGGCATGTTCTGAGGTTCACGTCATCTTCAGCCCTTCTGCCAAAGAAATCTTGCCATATACATCTGGGCAAGTAGGAAGTCTGCAATCTTTACTTGAAGCTTGCTATTGCATCAGTTCTTCATTCCCCAAAAGGAAAGGGAATTTATTCCTGTAGCTTTCCGGTTCGAAAGAAGGTACATTGGAAAGAGTTCAGACACATACCTGACTTGACACACAAAAATATAAAGGGGGAAACTTTGAAATGTGCCTCATCAAATGTATTCACAACTATATCAACGTGATTGGATCTATTTTATAAACCTCCGAGACACAGTTTCATAATTCAGTGGTGGAGAAACATCTGAGGTTTCTTGTGGTGAGCGACCACTAACAATACAAAGACCATCAGTTAAGATTGTAGTCCACACGAAGAACCTTTTCAAAGTGCATGCTATTGCTGTTTTTGATGTGATTTGCTTGAGAGGCGAGAACATTTTTGCCTATCCATAGCTAGATGACTGTCTAATCAAATCTTCGACTCCTTTGCCTCACTTCCAGAAAACTGTGTCCACTCTGAAGAGTCATGGCTAGTGAGCCAATCATGCAAAATCAACCCCAGTTCAGTCCATCCACAACCTGGGGCTCTGAGAGGAAAATATTGTATCCTTAGGAGGAGACTCGGTTTTCTATCTGCTTGAAGTTTCAACTTCTGAAGACTTTTAAGGTCACTGCTCATCAGGTATACTCATTCCTGGGATCCCTGGCTTCCTGCCTTTTTCTAGTACGTTGTACTCTGCATTACTTGAGACCATACTTGGATGATCAGTGGTGTCAATATTCAGACTGTTGACTACACAGTCTACAACTAACATCTGCGATTCTATCATTTTCATTGTAGTGCAAGGGCAAACAGAAAGGAGTTAATTTCCACCAAGACATGTTATGTCAAAGAATCATCACGGATTCATCTCTATAGGGCTAGAGAGGCCATATGGATAATCCACAAGTCCTTGAGACACAGTCTCAGAAAGAGATGTTGTACCACATCACTTTTCTTGATTTCAGAGTAGTGCACTTAGACCTCAAATCTTTTTTTCCAGCAATACACACAGTGTCCTTAGTTGTATAGATGAACATTCCAACAACAGTACAAGCACAGGCAGTCTAGAAATGGCTGAGACATTCCGATCACAGCAGTCCACCTCCAAAGTGCGAAGTGATGCTGTCTTAATCATCATAGTACTTCTAGAGAATCTTTAGTGAGTTATAAACCCACTCATGTTACACAAAGTGTTTATTGATTAAGGCTCTCCTCGGCTGGATATTTTTTAAGATAATGAAAAAAGCAAATGCCTAGATTTCACTTGACGATAGTTACACTAACAAATAGGAATGAACGGCAATGCCATTTTGATCGACTGGTCAAGGAAATTTCTGTACTCGGAGGTACGGGAATCTCTCCAAAAGGCAGGCCTGAGTAATAGTCAGGATCAGTTAGAATCAACACGCATGGATGCCCGAAAGCAACTATAATGAGCCTGGTTAAATAGATGCAGCTGCAACTGTAAATAAAAGCAATTTGAATGTTCCTTGGCTTGACGAGGTCTGCACCAGTGAAGATGGCCACCCACCATCAAAGAGGCTTCCTAGCCTCCACCGCCATTAAACCGCTTTAAAGATGCTTTGTATGTTGTATTTCATCATCTTAGAAAGAGGAAAGGCTGTGACCAGCATGTGAGGGAGTTGCACTTGTTATGGCATATGTTGGTGGTAAGGATTTAAGTCCCTGAGCAAACCTATTGACCTTGCCCCCAACCAAATGGTGGACAAAAACTGTGTTGAAGTACAGTAGAGAACGAAGAACACGAGCGCTCGAAATTTGCCACATTAGAATTGGCCGTGTGGCAGAAACCTGATGGTGGGCTTCAAGCCATGCGCAGTTGCATGCATAATTGTTCAAACACACACGGCTAACGACAAGGAGCAGAATTAAAGACTGGCTTGACTAATCGTATCCAACAAGCCAAGATATACCACCTCCTACTGTGGGGGCTAGTGAAAGATAATATCGTCACGTGCCCATCTCTCAACACTGCAAAACAATCTGACATGACCTCTGCCTCTTGCTGAACACGATCACCCAAAGAGAATGTAACAGGGTGTTTAGGCCTATATAAAGGCCCAAAACCCTGACAGAAGCGCCATAACTGGCGGGTTGTTGGGTAGCCTGCCTTGCCAGGTGAAATTCCTGACTCAGAGGCATGGGTGGGGCAAATCAAGGGGAGAAGTGTGCAACCTGGCATGGGAATGCTGCACTAAGCTGCTACCTGTTCCCTCCATGCAGCACAGGCAGCCACGCCCCCCCCAAATCCTGTCAGTCATCTTCAAGCTAATGTATTCCAGAGTGCATGATACTTAAAGCACCAGAATGGCCACAATAATAGTTGTACACAGATCTTCATGTGTCACAATAACCTCACATGAAGCTTCTGTGCACACTGGATCTCCTTCACAAGTTCAGAGGCCAGATTCTGTCCCCAAGCTATCCATGAGTTTGGCAGCATGATTCCTGTAGTATTACAATATGTTAAACTGCAACGTTTGCAAGAGTGTATGTATATCTTAAAGGAAGCCAGGCACTCTTTTACAAGGGCCTTTCTCTGCCTTCAGTTAGAAAAGATTCCACATCTGTTGTGTGAAGAATATTAATCCTTTAAAGTGCCACAAACAAACTGTGCTTCTTTACCTACTTCATTTGGCCAGGTCTAGTTTGCAGTTCTGTTCCTTAAATGTACATCTAGCTGCTAATGCAGCTTACAGAAAATGTCTCTTAAGACCCCAAGTTATTTCCTTTAAAAACACTTTCTTCCAGTTAGTGACCATCTTCTCCTTGGGAATTTAATGTAGTTTTTGCAAAAATGATGAACTCATGTTTTTAATCTATTCCTGAGCCCTCTCAACAGCATACCTCATCGAAGGCTGCTTTCTTAGAGATCACATCCACGTGCAGAGTTTGCGAGATTAAAGCCATTTCTACTACCACGAACCCTGCAGTTTTCAAAAGAACAAAATCTTATGAACACACATCTATTTTTTCAACTTAAAGTAACCTCTGACTTCCATGTTAGTCACACTGTTTTGTTTTTTATCTATTGATACAAAAGATATTTTTAAATCTAAGTCTCTTATTTGTTAACTGCTGGGCGTTTTGTACGGGTCAATATCCAAGTAAAGTGGTCTATATCTAGGTGAATTGTCTCTTGTATTATGCTTTATCAAAAAACCTAAATGCATCTTTGCCAGGTAAACCATGGCTGGCTTTAGTGCTGGTAGCACCCGGTGCTACAGTGTTTGTTGGCACCCCCCTATCCATGGTGGAGGTGGTGACCACCTCCACTACGGATTCCTCACCAACACCTTTTAACAGTGCCATACAAGTGTCCATATTTCAGATGCATTTATTTAGTTATATAGTGCCACTGGTACCGGTGTAGGAGCGCTTTGCATCACACACATATTACACAGAGACAATAAATCATACATGTGTAAATAAGCTTACAGCAAATGTTACCTACGCCAGAGGAATACAAGGTGTAGGAGTGACATGTCATCCATACTGATAGGCAGTTTAGATTAAGTGTGCTTGGTCTGGAGAAACACAACCTCAGAATTGAAAACGGAACACCATAGTTGGGAGTTCTCTTTAATAATAAGAATCGACTTCTACCCAAATTAACCCTTTTTGCAGCATTAATCTATGCTCCAATGTATATGCATGTGGTTCTTTGATGACAGTTAATAATTAACTGTTCTATATTAGGATTTGAATTCATGAACTGCAAACAACAAAATAATTTCTTTTAGAAAAGCAGTAACTAGCACCTTCTTTTCATTATATGCACTCTTTGTGATTTACATGGTGCACGTTCTTTGCAGCAGGCATATTACTCATCTGTGCTATTTTATGATC
Organism: Lissotriton vulgaris; assembly: GCF_964263255.1. Classification (NCBI taxonomy): domain Eukaryota; kingdom Metazoa; phylum Chordata; class Amphibia; order Caudata; family Salamandridae; genus Lissotriton; species Lissotriton vulgaris. Next base: position 530,026,026 of record NC_141691.1, on the reverse strand, counting down.
AGTCAAAACTTCAACTAGATAAATCTCCAAGCTCTCTTCAGGAAGAACATTAATCTCTGGAGTTATCATTACATTTGTTGCCAGGAAATTGCAGGAGGCAAGGAATGTGGCATTAGGTGCTTTTAAAATCAAAATAAACTTCTAATGCTAAAGCAGCAACTGCTGCATTATTGAGGAATGCCCCTGCTGGAGCCCTAGAGGACTCTACTCAATGGTTCAGACCTTAAGATACACCCACCTACGATTAGCACCAAGGGGAATCCTCCAGGTTCTGGAGAGGTCCAATGGATCTTTTCCACTGTGTTTAGAATTAAAGCCACCTACAAAGTAAGGTCATCAAATGTCATGGACGTTTAGGATTGTGTTGAGTCAATGACAAGAGGTTAGGTTTAGTTTTAAAGGCTTTATTTAGCTATATCGTTAGGATCTCAAATATCTTTATTCAGTTTAGTAATTTGCAGAAATATAGAAGAAGGTTAGAAATTAGCAATCAAGACGTGTTTCATAAAGTAACCCAATAAGCTAACTAGAGAACCTATTCTAAATAAGAGCCCATAAAGAGTTCTGATGGAAAAGAGTGGTGAATAGAGAGACAAACTCCTTTTGAAGAGTAGTCCTGGAAACTCAGCCGAGTTACCTTAAGCTGCAGTAGTAACTTTCAGAGTAATGATCTGTACAGTAGCATTGATCATGAAAATGATAAAAATAGTCACGTCTAGGATCTAAAGGAATCAACTCTCCTAGAGTCTCAGCCAAAGGAGAAAATCCAGCAGTAAGTCTACAGCATCATTTATTCTATTCAGTTTCAATAAGCTTATTATTCTCAATGGAAATAATCTAACATGGATTGAGAGCAACTAAATTAACAAAAAGCTAAAGTCAGCACATTTCAATGTTAGGCTGTTGCACAGAACACTTTTCCTTGAACAAAGGGCCAAAAGAAGCTTCGGGCCTAGTCGCTGCCCAGACTAAAGTATAGTTATTTGGTGCAAATTTTAAAATATATGCAATTGCCATGAAGCGTTTCTATTAGCAACTTTCACATTTATATTTGTCACTCTACAACATGTATTGGTTTTATTCGACTAAAAGATATTCAAACATCTTGTAAGTGATTTCTGGGATATGCATTTTTCTATTATTAAAATATTCTAAATTGCATTTCTTTTGTGCTAAAATATGTACGTTTCGAAATATCCATTGATTTCTCTTACCCGCATAATGGTGGTGTGTAAGGTGCTACATGTCAGTCAATCCATAAAACACTTCGGTCTTAATTAAATTCGAAAGTGGATACCGGTTATAGGACAAAGCTCTTTGAGAACTCTTTTAGTTTAAGTGAGGATTTTTCATTTTTCTTCCATCACTTGATGTTTTGTGTAGGCTTTCTATTCTGCCCAGTTCTTATGATTATCACTGTAGATTTGCAGAAGGAGAAGGAAAAGTTGGTTGCCTGTAATCCTAGTTCTCCTTCCGCAGAATCTCTATTGAAATCATAAGTAACCCTTGCTCTTCCCAGATGGAAGAAAAAACAAATAGTTTACTTACAGGATCTTAAGTCTTCGATCGGAAATAACTGGATCAACTAACTGCCACTGACAGAGCATAATGTGGATACTGAAGGGGTGTGCTTTCTGTAAAGAGAAGTGTCAGTTTCCAACCCCTCCGGAATGCAGCTTAAATGGCCTTTCTCACTTTTCCTATAAAAAGGTTAGTGAAATAATTTGTTCCTGTCACTTTCTAAAATAATTACATCCTTTAACAAGCATTTGCAATGCAATAGGTCTCGCATTAGGAAAGTTTGAGCTATTGGTATTGTAAATGGCAAAGTAAATGGCAAAGTTTTTATTTATGTGTTGTTTTTGAAAATAGCGAAATTAATAGCTTTGTCATTTACAATGCCAATAGTTATAGCTTTCGCAAATGTGATACCTATAGCATTTGTAATGCAATATGTACTCCTCTGTAAATCTATTATCTTATTTATCATAAAATGCAACTGGTTTCCCTTCTTTAGACCTCTGCTTAACATATATATCATATGGGGAAATGCAGAGCTAACCAGAACTGCCGGCGTACATACCACACATCTACAGGTGTGCTTTTAACTCTCACATTCCATTCCATCACAATGTTAAGCCCACGATCCTTAATAACTCGATAACTGCACTTTGGTACTCATCCTGCACAACCTACAACTACTTCCCACAAACGCTCAAAACAAGGAACGCACCCTCCCAGCCACATTCCCGCATGGTGTAGCTTACCATCCGTGCCAGTAAGGGCTTTAGCACTCCACGGAAAGCTAGTAAGTGCTACACAAATGTTACAGTACAGTAGCACTTTCTAATGTAAGCTGCACAAAAACACGACTTGGACGACTAAGGCATGTTGGCCATTTTTTGAGTTTTTACACCTTCATGAGGGATGAATGCTCTAGATACACATCAGTCGAAGTATAGGGACAATGTGGCTCCATAGGTCACAATGAAAACCCTCACAGCTTATAAGGCGTGACACTTCGTTTAGCAGGCCTTAAAAAGAAAGGCAGAGCACTCGGATTGCAGTTTTCTCTTACCTTACACCAACTGCGAGGGCAGGGAAATCCATTTAATATCTACAAAGCAATTGTCTAACACTTTTTTATTCCATAGCACCAGTGAAAAACATGTTCTTGAAGGGAGCTTGCGCTACCCAGCACTATTTTTCTGGTTATGAAACAGCCATATTGTGGCTTCTGGTGTTTGACGACGCTCTAACACGAGTTTAAACATGGTCAAAACAAATGCAGCGTGAAGCAAAAATATGGAATTGTTTAGCATAAAGAGCACTATTTTAATATGGTATAGTGAAGCAAAGAATATTTTGGAAACAAAGTTGTTACAAACGGTTTACTATTTACCTAATGCTGTGTAAATAGGTCTGCCACTATTTCACTCACCCAGCTCAGACAACAAATGTACTCCGTCCGGTTGTGTTCCATAGTAGCGCAGTGAGAGAAGTACACTGTTTATAAATCACTATAGCTAGAGTGGATATAATTATATCCATGGACAAGGTAGCGTCTGTTAGTTACTAGTCTAAAACCAGACTATTATCTGCATCCAAAAATTGGTAAGGGTTAGGCACGGGTAAGATCTGTGTTCAAAGAGGGTGCATATTGTTTTTATCTTTACCTACAACTCAACTTGTTTGTTTGAATAAGAACAGCTTCTGGACGTCATTTGGGTATCGCCAATGGTAGCGGCTGTATCGTCTTGATGGTCTCTCGGCGCCCCGGTATTATTTGTGCGACCGCTGGCCTCTACTGACCTGCCAACTCGCAGGTTACTACTGTGTGTCACAAGGTATGTGCTTCCTTACTCAGTCTCTCTGTGAAGAGCTGATATGATATGGTGGCACGCAAGACGAGCTGGAAACTCCTGCATCCAGTGGGTTCCCAGCTCGACTTTGGGGCTACAAGCAGCTGATGCCCAATATGGGGTGTGAAAATATCCAATGACATTGGCTACAGCCGCACAAGGTTTTTGTCGTTGGACAGGGAAGGAGGCGGATGGGGTGGGGGGGGTCTGAAAACTGAAGGAGGGCCTCGGGCAGTTTATCTGCATAAAGCCCTGCATGTCTAAGGCCACGTCCCCTTTCCACATGGTGAATTCTCTTTTCAAGAGGGCAGGTCTTCCTCTGAGGTAACAGGGCAGCATCATGTGAAGTGCAGCAAGATGGGGTTGTAAAGCTTCCATTAGTTGCCACTTTTCATGCACCTCAGCAAATAGGTGCACACTTCTGTTCATGAAGTTGGCAACAATGTCCTGACCTGGTTTGCCACCGCTTGTTGGTACACTGCTGCTGTGCGGTGGTGGAATTTATAATGAATACTTTTCTATTCCCAAGAATATTACACCGGCTGCACTGCCCTTCTTGTAGCATTAAGAAATCCTGCTCCGTCAGGCTGTGCAGTAACCCTACCGATCGACTCCAGACTAGGCCATCCAGTCCTGCTTTTCTTTACATGCTGGTAGTGGCAGTGTTACTTTTATTTAGTGGGAAAAACAAAACATCTGCCAGAATGCAAGGGAAAATTCCTAACCTGCCCCTGCAAGAGAAATCTTTGTAGAATGAAGTGTGCACTATTCTTGTGCGTTCATGTATTCATTTTGTTATGCAATTCAGTTTCAGTGGCTCCAGTATTTACATACCATGAGATTGGTCTCCATAAGTATAGTGGGCATGACTGAACTTACTCTCTCAGCTGTAACATTTTGAGTTAAAGATAAAAAGCACAATGTTCACATAAAAAAATATTAATAATTGGGCAGACCTTGCATAACATCTCCACAACTGCCTTTAAGGCTCTCTGTAGTTATCACATTTGTTGAGAGCGGTTTTAAGCTGCACTTCTTCCGGACGAGCAGTGCTGTAAAGCTCTGATACTTGCTTTGTTTTCTCCGACATGGATGCAGTACACGGGCACAGTTTCAGTGGCTCCAGTATATACATACCATGAGATTGGTCTCCATAAGTATAGTGGGCATGACTGAACTTACTCTCTCAGCTGTAACATTTTGAGTTAAAGACAAAAAGCACAATGTTCACATAAAAAAATATTAATAATTGGGCAGACCTTGCATAACATCTCCACAACTGCCTTTAAGGCTCTCAGTAGTTATCACATTTGTTGAGAGCGGTTTTAAGCTGCACTTCTTCCGGACGAGCAGTGCTGTAAAGCTCTGGTACTTGCTTTGTTTTCTCCGACATGATGCAGTACACGGGCGAGATTTCATTAAAAATAAGGCTGAGTGAATAGAGCAGCGCTTTCCACGTCATAACCATGTAATTAATGAGGTCTGGCAAGCACTGCATCTCTATGCACTTTTCGTTTGCACAAGTTCAGCAACCATAACTTATGGTAAAATATAAGCTGTTTTTATGAATCACACGATAACTTTGCAAAGGTCCTCTGAACAGAAGGAAGTACTTCTCTAGTGCTCCTCCTTGACGAAGCGTGAATCAGTAGCTTCTGATGCTTCCGCTGTTAGTATGTGAAGAGTGCAGTGATGATGCCTTCAATATGCTTGAAACAACACTTCTGAATTGATACCCATCAAGTGTTTATATGTTAAGTGTTTTGGTGATGTGGAGCTGCTTTCAGCGTTTGGACATTCTACATCGGGCCATGTGCCAGAGTGCCTTCATTACTGCTCTGGGTTTGCCCTCTGAGTTACATATAAGGCGTGACACTTCGTTTAGCAGGCCTTAAAAAGAAAGGCCGAGCACTCGGATTGCAGTTTTCTCTTACCTTACAACAACTGCGAGGGCAGGGAAATCTTCGCGAGAGCGCGTGCTGCAGTCCGTCCAGAGCTCGCGCCGCCGGCCTGCGACCAGGAAGTCAGGCAGGCCGGGCGGGACAACCGGAAACAGGAAGTAGGAGGGCGGGAGCCTACCCCGCCTCCCACGGAAGAGCCGCGGCTGTTTGGAGCACCGGAGCAGGCAGGAGCCTACCCTGCGCCCCGGTGCCGAAGGAGGGAGGAAGAGTCCTGCTGCCGGGCCCTGCAGTTGCCGATGAGAGGAGCCACCGCCGCCGCACCAAGGAAGCCGGTGAGTGTGGCTTCGCCTTGTTGATGATCTGCGAGGGCGGGGGGCATGTGTGTGTGCGTGTGCGGCGGTGGGGGGCTGTGTATGTGTGTGAGCGTGCGTGCGTGTGTGTATGTGTCTTGGAGTCTGTGTGTGTGACTGTGGGGGGGAGAGGTGGTGTGTGTGATCGAGTGTCTGTCTGCTGTTTGTGTATATGCGCGCGCATGTGCACGGCGCGGGACGGAACGTGCGCGCACCCAAATCTGCCTTCATGTACACGAAGCATCTCACCATCCCGAGCCCTGCTGACTTTGTCGCGTCTCGGACCTTGAGAATCGTACCTCCGGTACCCGAAGCCTATCACCATCCCGAGCCCTGCTGACTGTGTCGCGGCTCGGACCTGGAGAATCTCACCTCCGGTACCTGAAGCCTTTCACCATCCCGAGCCCTGCTGACTGTGTCGCGGCTCGGACCTTGAGAATCGTACCTCTGGTACCTGAAGCCTTTCACCATCCCGTGCCCCTGATGACTGTCGCGGCTCGGACCTTGAGACTCGTACCTCCGGTACCTGAAGCCTTTCACAATCCCGAGCCCTGCTGACACTGTCGCGGCTCGGACCTTGAGAATCGTACCTCCGGTACCTGAAGCCTTTCACCATCCCGAGCCCTGCTGACTGTGTCGCGGCTCGGACCTTGAGAATCGTACCTCCGGTACCTGAAGCATTTCACCAGCCCGAGCCCTGCTGACTTCGTCGCGGCTCAGACCTTGAGAATCGTACCTCCTGTACGCAAAGCATTTCACCATCCCAAGCCCTGCTGACTTGGTCGCGGCTTGGACCTTGAGAATTGCACCTCCTGTACGTGAAGCATTTCACCATCCTGAGCCCTGCTGACTTCGTCGCGGCTCGAACCTTGAGAATCGTACCTCCTGTACGCGAAGCATTTCACTATCCCGAGCCCTGCTAACTTTGTCGTGGCTCGAACCTTGAGAATCTCACCCCTAGCCTTGGACTGTGAGACGGCTGGAATGCCAGAAACCGGTCCTCAGAAGCTTGTTTCCGGTCCAGGGAAGGCATGGCTTGGCAGTTCGGGCTGGACTGTTCCCATGAGGCACAGGGTCAGACTGATTTGCATATGGCCATGTCTGAACTGGGGTGGTGTGGAGTGCAAAAAAACGATGGACTTAGGCCTAGATCTCTGTACTGGGGTGAATGTATGACATTGTTCTGCATTCTGTCCATCAACTGTGGTTTTTGCTCTATTTGATATCAAACATTGTTATACATCTTCACCAATAGCGAAATATTTTGTAAACTCTATTGTTCAATTGGAGAGAACCTGCTTTTTCAACCCATTCCTTTATACATCTTAGTAACTTCATTTCCAAGACTTTATTTGGAAGAAATGTTCACTTCCTGCCTTGTACATTGTTTTCTCTTGTCCACTTCAACAAAACTATGACTTTGATTTTGTTTCAAAATATACAGAATATAACGGCCAAAAAAGAAAATGAAGACGTAGAAACTTTCCAGTGATACGTGTAGATTGTTTTGTGCAAAATAAACAGTTTCTGGGTCAAGTATGCATTTCCATATTTCCACGGGCACTGCATATTGACATTTCATAGATTGTATATTATTCTGCTAAACTGTTTTTCTGGGTGCTTCTTGTTCTGTAGGCGTGAAGGGAGTGAACATCTATAGCTCATTCTTGAAAGGATGCTCATGCAATAGAGTTCTAGACTATGTACAGTAAGTACACTTAGCATTTTGCCATTAATGTAAATGGATCTACATGGCGGCATTAGTTTTATTACAACTGTTAACAGAACGTTTCTTTAAGAGCAATGCCGTATGTTTTACTGTGGTATTTGATGCTCAAACAGGAAGCACAGCCAAGAGCTCCAGTGTCAGCAAACGTATTTAGCACGGACTCGGGTAACCCTAAGGATTTGGATAGTGTCCCAAGTAGCAGTTGCTGTTTAGTGCACATTTAAATATAGTTTGAATTTGATAATCCCCTCTGAATCCTAGAAATCTCAGGTTACTATATTATTTACAGGGCTCAGCGGTTTTATGTTGCACTACAGCAGGATAAAGTCAGTTTCCAGCAGATGATGTGATTTACAGGTAGGAGCATGCAGCAAATAAATAGCAATGCAAAGTGTCATTTGGGAGGTTTGAAGTTATGGCAATAAAGAGCTTAGCACATCCACATTCAAAAGAAATACCTTGCCCTCAAAAATGTTAGTTGTGTCTCAATCCCTAAGAAATGTATTAGTCTGATGGCTACTTCTAACCACCGATTCCTCAACTTTTGACAAGCTGTGCCTCACCTGTAGAAAGCATTTAAAAGTTACTGGGCTGCATAACATCTTTTTCTGTTGTCTTGGATCCAAACATGATTTGAAGTCACGCAGCAAGTAGTGCCTCATGCATCCGAAGTCTCATTCCCAGTCGCCGTCCTTTGATAAGTCCACCTTTGTACCACATCGGATCCTTTGGGGCCACGAGTTGAACTTTAACCAATGGGACCTGCCCCAGTGCCGACTGACCTGATTAGACCTATACTCAGCTCTCTGTTGGCACCAGGCATTGCCTGTGAAAATTCAAAGGTGAGGTCTGCAATTAGATAGAGCATCCATCAACAATAGTGTTACCAAAGGTAACTTGTTTGTCTCTTATCTTAAAGATGTAACCCAGTCAATCGTTGAAATATTCAGAGTTTGGGTAATACATTTATTCCTCTAATTTATGTCCAGACCTCTTCAGACTTTAATCTTCTGTGGTACCAATGCCTGTCTTGTCAATAATTTGACTATGAAAGTGTTGTGCAAAGAAATGTTTTGAGAAAAGTGCACTTTTTCGACCCTCTACGTCTCTGGTGGATCTGAAATTCTAAGCCACATTGGGTGAAACCTCTATTCACTGACGGAGTGTAAGCTGAAGAAGAATCAGTTGGAATGCTACCCAGAGTGATTGCCAATAGGTACACCTGCTGCAAGCATTGTGCCATCACCTTTTGTAAGTCTGATGTAACGCACTAAGTGGCAAAGGGTATGCCCATACTTGGGCACCTTGCTCGCTGTGCCACTACAACCAAGCTACACTCAACTGAAGGCCTCCAATCAGGGCGAAACCTGTCTTGGGTTGTGTTCAGGCTCATGGAGGACCTGGCCTAGCAGTTCAGAGTGGACTGTTCTAATTGGAACAGGTTTAAGACTGTTTTGCATATGGCTGGATCCAAACTGAGGTGGCGTGGTGGGCAAAAGAAGAATGGGTTGGAATGCTACTTGGAGTGACTGCCAATGGATCGACGTATTGCAAGCCTTCCTCCCATCACCTTCTGTGTCTCTGTTGTTAAATAAACCGCAGCCAGTGCAGAGAAGATTGGACCTCTCTCATGTCTGGGCCTTTGCAGTAAAAATAGCCATACCCCTGTCTAAAATCACAAGTTAACATCGCATGTGGCACTCACTGTCACCTCTGCCCACTTGTGTAACCTCCTATAGAAGCCTCAAAAGGTAATGGGGCAGGCAGCCACCACTCTTGCTAGCGCTTAGAGGCCCGCATCCCCTCCTCACCACTTGTGATAGTATAGAACCAGAAAACTGATGTGGCTGTTTGGTACTCCTGTATTTATGTAGTGCTTAATACTGTGGACAAAGCTCTGAGGAATTCTGGTTTGCCTTGTGATTTTGGGCACTCTTTTGGACTGCATGGTGGATAAGGATGTTGGATGTAGTATATCCAATATGGGAGAGGGTGGTTGAGGGAATTAAAGTTCAGAGACCTGATTCAAACGCTTCTGTGAACATCGCTGCAGATAAATGAGGTGTGGCAGAGAGTGAGAAATTGGCAGTGGAGTAGTGGGGAATGAGGTCCGCCGCTGCTCTTACATGCGTTTGCTGCCGAACGGGTAAATGCAGGAAATGCCCACCCCCTTGCCGCCCCCCCTGTTGTGAACGTATCTAGGACCCTAATTAAATATTCCCCGATTTATGCCCTTATGTGGTTATAACAAATCCTATCCTTATAAAGGCATAAGAATCATATCCATATTTAGTAATAGCCAATGCAGTCCAAATACGGCAAGGCTACTTCCTTAGACTCCTAGAAAGTACGACGAGTTCTTTAAACAAACCAAACCTCCAGCAACCTGGGAATTCCCCATGCTTTTGTTTTGATTTGTCCTAGAACTCCTGCGAGCCCTGAAAGAACTGCCAGTTCTTAGTGACATCTTTTATTGACGTCTTATGTCCAACCTTACGTCAAACACGGCACCTTCCAGGTATAAATATACCAGCGTTTGCCTTAAGCAACACACGGTGGTTTGGAGCAGAGCGGCTATCTACTTATCCGAAGCCCAGCTGATGCGAGTGCCGAAGGAAGCCGTCCCTCCCATTTGACGCACTGAGAAAGACACTGTCTTTTTCTCCTGCCGAGATAATCCAGCTCCAGTGTTTCCAGTCACCCTTGCAGGTTACTGGGAGATCGAGTCCTAAAACGAGATACAAGACCTCCTTCATTCTAAAATCAAGGTACGGAGCTGATTAGACCCTTAGAGAATTCTTGATTCAGATTCTTGGCAAAACTAACTTAACTTAAACTGCAACTCCCTTACTCCTTCCCACGTACTAGGCTTAGGTTAGGTACACTGGGGTAGGCGTATTTAGAAGCACCAGTTGAGTACGTTTAGTCAACTTTTATCATTGTATGTAACTGTATATATTTTATCCGTTTTAAGTATCATATGGCTCAGAAACCATACCAATGCTTTAACAGTATTATTTCATAATACTCCTTTTACTGTACACACTTTACTTTATAACAAGTATTGCAATTGTGGCACTTCATTTCTCTTGCAGGAGAAAGAAGACTGCTCAATAAATAACACCTTTCATTGAAAACGCCCGTCTCTTTATTGCTCTGCATTCTGGTGAAACTAAGTATGCATGGTTGACTGAGTGAAATAGATATCTATTGTTTTCACACAACTCTGGAGATATACTCCTTATTCTGGGGGAGCAAAGTTGTCATGTTTATGCGGTTGTCAGAAGCTAAACCTTTCTTGTCTAATCAGGGAAGTTAACTCCTCCCTGTTCATTCAAGAAAGTTACTAGTGACCTCTGAGCTAGCTGGCATACCTAATTAGGTCTAACATATTCAGTAGAGACCTAGTCGACCTCAGTCCTACGTCTAAACTGCCGTTTGTTATTCCAATGCGCAGAGCCTATTGGGAATATAGGAACTACACTACATGGCGTCCAACGTTTGGTAAGGCGATAATCTAACGCAAAATAGTAGAGTAACTCAGTCGTGCTTTTTCACACAGACCCCTTTTCCCGTAAAAACTCCAATAGACGTCGGGAGTGGGTGAAAGGTTAATATCCGCCGAAACTTAATAGGAAGAGATTCCTATGTATTAGTTTTCGGTATAGTCCACGTTGAAGGATATAGTGTTCCAAAATATTGTGCACCTAATCTTTGTTTCCTCAAAACTTGCTCTGCAAGAAACTTTCATTAAACAATATCAAATCACAGCGACAACAACGAAACCGGTGAAGCCGCAGTAGATGCGAATCAACCGGGTGCAGACCTTACAGGGTTTAATGAAGATAACGACCCGGATGCAATAATCATCCCGGTCAATATAAGAAAAACCAGAACTATAAAACTTATAGAAAATGAAGTAACATCAAGAGATGGTACAGTCGTATTTGTGGTAGAGGCACACGAATTTCGGCAGACAGAAGTATTCTATTCCTGGATAAATTTTCCAGCAGCGCATGCTGTAACACATGAGTTCCACTACTACAAAATAGCAGAAGCTCCAGCGGAATAATCTCCTTTCAAGGAAGTTGAAATTCCACTAACATACCAAGAGCACCTGCTCTGGTTTAATGGCGCCTAAGACATCAAAATCACATTACCAGGCTCGGTCCACTAGGTAGACCAGGAGCCACATGGCCGGTTCTAGCCAGCTACACACCACATCCCGACGTTAAAAAAATGTCAAGTGAAGAACTCTTAGTTAAAATACCAGAACTAACAAAAGCATATAGAGATTTAGTTCAATTAACATTAGACGATACAACATACCGACTAAAACCCGAACTAATTGAAAATCCTGAAAAGACTTTCATTAAAAATAATCTCAATTCTCAGGGTAATAAACAAACCACTCCCAGAGATAAACAGTTTCAGTCCAGAGGAAGGTCTCCCCAATAAAGAAATGGATCTCTAAAAGGGTGGGGGGGGGGGGAGGGGGGGGGGGGGAGGGTAATCTCCCCAAAGGGAGTCCTCTGAAAAAAGATACAACCTTAGAAATAGGGACAATTTGAGAAAACCTGACAGATATCAAGATATTGATACACGTCTCTCTCGATCTTTTCAGACTTCCTCAAAGAAATCGGAAAGAAGAGGAGGGTCAGAACATAAAGAAGAGCACGTCAAGTCCAAAGACAAGGAACCTGCTCATCAAAGTAAAAAATTACAATTTCCCAGAAAGAAGGTAGCCAGTATTAAAATAAAACATGCCGAGAATCCTGAGGACACAACTGAAAAACGGAGAGTGGGCCCAGACAATGCTAGACAGCGCAGCAGAAGTGACCATAGCTCGCAAGATCCTGATGAATCTTCTGAAGACAGTGGACACGAATGAATACATTCAAGTGGAAACTGCAGATACCCGAGTTAGCGTGCCCCATAAACTATATGAAATAACATTACGTATAGAGGGAGATAAAACTAGGAAAATAAGAGGTATCTTTTGGGAGAATCTATCTAAAGGCTATGATATCCTTCTAGCAGAGAAAGACTGGCCACCAGAGTTTGTCAGGGAGTGCCCACATGGCGAAGAAATGATTATGCCTGCCTTCTCAAATAAAATTCCAATTCATAAAAAATACACACTAGAAAATGGGCAGTGGCCCAAGCCCCTGCATTATATAAAAATCATGTAGGATGGGATGAGGATTCTCCTCACCATAAAATCTAGTTAAAAAATCAACCTACTGCACAGAGGCAGTATCCTGTTAAGCAAGAAGCTAAAAAACAAGTAAAAGAAATTTTAGATCAACTTGAATATCAGGGGGTGATTGAAACATGCACCTCACAAATTACCAATCCTTTGTTTCCTGTCTCCAAACCAGACGACTCATATCGTCTAGTTTTGGACTACAGACACTTAAACTCCTGCTGTAAAACTTTTGCAGTACAAAACTCACACAGTGCAGCACTAATGAAAAACATTGTGCGCAAGAAATATAAAACCACATTAGATATTTCAAATGGTTTCTGCTGTCAAAACATAGCACCTGAAAGCAGATATTTGACTGCTTTCTCCAGCATGGGGACTCAAAAACAATTTTGTCGTCTCCCACAGGGATTCAAGAATAGCCCAGGATTATTTTCAGCCAGGGTACCAGAGTTACTATAAATTTATGCTGATGAGGCATTATCTTATGTCGATGACCTCTATCTTACAGACGATGACCTGGAGACTCACTTGAAAAGAGTGAACACCATAATACTTGGGTTCGCATCTGAAGCATAAATTTTTCACTTTAAAAAATCACGAATTGCCCATCTAACTGTCCTATTTTTAGGATATGAATTATCAAGTGAAGGCAAAAGCCTAGCAGACAACTTCTTAGAGAAGTGTGCAGTACTCCAAGCTCCAAAAACGCTCAAAAACTTACATTCAATTCTAGGTTTCCTGAATTTTGGAAGAACATACATTTTAAATTATGCAGAGAGGGTTAAACCTCTCTACGAATTATTAAAACCTGATTTTAAACCAATTAATTGGACTCAAAAACACACAGAAATTTTAAGATCATTACAGACAGACATGTTAACTAAAACAAAACTGCAAACACGCGCAAACGAACGCAACCTTGTAATCCGAGTCATCCCAGGAAGATGCGGATTCACATACCTGACCTCTAATGAGGGAGAAACTGTACCAATAGCTTACAAATCACACTTGTACACACAAGCTGAAATGAAATTCAGTTCTACTGAAAAAATTCTAACTGCGGTTCAAACTGCTGTAGCAAAAGAAAGAGCCCTATCCCAAGGGAAGAGGATATCTGTTTTAACAGCAGTATCAGCCCTTGAGGCAGTAACAAGACCAGGCATTCCAAATGCTATAGTTCTAGATCCAAAATGGATACAATGGGAAAATTCTCTTGCTACAGAAGAAGTGAAACATGCTTTTGATCTGAAAATGAAAAAACTAGAAGATCTGGAATACGAACATGAATGCCCTCTGTCAGTAGAAATTCTGCCTCTCGAACAGTGCACCTGTGTAATCTACACAGACAGATTTGCACAACACTACGTTGTGGAAAAACAGATTTACAATGCAGCGTGCCCGATTGTTAAAGGTCGCTGGCGCTTAGGTAAATTCAGACCGATGGTCACTAAAACTGAATCACTCAAACTGTACAGCTCAGCGAGCTGAAATAAGATCTCTAAAGATGGCGCTTGAAAATGCCGATTGCGAATTCCCGACACTAATAGTGTGCGATTCGCATTACTGCGTCCGATCTTACAATAATTCCATGCAGACCTGGATAAAAAACGGTTACAAAGATGAGACAGGTGCCACAATAAAGCATAAAAAACTTTGGGAACAAGTAGTTCTTTTGCAGAAAGAACTACAAAAGACTCACGTGGTACATATGCAGAGTCTTCAACGTGATGGCGTTCATAGGCTGACAGAGCCACAGCGGCAGCCGATCACTCGGCTTCCGTAGCTACAAAAAAGCATGTGAAAAAACAAATAGATGGCGAAACGCTGCTTGCAGTAAAAGCTTCAATTGAAGGCAATTGTTCTGCGTTACATCTAAACTATCCACTTGGCAATACACACATAATTGATGTGAACTCCTTTTCGTTTGCTCAAATCCCTGGAGTTGGGGATAGAGTAATTCGAAACACGAACCGGAGAGTCTTCTTGATACAAGAAGCACACATGGGATTGGGTCTGAGGCACCAAGAGATCCTGAAATCTCTGATAGAATTACAATCAAAATACTGGTGGCCGGGGATGAGCGTAGAAATTTATAACTTTGCAATGAATTGTCAGGACTGCAACAGAGATCGCAGTTATGAACCGGACCAGACACCAGCCAGACACCTCCATTAGACAGCATCAGGCTATCTATGCGCAGACATCCAGACGGAAAAATGCGATCCCATATTTATTAAGACTTGATTCATTTAGATGAGACCCCCAGCGCTCGGCTGACGCCAGAAAATGCTGTTATAAAAGATTTGCGAGTCTTTATCGGCACATACGCAATTGGCATGCTACATTCCGACCAGGGTCCTGTGTTTAGCTCTTGGGCTTACAAGGAGGCCATGGCCGGCATTGGCATTGCACTGTGGTATTCTAGTCCATTCCATCCCGAGGGAAATGCAGGAGTGGAGAGAAAAAATCGTGACATAAAGCAATCTATAACAGCGAGGGTATTAGGTTCGGGTGACGGGTGGGTCAAACATCTAATAAGTGTCCAACGTAGTCTTAATAACATGCCAAGAAATTCTCTAGGAGGTATCAGTCCGTACAAATTTTTATTTTGTACTAGAATGATCATCCAGGACTTGGATTGTCAGACTTCAGTGGTGAAACAAAAAACCTTTGATATCAAAGATCGTTTGGCTGTTTTACAGGACTTAAATGAAACAAGAAAAAGTCTGAGTAACGAAAAGCTAAAGCCAACAACCACTGAAGAAAAACCACCTGTCCCAGCAAGACCTGTCTGGATTCCAAAGATTGGGGATCTGGTCAGAGAAAAGATCGCGGTGAAGAAGGAATTTGGGCCTTCTTACAGAAAAGCAGTACCTGTCTTAGCTGTCAGCGGAACAAGATCAGTTGTACTACCGCCCCTTGCTGGTAAAAAGGAGAACCGAGTTGTATCCATCGACCTGGTGAAACCACAACCATGTGGCCGATAATAAGTAGTAGGCCCAGTGGACTCCAAAGAAATAGCAGAAGACCAAATCTTGCTACAATCCAAGAGGTTTAAACTGAGAGACTAATCACATTTGATAAACCTGCAGTGATTAAAAAGGACTATGCAACAAAGCCATGGAACTTGTGCCTCTTGAAACCCAAATTGCAACAGTTCATCAAGAAACACCAGTTTACAACGATGTAGCCTCGGACTATACAAATGTAACAAAAGAAAATCCAAAGATCAATGGAAATCCGGAAGCAATCCCACCAATTGACAGAACTGCATCTGGCTACTTTATCAACTTTGATGACTTTTCTGATGATCCAAGTGAACATGGAGACAAGCCAGCAACAAAAACTTTTAAAAAGAAAATCACAGAGCTTTCCTCAACTGAGAGAAACATATCTAACATCACCATGGATTAAATTATGGATTGTGTGAGGTGTACTTTTCCTCCTTCTGTGGCTCATCTTGGTTTTAAGTTTGGGTAGATTTATTGATGGAAAATATAGTACAATGGACACAGCAAGTCAGAACATCAACTTAGTCCTGAAACCACACAGATCCTATTACATCGAAAAAAGAGAACTATCATCAGTGAACATCACAGCCATCCCTATACCTGGTGGTATAGCATGGGACAGAACTGACTATGAAATCTATGGCCCGGTTGAGCTCTTGAAATATCCACACCAATTTAGGATTTCCTTAAGTGACTTTGTATCACCTAGTACCTTCTCTGATGATTGGGACTTTGAAAATATTAATAATATGATGTCAGATTTAGAAATGTCAGCAAAATTTACAGAACATGAATATTTACAGGGTTCGTCGAATTATGAGGAAATGTATTGTTACAATCACTTTCGGCATCATTATCTGCATAAGTCTGCAAATCCTAGAAATGTTTTCAGTTATAATCAATGGGAACATTGTCCAACTCCGCCAAAAGGCAGTTCGAAAATATTTTATGAGAAATTTTCATACTTCTCAGGGTTTAATTACACTAATCCAGAAACGTTTTATTTCAAAATGGTAAATAAGACAGGAGTAAAAGCATGTTGACAAATACTAAACTGATTTATTCGGAAAAATTTTATGAAAAAATGTCTACATTTGGTTTTGAATTTTGGAAAAACAACATTGAGACAAAAACCATCTGGGGTAAAAAAGAATGGCGGGTACAGGGTCTAGAATCATTGTTTAGAGCCTGCATGATCCCAGAACAAATAATGTTCCTGAATGACACAATTCAACAAACAACCTGTCTTAGTTTAACCAAGATAAAAGACTTACACAACCCGTCTATACCAAAGCCTATGCCTGATAGAAATACCACTACAGATGAGGGGTTAGACGTGTCCTATATTTTAAAACAAAACCGAACACTTCCTGATTTGAACAAATGGTTGATCTGGCTCACAGACACAAATAACTGTCAAGATAGATTCCTGAATAAAATACAGGGGTTCAAACAGAACAGGCCAGACCCAAGATATTCCCAGAGACAACATCCAGGGATAATTACAATATACAGTGTAGGAAAACTATGCCTTGACTGGCTACAGAAATCCACACTTCCCGAAATTAAGCGACACTTAACTTTACTTAAAGAAGGTGCTGACTTGCGAGATTTCATAATGGGACCTCGCAAACAGCGTCAAAAAAGTTTCATATACGCCGGTATATACGCAGCTTACAATGAAGCTTGGAAGGTAACACAAATTGAAACTGCAGAAAAAATACGAGAAATTGATCGTATTGTTTTGGAAAAATCCCTTTCTGTAGTGGACAATGGGTTAACGACTCTGTCCTCCAGAATTTATTCACTGGACAGCATTGTATCATCTGCTATTGATATAATAGGACAGGATATGATAATGTTACAACATGGTCAATCCCAATTGAGTTCTATTGTACAGCTAGGCTGGACGTTACAAAACCTCCGTTCAGGCCACGTGCCATGGCGTCTAATCAACATAATGTCATTATTTTCTATCTTTAACCTTACTGATAGACAAATCTCGTTGGCACAAAAAGGAGCAGATTATACGGTGCTGAGCATTGAAAAACTAGAAAGATTACCATTGACAATGTCAGAAAGACCTGTCATTGAATGGATAATACATGGCACCATTACAATCCCGATAACAACTTTTCAGTTTCAATACTGTCAAAAATATATACCAGTAGGCCTGTATGAAAGGTTGGGTAAAGGATACATCAAATCAACCTGGAATTTACCTTTTACACAAATGTTATAGTGAAGGGAAAAAAGAGGTATTTCTTAGTGGTAACAATTGTAAAAAATCACTAAGCGGTACACTTCTGTGTCAAGGTATTAACTTGCATGGAGCCTGCGAAGGTTCATCAAACAACCTTTCATGTCATCTGCACGGCACCCCTGCTACACAGATAGAGCCCTTTTTCAGACAACTTTCCAACGGTAGCTACGTTATAATAAGTGACCACAGCTGTTGTGGCATGCTGCCAGGAAAAGCCTATCTCGTGAGCGTCACTTCCAAGGTCATTTGTTGTATGCAAGTATTGTATCCAAACAGCAATCCAGACATGGAGACAGCATTATGGCCTTCTGTGAATATCTCTTCTGTTCGAATTGATACTTTAAGCAGAATGAAGTCTATTCTTTTACAAACAACTGTGCCTTTAACCTCGCCCAAAGAAACGTATGACCTGCAAGTTGCAAGGACAGCGGCAGAGATACATACCCTATTATCGACAAATTGCCCCGTGCATTTCGTAGAAATGTGAAGCCAAATCTTAAACATGTCAGATACCAGTGGCATCGCACATGTATTTAAGACAATTTTTTCGGGACTGTTGGCATCCTTTGAAACAGTTCTGGGCATCTACCCGAATTTTGTGCATTCTCTTTTCGGTGGCCTGCCTCTTATTTTGGGACTCGTAGCACAAATTTTATTTTTGTTCCTTCTGCTCCGGTATGGCAAGCCAAGTCACAGACAAAACTCAGGCTACGATGGAAGAAACGATCCTAGCAATAAGATACAGAGACCGTATCACTAAGGTCCTCTGATTGGCCCGGCTAACAGATCTGAATACTACCTGGTTTCTTTCATTCAGACCGATCTGGCAAAATTGCATCTTACCTGTGCTACGATGTCTGCTATGCGGAGAAGAATGCGTGTTGGACGTCTGTCTTACACTACCATCAGCAGTACCAATGGATATCGACGCTTTTCTTTGTCCAGTAACGACTCATGCAACGTGTTGTCCCCAGCGGCTACCGATTCTGATGACGGCATTCATTGAGACTTCACCATTACGATTAGGTGGCGGTGAAGTACGAGATAAAAGCGGCACCACACAGGTACAACCTTCTGTGAACATTGCTGATCTGAACACCGATGATGGCAATCCATCGCATATATGCACTATTTATGATTTTTCAGCGTTGGACCAACTTTCACCTACTGTTGTAGACACATTTTTTGCCGGTCTAGCTGAGGTAATGTTCTCTCCTAACAACGAGAATAACATTTAAAATAGCGAGCACACAGCGTTCCCTGAACTCTGAATTCAGCCTTGAGTTTTTATAAACAGCACTGCTGAAAACATTTGGAACTATTTTTCCCATGAAAGCGAAATGATTTTTTCCCAATTTCCAAAATATTTACTTTTTTTTTGGCACATGATACTCTGCTTAAAGTAGAACTATTCTTAGAGAACAGAACTTCTATTCTTAGAGACTCTAGAGACAATATTTTTTAAATCAGCCTCACGCACATGTACGAACTTGTATGAATATGTGATGAAATGGTCCCGACCTTTTTTTCTGTATTAAGAGCCATTTCATGAATGTAAATTTCTTGATTCATTCAGTCAACATTCTAAATGTACAAAATTTTATCTGAATGATTCCACTGCTTAAAGCGTACAGTATAATACTCATTTTCGTGTATCTATACCATTTCAAATGCATTTGATGTATTTTGGGGTGGGCTGGAAAACACATGCATACTTATATGTTTATATATTGCTTAGTATTTAGTAATGATGGACATTATACGTGGAGTGGGTGTTGTGAACGTATCTAGGACCCTAATTAAATATTCCCGATTTATGCCCTTATGTGGTTATAACAAATCATATCCTTATAAAGGCATAAGAATCATATCCATATTTAGTAATAGCCAATGCAGTCCAAATACGGCAAGGCTACTTCCCTTGACTCCTAGAAAGTACAACAGTTCTTTAAACAAACCAAACCTCCAGCAACCTGGGAATTCCCCATGCTTTTGTTTTGATTTGTCCTAGAACTCCTGCGAGCCCTGAAAGAACTGCCAGTTCTTAGTGACATCTTTTATTGACGTCTTATGTCCAACCTTACGTCCAACACGGCACCTTCCAGGTATAAATATACCAGTGTTTGCCTTAAGCAACACACAGTGGTTTGGAGCAGAGCGGCTATCTACTATCCGAAGCCCAGCTGATGCAAGTGCCAAGGAAGCCGTCCCTCCCATTTGACGCACTGAGAAAGACGCTGTCTTTTTCTCCTGCGGAGAAAATCCAGCTCCAGTGTTTCCAGTCACCCTTGCGGGTTACTGGGAGATCGAGTCCTGAGAACGAGATACAAGACCTCCTTCATTATAAAACTAAGGTACGGAGCTGATTAGACCCGTAGAGAATTCTTGATTCAGATTCTTGGCAAAACTAACTTAACTTAAACTGCAACTCCCTTACTCCTTCCCACGTACTAGGCTTAGGTTAGGTACACTGGGGTAGGCGTATTTAGAAGCACCAGTTGAGTACGTTTAGTCAACTTTTATCATTGTATGTAATTGTATATATTTTATCCATTTTAAGTATTATATGGCTCAGAAACCATATCAATGCTTTTACAGTATTATTTCATAATTCTCCTTTTACTGTACGCACTTTACTTTATAACAAGTATTGCAATTGTGGCAATTCATTTCTCTTGCATGAGAAAGAAGACTGCTCAATAAATAACACCTTTTATTGAAAACGCCTGTCTCTTTATTTCTCTGCACTCTGGTGAAACTAAGTATGCACGGTTGACTGAGTGAAATAGATATCTATTGTTTTCACACGACTCTGGAGATATACTCCTTATTCTGGGGGAGCAAAGTTGTCATGTTTATGCGGTTGTCAGAAGCTAATCCCTTCTTGTCTAATCAGGGAAGTTAACTCCTCCATGTTCATTCGAGAAAGTTTCTAGTGACCTCTGAGCTAGCTGGCATACCTAATTAAGTCTAACATATTCAGTAGAGACCTAGTCGACCTCAGTCCTATGTCTAAACTGCCATTTATGTTATTCCAATGCGCAGAGCCTATTAGGAAAATAGGAACTACACTACACCCCCATGGTCGCCAGAAAGACAGGGCGGTGAAGACAGGAACTGCCACAGGCGGGATAGTGTGGAGCTATGCCACTGAAAATTGGCCCACTATTTTAATAAAAACACTAATGTGCAGCTAGGTGAATTGGCATAGCTACATTTTATTGCAAACAAAACAGGTGATGGACCGAATGTGGATCAATGTCACACATTCAACCCAGTCCAAAGATCTGGGCCCAAATCCATCGTTTTTTTGCACTCCACACCACCCTGGGTTAGACAATGGCGATATGCAAATCAGCTCTGACCCTGTGCCCCATGGGAACAGTCCAGTCCAAACTACAAAAGCCATGTCCTTCCCAGAACGGAATCAAGCATCCGAGGACCGGACCATTTGTGATGGAATGGATGTCTGGGAGTATGTCTGTGGTGTATGCGTGGCTCTTTACCTGGTGTGCACATTTAAATTGATTTCATGTTTTGCATAAATTTGAAGAAATAAGGACAATTTGATTGTGCTGTAAAATGTTGTAGCCATTGTGTAAAATGTATATATTTTTTATAATTGATGAATTTGAAAAATATGATATAAAAAAGGAGTAAAAAAAGATTTTTTAACTGCTAAAATGAAATAAAATGAAAAAAACTTTTCATCTTGTGTAGACATTGTTGGTATATGCCCTATAATTGAGAGGTAACTCCTATGGTTTCAGTAATTATAGGTCAAGAGGGAGCTCTTTTCTTGTTGTTCTTGTTATTGCCTTCCCCTCTACTCCCTGACCTGAAAGCAATTCCCAGAGGGGGTCCCCTTTCCTTACTTATTGACTGGCAGCCTGTGACCTACCCTTTCATTACTCTCATATCTTTATTGCGCCAAGCCATATACATTCCTGCAGCTTTCCAAAATGAAATCTCTGTAATGCTGACCTGATGAGCAAAATCCTTGATTGAGCTGTCTCAGAGTCTCCCCATTAGAGGGAGCATCTATCAGATGTGTTCCCACCATTCCCAGTAAGCCATACAGTGCGTGTAGCAGATTCTTCACTTTCTTTTGACTCTCCGAGCCATACTTAGATGTTTCCCCACTGACGCCAGCCTTGAGAGTGTCCTAGACTACATGAATGCTGGTGCCTTAAGTGTTCTTCAATAAACCTGGGAATTCACAGCTTCATGTGCTGTACATAGCCTTCCTCGCTGAGTAAAGCCCTATTAAATGTTCAGCGTGCAGGTAGAGATTTAATCCGGATATTTATTTCCAGCACCAAAGGGTTGTGATCGGACATAACTGTGGGGTATTTGTATATTATACATCCCTGCAGCAGCTCCTGTGACACAAAGAAATTGTCCAATCTAACATGTATTTCATGTGGAGCAGAAAAATATGTGAAACCCATGTCATTAGATTTTTGCTTTGCCCAGACATCCGTCAGCCCATGAAGAAGCCATAACAGTGCCAAAGACTTAAAGACTTTGGGTGTGCGACCTTAATACATCACCCCTGTTTGATTAGAAGTTTGACGGTTCATATTGATATTGAAATCCTCGCAGATAATAAGTAGAAGGGGCCACCCCACTAATTCCACATTCAGCCATTCAAACATTACTGGACCATCAAGACCTGCGCCGTAAACCGAGCATAGTGTAAACATGTTACTATCTAGACAACATTGAGTGATTACCCATCGTCCCATTTTATCGGAACTAGATCGAGAAAACCTAGTTAGTCCTTTCTGTGCCATTACTGCCAGCCCTCTTGTCCTTGTGTCCTGCATAGTAATGGAAATCAATTGGTAACCTGTTGACTCCAAAACCTCCTGTTTACTGGCTTCGATATGTGTTTCCTGAAGGCAGATGATAAAGGCCTTCAAGAATTGGACATCCAAACGGACTCTCCGCCTCTGTTTGGGATTATTTAATCCACAGGTATTAATTGAAGCTATTCTGAGTTTACCCATTAGTAGATGAAAGAGGTTCAAGCAACATGTGGCATAGCTATACCAATTGACTTATATTTCTTACCACAATTATCACAAAAGCCCGCTCATTTATTTTCTTTTGGATCCCTCCCTCCCCAACCTCCAAAACCCACTCAAAAAGGCAAAAAAGGTTCATAGACCCATGTGACGCCTCCTGCATTCCGCTGTGCCCTGGCCGCTCCCCGCCTAAGTTTAAACAAAAAAGAAGAGAAAAGGACCCAACAAAGATGAAGAGATAATCCTAATGAAACATGTGTCCCCCAAACATTCTGTATGCAGAAAAGGCATAAAAAGCAACAAGCTTTGTCCTTATATTGTTCTGTTATCCACATGAAAGTTCCTGCATATACTCCTGAGCTTGTATCTCTGAAGGAAATACCCTGGTTGTGCCTTTACAGATGACCTTGAGTCGGGCAGGATTCATTAAAAAGACCTTGCAGCCCAGTTTCTGGAGGGGAGTGATTAGCTGGTGGAGCCTCCATCTTCTTTCCACCGGAGTGTGACAGAAATCCAGTTGCACAAAAAAGGAGTGTCCCTCGGCTACTTGCCTTGCATCGGGTCTGGCTTTTTCAAATATTGCCTGGCGTAGGAAGAAATTTCCACAGAATGAGAATAGCTCTGGGTTTCTCGTTTTGTCCTGCTCTCTTTTTCATCATCAGAGGAAATCTATGCACCCTCTGAACCTCTGATTCCCAATTCTAGTGTGCAAGTTCTGGGAAAGCCCCCTTAAATAGTCTTAGAGCAAATCCGCGTATATCATATACCTTGCCGCGTTTTCCTCGATGCCTAAAAGTCGCCGGTTATTTCTCAGTTGCCTGTTTTCAAAATCCTCCAGTTTCCAGAGTACATCGGTCATTCTGGCTTCACTTGCCGCAATGTTTTCCTGTGTTCTCAGCCCTAGCCTCAAGCCCCACAATACGCTCCTCTAGAACAGTAGTGCGCAGCGAGATTTCTGAGCCAGCTTTGTTAACTTTGTGAATGGCCCCCTGGAGTTTCTTCGTCGCCATGTGAACCCTCTTGTGCTCATGGCAGGCTTTTGTCTGAATCTGTTTAAGCGTAGAATAAACTAATCCCATAGATGGAGGAGATTCCGTCTTACTTTTGGACTCAACGGAAAATTTGGGAGCGTTGAGTTGGACACTATTCTCGTCTTCCTCCTCGGTTTCTATCCCAAAATGGGTGGTGGAATAGTCCCATGTTAGCTGGCTTGTCTGGTTATAATCAGAATTTAAGCCCTTATCTACCTGCACCTCTGGGGCTTCTCCTTTTAGTGTGATTAGGTACGCGCCTTTGAGTATCGGGCCTCAGGGAGGGCTGCCACTATCCTAACCTGTGATTTCAGGATCTGTACCCTCGACTTCACTGGTGTCGGTGAATTCGGGTTCATCTGTCAAGGAATATCATTTCTCCATCTGGAGTCCTTGTGGTCTTGCCGCACATATGGGCAATTACAGCAGTATTGGGATCAAGTGAGCTCATCACGCTTTGCACTTCTGATATAGTAGTAATTACTTGGGCGCAATTCTTATCCTCCTTCCTTATCTCAGTATCAATACTTGACTCAATAGTAGTAGTGCTTATGTTAGACAAGTTTCTTACAGGCATTTCTGTTAGTATTATCCCAGGGGGGGGGGCGGTTTTACTGTTATTGACTGTCTGCCAGCCATGCTCCCTTCAATATTTTCTAGATCTTTACTGCCTTTCAGTGTCTTACATTAGTTTTACCTTTGTTTGGTGCTTTTGCATATGTGCCGCTGGCCCCACGGCCGGAGAACATCCTGGGAACTGTCTGCTGTTTAGACCTGGTTGCCGAGTCGACAGGAAGCCGCTCTCCTCTGTGTGCCCAGCTGTCTATCTCCTTCCCCTCCAGGCTGACCGTGTGACCAGCGTCTCTGCTCTTTTCCACAATTGTCTTCCGGATTGCCGGGATCCCTTTTGCTCCAGCCGCTGAGTCTTCCTTCGGTGGCAGCTTCGTTTTTGGGGGCATATGGATATGCTTTAGACTTACCGCGTTCCTCAGTGTGAAAGTCCGAGTCCGCAGAGCACTCCAGGGCCACAGGTATGCTTTCCGCTTTATTCTGAGAACGCCCAGGAAAAGTTATTTTACTGTCTGGGCTAACAGAGCTCCGATTCTCTGCTCTGGCTTCATCCGGTGTTTGTATTTCTCTTAGGATGTATTGGAAGTATTGTTCATGCATTTAAACGATTTCCCAATACCACAGTCATTTTTTATCAATTGAGGATTCAATTCTTATTAATTATCTCCATGGTAAGAGGGCAACTCTCTCAGCGGTCACGTAGCCACCATCTTGCCTTTACTGCCACCTCAGAGCAATGTACTTGGTGATGTGCATATAACAAATATTTACTGAAACTAGATTTCCAAATATTATTGTTTGTACTCTATATAGTTTTATCGATTAAAATTACAGTTCACTGGGAGATTTTGAGGCCATTTCAATATAAAATCTGCTGATTTCAAGTGACCGTGTGCTACCACTTCATGCTTTAGTTATGTATTTATTAAGAGTGATAGGTTTTAAACATGATTTGAGAAACATGCCTGTCCCCACCGTGAAGACAATGCTGTTAATAAACTAAAAGGCACATCAGGTCGTGTGTATCCTATATGTTGCTAGATTTGTATAAATATGGAGCAAAGGTTAGTCAATTTAATCAAACAAAAGAGGATTTTTTGTACAGTAGACATGCTGAACTAGTATATTTGAAGGTGCTTTCACATGTGATGATAAAGAAAATTACGGCTCAGTGAATTAAAATGTTTGCCTAGGATCACATAATTTGAGTCAAGAGCATTGTGATTAGGTCAAGTAGATTATTTAAGTCGCTAGTCATGCAGGTCTAGTAATATTTGTATGATTTTTCGATACCTGTAGTCTGCTTC
This sequence comes from Lissotriton vulgaris, assembly GCF_964263255.1. Taxonomy (NCBI): domain Eukaryota; kingdom Metazoa; phylum Chordata; class Amphibia; order Caudata; family Salamandridae; genus Lissotriton; species Lissotriton vulgaris. The sequence continues at coordinate 530,000,263 of NC_141691.1, read as the reverse complement.
AGGGATGACCGATACCTGTAGTCTGCTACAGGGATGACTTGTGAATCATACTTTTCATGTGATGGGTCATCACTCAAATTGCGTACACATTTCATCCTGCCAGAGGGCCAGGCTCATCCTGTTGAAATTCACTTTTTTACATCATGTATCCTGCGATCTTATGTTTTTTAATATTCATTGTAAATGTCTGTTTAATTATTTGGAACATTTTGTTCCCTCCCCACACTCACAAAGATTTTAAACAAATGTCAAACTGGAATAAATGAAGAATCCAAATGTATTCTTTCACCTTTACTCCTCCTTGCAGATTTTTGACTTTTTTTTAATTAATGTTGAAGTAATATTCTAGAAGTGCCTATCCTTTTGTCTCATCTTAATCTAATAGAAAGCATAAGCTCAACACAACCCATTTACTATCGTTGTGTTATTGTTGGAGTTCCCATTATGTCTTTTTGTCTTTTAGATTTTGATCCTGCTCTCGGAATGATGACTGGAATCCCTCCCATCAATCCCATGATGCCGGGCCTTGGGATTGTACCCCCACCGATTCCTCCTGACATGCCGGTGGTGAAGGAGATTATACACTGTAAAAGCTGCACGCTCTTCCCACCCAATCCAAGTAAGATTCTTCTGACATGTTGATGCTGGGTATGTCTAGGGGTAACACATGTCGTGAACTGCCAGCATGTCTCTGCAGAAAGGCGCTCCACAGTCATGTGGATTATGTCAAGCTTAATTGTTTAGAAAGCATGTTAAGTGAATGGTCACCTAGAGGTGTCCTGGTGCTGAACATAAGATAAACCAAGTCAAGATCTGTTAAGTAAAGGCTTGGGGCTGAGTTCTGTACAAATTTAAAGATAGTTCAAAATAAGTTGCATCTTCAGCGTAAGCTCATTAAGGCAAGCTTCATTCAAGAGTTAGGTAGGAGAATAAATAAGACCCACTGAAGAATGGTGCAGGGAACTGGACTGTATGACGGAATCACGCTTGCGTTTGCATGCATGCCTTCAGAACGTGTGATTAGAATGTCGTTACAACGTGTTCCTTCAGCACACAAGATGTTATAACGACTTGCCTTAGGGGTGCGCTGGACTTTGGATTAGTATAAATTACTCATCCAACTCCAGTCTGCAACAGTAGGGACCAATGTGCCCCCTTAAAGCAAGTCGTTATAATGAATTGTGTGCTGAACGAATGTGTGGTATTGACGCGTTCGTTCTATTGCCGGCGCTGTAAAGGCACAGCGTGATTCCAGCTACGTTCCAAAGGACGTTTCCCATCCTAGATTTATGTCAACACAGAGAGTTAAAGATTTTACTCCCATTTGTAGTTACTGCTCTCTGGTTCGCTCTTTCTCCCCTTATTACCATGTGTGATTGGGCTCCAGCTTTACCGATAATTTCTCAAAACTATTCTGGGTACGGACAACACACTCCCATTCTAAACGGACAAATCAGTTAGAGCGCTGTGCAGACATTCAGCACAGCACTCTTGTACAGGGGCGTCTCACCATTTTCACATCACCATTTCTAATCACACACCACATACAGCACTAATGGAGGCAAGGAGCTTTTGATTCAAGGGAGTTATTTTTGGACAACAGCTCTTTTGATAGATGGATATACATGACTATTATCAAATCTGAGACACACTGTTAGGTACCATTTTAGAAGAGAACTTTCACACCTATTACTTTTGGCCAATTTCTTTGGGTAAATGTGATGCAAAATGCACCATTTTGTATGCTAAATTAAAAAAAAAAGTCTTGGTGCCAGAACCTAGCCTTTCATCTCCAAACCTTGCTGATCACAATAGGCCCCCTCACTGAAAGAAATTCAGGAACATTGATTAAGTCCAACACTTTCAAATTCTACCAGCCGCCTCTAGCTTTACTTTCATTTCTAAAAGTGCAGCTTAAACCATGGAAGAACCGCATGTACCTTCAAAGACCACAAGGTAACCTCTAAACGTGCACCTTACAGCCTTCTGAGGAAAATCTGTCCTTCTAATGAGTAAAGCTCTGAAATAGAATTGTGAGGAATTAGTGTAAAGAGGTACTGAGTGGAAGTGGATAGGGCCTTAAATACTAATGTTTGGAGATTTTTTTTCCCCAGAGAGATGAATTTTGTGGGGAAAGTAATAGGTTTTAGTACTCTGGATATTGTGTATGGATAAACTGCTGCCCGTTATTAATATTTTGTTACGAATGTCAGTCCCCAGAGTTTTGGTCGAGTAGAAACTGTTTTCTGGTTATTGTACAGCTAAATTGTAGTATAATATTTTAGTAATTGATAGAACATGTTTTTTAATAATCAGAGCTGTTTTATTGTTGAGCAATGACAGGGAAATACGAAATGTTTCGATAATATAGTATTAAATCAGTTTAGATTCTAATGGATCCCAAACACAAACTCCTCCCACGAATTATTTGAAAGAGATGAACAGGCTATTACACAAACAAATGGCTCTATCTTTTGCGAATATTCGCCTTCTCTCCAATACCTCAGTTTGCCTCGGAGCCTGAACTCTCTGAAGACCCTACTTGTGTTTGAATCAATCACCTAATTTGACATTGTTCTCTCCTTAGCGTCCAACCGAACTAATTTTTGTAAATGTTGTGAATTGTGGAAATAACTGCCTTTTACACATTGTTAAAAACGGTACTTTCTTCAGCGTGAGCTTGCTAATCAATGACTCTGTAATGCACTTCGACGACGCTCGAGTCGGGTACGCGTTATATAAAACCACTTTCAAATAAAAAATGTAAAAAACATAGCATTTTGGACCCCTTTCAAAACCACATTAGTGATCATTGTGCCAAACTGTAGTCTAATTCCCGAGATTCACCAATTCCTGTATCTAGACGCTACAAATTAATAAATATTTATTAGTGAAAGCTTCAGATACTGGCAGTATATTTTGACCGTATATTTTATATCTAATTTAAAGCTTTCATTAAATCAACAGTGCATTTAAGAACTAATCAATGCAATTAGTTTTCATTTTTATGTGTTAAAGTATACATTTACTTTTGTATACCACCTAAATGCTGAGCATTCCACACAGTTATTATATTGTGAAAATACTTAAAAAATATGTCAATATTTAACAAGCATCTTGTTATACTAGAACGCCGTAGAGAAACCGAAGGATTCGTTTTACTTAACACAACGAAAATGCATGAATTTCGTGCACTAATTTAAACACACATGCACTAGTTGTGGTCTTCAGTCTGCCTCATGTTGGTCTGTGCTGAGTGATTAGAAGGGTTGAGGCAGACGAAGGCTCTGATGAGGGTGTTGGGAAACGCTTCCTAAATGTTGAAAGATAGTTCTGTAGTAGGGGATCTCTGTGTATAGTCATAATCTAGTGAATAGTCCCGCCCATGTGCGTGGACCCAGGAGCAATCAAAAATAATCTCTTAAGGTGTCGAAAAATGCAGAACTGCACAGACACTTAAGAGAGAATTAAAGACAGATAATGCAGCCTATATAACCAGGCTACACTGTCCAGTACTTCAACAAGAAATTCCACCAAAAATCCACAAACCGCAAAATCTGTCCAGATTTCCCTTGCTTTAGCAGCAAAAACACTCTGGAATGATAGAGAGGAAGACATGGACAGACAAGCCCCATAGGCTGCCATTATGTGGCTCAGAACAGGATACTGTGCCTTTAAGAGAACTTTCCAGAACTTCACAGTATCCCAGAATGCACTGCAGGTCCCTTTTACTTTCAGTTCTTTTTTCCGGCTCCTGCAAGCAGGACCCTGGAGCATTGAGCTCTCCCTTTTCAAGGGTTTATTGGTGATTTTTCACTTTTATGTCAAGTTGAGTGCTTTCTAAAGTACTTTGGTGCTTTTCTTCTTGGTTTTTGCACCCTTTTGATGTCAAATATGCCTGCATTATTTGACAAATGTCCGGAGTGCTCCAGGAAGAAGGCCAAATCAGATCCTCATGAGGTGTGTATCCTCTGCCTTTCCTTTTCCCATGTCCCAGAGGAGAGTGTGATTTGTCAGGGCTTCTCTGGCAGGACCCTGAAGGACAGAAAGATCAGGCTTCAGGGCCTTGAAGAAAGAAGGCTGAAGGTGCAAGGTGGGTCTGGAGGGGCTTCCTCTGCCCGTGCTGAGGCCTCTGGGGGGCTCCCCAGGGGCAGGAAGACCAGCGAGCGTCCCCATTCTCCGTCTGGGTCGATTGCACTGACTACAGTGTCGAGAGGGATGACTACAGTCTGTTCCCCGTCGTCTGGGGCGAAGCGACGTTGTGAGAAGTTGGCCTGGTATATAATGCTCACTAATTCTAGTGATCACTTTGTACCATGCCAAGCAACCCTTATGATGATGGTTGTAATTCAACCTTGTAGACCAGTTATCCTAGTGGTAACGTGGACAAAGCAGTCTTAGGCTAAACTCTGAAAGGCATGTGAAGCCAGCTGTTATACCATACACAACCCCCTTGAATACCAAATGAAAGGGACACCACACAGATATATATTGAAAATATATATTGATTTATTAACTATTAAAATCCCCTGGACTCTTTATGAGCACAGAAGCACAAGCGTTAAATCACAAGACAGTTTAAAATACACAAAAGTTGCACAATATGGATGAGCCCTAGGGGCCACCTAAACCATATACTAAATAAGTGGTATAAGAGATACCTAAAGGAAAGTGAAGAGGCCTAGGGCCTTGGGAATCGCTGGAGCTATTCGAGACTGGAGTTAACTAAGTCGGGAAAGGCCCACGGGACTCGGGTGCAGTGTTCAAAGTGCACGCACTTCTCAATACAAAGTCTATGGTGCGTAAAAAGCACAAAGTTAGAAAGTTAGGAACCTTCCGAGTGACCTACGGAGCTGAAACTTAAAACACAGGCCCTTGGGATGTGTACCAGTGCAGGAGCACCGGCGGAGCTGAGTTACCTCACCCACAGGAAGCGGGTGCACAGGGTCGAAGATGTGTCGGGTTTCGTCACGCTGGTCGATGGTGCTTGGAGCTGAAGAGGCTGCAGGCGGCTCGATGAGAAGAGTTCCGGTGGATCCAAGGGTGGATCTGAAGAGTTGAAGACCTGAAAGCAGAGGGGACAGTGTTCAAAGTCACTAGCCAGTGACTGCCGTGGAACCAGAGTGGAACCAGGCGATGTCGGGTGCAAACAGGCGTTGTCGGGTAGCTTCTTTCTGCAGCCACGTGGATACCCGGGGTCGAGGACGTCCAGGAGTCGGTCACGAGCTGTCCCACGTAGGCTTCTCGCTGTTGGCGGTGTCGGCGACCTGATCGGAGCAAACAGGCCTTGGCAAATACAAGCCACGCAGAAGTTGAAAGATGCTGTTCACTCGGACCAGCAAGGTCAGAGCGGGTGCTCCTTTTCACAGGAGCTGGGGTAGGTCTGGAGCAACCAGACCTGCTGTTTAAATCTTCGGGTTCGTCGCCAAGATGGCCGCTGGCCGCGTGGCTAGTGGCCGGGATGGCGCGTCGAGTGGCACAATGCAAAAGGGCCCCACGCAGATCGTGGAGATGCTGGGGGGCTGATCTTCGGTGCAAGGGCTGCTCGGTGGTGGGGGTTCTCAATCCCCAAAGCACAACGTCGAGGATGCCTCAGAAGCTGCGCAGTCAGCTTTTCGGGTGTCTTTCAAGAGGTCCGGTCCCACGTCACTCGGTGCCTCCACGGGTCCCTTCTTTGCAGGGACTGTGGATCGGGCTCTGAGAGGTCTGGGAATCTGGTTCTTGTCGGGCTCTGGGCTCGGGCTCCGGCGGGAGGCGGCGGCAAAGCAGACGTCGAGTTGCTGGTTGGTACCTGTGTTCACAGGGTGGTCACTCCTTGGCCACAAGGGAGATTCTTCTTCAGTCTTCTGTGCAGCAGAATGTCGAAGTCCAGTCTTCTTCTTAGTTTAAGTTGATTTCGGGATGATCTGCTGTGCAATGGCACTGCTCCCTCTCTTATTCCAATCTGAGGGGTGGATCTCCTGCTAGGTCCCTCCCCTATGGGTGGGACCAGGAAGGGGGGTGGTTACACCCCCTCTCCTTTGTCCAGCTCCTCGCCAGGACTGGGGCTGGAAAGCCCCAGAACCGGTTTGGGCTGGCTTATGCACAGGGACACCTTGTGTGCCCCAGGCATGTCTCAATCTATTCAGCCCTGTCCTACCCAATACACAAAACCCTGTCTGGGGTGGTGCTCGCACCTCCCCAGGCAGGAAACCCTTTGTCCAGGCCCTCCTCGCTGGAAGGACTCCCAGCAGCAGGAGGTCAGACATGTGTCTGTGGTGGCAGCATCCATTTTGTGATGCTGAGGCTCTGGTTAACTTTAACCGGGGTTAAGGCTACACACATGTCGTGTCCCTCTAGAAGGGTGGAATGCTATCCCCATCGCCAGGACTGGCGAGGGGATAGTATTCCAATTCGTATGACACCTTACTCGACATGTTTTGATAAAGCCAAACCAAAGATAGCATATAACCGCGAGGATTATAATGCACTTAAGAGTATATGGTATGGCAATATCCCAGAACAGCTTAGGGATTGGTTCCCGACAGCTGCAGACAGGCTCAGCTCATGCTAGAGCACCGTCTCACATGTAACCATGCACTCTGCCCCCAGGATTGCAGGGGCCTTCCATAGGAATGGCTTACAGGTTAACATGTGTCCAGTTTAAGGTTAGATATAGGGATACTATATCTAAGTAAGAGGCGATTACACCAACTTACCCCAGCTGAGTGATCAGCCAGTTGTGTCAAATCTGGAGGCCAGGCCAGGGGTGGCACAAGACGTGCTGCAGCCCCTGGTAGGCCTTGGATGCACCTATGCCCTGGGTACCTAGGGTACACTGTTACAGGGGCCTATAAGGTGAACCAGTTCCAATTATGTTATGCACCTAGGGTACATGGAGTCCATTTTAAGGAGAGAGCAATCAGCCTGGGGCCCTGAAAAGCAGGATCCCAGGCCAACTAAGTCAAAAACCAGCTAAACACCAGGCAAAAAGTTTGGGGGTAACCATAGTCAGATATCCACCTTCCTACATAACCCCCCCCCAAACGAAAGGAGATAAGGCTATCCTTGACCAGGTAAGCCTATATTGCCTAAGTGGCCATATAAGGAAGTACCAGCTCTGGCTTGGTAACCCCCTGTCTCATGGTCCACTAAGCAATCCCTCACCCTAAGGGTATCTGAGGGTCTCCACCATAGGGAATCTCTACCTGTGGTGTGTCTTTGCAAAGTCAAAGGCTGGTGTTGGGATGGAGTACTGAAGTGAGTTTCCTCTGTAGGGCTCAGCTTCCTCCAATCACTCTCCACCATGTGTGCCTTTCTTTCTCTGACTGAGTTGCACTGTGCTCTCAGGGTCAACCTCTGGCTACCTAAAGCTGGAGGCTGGGTCCCTCTGTTTGGCTTACTGGAGGGACAGTTCAGGTTTGGGCCCTTAGGGTCCCAGGTTTGGCTGTGCCCAACAATATCCATCTGGGGGAGGTCCCTAACTACTTTTAAGGGGGATCCCTCAGGAGTTTTTAAAGTTTTCACCTCACTAGGGCTACTAGTTTCGGTGCCCCTAATCTGTTGATGGGGGTGCTTTATTTGACAGGGGGCCCTTTGGGTCTCACTGTCCTTCTTGTCCTCTGCAGCCCTGGGCTGAGTAAGGCAAGGTAGAGAGGGGCAGGTTACCTGCTCCAGACTGGGTCCCTCCTGAGAAGGGTCCACTGCCATCAGAGGCTCTGTCAGGCCAGGCCTAACAACCTCTGGGTCAGTTCCTTCATCAGGGGTAAGATCAGTTCCCTGAGGAGGCTGATCCTTTCCTAAAGTCTGGTGGGAGGGAGATTTCTCTTCCTCCTCAATGCTCTCTGTTTGGGTGGAGTGATCCATCATTTCAGGCTTCACTACCCATGTATCAGTTTGAGTTTGGGCTGTGGCCATCACAGCCCCACCAACCTTTTCAGGAGGAGACTCAGTTTGGGTATGGGCTGTTACTAGTACAGCCCTGCTACTCTTTTCAGGAGGGAGGTTATCTAAAGATGGGGCTGAGGTTTGCTCAGCCCTCCCAACCTTTTCAGGAAGGACATCTTGGATTGGGGCTGTAGCCATCACAGCCCCACTAACCTTTCCATGGAGATTTACCATTCTAGAATGGGTCTGCTGTTCAACCTCAGCCCAGGCTGAGATTTCCAAATCATTACCCAGTAGGCAATCTACAGGCAAGTTTGCTGACACTGCCACTCTCTTTGGGCCAGTGACACCTCCCCAGCTAAGATTGACTACTGCCATGGGATGATTGGATTCTATGCCATCAATGTTTGTCACCTGATATTTGGCATCAGGTAAAAGTTGCCTTGAGGGGACTAGACATTCAGCCACCATGGTGATGCTAGCCCCTGTGTCTCTGAAGGCCTCAACTTTCAAGCCATTGATGAGGGGTTCCTGTCTATACTTGCTCAAAGTGTTTGGGCAAGCAGTGAAATTGGCAAACCCCATGCCAGTCTCATAGACAAGAGTATCTGAGTTAGGGGACCTGGATAGGCCAGAGTCCACCTGTCCTCCAAAAGTAAACCCACCCAAATTCTTGGGGGTGCTCCCACCACCTGGGGGACCACTGCTAACAGTGACAGGAGGTGTTGGAGCCTTACCTGGAGGTATATTCTCCTTATTGCCATTCTTGGGACAACAGCTATCTGTTTTGTAATGCCCCACCTGTTTACAGGTATGACAATAAGGCTTTTTCTGGGATGTAGAAGTGTCTTGGGACCCACCCCCATTCTTGGAGTTTTGGGGCCCTGGGGAAGTCTTTTCCTTACTTTTATCCCCACCCTTCTCTTGAGGCTTGGTAGTCTCTTTCTTTTGGTCACCACCCTGGTTCTTAGGCCTGATCCTGGTTCTGACCCATTTGTCTGCCCTCCTACCCAATTCTTGTGGGGAGGTCAGATCAGAGTCAACCAGGTGCTGATGTAGAAGCTGATTTTGACAATTACTTAAGATTTGCTCTCTCATAATTAAATTATACAATCCTGTATAGTCAGTAACCTTACTTCCCAGCAACCAGCCCTCCAGAGCCTTAGTGGCACACTCAACAAATTCAGACCAGTCCTGAGTCTGTGTCTTCTGGGTATCTCTGAACATTAACCTGTACTGTTCAGTGGTTAAGCCTAACCCATCAATCAGAGCACTCTTCAGGACCATGTAGTTTCTAGAATCCTCATCACTAACTGTGAGGAGTCTGTCTCTGCCTCTACCTTCAAAGGAGAGCCACAAGATTGCTGCCCACTGCTCTTGAGGGATCTGCTGTACTCTGCAGGCTCTCTCCATTGCAGTAATCCATTTATGGATATCATCCCCAGCTTTGTAGGGGGGCACAATCTTACTCAGGTTTCTTGTATCAAAGGACCTGTCTTTATCCTTCTGGATATTGCTGCCACCAGTGGGTTCTATTACCCCACTCTCTCTAGGCTGTCTTGCTCTAGCAAGTTTCTCCTTAGCCAGGGCAACCTCTAATTCTTGCCTCTGGATCCTAAGCTCAGCCTCTCTCATCTTGGCCTCATGTTCCCTTCTCTGAGGGCTAGTCATCTCCTTTCTGGAGTGACCATGAGAGCCTCTAGAGACATGGGAGGTATTGGATTCACCTGAGTGATGCCTCCTCCCCCTATGGCTCTGGTTAAGTCCACCTGAGGGTCTGAATGGGTTGTTACCTGATTCATTCCCAAGTTGACTTAAGTTAGCCTGGTTCAGTCTACTGACCAGCACCTGACTATCTCTGTCATCATCTGACTCACTGCTTTCCACCTCCTCCTCCTCTTCTTCTTCTTCCTCTTCATCTACCTGAGGAGCTCCAGTGGTGGAGGCTTCCTCATCTACTAGGATGATAGGGGTAGGGGTGTCTACAGTGTCATCCTCTGAAGGATGGCCTCCTTCAGCATTCCCTGTGGGGTTTGCTTTAGAGGTCTTTAGAGCCTCAGACTGATCCAAGAGCTCTCTTAGGTGGTCTGTAGTAGGGGTAGGCCCTGTCTTCAGACCCCTTAAGACACAAAGCTGTCTTAATTCCTTAAAGGGAAAAATAGCAAACTGGGATGGTGCCCTTGGAGGGTCACTCTCAACAGGAGTAAGTCCACTGGACCCCTCTGTTCCAGACATTGCTCTAGTGTGGGTGGATGTGTTGCAATCTACCTACACTGGTGTTTACCTACTAAACCTATCTAGTAGTTGTAGCTAGGGTGTGCTACTCCCTTTGCTCTACAACAACTAAGTTCAGTAGAACTTAAGTATACTAGTCTTGTTTTATATGTACCTAGCAGGTACCTGTATGATCTTTCAAATGATAATCTCAAAGATTGTAATGGTAAAACAACAGCAAGCTCAGATCCCAATCCGCTGCTCACCAATGTGAGAAGTTGGCCTGGTATATAATGCTCACTAATTCTAGTGATCACTTTGTACCATGCCAAGCAACCCTTATGATGATGGTTGTAATTCAACCTTGTAGACCAGTTATCCTAGTGGTAACGTGGACAAAGCAGTCTTAGGCTAAACTCTGAAAGGCATGTGAAGCCAGCTGTTATACCATACACAACCCCCTTGAATACCAAATGAAAGGGACACCACACAGATATATATTGAAAATATATATTGATTTATTAACTATTAAAATCCCCTGGACTCTTTATGAGCACAGAAGCACAAGCGTTAAATCACAAGACAGTTTAAAATACACAAAAGTTGCACAATATGGATGAGCCCTAGGGGCCACCTAAACCATATACTAAATAAGTGGTATAAGAGATACCTAAAGGAAAGTGAAGAGGCCTAGGGCCTTGGGAATCGCTGGAGCTATTCGAGACTGGAGTTAACTAAGTCGGGAAAGGCCCACGGGACTCGGGTGCAGTGTTCAAAGTGCACGCACTTCTCAATACAAAGTCTATGGTGCGTAAAAAGCACAAAGTTAGAAAGTTAGGAACCTTCCGAGTGACCTACGGAGCTGAAACTTAAAACACAGGCCCTTGGGATGTGTACCAGTGCAGGAGCACCGGCGGAGCTGAGTTACCTCACCCACAGGAAGCGGGTGCACAGGGTCGAAGATGTGTCGGGTTTCGTCACGCTGGTCGATGGTGCTTGGAGCTGAAGAGGCTGCAGGCGGCTCGATGAGAAGAGTTCCGGTGGATCCAAGGGTGGATCTGAAGAGTTGAAGACCTGAAAGCAGAGGGGACAGTGTTCAAAGTCACTAGCCAGTGACTGCCGTGGAACCAGAGTGGAACCAGGCGATGTCGGGTGCAAACAGGCGTTGTCGGGTAGCTTCTTTCTGCAGCCACGTGGATACCCGGGGTCGAGGACGTCCAGGAGTCGGTCACGAGCTGTCCCACGTAGGCTTCTCGCTGTTGGCGGTGTCGGCGACCTGATCGGAGCAAACAGGCCTTGGCAAATACAAGCCACGCAGAAGTTGAAAGATGCTGTTCACTCGGACCAGCAAGGTCAGAGCGGGTGCTCCTTTTCACAGGAGCTGGGGTAGGTCTGGAGCAACCAGACCTGCTGTTTAAATCTTCGGGTTCGTCGCCAAGATGGCCGCTGGCCGCGTGGCTAGTGGCCGGGATGGCGCGTCGAGTGGCACAATGCAAAAGGGCCCCACGCAGATCGTGGAGATGCTGGGGGGCTGATCTTCGGTGCAAGGGCTGCTCGGTGGTGGGGGTTCTCAATCCCCAAAGCACAACGTCGAGGATGCCTCAGAAGCTGCGCAGTCAGCTTTTCGGGTGTCTTTCAAGAGGTCCGGTCCCACGTCACTCGGTGCCTCCACGGGTCCCTTCTTTGCAGGGACTGTGGATCGGGCTCTGAGAGGTCTGGGAATCTGGTTCTTGTCGGGCTCTGGGCTCGGGCTCCGGCGGGAGGCGGCGGCAAAGCAGACGTCGAGTTGCTGGTTGGTACCTGTGTTCACAGGGTGGTCACTCCTTGGCCACAAGGGAGATTCTTCTTCAGTCTTCTGTGCAGCAGAATGTCGAAGTCCAGTCTTCTTCTTAGTTTAAGTTGATTTCGGGATGATCTGCTGTGCAATGGCACTGCTCCCTCTCTTATTCCAATCTGAGGGGTGGATCTCCTGCTAGGTCCCTCCCCTATGGGTGGGACCAGGAAGGGGGGTGGTTACACCCCCTCTCCTTTGTCCAGCTCCTCGCCAGGACTGGGGCTGGAAAGCCCCAGAACCGGTTTGGGCTGGCTTATGCACAGGGACACCTTGTGTGCCCCAGGCATGTCTCAATCTATTCAGCCCTGTCCTACCCAATACACAAAACCCTGTCTGGGGTGGTGCTCGCACCTCCCCAGGCAGGAAACCCTTTGTCCAGGCCCTCCTCGCTGGAAGGACTCCCAGCAGCAGGAGGTCAGACATGTGTCTGTGGTGGCAGCATCCATTTTGTGATGCTGAGGCTCTGGTTAACTTTAACCGGGGTTAAGGCTACACACATGTCGTGTCCCTCTAGAAGGGTGGAATGCTATCCCCATCGCCAGGACTGGCGAGGGGATAGTATTCCAATTCGTATGACACCTTACTCGACATGTTTTGATAAAGCCAAACCAAAGATAGCATATAACCGCGAGGATTATAATGCACTTAAGAGTATATGGTATGGCAATATCCCAGAACAGCTTAGGGATTGGTTCCCGACAGCTGCAGACAGGCTCAGCTCATGCTAGAGCACCGTCTCACATGTAACCATGCACTCTGCCCCCAGGATTGCAGGGGCCTTCCATAGGAATGGCTTACAGGTTAACATGTGTCCAGTTTAAGGTTAGATATAGGGATACTATATCTAAGTAAGAGGCGATTACACCAACTTACCCCAGCTGAGTGATCAGCCAGTTGTGTCAAATCTGGAGGCCAGGCCAGGGGTGGCACAAGACGTGCTGCAGCCCCTGGTAGGCCTTGGATGCACCTATGCCCTGGGTACCTAGGGTACACTGTTACAGGGGCCTATAAGGTGAACCAGTTCCAATTATGTTATGCACCTAGGGTACATGGAGTCCATTTTAAGGAGAGAGCAATCAGCCTGGGGCCCTGAAAAGCAGGATCCCAGGCCAACTAAGTCAAAAACCAGCTAAACACCAGGCAAAAAGTTTGGGGGTAACCATAGTCAGATATCCACCTTCCTACAGACGTCAATGCTAGACGTCAAAGGAACTGAACAGACCGCCGTCAAAGTCTCCTGTGACGATTTCGTCGTCGTCCTCATCGAAGTCATCGTCGAGTGATCGACGTCGAAAGGCCCAGCGTCGGCGCTCGCCGTCGAGGCGACACCGCCGTTGCCGTCAGCGAAAAGGAGAAGATCGTCGTCGAGGAGATCATCGCCGTTGAGGCGCAGAAGGTCGCCGTCGAGGCGCAGAAGGTCGCCATCTAGGCGCAAGAGGTCGTCGTCGAGGCGGACGAGGTGGCCGTCGAGGCGAAGGCACTCGCCGTCGAGGGAGAGATGGTCGACGCCGAGGAAAAGACGCTTGACGTTGAGGGACCGACACTCGCCGTCCGGACGCCGAAGAGACGTGGAAGGAGGTCTGACGCTATGGGAGGTTCGCCAACGTCCCAGCCTGGAAAGGAAGGCGGATCACCGGGCTCGGTGTACTCCGCGGTGTATACCCCGTCACAGAGGCCGGTTACACCCCCGCCTCCATTGCCGAGGGGTCTCCCTCCGAGGGCCCCTACTCCTCCTCCTTTACCATCACTTCCGCCACCTGTACCTCGACCTCATTTGCCAGAAAAGCCGCCTCCGGTCCCTCCGAGGTCGGTCTCACTGCCCAGACTTCCGACCCCTCCCAAGGGGACCCCTAAGCCGAAGGCCCTGGCCAAACCAAAGTCGCCCGCCCCGGTGGAACCGGCGGATTGACCGAGGCCAAGGAAGTCGCGATCACGCTCCGGACGGAGAGGAAGATCGAGGAGTCGACGTAGATCCTCCACCAGATCAAGACGTCGCCATAGGAGGCGGGGATCTAGGTCCCGCACGGACTCCTCCAGGACCAGGTCCTATTCACCGACCTTGTCAGACTCCCCAGGGACGAGGGTGTCTCCGGTGGACGACATCAGCACTTTCCTGGAGGTTCTCCTGAGCGGGGCTTGAAATTGGGAATCACGGTGACTGCTTCAACACCCACGACGTCCGTGATATTTGAAACTCTTCACAAGAAGCACTTGTCTCACCCTCTCCTGCCACTAGTGCCTGGTTTGGTAGAGCCTGCGGAGGAGCTGTTCCTCACACCAGCGGTGGTGAAGGCTGCTCCCTCCCGACTTCTGAAGAAGTACAGGGCCCCGGATTCGGACCCGACTTTTCTGCGGATAGATCCGGTGACAGCGGCCAGGAAGTTACATTCTACCTCCCCGTCCTCAACCGTGCCGCCCGATAAGGAAAGCCGATGGATCGACTCGGCTGGAAGGAAGGCTTGTGGGACTGCATCCACGGCCATGAAGGCGTCCAGCGATGCGGCGTTGCTAGGGCGGTATGACCATGCCCTGTGGGACTCCCTGCAACAGTTCACAGAACTTCTGCCACGAGACAAGAGGGAGGACTTCCAAGAGATCCTCAAAGAGGGGATGCTGGTGTCAAACCAGGTCATCAGCGCAGCTGCGGATGTCTCTCTTTTGGCTGCCCATGGGTACTGTCATGGGATCAACCAGCGGCGCCATGCTTGGCTCAGGCTCACATCACTCAAGCCGGAGGCCCAGCAGCAGGTGGCCAATCTGCCCTTTTCCGGGGAAACCTTGTTCGGAAAACATGCCGATGATGAGATGGCCCGCATGAAGGCAGAGGCAGAGACCCTGACGGCTGTGGGCTTGGAGAAGCCCAAAGAAAAGAAGTCCTACCGCCCGTTCCAGAGACGGTTCGGTGCACAGGGAAGAGGACGAGGGCAGTCTTCGGGACAGCAGCAGCAACAACAGCAGCAGTTCCGAAGACCCTTCCAGAAGCGCCAGAAGGGTAGAGGGGGACAGCAGGTCTCTACAGCGAACAAGGGCCCGGCCGGGTCACGACCCTGAGCTGTTACTTCCCCTTCATCCGTTACTCGCTCCGGTTGGGGGAAGCGTTCAATTTTTTCTGGCAGAGTGGAGAAAAATTACTCAGGACAAGTGGGTGCTGAATATTGTTTGCAATGGATACAGTCTTCGGTTCACCAGCCCGCCTCCATCAATTCCTCCGGTCAGCTCGCAGTATCAAGTGCGCGAGCTCCAGGCGGAGGCCGATATCCTGTTAAGGAAAAGGGCGATAGAAGACGTACCTCTGTCTCAAAGAGGAAGAGGTCTGTACTCCCGGTTCTTCCTAGTTCGCAAGAAGGACAAGAACAAGTTCAGGCCCATTCTGGACTTGCGTCAAGCAAACAAGTGGATTCGCAGAGAAAAGTTTTGCATGCTGTCGTCGTATCGGATTTATCCTCAGTTGCAACAGGGAGACTGGCTATGTGCAATAGACCTACAGGATGCGTACTTCCATGTGCCCATTGCACGCAAACACAGGAAGTTCCTGCGATTTCAAGTCGGCACCAATCATTATCAGTACACAGTACTGCCATTCGGGCTGAAGTCTGCGCTCCGAACATTCTCGAAGTGCAAGCAATGGTAGCAGCACACCTAAGGAAGAACAAGGTGTTTGTCTACCCGTACCTGGACGATTGGTTGATCAAGGCCTCCTCCTTCTCGGAAGCTCAGGCGCACTTCCAGAAGACGTGCGTTCTCTTGAACAAGCTGGGGTTGCACATCAACATGTCCAAGTCTGTCCCGACGCCGGTCCAGTGCATTCAGTACTTGTGAGCCACCATCAGTACGCTCTCGGCAAGCGTGTCTCTTTCGGAAGAGCGACGATTATCACTCCTTCGGAAGGCTCAGGCTCTTATGACCACTCCATCTACAACAGTGAGGACGATGTCTTCTCTACTGGGATCGATGGCCTCTTGTATCTTCCTAACGCCACACGCACGGCTGCACATGAGACCCCTGCAGGAGTGCTTGGAGGATCAGTGGGATCAGAGGAAAGGTCTTGGGACGTCAAGATACGACTCTCTCTGCATGCTCTTCAGTCTCTGAAGTGGTGGTGGTCAGCGGAGAATCTCCTCAGAGGGGTTCCCTTCCACAAGGACATTCCCACTCAGACTATCGTGACGGATGCTTCTCTCCAGGGCTGGGGAGCGCACTTGGGAGACTTTTAGATTCAAGGAACGTGGTCACAGATGGAGTCCACGTATCATATCAACTTCCTGGAAATCAGAGCTGTTCACTTGGCACTGAAGGCCTTTCATCCGTCCTTCCAGATCAACTCTCTGCTTGTACAGATGGACAATACGACCACAATGTATTACCTCAACAAGCAGGGGGGCTCGAGATCACGCACTCTGTCGCAGGAGGCACAGGCGATCTGGCACTGGCTTCTGGCCAGAGGACTGACGATAACGGCTACCCATCTGCCAGGTGTGCAGAATGTTCAGGCGGACGCACTGAGCAAACTGATTCAGTAAAACCACAAATGGGTCATGAACGACGAAGTACTAGGAGAAGTCTTCGCAAGGTGGGGGACTCCAGACCTAGATCTGTTCGCCACCGCCGAAAACAGCAAATGCCGAGACTTCGCCTCCAGGTACTACCAGCAGGGGACGCTGGGGAATGCGCTATGGATCAACTGATCGAACAGCTTTCTGTACGCTTTTCCACCCATTCCCCTGATTCCAGCGGTGCTCATCAAGCTGTCCCAGTCCAGGGCGCGGATGATCCTGATTGCCCCGGAATGGCTCAGGCAGTGGTGGTTCACGGACCTGCTTCACCGGTCTCTTCTTCCGCACATACGGCTGCCGTGCAGGCCGGACCTTCTCATGAAGTTCGGGGGGCAGATGTTGCACCCCAACCTCTCATCTTTGAGTTTGCCGGCATGGCTCCTGAGATAGTGCAATATGGCCATTTGAATCTACCAGAAGATTGCATGGACATAATGAAGGAGGCTAAGAGATCTCCCACTCGGACTTCCTATGCTTACAAGTGGAAGAGGTTCTGTATCTGGTGCAAGTCCAAGAAATATGACCCGACGACGTGCAAGGAAGAGTTCATCCTTCCTTACCTTCTACATTTGGCGCAGTCTGGCCTTAATGTTCATTCCATTAAGGTTCATCTCGCTGCATTGACTGCCTACAGGAAATGCCCTTCACAGACTTCCTTCTTCCAGATCACTGTGATCAAAGATTTTTTGGAAGGCTTGAAGAAAGTTTTCCCTCCTGTCCTTCCTTGGCCTGCATGGGAATTGAATGTGGTGCTGTCCAGATTGATGAAGGAGCCTTTTGAACCTATTCATAAGGCTTTGTTGCAGCACCTGTCCTGGAAGGCGGCGTTCCTCGTGGCCATTACATCGGCCCACAGGGTGAGTGAAATTCAGGCGTTGTGTTGCCAAGAACCTTATACTGTATTTCATGCTGCTATGGTTGTTATGCGTACTCACCCTAAATTTCTTCCCAAAGTTATTTCTGATTTTCATGTCAACCAGACCATAACTTTGCCTACGTTTTTTCAGAATCCTTCATCTCCAGCGGAAAGATCTTTACATTCCCTGGATGTTGTTGAAATTTTATCTGGATAAGACCAAAGATATTCGTAGGTCAGACCAATTGTTTATCAATTATGGGTCAGTCAGGACCGGTCTTGCTACCTCAAAACAGTCCATCTCTAGGTGGATTGTGTCCTGCATACAACTGTGTTACCAAAAGGCTAATAAGACCTTAGGGGGTAAACCTAAGGCTCATTCCACCAGGGGCAAAGCTGCCACGACTGTTTTGCTCCGTAATGTTCCGATTGCAGAAATCTGCAAAGCAGCCACTTGGAAGTCGGTCCATACCTTTGCTAAGCATTACTGCCTGGACACTGATGCCAGGGCAGACGCTCAGGTTGGGCAGGCTTCGCTGCGAAATCTGTTTGCACAATAGTGGTGTTATTTCTCGTTTCTCCACCGCCGCTTTGGTGTGGGGATGGGCTTGCCATTCTATTCACTAGATTATAACTATACACAGAGATCCCCTACTACAGAAGGAGTAGTTTCTTACCTGTAACTCCAGTTCTGTAGTAGGGGTATCTCTGTTATAGTCATAAGCGCCCGCCCTCCTCCCCGGTGGAGAGAGATATTCATGTAAGGAATGCTACAGGTCTGGCATGTTACGCCTTCAAAAAGAACTGAAAGTAAAAGGGACCTGCAGTGCATTCTGGGATACTGTGAAGTTCTGGAAAGTTCTCTTAAAGGCACAGTATCCTGTTCTGAGCCACATAATGTGGCAGCCTATGGGGCTTGTCTGTCCATGTCTTCCTCTCTATCATTCCAGAGGGTTTTTGCTGCTAAAGCAAGGGAAATCTGGACAGACTTTGCGGTTTGTGGATTTTTGGTGGAATTTCTAGTTGAAGTACTGGACAGTGTAGCCTGGTTATATAGGCTGCATTTTCTGTCTTTAATTATCTCTTAAGTGTCTGTGCAGTTCTGCATTTTTCGACACCTTAAGAGATTATTTTTGATTGCTCCGGGGTCCACGCACATGGGCGGGACTATTCACTAGATTATGACTTTACACAGATACCCCTACTACAGAACTGGAGTTACAGGACAGAAACTACTCCTTCCAGTGGCCTAGCTACGGGGTGAGGTAAGTAATAGGGCAGGGGGCGTAGGGTTGAACTAGGTATTACTGAGGCAGTAGTTTTAAGTAACAGGAGAGTCTTGAGTAGCGTCAAAGGAGTGCAGCAGGTACTCTTAGTAAGTACTTGCTGAGTGCAGAGGTCAGGTGTTTTTATTGACATTCAGTTGGTTGGCTTTTGCAAATAAAACACTTATATTCAATTTTGAATGCAAAAGCAGAAGAGGGTGATGAAAATAAACAAAGTTGGGGAAAAAAAATAGAACTATAAACAAAGGTATTGTGTTTTGCCACGTTCGCTGCAGCCAGCTAATACCAAGCTCAATCTTGGTCCATCTCTAGAAATGAAACACATTGGTTATAGCAGAGAAAGGTGGGAAAATACTGCAAAGGAAAATAGCAAGGGGGAGAATAGAACTGTTTACTTAGATGTGTTCTTTCGGAATGGGTACAAAGTGAGCGTGGGACATCTTAATTCAGAATCTACAGTCTCCATTAGAGTTTCTTCTTTTCCCTATGGGGGTACTTTTACAGGATTGATGCTTGGATTTTTATCCAAAGACTTGCTTTAAGGGGGCGCTTTGGTGGAATGGTGTTGAATTTTAAGTCGAACACCTTTCCTACTTCTGCGCAGACTGGAGTTGGATTAATAAATGATACTAATCTAAAGTCCAAAAACAACAATTGATGGACAGAATGCAGAACAATGTCATACATTCACCTCAGTACAGAGATCTGGGCCTAAATCCATCGGTTTTTTTGCACTCCAAACCACCCCAGTTCAGACATGGCCATATGCAAATCAGCCTTGACCCTGTGCCTCATGGGAACAGTCCAGTCCGAACTGCCAAGCCATGTCTTTCCTGGACCGGAATCAAGCATCCTAGGACCGGTTTCTGGCTATCAGCCGTCTTCAACCTGGATAGCTTGAATCCAGTGGTGTGGAGAGCATGGGACTCACGTCTGAGCATAACCCATCCCACTCGGGGTGACAAATGCAAAAACAACAATTGATGGACAGAATGCAGAACAATGTCATACATTCAACCCAGTACAGAGATCTTGGCCTAACTCCATCGTTTTTTGCTCTCCACACCACCCCAGTTCAGACATCGTTTTTTTGCACTCCACACCACCCCAGTTCAGAAAACGGTGATTGAACCCAGATCTGTTGACTGGGTGTGAGTGTTTGATTGGTTCAGATGCTCCGTCCATCACCACTCCCTTTTGTACCGCTTTGTTCGCCATGAGTTGGCAGGGTATGCTCAGACGTGAGTCCCTTGCTCACTTTGCCACTGGCTTCAAGCAAGCCGGGCTGAAGACGGCTGAAATGCCAGAAACCAGTCTTAGGAAGCTTGTTTCCAGTCCAGGGAACGCATGGCTTGGCAGTTCGGGCTGGACTGTTCCCATGAGGCACAGGGTCAGGCTGCTTTGCATGTGGCCATGTCTGAACTGGGGTGGCGGAGAGGGCTAAAGAACGGTGATGGATTGAACCCAGATCTGTTGACTGGGTGTGAGTGTTTGATTGGTTCAGATGCTCTGTCCATCACCACCCCCTTTTGTACCGCACTAATCTAAAGTCCAGCACCCCCCCTAAGGGTAGTTTAAACGACTTGCGTGCTAAAGGAACACGTCGTAATAATGTGTTCGTTCTAATGATGGCGTTCTGAAGGCATGCGTGCAAAACGCAAGCATGATTCCATCACACATTCATCTAGGACACTAGTACTGTGCAGGCATCTAGAGCCACTGAGTGTGATGAGCATACCCACCTGATGTGGAACTATTACCATTTTATATAGTTGGCATACATTATTTTTTATACTTTCCCTATGCTTTTCAGCACCACCTCTCATTTTTCATCCTGCATTGTATTTATGATGAAGGTATGAAATGGTATTACATCAGATCTTAAAAACTGAGGCAATAAGTATGGCTTTTCTTTTTGGAAAAAAAGTGCAAAATAAAGTGACTGTCTCTCACCCCCCTCGCGCCCCCCCCCCCCCCCCCCCCCTTCAAAAAAAGTGGCAACTTGAAAAAAGCATGCAGCGCTGAAGGAACAGAAGTGTTTAAGATGGGGAGGGCATTGACAATTGGATATTTGAGCAAAACATGCAGACTAATTCACATGGAAGTGTCAAGGCATTTGAATTAGAAAGGTGGATTTAAAGCAAAGGTTTTGTAACAAAAGCCTCAACTCAGGACATGTGACTCACTTTAAGAGGCATGCACACATCTACTCCACCATCTAGGATTATAAAAAAGTAGTCATCGACGCACACTCACTTTATTTCTTAGAGCAGTACCAAGTACATGTTTTAAGCAAGTGTTGAGTGATATAGAAACATCTGCAGAACGTTTCTAACCTTCCCAGGAGTCAGAGAGCCTGAAAAGCTTGGATCTTAGCTTTGTGCTCTGAATG
Organism: Lissotriton vulgaris; assembly: GCF_964263255.1. NCBI lineage: Eukaryota > Metazoa > Chordata > Amphibia > Caudata > Salamandridae > Lissotriton > Lissotriton vulgaris. The sequence goes on along the minus strand of NC_141691.1, from coordinate 529,979,262 downwards.
ACAGTGCTGTAAAGTAAGCAGTGCTCTGCTCAAAGAGCCTGGTAGAAAGCTCTACCTAGATTAGTGTCACTGAGCCTCCAAAACTCCTTCTGCACCCTTGATTTTATGTTGGGGCTTGGGACAGAGAATCAGCATGCAAACACCTTTGTGTTCTTGACGAAGGCCTTCAGGACAGCGCAAAAAAACAAACTGCTGCAGGCTATATCACACATGATTTAACGTTCTTGCCTTTCCAGAGCGGACTCTCTGCCCTGGTCAACAGAGCTTCCTGTGCTAAACCGTGCCAATGTGAAGATCCTCCACCATAATCTTCTGCTATCTTTTCATCTGGGTTAGTTTAGTCAACTGGCATCCTCCTACACCACCATCACCTACTCCAAGCCACGTCCACTGGCTCTATCTCACAGGGTGTCTTCCGCTGCCATCATTCTCCACGCTCATCAGATTCTGCCTCCTACAATGCTGCTTTTTAGGTCTCGCCTGAGCCAATGCGCTTGCGCATTGCCCCGGCGAGATTATAGTAAGCTTAAAAGAAAACTCTACCAAAACGGCTGCGGATCGCATATAGTTCATGTGATCTATGCACGTGCACACCATCGCCAGCCACATAACATAACACACCACCATTTGTCTGTGCCTCAGCATCAGACTTCAAAGGCTGCCGCTCCCACGCCCCCGCAACTGACTTCAAAGGAATGCGCTCCAGCTCCCCCGCCACAGCAATGCAGAGAGCTTGTTTCTGGACGAAAATGAAAGGTTCCCGTGCTTGTTTACAGTAGCCTTGCTCCTCAAATGCTGTTGCTGTGTTGCCATCTCTCTAGGGACACTCAGCTTGAAAACACTCAACTTGCTAGCTGCAATGCTACATCCGCTATGCTTTGCCTCTAGAACGTTGATCCCTCACAGACTGTGCTGACTCTGTCCCTCCTGATTCTGAAACTGACCAACGCAGTCACCACGCTGTCTCTTCTCTCTGTCTTATGATGTCTGCCCTGCCACCTTTTACTTCGGACCCTCACCCTCACACCTCCTCACCCTCACACCCCCTCAACCTCACACACCATCACCCTCACCCCCATCACCCTCACCTCCATCACCTCACCCCGTCACCCACCCTCACAACCTCATACCCATCACCCCCCTCTCACCCTCACACACCACATCACTCAGGAACACTACCACATCACTCAGGAACTCTACCACATCACTCGGGGAGACCACCACATCACTCGGGGAGGCCACCACATCACTCGGGGACACCACCACTTCACTCGGGGACACCACCACATCACTCAGGGACACCACCACATCACTCAGGGACACCACCACATCACTCAGGAACACCACCACATCACTCAGGAACACCACCACATCACTCAGGAACACCACCACATCACTCACGGACACCACCACATCACTCAGGGGCACCACTCAGGGGCATTACCACATCACTCAGGGGCACCACCACATCACTCAGGGGCACCACCACATCACTCGGGGACACCACCACATCACTCAGGGACCCCACCACATCACTCAGGGACCCCACCACATCACTCAGGAACACCACCACATCACTCAGGAACACCACCACATCACTCAGGGACACCACCACATCACTCAGGAACACCACCACATCACTCAGGAACACCACCACATCACTCAGGGACACCACCACATCACTCAGGGACACCACCACATCACTCAGGAACACCACCACATCACTCGGGGACACCACCACATCACTCGGGGACACTACCACATCACTCGGGGACACTACCACATCACTCGGGGACACTACCACATTACTCGGGGACACTACCACATCACTCGGGGACACTACCACATCACTCGGGGACACTACCACATCACTACCACATCACTCGGGGACACTACCACATCACTCGGGGACACTACCACATCACTCGGGGACACCACCACATCACCCGGGGACACCACCACATCACTCAGGGACAACACCACATCACTCAGGGGCCCCACTCAGGGGCACCACCACATTACTCAGGAACACCACCACATCAGTAGGGAACACCACTGCATTACTCAGGGACACCACCAAATCAATCGGGGACACCACCAAATCAATCGGGGACACCACCAAATCAATCGGGGACACCACCACATCACTCTGGAACTCCACCACATCACTCGGGGACTCCACCACATCACTCGGGGACTCCACCACATCACTCGGGGACTCCACCACATCACTCAGGGGCACCACCACATCACTCAGGGGCACCACCACATCACTCAGGGGCACCACCACATCACTCGGGAACACCACCACATCACTCGGGAACACCACCACATCACTCGGGAACACCACCACATCACTCGGGAACACCACCACATCACTCGGGAACACCACCACATCACTCGGGAACACCACCACATCACTCGGGAACACCACCACATCACTCAGGAACTCTACCACATCACTCGGGGAGACCACCACATCACTCGGGGAGGCCACCACATCACTCGGGGACACCACCACTTCACTCGGGGACACCACCACATCACTCAGGGACACCACCACATCACTCAGGGACACCACCACATCACTCAGGAACTCTACCACATCACTCGGGGAGACCACCACATCACTCGGGGAGGCCACCACATCACTCGGGGACACCACCACTTCACTCGGGGACACCACCACTTCACTCGGGGACACCACCACTTCACTCGGGGACACCACCACATCACTCAGGGACACCACCACATCACTCAGGAACACCACCACATCACTCAGGAACACCACCACATCACTCAGGAACACCACCACATCACTCACGGACACCACCACATCACTCAGGGGCACCACTCAGGGGCATTACCACATCACTCAGGGGCACCACCACATCACTCAGGGGCACCACCACATCACTCGGGGACACCACCACATCACTCAGGGACCCCACCACATCACTCAGGGACCCCACCACATCACTCAGGGACCCCACCACATCACTCAGGAACACCACCACATCACTCAGGAACACCACCACATCACTCAGGGACACCACCACATCACTCAGGAACACCACCACATCACTCAGGAACACCACCACATCACTCAGGGACACCACCACATCACTCAGGGACACCACCACATCACTCAGGAACACCACCACATCACTCGGGGACACCACCACATCACTCGGGGACACTACCACATCACTCGGGGACACTACCACATCACTCGGGGACACTACCACATTACTCGGGGACACTACCACATTACTCGGGGACACTACCACATCACTCGGGGACACTACCACATCACTCGGGGACACTACCACATCACTCGGGGACACTACCACATCACTCGGGGACACCACCACATCACTCGGGGACACCACCACATCACTCGGGGACACCACCACATCACTCAGGGACAACACCACATCACTCAGGGGCCCCACTCAGGGGCACCACCACATTACTCAGGAACACCACCACATCAGTAGGGAACACCACTGCATTACTCAGGGACACCACCAAATCAATCGGGGACACCACCAAATCAATCGGGGACACCACCAAATCAATCGGGGACACCACCACATCACTCTGGAACTCCACCACATCACTCGGGGACTCCACCACATCACTCGGGGACTCCACCACATCACTCAGGGGCACCACCACATCACTCAGGGGCACCACCACATCACTCAGGGGCACCACCACATCACTCAGGGGCACCACCACATCACTCAGGGGCACCACCACATCACTCGGGAACACCACCACATCACTCGGGAACACCACCACATCACTCGGGAACACCACCACATCACTCGGGAACACCACCACATCACTCGGGAACACCACCACATCACTCGGGGACACCACCACATCACTCGGGGACACTACCACATCACTCGGGGACACTACTACATCACTCGGGGACACTACCACATCACTCGGGGACACCACCACATCACTCGGGGACACCACCACATCACTCGGGGACACTACCACATCACTCGGGGACACCACCACATCACCCAGGGGCACCACCACATCACCCAGGGGCACCACTCAGGGACACCACCACATCACACAGGGGCACCACTCAGGGACACCACCACATCACTCTGGGACACCACCACATCACTCTGGGACACCACTCAGGGACACCACCACATCACTCGTGGACACCACTCAGGGACACCACCACATCACTCGGGGACGCCACCACATCACTCGGGGACACTACCACATCACTCGGGGACACTACCACATCACTCGGGGACACTACCACATCACTCGGGGACACTACCACATCACTCGGGGACACCACCACATCACTCGGGGACACCACCACATCACCCAGGGGCACGACTCGGGGACACCACCACATCACTCGGGGACGCCACCACATCACTCGGGGACACCACCACATCACTCAGGGACACCACCACATCACCCAGGGGCACCACTCAGGGACACCACCACATCACCCAGGGGCACCACTCAGGGACACCACCACATCACTCTGGGACACCACCACATCACTCTGGGACACCACTCAGGGACACCACCACATCACTCGGGGACACCACTCAGGGACACCACCACATCACTCGGGGACACCACCACATCACTCGGGGACGCCACCACATCACTCGGGGACACTACCACATCACTCGGGGACACTACCACATCACTCGGGGACACTACCACATCACTCGGGGACACCACCACATCACTCGGGGACACCACCACATCACTCGGGGACACCACCACATCACCCAGGGGCACCACTCAGGGACACCACCACATCACTCGGGGACGCCACCACATCACTCGGGGACACCACCACATCACTCAGGGACACCACCACATCACCCAGGGGCACCACTCAGGGACACCACCACATCACCCAGGGGCACCACGCAGGGACACCACCACATCACTCTGGGACACCACCACATCACTCTGGGACACCACTCAGGGACACCACCACATCACTCGGGGACGCCACCACATCACTCGGGGACACCACCACATCACTCAGGAACACCACCACATCACTCAGGAACACCACCACATCACTCAGGAACACCACCACATCACTCAGGAACACCACCACATCACTCACGGACACCACCACATCACTCAGGGGCACCACTCAGGGGCACCACCACATCACTCAGGGGCACCACCACATCACTCAGGGGCACCACCACATCACTCTGGGACACCACCACATCACTCAGGGACCCCACCACATCACTCAGGAACACCACCACATCACTCAGGGACACCACCACATCACTCGGGGACACCACCACATCACTCGGGGACACCACCACATCACTCAGGGACACCACCACATCACCCAGGGGCACCACTCAGGGACACCACCACATCACCCAGGGGCACCACTCAGGGACACCACCACATCACTCTGGGACACCACCACATCACTCTGGGAACCACCACATCACTCTGGGACACCACCACATCACTCTGGGACACCACCACATCACTCTGGGACACCACCACATCACTCGGGGACACCACCACATCACTCAGGGACACCACCACATCACCCAGGGGCACCACTCAGGGACATCACCACATCACTCTGGGACAACGCCACATCACTCTGGGACACCGCCACATCACTCTGGGACACCACTCAGGGACACCACCACATCACTCGGGGACGCCACCACATCACTCGGGGACACCACCACATCACTCAGTTGAGGGCACCACCACATCACTCTGGGGCACCACCACATCACTCTGGGGCACCACCACATCACTCTGGGGCACCACCACATCACTCGGGGACACCACCACATCACTCCGTTGAGGGCACCACCACATCACTCAGGGGCACCACCACATCACTCTGGGGCACCACCACATCACTCTGGGGCACCACCACATCACTCTGGGGCACCACTACATCATTCAGGGGCACCACCACATCACTCGGGGACACCACCACATCACTCGGGGACACCACCACATCACTCAGCCCAACCACATCATCACTCAGCACCACAACAGCACTGTCCTAGCTTGTTACCAACAAGCATTGCCATAGCCAATAGGACTCGCATTAGGAAAGTGTCAGCTATTGGCTTTGTGAATAACAATTCTCTTAATTTATATATTTTCAAAGCCAACACATATTTTAAAAATGTGTCATTTACAATACCAATAGCTCACACTTTCCTAATGCGGGACCTGTTGCATTACAAATGCTTGTTTAGCATCAGTGTACGTGCCACTGATCACCACATCTCTTGTAATGCTACCTGATCAATGTGCCTTTCCCCTAATTGTAGCCTGCTGCGCCTACGTGTCAATTTCTTCCTCCACCCCCATCACTGTTCCTGTTCAATCACATACCGCCCTCGCTTCCTTTCCTGCACACCCTATCTGTCTCTGCCACCATACCCTCGTATCTTCTTAGCTTAGAACCACACCTTTTCTTCTTCTGCTACCACCGCTGAAGTCTCTCCTGATACAAAAGCAACAAAAACCCCTGCTCTAGGAAAATTGCAGTGAAGTCACAGTAGTTTCTGGTTGTGGAAAACAGTAGTAAAATGAACACATCAACATATTTCAAAGTCAATAGATAGCATTATGCCAAGAAAAAGTTTGAAATGGAGTAGAATCCTTGTTATGGAAAGCAGTTTATTGTTTCTCTTGTTATGGCCAACACGTGTTTCATCGCAGGGAAACCAGACTGCGAATCTTCAGGGCTGGGTATAGATACAAAAAATACATTTGTATGGTTGTCCTATGTGAGCTAGGCAATTGAAAAAAGGTGGTTGGTGAACCCTTCGTGAGAAAATGCGGGCATGCCATGGAGTGACATAGTGTCATATACGTGTGACTTTAAATCTGTAGTTAAGGTGACTTTGGTGTATGTGACTGGTGAAGTTTAATACCGTGAATAAACAGATTGTGCGGAAGTGACTACGGACAATCTATGATTGGGTCATTCTAAAAGGGAAAAACATTGACCAGTATGCGTAGATACACTTTAAAAACGGAAATAAATCGAAGCGAGTGAAAACTTGAAGTGCTCGTGATCAGGTGTACAACCCATTGTAACCTGTAGTGACTGTTAAGTGAGTTCTTTTATGTTCCAAGCATATATCAAAACATTTTGTAGAAGACATCGACCATTTAATAAAGTACGACCGGCAAACGTTGTATAACCTGTTGTACATACAGTAAGTGGTGTTTATAGACCTTGTCGATTGGTGCTTAATAGGATTTAGATGGGTTGAGAGTTGGTGCTATATTTTTGGACACTCATGAGGTGCTCAATCTGTCGATTTAGTTGTACAGCCATGTAGTGGTGTCAACCTATTATATGGAAGCAAGAGGTCATTTTGTACGCCACTGGTCAATGTGAGCGTTAAACACGGAAAAGGAGGAAAGCTATTGTACGGGTGTGTTTAGAAAAAACACACTAATATATCTATTCTCAGAACACCAGACGCAAGATATTATTATTCATGAAGAACACATGATTGCGTTGCAGAGGTTATTGCGCAACTTTCCTTATATTGGTGGGTGGTTGAATTCTGTAAAACAGGAAACGATCAAGTCATGTTCTAGGACAGAATTGGTAAATCAAAAACCTTAGATGACTCACCCTTTTAAAGAACAAAAGCCGGGATTAGTGTTGTGACCAAACGCCCAGAGGGACGAGCGTATGAAGAGCGCGCTGTAGACGCGTGGTTAGAAAAAGTCCTATAACCAAAAACACAGGGTTTAAATCATGAGCACATGAAGAACCCTAAAAGGAATTTGAGTTCACAGGAACGACGAAAATTACGAAATTTATTCCTACCTTATCGGGCTCATCAGGGTGACTGTAACCGGGAGGAGAATAGGTGAGAGCTGTAACGCTCGAAAAGAGGAGGCAAACAGGCGGGTGCACCTGGAGAGAGAGTAAATAAAGAACCAAGCGCTGTGGTATGGTTCGTTTCTATTCTATTTGATGGCGTTTCAAAAGAGCGCCAAGGCCGGTGTATAAAACTGGATGATTTACCTGTTGCCATTCGTTCCCCCTCCTGTGGTTCCCGGCGCCGTATATTCGAAGACGGTCACCCGACAGGAAGTGGGGACGTCTATTTAAGCTTCATTTCCGCCTCTAGGTTAGAAAAAGACTAGAGCGGCGTTTTGTCATTTTCTACACCATAGTGTTGGCAAAGTTTAGAAAAAATACTGCATATGAAATAATATACTGGAATGACAAAACGGATAGGGTGAACCAAAGGTATTGAGGTTGCTGGGAAAAAAAAGGGGTTTATTGGAAATATCGATTGTTATGTCGGTGTTCTGATGAGCAGAATTTATTTACTCGTCGGTGTTCCGATTGGCAATGTAAATTTTACGGAAACCAAGAGTCAGTGCTTGGTTGCTAGGTGAGACATTTGTTTACGTTTAAGATTTATGGTTTCTAAGGCAAACGGTGCTTATCTGGTTATCGAGTGAAACATTTAGCAGACGATTTGACAACAAAATACATAAAAGTACAGTACAGTTAAATGTTGAATAAGAGTAGTTCACTAAGTGTGGATCAGGCAAACAACAATACAAAAGGCGTTATATGTACGAAATCTCTGCAGACATGTTATAGTATGTCAGTAGGGTTATCTCATATTAGAACATTTTTTGTGAAACTTTTTAGTAATTGTTGTTGGTAATTGTTATATCGTGAGAGAGTAGGTACATTGGTTAGTGCTGTCTTCCATATAAACCTTGTATTTACTCCCCTAGGAAATATTGCATCTCAGGGTCATAGTTGAGGCCGAATTCAATACTGCGCAGACGCATGATCCAGGTTGCTTCTTTGCGTCTCAGGGTCAGCTCACGATTGCCACCCCTTATGTGGATAGGCACTGTATCAATGCCGAAAAAGCTGATGCGGAAGTCTTCTGTGGTTGATTGGCATTTGGCTACATGTAAGGCAACAGGATACTTAGGGTCTTGCTTATGTATCGCCCTCATGTGTTCTGAGATTCTGTCTTTTAGACACCTTATAGTGCTGCCTACATATTGTTTTCCGCAGTGGCACTCAATTATGTAAATGACATATTTCGTAGTACAATTGATGTTCACTCTGATGTCAAATGTGTCTCCATTGGGACCAGTAAACATCAAAGTTTTGTGTTTAGCCCATTTGCACATCGCACAAAATCCGCATTTGAAAAACCCTTTACTGCGTTGTGTCAGCCAGTCCGGAGTTGTGTCTGTTCTGGGAACAGTTGGACTGAGTCTGTTTCTCAGAGTTCTTCCTCTACGGAAAGTTATTTGGGGAGTTGGAGGAATGAGATCCTTGAGTATTGGATCATTTTTTAGCAGATTCCAGTGCTTGGTCATGCTAGTGCGAATTGATCTGTGTAGGCTGTTAAATTCAGTAATCATCCTCACTGTTGAATCTTTCGCCTTGTTATGGTTGTTACACTTGAGTGTCTCTGGTCTCGTGATTTTGTTGAGTCTCTTTTTGGCTGTGGACAGGATGGATGGGGGGTATCCCCGTCTTTTGAATCTCCGTTCCATGTCTTGTATGGTGTCTGCCAGGTCGCTGTCCTTGCTGCAGTTTCTTCTGGCTCTGAGGAATTCTCCAAAAGGTATTGATTTAATTTGGTGTGGTGGGTGGTAGCTGTCCGCTCGAAGAATCGCGTTACAGGACGAGGGTTTTCTGTACAGTTTGCTGTGCAGTTTGTTGTCGTGTACATAGAATTCCAGGTCTAGAAACTCTATGCTTGTTTTGCTGGACTTCATGGTAAAATTCAGTTCCCACTCGTTGTGGTTGAGATGCTCAAAGAAACTTTGGAGATGATCATCTGAACCTGTCCACAATAAAATACAGTCATCAATGTAACGACCCCAAAATAGTATGGAGTCGGTGTATTCGCTGCCCTTGGTGCCCCAGATGTGGTTGGATTCAAACGCACCCATGAACAGATTGGCAAAGGACGGCGAAAATTTGGAGCCCATGGCAACTCCACGTTTTTGTTTGTACCAGTTCTTTTGAAACATGAAGAAATTGTTGTCAAGAATAAGGGTCATCATAGATATTAACATTTGGGTATGTGCCCACAGGGTTGCTGGTCTGTAGGACAGAACTCGTGTTATAGCTTCTAAACCTAGGACAGGATTGATGCTCGTGTACAGGGCAACTACGTCCATAGTCACTATGGTGGTGTTGGGTTGCCATTCTAGGTCACTGAGAACACTCAGTATATGTTTGGAGTCCTGAATGAATGAGGGTAAGTTCTTGACTAGTGGGCCTAGAAACAAATCCACATACTCTGCTAATTTCTCAGTTGGTCCCCCTATGCCCGAGACAATGGGTCTGCCTGGTGGGAAGGGGAGATCTTTGTGAATTTTGGGGAGGGTGTAAAGCCATGGAAATGTCGGTTTGTGTACCTTAAGGTACAGGTATTCTTCTTCATTCAGTAAGCCATCCTCTTTCCACTTGTGTAGATGGTCGTTAATTGATGTAGTAAGAGTGCCCATTGGGTTGAGTGCAATCGGTTCATAACAAGAGGTGTCAGCTAGTTGGCTTAGTACTTCATTGTTATAGTCGTCCGCATTCATGATCACAATGTTACCTCCTTTATCCGCTTCGCGGATCACAATGGTGGAAGTCTGTGTTAGTGCGGCGAGGGCAACACGCTCTCCTTTGGTGAGGTTATCTTTAAAAGTGAATGTTGCATTGAGTTTTTTTGTGTTGAGTTTGTTGATGTCATCAAGAACTCGCTTGTGGAAATTGTCGATGTTGTTGCCACTTGGTAGTGTTGGTGTCCAAGTGGATCTGTTTTTCAAACCACTGACAACCCCCAGATCTGTGTCTACGTTTAGTTCTTCTAAAAGTTGTCCCATCTCTAAGGGGCTGTCTTCACATTCAGTAATGGATAACAATAGGTGAATTGCTTGTATATCCTTTATTGTCGTTACATTGTCTGTCAATACATCAGGAATATTTCTAACATTTCTAGTGTTTGTAGTTTTTCCTGCAAAGTATTTTTTCAATTTCAGGCTCCGTACAAATTTAAAGAGGTCTATTTTCGTTTGGCATGTGTCTCCTATCGAAAAGGGATTGAAATTCAAACCTTTGGAAAGGAGATTGGTCATATCAGGAGTGAGAGGAAAGGAAGAAAGGTTAACTACTTGGACTTCGTTGTGTCCGTTCCCTATTTCCTTGCTGTTCCTGACCTCAGTTTTTTTCTGTAATCTTCGTTTACCTCCCCTGCTGCCTCTATGGGTCTTTGATCTGTTGTGTCTCGTTGGGGTTGGGCCTTGTTCCCTTTGCGCATCCTTTCTAGCTCCACTAAAAAAGGAGTACTGTTGGTGTCTAGTAAGTCCCGATCAGGTTCGCTTATGCCTGCTGAGTTAAGTGAAGCATTACTGGATGAGACAGAACTTGGGGCGGATGCTATATTGCCACCTCTCTTGGGGTTTTGTGATCGAATCAGAGAGTCGTATTTTCGATCGTAAGTGAAAATACGACCATTGCGGTAATCCGCGTCATCTCTTTTAATTTGTCTGGCCTTTCTGTTCTTGATTTCTTCCTGGTGTTTAAATAGTACCTCATCCAAAATAGTGTAATTTTTCACCGTTGGTTCTGGTAGGTTGAGGTCTTTGATTTCTTGCTCCAGTATCGCAATTTCCCCCAGTAATTTGCTGGACTTGCGATCTGCACTTTCTATCAAAATATCCATCAGGGAAAAGGAGTTATTAGTTACAGACTCCTCCCATTTTTTTACCAGATCTAGATCGAGATCATCATATGTTGGGAACGTATTGGAGCGCAAGCCTCTCGGTATTTGTTTAAGACGCATGTATTGTTTTAAGGTCGTAGAGTCCCACCAACGTGAGTTCTCTTGTTTTTTTAATCTCTCTAATTTCTTGAATTTGTCTTTTAGGCCCTCCACACGGGGGGGACCAGCATTCGCCGTGGCAGTGTGAGTGGGCATGCCCTTAGCTAGATTTTCGAACAAATCTGCCGCTATTTTGTCTCTATCCATGTTGGTATAGAGATGTTATCAATTGGTTCTAAGTTGATGTGCTTGATGTTCAGATATGATTAGTGAGAAGTAGGATTGCGTGGGGCAGCCTTAACTGGAAATCAATAAGCTATTGATCTACTGGGAGGGTTTCAGGTATTCCAGATTAGGACAGGCGCACAGCCGTGTGATCGCAGGGTTTCGAGGTGGGCTCAAGTAACAGTTTCCAGGCAAAAGGGCGGGCGGTAATCCCTCGTAACCGCTCAAAGGTGGATAAATCCACACAGGTAGGCACAAAAGCAACAAAAACCCCTGCTCTAGGAAAATTGCAGTGAAGTCACAGTAGTTTCTGGTTGTGGAAAACAGTAGTAAAATGAACACATCAACATATTTCAAAGTCAATAGATAGCATTATGCCAAGAAAAAGTTTGAAATGGAGTAGAATCCTTGTTATGGAAAGCAGTTTATTGTTTCTCTTGTTATGGCCAACACGTGTTTCATCGCAGGGAAACCAGACTGCGAATCTTCAGGGCTGGGTATAGATACAAAAAATACATTTGTATGGTTGTCCTATGTGAGCTAGTCAATTGAAAAAAGGTGGTTGGTGAACCCTTCGTGAGAAAATGCGGGCATGCCATGGAGTGACATAGTGTCATATACGTGTGACTTTAAATCTGTAGTTAAGGTGACTTTGGTGTATGTGACTGGTGAAGTTTAATACCGTGAATAAACAGATTGTGCGGAAGTGACTACGGACAATCTATGATTGGGTCATTCTAAAAGGGAAAAACATTGACCAGTATGCGTAGATACACTTTAAAAACGGAAATAAATCGAAGCGAGTGAAAACTTGAAGTGCTCGTGATCAGGTGTACAACCCATTGTAACCTGTAGTGACTGTTAAGTGAGTTCTTTTATGTTCCAAGCATATATCAAAACATTTTGTAGAAGACATCGACCATTTAATAAAGTACGACCGGCAAACGTTGTATAACCTGTTGTACATACAGTAAGTGGTGTTTATAGACATTGTCGATTGGTGCTTAATAGGATTTAGATGGGTTGAGAGTTGGTGCTATATTTTTGGACACTCATGAGGTGCTCAATTTGTCGATTTAGTTGTACAGCCATGTAGTGGTGTCAACCTATTATATGGAAGCAAGAGGTCATTTTGTACGCCACTGGTCAATGTGAGCGTTAAACACGGAAAAGGAGGAAAGCTATTGTACGGGTGTGTTTAGAAAAAACACACTAATATATCTATTCTCAGAACACCAGACGCAAGATATTATTATTCATGAAGAACACATGATTGCGTTGCAGAGGTTATTGCGCAACTTTCCTTATATTGGTGGGTGGTTGAATTCTGTAAAACAGGAAACGATCAAGTCATGTTCTAGGACAGAATTGGTAAATCAAAAACCTTAGATGACTCACCCTTTTAAAGAACAAAAGCCGGGATTAGTGTTGTGACCAAAATGTGAAGACAGCCCCTTAGAGATGGGACAACTTTTAGAAGAACTAAACGTAGACACAGATCTGGGGGTTGTCAGTGGTTTGAAAAACAGATCCACTTGGACACCAACACTACCAAGTGGCAACAACATCGACAATTTCCACAAGCGAGTTCTTGATGACATCAACAAACTCAACACAAAAAAACTCAATGCAACATTCACTTTTAAAGATAACCTCACCAAAGGAGAGCGTGTTGCCCTCGCCGCACTAACACAGACTTCCACCATTGTGATCCGCGAAGCGGATAAAGGAGGTAACATTGTGATCATGAATGCGGACGACTATAACAATGAAGTACTAAGCCAACTAGCTGACACCTCTTGTTATGAACCGATTGCACTCAACCCAATGGGCACTCTTACTACATCAATTAACGACCATCTACACAAGTGGAAAGAGGATGGCTTACTGAATGAAGAAGAATACCTGTACCTTAAGGTACACAAACCGACATTTCCATGGCTTTACACCCTCCCCAAAATTCACAAAGATCTCCCCTTCCCACCAGGCAGACCCATTGTCTCGGGCATAGGGGGACCAACTGAGAAATTAGCAGAGTATGTGGATTTGTTTCTAGGCCCACTAGTCAAGAACTTACCCTCATTCATTCAGGACTCCAAACATATACTGAGTGTTCTCAGTGACCTAGAATGGCAACCCAACACCACCATAGTGACTATGGACGTAGTTGCCCTGTACACGAGCATCAATCCTGTCCTAGGTTTAGAAGCTATAACACGAGTTCTGTCCTACAGACCAGCAACCCTGTGGGCACATACCCAAATGTTAATATCTATGATGACCCTTATTCTTGACAACAATTTCTTCATGTTTCAAAAGAACTGGTACAAACAAAAACGTGGAGTTGCCATGGGCTCCAAATTTTCGCCGTCCTTTGCCAATCTGTTCATGGGTGCGTTTGAATCCAACCACATCTGGGGCACCAAGGGCAGCGAATACACCGACTCCATACTATTTTGGGGTCGTTACATTGATGACTGTATTTTATTGTGGACAGGTTCAGATGATCATCTCCAAAGTTTCTTTGAGCATCTCAACCACAACGAGTGGGAACTGAATTTTACCATGAAGTCCAGCAAAACAAGCATAGAGTTTCTAGACCTGGAATTCTATGTACACGACAACAAACTGCACAGCAAACTGTACAGAAAACCCTCGTCCTGTAACGCGATTCTTCGAGCGGACAGCTACCACCCACCACACCAAATTAAATCAATACCTTTTGGAGAATTCCTCAGAGCCAGAAGAAACTGCAGCAAGGACAGCGACCTGGCAGACACCATACAAGACATGGAACGGAGATTCAAAAGACGGGGATACCCCCCATCCATCCTGTCCACAGCCAAAAAGAGACTCAACAAAATCACGAGACCAGAGACACTCAAGTGTAACAACCATAACAAGGCGAAAGATTCAACAGTGAGGATGATTACTGAATTTAACAGCCTACACAGATCAATTCGCACTAGCATGACCAAGCACTGGAATCTGCTAAAAAATGATCCAATACTCAAGGATCTCATTCCTCCAACTCCCCAAATAACTTTCCGTAGAGGAAGAACTCTGAGAAACAGACTCAGTCCAACTGTTCCCAGAACAGACACAACTCCGGACTGGCTGACACAACGCAGTAAAGGGTTTTTCAAATGCGGATTTTGTGCGATGTGCAAATGGGCTAAACACAAAACTTTGATGTTTACTGGTCCCAATGGAAACACATTTGACATCAGAGTGAACATCAATTGTACTACGAAATATGTCATTTACATAATTGAGTGCCACTGCGGAAAACAATATGTAGGCAGCACTATAAGGTGTCTAAAAGACAGAATCTCAGAACACATGAGGGCGATACATAAGCAAGACCCTAAGTATCCTGTTGCCTTACATGTAGCCAAATGCCAATCAACCACAGAAGACTTCCGCATCAGCTTTTTCGGCATTGATACAGTGCCTATCCACATAAGGGGTGGCAATCGTGAGCTGACCCTGAGACGCAAAGAAGCAACCTGGATCATGCGTCTGCGCAGTATTGAATTCGGCCTCAACTATGACCCTGAGATGCAATATTTCCTAGGGGAGTAAATACAAGGTTTATATGGAAGACAGCACTAACCAATGTACCTACTCTCTCACGATATAACAATTACCAACAACAATTACTAAAAAGTTTCACAAAAAATTTTCTAATATGAGATAACCCTACTGACATACTATAACATGTCTGCAGAGATTTCGTACATATAACGCCTTTTGTATTGTTGTTTGCCTGATCCACACTTAGTGAACTACTCTTATTCAACATTTAACTGTACTGTACTTTTATGTATTTTGTTGTCAAATCGTCTGCTAAATGTTTCACTCGATAACCAGATAAGCACCGTTTGCCTTAGAAACCATAAATCTTAAACGTAAACAAATGTCTCACCTAGCAACCAAGCACTGACTCTTGGTTTCCGTAAAATTTACATTGCCAATCGGAACACCGACGAGTAAATAAATTCTGCTCATCAGAACACCGACATAACAATCGATATTTCCAATAAACCCCTTTTTTTTCCCAGCAACCTCAATACCTTTGGTTCACCCTATCCGTTTTGTCATTCCAGTATATTATTTCATATGCAGTATTTTTTCTAAACTTTGCCAACACTATGGTGTAGAAAATGACAAAACGCCGCTCTAGTCTTTTTCTAACCTAGAGGCGGAAATGAAGCTTAAATAGACGTCCCCACTTCCTGTCGGGTGACCGTCTTCGAATATACGGCGCCGGGAACCACAGGAGGGGGAACGAATGGCAACAGGTAAATCATCCAGTTTTATACACCGGCCTTGGCGCTCTTTTGAAACGCCATCAAATAGAATAGAAACGAACCATACCACAGCGCTTGGTTCTTTATTTACTCTCTCTCCAGGTGCACCCGCCTGTTTGCCTCCTCTTTTCGAGCGTTACAGCTCTCACCTATTCTCCTCCCGGTTACAGTCACCCTGATGAGCCCGATAAGGTAGGAATAAATTTCGTAATTTTCGTCGTTCCTGTGAACTCAAATTCCTTTTAGGGTTCTTCATGTGCTCATGATTTAAACCCTGTGTTTTTGGTTATAGGACTTTTTCTAACCACGCGTCTACAGCGCGCTCTTCATACGCTCGTCCCTCTGGGCGTTTGGTCACAACACTAATCCCGGCTTTTGTTCTTTAAAAGGGTGAGTCATCTAAGGTTTTTGATTTACCAATTCTGTCCTAGAACATGACTTGATCGTTTCCTGTTTTACAGAATTCAACCACCCACCAATATAAGGAAAGTTGCGCAATAACCTCTGCAACGCAATCATGTGTTCTTCATGAATAATAATATCTTGCGTCTGGTGTTCTGAGAATAGATATATTAGTGTGTTTTTTCTAAACACACCCGTACAATAGCTTTCCTCCTTTTCCGTGTTTAACGCTCACATTGACCAGTGGCGTACAAAATGACCTCTTGCTTCCATATAATAGGTTGACACCACTACATGGCTGTACAACTAAATCGACAGATTGAGCACCTCATGAGTGTCCAAAAATATAGCACCAACTCTCAACCCATCTAAATCCTATTAAGCACCAATCGACAATGTCTATAAACACCACTTACTGTATGTACAACAGGTTATACAACGTTTGCCGGTCGTACTTTATTAAATGGTCGATGTCTTCTACAAAATGTTTTGATATATGCTTGGAACATAAAAGAACTCACTTAACAGTCACTACAGGTTACAATGGGTTGTACACCTGATCACGAGCACTTCAAGTTTTCACTCGCTTCGATTTATTTCCGTTTTTAAAGTGTATCTACGCATACTGGTCAATGTTTTTCCCTTTTAGAATGACCCAATCATAGATTGTCCGTAGTCACTTCCGCACAATCTGTTTATTCACGGTATTAAACTTCACCAGTCACATACACCAAAGTCACCTTAACTACAGATTTAAAGTCACACGTATATGACACTATGTCACTCCATGGCATGCCCGCATTTTCTCACGAAGGGTTCACCAACCACCTTTTTTCAATTGCCTAGCTCACATAGGACAACCATACAAATGTATTTTTTGTATCTATACCCAGCCCTGAAGATTCGCAGTCTGGTTTCCCTGCGATGAAACACGTGTTGGCCATAACAAGAGAAACAATAAACTGCTTTCCATAACAAGGATTCTACTCCATTTCAAACTTTTTCTTGGCATAATGCTATCTATTGACTTTGAAATATGTTGATGTGTTCATTTTACTACTGTTTTCCACAACCAGAAACTACTGTGACTTCACTGCAATTTTCCTAGAGCAGGGGTTTTTGTTGCTTTTGTGCCTACCTGTGTGGATTTATCCACCTTTGAGCGGTTACGAGGGATTACCGCCCGCCCTTTTGCCTGGAAACTGTTACTTGAGCCCACCTCGAAACCCTGCGATCACACGGCTGTGCGCCTGTCCTAATCTGGAATACCTGAAACCCTCCCAGTAGATCAATAGCTTATTGATTTCCAGTTAAGGCTGCCCCACGCAATCCTACTTCTCACTAATCATATCTGAACATCAAGCACATCAACTTAGAACCAATTGATAACATCTCTATACCAACATGGATAGAGACAAAATAGCGGCAGATTTGTTCGAAAATCTAGCTAAGGGCATGCCCACTCACACTGCCACGGCGAATGCTGGTCCCCCCCGTGTGGAGGGCCTAAAAGACAAATTCAAGAAATTAGAGAGATTAAAAAAACAAGAGAACTCACGTTGGTGGGACTCTACGACCTTAAAACAATACATGCGTCTTAAACAAATACCGAGAGGCTTGCGCTCCAATACGTTCCCAACATATGATGATCTCGATCTAGATCTGGTAAAAAAAATGGGAGGAGTCTGTAACTAATAACTCCTTTTCCCTGATGGATATTTTGATAGAAAGTGCAGATCGCAAGTCCAGCAAATTACTGGGGGAAATTGCGATACTGGAGCAAGAAATCAAAGACCTCAACCTACCAGAACCAACGGTGAAGAATTACACTATTTTGGATGAGGTACTATTTAAACACCAGGAAGAAATCAAGAACAGAAAGGCCAGACAAATTAAAAGAGATGACGCGGATTACCGCAATGGTCGTATTTTCACTTACGATCGAAAATACGACTCTCTGATTCGATCACAAAACCCCAAGAGAGGTGGCAATATAGCATCCGCCCCAAGTTCTGTCTCATCCAGTAATGCTTCACTTAACTCAGCAGGCATAAGCGAACCTGATCGGGACTTACTAGACACCAACAGTACTCCTTTTTTAGTGGAGCTAGAAAGGATGCGCAAAGGGAACAAGGCCCAACCCCAACGAGACACAACAGATCAAAGACCCATAGAGGCAGCAGGGGAGGTAAACGAAGATTACAGAAAAAAACTGAGGTCAGGAACAGCAAGGAAATAGGGAACGGACACAACGAAGTCCAAGTAGTTAACCTTTCTTCCTTTCCTCTCACTCCTGATATGACCAATCTCCTTTCCAAAGGTTTGAATTTCAATCCCTTTTCGATAGGAGACACATGCCAAACGAAAATAGACCTCTTTAAATTTGTACGGAGCCTGAAATTGAAAAAATACTTTGCAGGAAAAACTACAAACACTAGAAATGTTAGAAATATTCCTGATGTATTGACAGACAATGTAACGACAATAAAGGATATACAAGCAATTCACCTATTGTTATCCATTACTGAATGTGAAGACAGCCCCTTAGAGATGGGACAACTTTTAGAAGAACTAAACGTAGACACAGATCTGGGGGTTGTCAGTGGTTTGAAAAACAGATCCACTTGGACACCAACACTACCAAGTGGCAACAACATCGACAATTTCCACAAGCGAGTTCTTGATGACATCAACAAACTCAACACAAAAAAACTCAATGCAACATTCACTTTTAAAGATAACCTCACCAAAGGAGAGCGTGTTGCCCTCGCCGCACTAACACAGACTTCCACCATTGTGATCCGCGAAGCGGATAAAGGAGGTAACATTGTGATCATGAATGCGGACGACTATAACAATGAAGTACTAAGCCAACTAGCTGACACCTCTTGTTATGAACCGATTGCACTCAACCCAATGGGCACTCTTACTACATCAATTAACGACCATCTACACAAGTGGAAAGAGGATGGCTTACTGAATGAAGAAGAATACCTGTACCTTAAGGTACACAAACCGACATTTCCATGGCTTTACACCCTCCCCAAAATTCACAAAGATCTCCCCTTCCCACCAGGCAGACCCATTGTCTCGGGCATAGGGGGACCAACTGAGAAATTAGCAGAGTATGTGGATTTGTTTCTAGGCCCACTAGTCAAGAACTTACCCTCATTCATTCAGGACTCCAAACATATACTGAGTGTTCTCAGTGACCTAGAATGGCAACCCAACACCACCATAGTGACTATGGACGTAGTTGCCCTGTACACGAGCATCAATCCTGTCCTAGGTTTAGAAGCTATAACACGAGTTCTGTCCTACAGACCAGCAACCCTGTGGGCACATACCCAAATGTTAATATCTATGATGACCCTTATTCTTGACAACAATTTCTTCATGTTTCAAAAGAACTGGTACAAACAAAAACGTGGAGTTGCCATGGGCTCCAAATTTTCGCCGTCCTTTGCCAATCTGTTCATGGGTGCGTTTGAATCCAACCACATCTGGGGCACCAAGGGCAGCGAATACACCGACTCCATACTATTTTGGGGTCGTTACATTGATGACTGTATTTTATTGTGGACAGGTTCAGATGATCATCTCCAAAGTTTCTTTGAGCATCTCAACCACAACGAGTGGGAACTGAATTTTACCATGAAGTCCAGCAAAACAAGCATAGAGTTTCTAGACCTGGAATTCTATGTACACGACAACAAACTGCACAGCAAACTGTACAGAAAACCCTCGTCCTGTAACGCGATTCTTCGAGCGGACAGCTACCACCCACCACACCAAATTAAATCAATACCTTTTGGAGAATTCCTCAGAGCCAGAAGAAACTGCAGCAAGGACAGCGACCTGGCAGACACCATACAAGACATGGAACGGAGATTCAAAAGACGGGGATACCCCCCATCCATCCTGTCCACAGCCAAAAAGAGACTCAACAAAATCACGAGACCAGAGACACTCAAGTGTAACAACCATAACAAGGCGAAAGATTCAACAGTGAGGATGATTACTGAATTTAACAGCCTACACAGATCAATTCGCACTAGCATGACCAAGCACTGGAATCTGCTAAAAAATGATCCAATACTCAAGGATCTCATTCCTCCAACTCCCCAAATAACTTTCCGTAGAGGAAGAACTCTGAGAAACAGACTCAGTCCAACTGTTCCCAGAACAGACACAACTCCGGACTGGCTGACACAACGCAGTAAAGGGTTTTTCAAATGCGGATTTTGTGCGATGTGCAAATGGGCTAAACACAAAACTTTGATGTTTACTGGTCCCAATGGAGACACATTTGACATCAGAGTGAACATCAATTGTACTACGAAATATGTCATTTACATAATTGAGTGCCACTGCGGAAAACAATATGTAGGCAGCACTATAAGGTGTCTAAAAGACAGAATCTCAGAACACATGAGGGCGATACATAAGCAAGACCCTAAGTATCCTGTTGCCTTACATGTAGCCAAATGCCAATCAACCACAGAAGACTTCCGCATCAGCTTTTTCGGCATTGATACAGTGCCTATCCACATAAGGGGTGGCAATCGTGAGCTGACCCTGAGACGCAAAGAAGCAACCTGGATCATGCGTCTGCGCAGTATTGAATTCGGCCTCAACTATGACCCTGAGATGCAATATTTCCTAGGGGAGTAAATACAAGGTTTATATGGAAGACAGCACTAACCAATGTACCTACTCTCTCACGATATAACAATTACCAACAACAATTACTAAAAAGTTTCACAAAAAATGTTCTAATATGAGATAACCCTACTGACATACTATAACATGTCTGCAGAGATTTCGTACATATAACGCCTTTTGTATTGTTGTTTGCCTGATCCACACTTAGTGAACTACTCTTATTCAACATTTAACTGTACTGTACTTTTATGTATTTTGTTGTCAAATCGTCTGCTAAATGTTTCACTCGATAACCAGATAAGCACCGTTTGCCTTAGAAACCATAAATCTTAAACGTAAACAAATGTCTCACCTAGCAACCAAGCACTGACTCTTGGTTTCCGTAAAATTTACATTGCCAATCGGAACACCGACGAGTAAATAAATTCTGCTCATCAGAACACCGACATAACAATCGATATTTCCAATAAACCCCTTTTTTTCCCAGCAACCTCAATACCTTTGGTTCACCCTATCCGTTTTGTCATTCCAGTATATTATTTCATATGCAGTATTTTTTCTAAACTTTGCCAACACTATGGTGTAGAAAATGACAAAACGCCGCTCTAGTCTTTTTCTAACCTAGAGGCGGAAATGAAGCTTAAATAGACGTCCCCACTTCCTGTCGGGTGACCGTCTTCGAATATACGGCGCCGGGAACCACAGGAGGGGGAACGAATGGCAACAGGTAAATCATCCAGTTTTATACACCGGCCTTGGCGCTCTTTTGAAACGCCATCAAATAGAATAGAAACGAACCATACCACAGCGCTTGGTTCTTTATTTACTCTCTCTCCAGGTGCACCCGCCTGTTTGCCTCCTCTTTTCGAGCGTTACAGCTCTCACCTATTCTCCTCCCGGTTACAGTCACCCTGATGAGCCCGATAAGGTAGGAATAAATTTCGTAATTTTCGTCGTTCCTGTGAACTCAAATTCCTTTTAGGGTTCTTCATGTGCTCATGATTTAAACCCTGTGTTTTTGGTTATAGGACTTTTTCTAACCACGCGTCTACAGCGCGCTCTTCATACGCTCGTCCCTCTGGGCGTTTGGTCACAACACTAATCCCGGCTTTTGTTCTTTAAAAGGGTGAGTCATCTAAGGTTTTTGATTTACCAATTCTGTCCTAGAACATGACTTGATCGTTTCCTGTTTTACAGAATTCAACCACCCACCAATATAAGGAAAGTTGCGCAATAACCTCTGCAACGCAATCATGTGTTCTTCATGAATAATAATATCTTGCGTCTGGTGTTCTGAGAATAGATATATTAGTGTGTTTTTTCTAAACACACCCGTACAATAGCTTTCCTCCTTTTCCGTGTTTAACGCTCACATTGACCAGTGGCGTACAAAATGACCTCTTGCTTCCATATAATAGGTTGACACCACTACATGGCTGTACAACTAAATCGACAGATTGAGCACCTCATGAGTGTCCAAAAATATAGCACCAACTCTCAACCCATCTAAATCCTATTAAGCACCAATCGACAATGTCTATAAACACCACTTACTGTATGTACAACAGGTTATACAACGTTTGCCGGTCGTACTTTATTAAATGGTCGATGTCTTCTACAAAATGTTTTGATATATGCTTGGAACATAAAAGAACTCACTTAACAGTCACTACAGGTTACAATGGGTTGTACACCTGATCACGAGCACTTCAAGTTTTCACTCGCTTCGATTTATTTCCGTTTTTAAAGTGTATCTACGCATACTGGTCAATGTTTTTCCCTTTTAGAATGACCCAATCATAGATTGTCCGTAGTCACTTCCGCACAATCTGTTTATTCACGGTATTAAACTTCACCAGTCACATACACCAAAGTCACCTTAACTACAGATTTAAAGTCACACGTATATGACACTATGTCACTCCATGGCATGCCCGCATTTTCTCACGAAGGGTTCACCAACCACCTTTTTTCAATTGCCTAGCTCACATAGGACAACCATACAAATGTATTTTTTGTATCTATACCCAGCCCTGAAGATTCGCAGTCTGGTTTCCCTGCGATGAAACACGTGTTGGCCATAACAAGAGAAACAATAAACTGCTTTCCATAACAAGGATTCTACTCCATTTCAAACTTTTTCTTGGCATAATGCTATCTATTGACTTTGAAATATGTTGATGTGTTCATTTTACTACTGTTTTCCACAACCAGAAACTACTGTGACTTCACTGCAATTTTCCTAGAGCAGGGGTTTTTGTTGCTTTTGTGCCTACCTGTGTGGATTTATCCACCTTTGAGCGGTTACGAGGGATTACCGCCCGCCCTTTTGCCTGGAAACTGTTACTTGAGCCCACCTCGAAACCCTGCGATCACACGGCTGTGCGCCTGTCCTAATCTGGAATACCTGAAACCCTCCCAGTAGATCAGAAGTCTCTCCTGATGCCATTCCCTGCCACCTCTCACTCTCGGACATCTCTTGCTCTGCTTCCTCTCTCTGCCACCCCGTCCTCTGTCACTGTCCAGTCTTTTTTGCCATTTCTACAGCTGCCTTTGCTATTAGCTGCCGACCGCCTCCTTTGCTTGGTAATCATTATTATACTAATATTATTAATTCCACTTGTAGAGGGCACTGTTACCTGCAAAGGTACTTTGGCGCTGGGGATAATCAAAACTATCAAATGTGCTATCTGGAGGGATTAACGGTATAAATGGCCCTATTCGAATGATTTCCTAAACATACGCAGTTTGTCAATCGTGCACAGCTCACAGGGGAAGGGAGCGCTTATTGTAGGGTTGTCCGGACGGCGGAAGCATGGTCGCCGGTACACACTTTCTTGAATTCAGGTGCTGTAAAGTTAGCCTGAGCAGAGCACAAGGCGGGTACCGTGAAAATCTTGTTTGGTGGAAATACGGCACTGCCTGATTCATAGCTATGTATACAATACACGAGGATTTCAGTTTTATCCGTTTATTCGCCGGAAACCAGTGCAGGGTATTAAGAGTGTTGGAAGACGGTGAATGCGAGGACGAGAAAGTGCCTGCTAAGCCGCCACAGTCTACCGTTACTAGTTTCACCAGGTAGTCAGGCACACCGAGGAGCAAAATAATTGCAATAATCTAATCCATTTCAAGTGCCTTGAAACATCCATTTGGATGCCAAGTGCTATAAAAACTCCTCAACTCAAAGTAAAATAATTCACCGTGTTCTGAAGGGTTCTCCTCTGCCACAGTTCGCTGCCTTCTCCTCTGCTATCGACCCCTGCCCTTTCTGCCCTTCCAATATGTAATGCTTCCTGTTTCTTACACCATTTCCAATCATCATTTCCCTTACAAGCCCGGAGTGAAGCGCCACAACCGCTCCCTACCTTGCGCGGCCTGCAGCAGGCACTTCCGGTGCTGCGCAGAGAGCCCCTCTGCCCCTCATAATGTCACAGCGCCCTACTGGAAATGCAAATATAAAACTTGGAAAGGGACTGCTCTTACTTTTGTACGTCCTGTGTTGCCTCCCGCCGGTAAGATTTCTTGACCGCACATGAGAGCCGTCAATCTTTGTATTCCCGCTGAAACTCCGCTCACTGGAAAGCAGACACAACAGGATGACGCAGTTCTCCGCTGGACTCCTCCATGTGACACCTGGTCAGTGAACGTTTGAGTGGGTCCTGAGTGCAGCAGGGGCAGCTCAGCTTGGGCTGTTATTCACAGGTGCTCTGCCAGGACATGGCGGATACCTGCCGACCTGGTTTGCACGAGAGCAATCTTTAGGGAAGTCGAAAGGCCGCCGTGCACGTCGGGGTGAGAAGATATGTACACTTTGCTTTAGAGGTGAGATGAGGTGAGGTGTGCTGCAGCGTGCTGCGGCTCCTGGACCAGCAGCACCCGGGCCTCTCCCTCCTCCCCTGCTGCACCATCTGTCGGGGCGGTCGGGCACGATTGAAATGGCACTAAATCACACTGAGGAGTGCTGCTTGCTGATGCGTCATCTTTAAAATGCAGTGATAAAAACTTCACGCATTTTTATGGCAGTTGGCGGGTGGTGGGGTTGGTACCGCCCAACGCGGAAAAGACACCTGTGATGTACATGCCAACAGTAGGACACGTTTATTATTAGTCCGCATTCTAAAGTGATAATTGTTTAGCAGCGCTTTACATGTGTTCGGCTTCTGCTCAAGTGTGGCCTTTGGAAAGGAATCTATGGTATACGCTGCATCTACTGACTGTATTTGTAAGCACAAATGTACTTTTATAGTGCCTGATAAAAAGGCATTGAAATACACGATCTCCTTGGTTAAGAAGATAATTTGATCAATTGTAATGCGGACAAGAGTCCTGGGAACAGGCTGTTTTTTGTGTGTTTTTTTTTTAAGAACTCAGTGTTGTACCTGATCAGACCTGACTGTAACTAACGGCGTGGCCTAAGACTGTGTATACCTCCCATGCTGGGGAATCATTCTTTCCTTACCCTTGCAGGGTAAACTCCTCTTCTAGGCCAATGCCTCAATCTCGGGTTAGCCAAAAACACACAGTCAAAGTTGTTACCGCTCATGAAATAGTATTTTTAATAGTGCAAATGAACTTAAGTGTATTTATACCTAGTGGATGATGAACCTGCCTCCCTCCATCAACCTAAAACACATGCTTTAGTCAGTGGGCCAATAAGTTCTGGTTACTTTTCTGTTCATGTTGAACACAAACTGAAAAAAAGCCCAAGCCTAAAATATACATGTATACTCCACCTTGGACCTCCGTCCTACTGTAAGTGATCATCAGTCTTGTCTTCATTTTAGAATTGAACACAAGCCCAAAAAGAGAAATCTTTAATTGTAAAAACTGTTGACAATGCTAACAGTGTTTTAGTACGTGTGGCTAAGTAGTAATAGTAGGTTTTATTTTAAGAGAACACACTTATAGGCATGTGAGTGCCAAGTGCCTATGATATGTCAAATCAATAAAGGGTATGCAAAAATAGTATGTTTGTGGTATGTGTGGTTGTAGAAACATATGCTCTGTATACTCCTTTCAAGTTATGTACAGTGCTGTGACTTCTAAGTTACTGAACAATGTGCATGGGCATCAACGCCATCTGACATTGCTTTTTTTCTGCCATCTGGTTCAGACATGCACTAAAAAAGCTCAGTTTGTTGTGTTTTCAACACATTTTTCGTGCCCATACTGTTGAATTTTGGCACCAACACATCAGAAAAAACAGTCCGTACCTCTGTGATCTTCCACTGTGTTTTTTCATCTAACACCCAACGCTCAAGATCCTGGTTGCTAGGCACCTCCCCGTGACCTACAGAGATCACATGTCCACCTTTGGACTTTAACGCCGATACCACGGCGTAACATGAATCATCATACAGGAGGAAGAGGGCTTCCTAGTAGATATGCTCTGGTTTAGTTCTTGCCCGCGCTTAAGGGAATACTTAAATCTGTTACGGAGAACTTCAGGGACTCCGTGAAAGCTGGGGTAGAGACACCTTTGGTTGACAAGAAATTCATACCCTCCCTACACCATGCTTTATTGTGTGTAAATCGTGGCCTGACAACTGCTATAGTTGGCCAGATAGTCTTTCAGAATTTTATTTCCAGACATCTGCATCAGCTGCACTCTAACCTCCGGTTAAGAGGGTGCTGCTTTACAGTCTATACAGAGCATGCACATCTAAAGCCACTCATGCTACGAGCACAAAATGTCACTTACCTTGTAAGCATCTGTTTGTATTGTGCTGTATATTTACAAATGCCCACCCTCCACCCCAGAAGCCTGAATTGATTGCAAGTCTCTTTTTCCTATTAACTATTTAACATTGCACAATATGCATATTGCACCATGCTACGCTCACTGAACACTCCATACACATTTTCACCCACTGCGTGAAAAACAATGTAATATGGAGTCTGTGCCCATGCACATTGTCCACTAAGGGAGGAGTCCTATCACACGACTTCTTCAGAGAAAAACAGTTTGCAAACGTCCAAATCCAACACTAGATGGTAGGGAGTATGCAGTGCATGTGAATCTACACCACTGTGCAGGCTGAACAGTTGGTAACATTGTAAGTAACATGTTCTTTTCAAGGACTTATAGAATTGAAATTGTTTTATCATGATTACTTCCAATCAATTGTTAAACAAGCCTTTACAATGCAACGGTCTCGCCTTTGAAGAAGTTAGAGCTATTGGAATTGTAAATGACAAAATTTTTAGGTCGAGCAGACCTACGCTCAATGCGTGAGCATTGAGGGTGTCTGCTTCAGACCTAATGTCGCCCGTATTCAGGAGAATGGACACGACTCAGACGCGCGCTTTTGCAGTCTCAGTTTTGACCGCGGGAGCGCGCGTCTGACCCGCGCATGCGCAGAGTAACTCAGCCCTTGCTCACACAGACGCAGGCAGCCCCCACCCCTCTGCATGCACGCACGCACACACAGGCGAGCGCAGGCACACACATACAGGCACACAGACACTCGCTCACACCCCCCCCCTCCCCCACAGTCACACACACGCACGCACACACACATACAAAGCCCGCCCCCCCCCCCGCACTCGCGCACATGCTTCCCCCCCCCCCCACTCGCGCACATGCTTCCCCCCGCTCAGCAACCCACTCACCGGCTTCCTTCATGCGGCGGCTCTCCTCAGCTGCAGGGCCCGGCGGCAGGACTCTTCTTCCCTCCTTCGGCACCGGGGCGCTGTTTCCTGTTGTCGCGCCGGCCCCGCAACAGGCGCCACACTCCTCCTTCTCCCCGGCCCCCTCCTGGGGACCCGGGCTACCTCGGACGGCAGGGCGCTCCATGCGCCGGCAGCCGCGGACCTCGGGAGGCGGGACTTCCGGTCGGCCGCGAGCGGATTGGCCGGCCGGCCAAGAGCTTCCGGGTCGCCGCAGGCAGCGCGGCGGCGCCTGCCTCCCAAGGTATTTTTTACACCCCTTAGTGCTTGTTTGTTTAGCAATAGCCCGGAGTAACCGTCCCTATTTTGGCAAGGTAATGTAGGAGTAGCTTTCCTTCGTCACATTTTCTTTGCTCTGGTCAGGGTATTCCATGATGTCTGAGACATGCCCTCCCAGTGGAAGGTGGATGCGGTATTATCTGCATACAACAAGGTTGGTGGGTGGTGCGGTTTGATTTCTTGAGCATTGATTAAGCATATTTATGTTGAACAGTCACGGGTGACATGTTTGATCCTTGTTTTGTTTAGGGCTGGGACAATAGAGATTTGCCCAGAATCACGTTATGCTTGAAACTTCCCCGACTCGAACCCGGGTCTCCAGCTTCAAGGTCGGCCGCTCTGGCCTTTAAGCCACATCCTCTTACGTTGCTACTGGTAGCTGCCGACTGGGCCGTGTCGAACACAGAACAGCTTTCCGGTGCGGTCCACAGTCGCTAGTGCAAGAGCGCCTCGAATGAACTGTGTGTTAGTGCAGCGCTGGCACAGTGGGCATTTAAGAACGAGAGTCTCGCACAGTACAACGCTGTGCAGAAGTGTAGTTCTGGCCACATATATGCTCCCTCATCCAGCACCGGCAGAAGAGAGTAGTGTCAGACGTCTGTCTGCGCAGTGCAACCAAAAGCGCAAAGTCCACTACTGTACCGGTGGCCACAGGGGAGCTGTGGTCACTGGTGAATCACGAGCAGCTGGGAACTGTACACTGGTTACCTGCTGGCACGTATGCGCTGTTCACTAAAACAGTGCTGGCACAAGACAGCGCTTTGCTAACGCATTGCTGGCACACGAGGGTTCACCACTGGTGCAAAGCTGGTACATGGAGCATCTCTACTGGTTCTGTGCACCCGTGATGGTGCAGCATTTGGAGCATGTCCTGCCAAGTGTGAACTGCTGTTTCAAGAAGGATCGTGTGACCTCCCCAACACCACCTCCAGGTCACAATAGGCCCCAATCCCAGTGAGACAGTAGTTAATTCGGTTATAGCAAGATAGCACATGCTTCTAAATAGTGAGTAACTTCCAGATAATACTTCCAGCTGAAAAGAAACCTGCGAGTGAACGAGCATGCACCTCTCTGCACAACATACATGTCACATGCTGCAATCCCACAGGTTGTGGATTTCTGTACCAGAGGAAAGACATTACCATGCCAGTGACAGTTCAGTTGGTTAAAGCACATGCTGCAGATGTCTGTCAACCCCCGTTAACATCTCACAGGTTAGCGAGGGTACTCCAGGGACTCGTGCAGTCTGCAGGTAACATGAGGCCTGCAGCACTGTGGGTTATCGCACCTGCTGCAGGGAAGAGTGATCGCCTGCTTAAATGTCACTGATTGTGTAACTGTTGCACTTAGTATGTGGAGACGGTGACGGGTCCAACACTCGTTATTATTGGTGATTGCATTTAAGTACAAAATGATGTTTGACAATGCCCTTTATTCATTTGCATCGGTGCGTAAACAAGCGCTTCGTACATATAGTCCATGGTTATGAGAAGCAAGGCTGGCAGTCTCTTTTACTGCCAGCCTTGCTCATCGTAAGCAAGGACTATACGTTCAAAGTGCGTGTTTAGGCACCAATTGCAGGTTTTAAAAACAAATGAATAAAAGGCATTGCCATTTACAATGCCAATAGCTCAAACTTTAATAATGCGAGACCTATTGCATTGTAAATGCTTGTTATTTATGTGTTGATTTTGAACAGATAAATAAATGACTGTCATTTACAATGCCAATAGCGTAATCTCTCGCAAATGCCACACACAAACACACAGACCCACACACATACATACCTACAGAGCCACACACAGAGCCACATACACAGACACACACACAGCCCCCCCCCTCCCCCCGTCGGGACGCACCCTCCAGGGCCAGCATGGACGGGAAGTCCTTGCAGTTGGAGATGCCGGTGGAGTCGGTGATGCAGGTCTTCCACAAGTTGGACTAGAAGGTGGCTGTGGTGATGACCGTGCCGTCGATGCTCGACACCTTCCAGTAGTCAGTGGGCAGCGTGGAGCAGACCAGCACCCAGCCCGACAGGGCCAGTAGGAAGACCACGATCTCCCCGCCGTGCTGGCCATGGTCACCGGCGAGGGTCACAGGGCACAGGTGTCAGAGCTGAGGGCACGGGTGAGGGCAGAGGGCACAGGGGTAAGAGATGAGGGCAGAGGGGTGAGAGCTGAGGGCACAGGTAAGAGCTGAGGGCACAGGAGTCAGAAGCGAGGGCCTAGGAAGAGCTGAGGGCACAGGGCAGGGTAAGAGCTGAGGGCAACAGGGCAGGGTAAGAGCTGAGGGCACAGGGCAGGGTAAGAGCTGAGGGCACCGGGGTAAGAGCTGAGGGCACAGGGGTAAGAGCTGAGGGCACAGGGGTAAGAGCTGAGGGCACAGGGGTAAGAGCTGAGGGCACAGGTAAGAGCTGAGGGCACAGGAGTAAGAGCTGAGGGCACAGGAGTAAGAGCTGAGTGCACAAGGGTAAGAGCTGAGGGCACAGGGGTAAGAGCTGAGGGCACAGGAGTCAGTGAGGGCACAGGTAAGGGCAGAGGGCAGCGTGGTGAGGGCTGGAGGCCTGGGTTGAGGTCAGAGGGCACAGGTGCCAGAAGTGAGAGCCTAGGAAGAGCTGAGGGCAGAGGGGTAAGAGCTGAGAGTACAGGGGTAAGGAGTGAGGGCCCGGGGTGAGATCAGATGGCAGAAGATTCAGAGCTGAGGGCACCTGCTAGGGCAGAGAGCAACGCGGCTCGCAACTTTAAGGAATGCCTGGAACGTTGAAGTCCCGCTCGGGGGACTCTGAATCAGAAACTGCCCAAGAGCCTCTCACGGGCTCTAAAACAATAATGCCCCAGGATACTGTGGCGGAACGATGGAGCGGCCCTCTGCTCTCCGGGGCCGCTCTAGAACCACTGTTGGGCCTCCAGACGCCCACACTCACCGGGCTGCTTTGGCGGGTGCTCCTAGTCGTTCCCGCGCTGCTCTTCGAGGCGGTGGCTCCCTTCACTGGCTGCGGGGCTCTCCCTTTACTCTGGGAGCCTCGCGACCCAGGATGCTGTGGCGGAATGATGGAGCGGCCCTCTGCCCTCCGGGGCCGCTCTAGAACCACTGTTGGGCCCCCAGACGCCCACACTCACCAGGCTGCTTTGGCGGGGGCTCCTCGTCGTCCCCGCGCTGCTCCTCGAGGCGGCAGCTCCCTTCACTGGCTGCGGGGCTCTCCCTTTACTCTGGGAGCCTCGTGGCTCTCGCAGCTGGACTTCTCTCTCTCCTCTCACTCCCCGGGGCTCTCCCACGCTCTTGGGAGCCCGGGGGGGGGGGGGGGGGATGTGGGGTGGTGGGGGCGGCGTCAGTATCTCTCCGGACACGGCAGCTTCCAGAGGAGGTGGGGTGGGCTCCCGGCCTCTTCCTGTGGTCCCGCAGTCCCGCCCTCGGCCTGCCTGACTTCCGGTTCGGGCGGCGGGGGGAAACGAAGGGTAGGCACCCTCTCTAATTTAAACATAAACAGATGCCTTACCTTAGTCACAACAAAAACGGAGCATACATACCGGGCAAAGACGGAAGACCGAGACAACAACCACGAGCCAAGCACGACGGTACACGTAGACGACAGGGGACAAAGACGACAGCCATGCACAACATAACACGGAGACGACAGGCACAAAGACGACAGCCATGCACGACGATAAAGGAAATCGGCAACAGAAATCGCGCAGCCCATCCGTGCAACAGACGCGTTCCAAATGACAAAAACATGGCTTGAAAAAAACAAAAAAAACAAACGCCCACCGCCCCATGACGGTAAAAATGGGGCGGGGCTAAAAAAACACAAACGCCCACGAATCTGCTCCGACAATGATTGGCATTACTCTCATCCAATGGCTAGCCTCCATTTATGGAGCTAGCCAATGGAAGAGAGAGGCGGGTTCAACCCCACTACTGTTAAAACAAAATATCTCGAGCTGCGCGACACTGCTGCGCAGTGTATGCCAGTCAAGACCTAAAAAGGGAAGGGGCTAACAGAAATGTTAAATGATCCTACTATTTCATTGAATAATATGAGACAGATAGATAAGAAATGTAAAGCACAGTTATAGTTTGGGTGTATTTTCCATCCATCACTTTGTTAGAGAAGGGGGGACAGAAATCAATATACATTCTTTGTAAATGTAGAGCAGGGCTAGTATATAATTAAAACTAGTCTGTTGTTATAGCCTAAATCTCAACGGTCATTAAACCTTTAGTGACAAGTCAAATGGCACAAGGAACTGTTTTCCCAAGAGCTTACACCTGATTCATTAAGGTTTAGCTTCGTTTTATTTAATATGAGGCTGAGAACATAAGGTTGGAATGCCTTTGACACAAAACTGAATGAGCCACTAAAGAAAGAGGAGTTCCTGAGAGAAGAGAACAGTTTAATATGTTGGCTTTTTCAATAAATTTCAAAGACTATATTCATTTTTGAAAACGGCCTAAAAGGACAGTATTCTTTGGCTTATGTCCTTAAGGCTACTAGGAATTAAGTTAATTTCCCTCAGAATACAAACCAGACATATATTACATAACAAACTGGAAAGCAAACCCTAAATCGCAGTTATTTAAGTGGATATTTTGGAAGTGCATCCATCCAGAGGGCATTCCTAAAACTGGGTCAGCGGAACTCAGGCGAACTCTACGATCGACGTTACAGAAACAGTTGCAAAAGATTAAATGATTCACATGTAGAGATCAAACCATTATTTTATTTCAGTCGTAGCTCTTGTAACATTAACCAAATGATGCTATGGGCTGTAAATGTCGCTACAATAAAGGTGAGTGGCTGACATTATATTATTAAAACCAGTTCACAGTGAAACAGGGCTTTCAAACTTCGTCCGCATAAGACCTTTACTTACCCGAGGGCTCATAATAGGATCTCACGGCGCATTATCTCTGCATTTTAAGGAGACCTGTCAGTGCTACCCACTACGGCCCAGCTTAAGATTAACTAAAGGTTGAGCTAAGCCTGGAAGCAGTTTCCCCAGTAAAAACCCCTGAAATAGGGAAATTGTTTACAACATTGGCGCTGGAAGAGGCCAACCACACCAATCCACTTTGCCCAGCATTCTCTTTTCATCTGCTAATATTGCTGGTCAAGAATAAAAAGAACATAACTGTAGGTAACTAAGAGGGCTAAGATACAAATACACGGAAAATATATTAAAAGGATCAGGGGCCTCATGTAGGAAGAATGCATCTGGTAAAAGGGTAGCAATTTGACTTGTACCGAATGCAGTCCTTTTTGTAATTTGACCTACTTGATTAATGTTGATGAGCTAGGTCTCAAATTCTGATCCACTACGATTGACTGCAGTCACAGGCATGGTGGCCTGCTGGGGTCAGCAGACCACCGTGTCAGTCACTGATTTTAAATACAGCAGTTAAAAACATTCTTTATTAAGCATTTGGTCATTATAAGCAAACCCAAGCGGCCCGACCCCCAACCCTTCTGATGCCCAGTCGTGCTCCTTACTTTAAAAACCCTATACAGAATCTTAAAGCACACTTTCTTGTAATAACTGTTGTTTAGTTGTCGCCAAAGACAGCTCCACGCATCAATCCCCATTGTGTATTGTATTGTATTGTGATTGCATTTATATAGCGCTTACTACTCCTGACGAGGCGTCAAAGCTCTTTTTCGGCGGGTAGCACGCTACTCCGGGACCCAAAGAGGATTAGTGTTGACTTAGTATAGTGAAACATGCAAGTACATTTTAAGTGGTGGATAGGTTAGTCAGTTATTTGGATTTGGAATGATAGCAGAAGGATAGAGTAGGAAAAAAGGTTTGTATTTATATAGCACTTGTTACCCCTGATGGGGTGTTGAAACATGCTATTCAGGAAGCCCATAAAGGATTAGTGGTGAATTAATATGGTGAAATATGAAAGTAATTTCAGTGGTGGATATTAGTCAGTTACTTGGAGTGAGAAGGGTTGGGGAGGGGTAGAAAAGAGGGAAGTGTTTAGAAAGGTTTGTTTTGGGGGATCGGTGTGAGAAGTTGGCCCGATATGCAGCGTTCGCTATTCTAGCGACCGCTATGTATCGTTCCAAACGACCCTTATGGTGATTGGTTGTAAGTCAACCTATAGACCAGCTATCCTAGTAGCGTGGATACGAGCAGTCTAAGGCTAAAGACTCGAGAGGGCGTGTTAAGCCAGCTGTTTACCACACATGTACCCCTTGAACACCAAGTGAAAGGACGCCACACAAGTGTTATGAAAATAAACAGGATATTTATTAAGATTCACAACAGCCCTGAAACTCTTTATGAGGACAGGGTACTAAGCACAAACCAAATCTCTTAAAAAAATACTTCAAGTGCACAATTAAACAAGTGTCCGAGGACACGGAAAGTTTAGTGGTCTCGGGCGGACCCGATAAGGCAAGTCGGAAGCGAAGGGCTCGGGACCCTAGAGTAAAGAGGCTATGCAGGCACCGAAACGCCGAGTTACCTAGCCACGAGGGCTGCGGCTGCACAAGTCTTACAGGCGTCGGGGTCTTCGCTGACGAGCCAGGAGCCGGAAGAAAAGGAGTTGCTGGCCGGCGACCAGTGATGATTAGTTCGTAGAGATCCAAGCCTGGATCAGAGATCGATGATACCTGAAAGCAGAGGGGACCAAGTTCGTACTACTAGCCAGTAGTCAGAGGGTACCCAGAAGGCACCGGTTGGCCGTCACCTCGACCAGGTGAGTGGGCGACGCTAGGCTCTGCAGTCTCACGGACCAGGAGGCGTTGTCGGCGACCAGGATGGAGGTGCGAGCTGTCCCACGAAGGATGATGCTGTCGGCGTCGCTGGGCCCAGGATTGGGGCAACAAGCCTTGGCAGATCTCAGGGCCACGTGGTAGGCCTAAGATGGCGTCTTGAATGGACCAGGAGGGTCCGGGGTGCTCCTTTCATCAAAGGGGAGCAAGGGCCGGTCTGGAGCAACCAGACCAGCGGCGTTGATTGTCGGATGTCGTCACAGGAGGGCACAAGCCAGCGGCTAGTGACCAGACAACGTGCTGAGCAGCGAGCAGAAGGGCCCCACGCAGATCGTGGAGATGCTGGGAGACTGCACTTCGGTGCTGGAGCGGCTCAGGGTCGGGGCTTCTCGGACCCCAGAGCACTCACCAGAGAATTACTTCGATGGTCGTGCTGGTTTAAGAAAGCGTGCAGGTTTTGATGATGGCCGGTCCCTCGAGGTCTCGTCGCACCCACAGATCACAGCTGAGCTGATGACGTGGGTAGAGGTCAGAGGTGCCAGGGAAGCCGGTTCTCGTCGAGCTGGGCCGTCGGATCCTTGAGGAAGGACTTGCAGCAAACCGCAGAGTTCTTAGATGGTGCCCGCTGATGCAGGGTGACTACTCCTTAGTCACAAGGGAGAAATCTTGAGAAGAGTCTTGAATGTCCTTTCGTGGAAAGTAGTTCTTGATTCAAAGATGATCTAATTTGGAAGGGTCCCTGCTCCGGCCTTTATCCTAAAGAAAGGGGTGGGTACATGACTAGGTCCTGCCCTAAGGGTGGGACCAGGAAGGGGGGTAGTTACACCCCTCTCCCCTGCCGGACTTTCCCCAGGCCAGGGCTGGCGCCCCTGGAACTGGTTCTGACCGGCGGATACGTAGTGAGCACCGGGGTGCCACTCCGCAGTCACCTTCTCGCAAAAGCCCTACCTACCCAGAATACACAAACCCTGTCTGGGACGGTGCGAACACCGCCCTCGACAGGAAACCCTTTGTCCAAGCGCTCCTCGCTGGAAGGACTCCCAGCAGCAGGAGGTCAGACTCGTGTCTGTGGTGGCAGCATCCATTTTGTGGAGCTGAGGCTTCAGTTAACTTTAACCGGGGTTCACAGTTACGTACATGTCGTGTCCCTCTAGAAGGGCGGAATGCTAACCTCGTCGCCAGAATTGGTGAGAGGGCCGCATCCCGATTCGTATGACACCTTACTCGACATGTCTTGATAACGCGATACCGAAGTTACCGATATGGTACGCGTTATCATGGAACAGCCATTGGGTCTTGGTTCCGCAAGCTGCAACCGGGCTTGGCTCGGGCCAGAACACAGTTCACACGAGCCCACGCACTCTGCCTTCAGGATTGTCAAGGCCTGCCATAGGAGTGACTGATAGGAGCTCGAGTGCCCATTGTATGGTTAGATATAGAGCTACTATACCTAAAGCAAAGGGTGAGTACACGACTTTGCCCCAGCTGTCATGCAGCCAGTTGTGTCAAATTTAGGAGGCCAGCCAGGGGTGGCATAATACATGCTGCAGCCCCTGGCGGCCCTGGGTACACCTATGCCCTGAGTTACAGGTTCTGATAAGGTGGCCCAGCACCAATTGGTAAATGTACCTAGGGTACATATCGTAATTTAGACAGAGAACAGCCAGGCTGTGGGTCTGATTGGCAGGCCCACAGCCAGAGAAAGTCGTAAACCAGTGAAACAAAAGCAAAAAAATCTGGGTGATCATAGGATTGCAGACCCTACTCTCCTACATGACCCCCCCCAAACGTCGGAACAATAAGCTAACCTTGACCAGGTGAGTCTTCTTGTTCTAAGTGGAAATATCTGGAGAGCCCATCGGCATTGCCATGATCAGTACCAGGTCTATGTTCCACTGTAAAGTCCATCCCCTGTAGGGAAATGGACCACCTAAGCAGTTTGGGGTTTTCACCCTTCATCTGATTTAGCCACAAGAGGGGCTTATGGTCGGTCTGAATCTTGAAGTGAGTGCCAAACAAGTATGGCCTCAGCTTCTTCAGGGCCCAAACCACAGCAAAGGCCTCCCTCTCAATAGCTGACCAATTCTTCTCTCTAGGGGTCAGCCTTCTGCTTATAAAAGCAATGGGCTGGTCTTGACCATCAAAATTCAGTTGAGAAAGAACAGCTCCCACACCCAACTCCGAAGCGTCTGTTTGGACAATGAATGGTTTGGAGTAGTCTGGACTCTTTAGGATAGGCGCCGTGCATATGGCCTGCTTTAGGTCATCGAATGCTTTTTGACAGCTCGCTGTCCACTGAACCTTTTTTGGCATTTTCTTACTTGTCAGTTCGTTTAACGGTGTCACGATGGAACCATAGTTCCTGACAAACTTTCGGTAGTATCCAGTCAGGCCCAAGAAAGCTCGAACCTGAGTCTGGGTGGTTGGAGGAGCCCAGTCCCTGATTGACTGTATTTTGCTCTCCAGTGGCTGAACCTGGCCTCCACCTACAAGGTGGCCCAGGTATACAACCTGTGTCTGCCCTATCTGGCACTTGGTGGCCTTGATAGTGAGGCCTGCTGCTTGCAGAGCCTCTAACACTTTCCGCAGGTGGACCAGGTGATCCTCCCAGGTGGAGCTAAAGACAGCGATATCGTCTAGATATGCCGCACAGAAGTCATCCAGCCCAGTAAGGACTTGATTCACCAACCTTTGGAAGGTGGCAGGTGCATTTTTCAGACCAAAGGGCATCACCACGAACTGATAATGCCCACCAGGGGTAGAAAATGCGGTCTTAGGCTTGGCGTCCTCAGCTAACCTGATTTGCCAATACCCAGCTGTCAGGTCAAACGTACTTAAGTAGTTGGCTGAAGCCAATCTATCGATAAGCTCGTCTGCCCTTGGTATTGGGTGGGCGTCAGTCTTAGTGACTGCATTGAGACCCCTGTAGTCTACGCAGAACCTCATCTCTTTCTTACCGCCCGGGGTGTGAGGTTTCGGCACTAGAACTACGGGACTAGCCCAAGGGCTATCCGAGGGTTCAATGACTCCCAGCTCCAACATTTTCTGTACTTCACTCTTGATGCAGTCTCTAACGTGATCAGGCTGCCGGTAGATTTTACTCTTGACGGGCAAGCTGTCACCAGTGTCAACCTCATGGGTGCACCAATCGGTCTGACTGGGGGTTAGAGAGAACATATGTCTGAAAGACTGAAGAACCTGTTTACAGTCTTTCTGCTGATGTTCGGAGAGGCTGCCACAAAAGACAACACCATCTACCGATCCATCGTCAGGGTTCTGAGTGAGCAGGTCGGGGAGAGGGTCACTCTCCTCCTCCTGTCCCTCATCTAGGGCCATGAGCAAACTCATGTCCTTCCTGTCGACATATGCCTTGAGCCTGTTGACATGAAGCACCCTGTGGGGGCTCCGGGGAGTTCCCAGGTCGACCAGGTAGGTGACCTCTCCCTTTTTCTCCAGGATGGTGTAGGGCCCGGACCATTTGTCCTTGAGTGCTGCTGGGGCCACTGGCTCCAACACCCACACCTTCTGTCCGGGCTGGTAAACAGTCAAGACAGCCTTTTGGTCATGCCAAGCTTTCTGGAGTTCTTGGCTGGCCTTAAGGTTTTCTGATGCCTTCTCCATGTATTCAGCCATCCGCGAGCGGAGGCCAAGCACATAGTCCACTATGTTGGCTGCAGGCTTTTTGAGAGGTCTCTCCCATCCTTCCTTCACCAAACACAGGGGTCCTCTTACAGGATGCCCGTACAAAAGTTCAAAAGGGCTGTAGCCAACCCCCTTCTGTGGGACTTCTCTGTAGGCGAACAAAAGGCAGGGGATCAGGACGTCCCATCTACGCCGAAGCTTTTCAGGTAGTCCATGAATCATCCCTTTCAGGGTCCTGTTGAATCTCTCAACAAGCCCATTGCATTGTGGATGATAGGGTGTAGTAAACTTGTAGTTGACACCACATTCCTTCCACATAGCAGTTAAGTAGCTCGACATAAAGTTTGCACCTCTGTCGGAGACGACCTCCTTAGGGAAGCCCACTCTGGAGAATACTCCAACTAGGGCTCTTGCCACAACAGGCGCTGTAGTGGTCCTAAGGGGAATAGCTTCAGGATACCTGGTGGCATGATCCACTACCACCAGTATAAACTTGTGCCCTGATGCTGTTGGTGGTTCCATGGGACCGACGATGTCAATCCCCACCCGTTCAAAGGGCACCCCCACCACAGGCATTGGTATAAGGGGGGCCTTTGTCGTGCCACCTGACTTACCACTGGCTTGGCAAGTGACACAGGAGCGGCAAAACTCCTTCGTATCTTCGTTCATATGAGGCCAGTGAAAGTGTGAGACGAGCCTGTCCCACGTCTTCGTCTGGCCTAAGTGACCTGCTAAGGGAATCTCGTGGGCCAAGGTAAGTAGGAAACCGCGCTGAGACAAGGGTACAACCAGCCTCCTGGTCATGCCAGGCTTGGGGTCTCTTGACTCAGTGTACAGGAGTCCATCTTCCCAGTATACCTTGTGGGTACCTGTGGCGTTCCCAGCAGCCTCAGCAGCAGCCTGCTGTCTGAGGGGTTCAAGAGAAGGGCAGTCTAATTGGTCCTTCCCCAGGTCTTCCCTTGAGGGTCCCCCTGAACCCAAGAATTCAACTTGATCAAGTTCGAACTCTCTAGGCTCAGTTTCCCTCAATTCCTGTAGGTCAGCCTCCTCTGAGACTTGATCCACGACCTGGGGCAAGGGGGAAGGCGCAGCCTTAACCCTACCGCTCTTTTTCTTGGGAGGTGTCTGGTCCGTTGTTCCAGGATCCAGCACCTGTTCAGTGGGGCATTTCCTGACCTGTGACCTGGTCACAGCGAACACATGTGCTGGCAAGCCTAACATTTCCATGTGAGTCCGGTGCTCCACTTCTGACCATTGTGATGACTCCAAATCATTGCCCAACAAACAATCCACTGGGAGGTCTGAACTAACTACAACCTTCTTTTGGCCAGTTACCCCTCCCCAGGAGAAAGCTACAATTGCCATACTGTGATTGGTAGTGACATTGCTTGCATTGGTCACCAGGAATTCTGTACCTGGCATGATCTGTCCAGGGTCCACAAAGTTAGGTGTCACCATGGTGACACTGGCACAAGTGTCCCTATAGGCCTGAGCCATTTTTCCATTTATGAAAGGTGTCTGTCTGTATTTGCCCAAAGTATTGGGACTTACGTCAGGGGACACATCCACATCCCCTGTACTGACAAGGACAGCCTGAGTGAGTGTACCAACTAAGTTGTCACGCCCCTCAGAACCCAGGGTTAACCCTACTAAACCCTTGGGAGGTGCACTACCACTGCTGGCTGTACTAGGGGGCACAGGTGCCTTAGGGGCTGCAGTGGCAGGAGTCGGACCTCCTCCTTTCTTGGTGCACTCACTAAACCAGTGAGATTTACTTTTACAGTACTGGCACCATCTTTTGGATTGGCCTTCTTTCTTCTTTTGGGGAGCCTGACCCCCACCCTCTTTGGGTTGTTGGGGACCTGTCGAAGACTTCTGGTCATTTTGTTCCCCCTTAGAATCTTTACCCTTCTGGTCTGCTTTCTTCTGACCACCTTGATTCTGGCCCTGGTTCTGTTTAACTCTTGTACGAACCCATCTGTCTGCCTTCTTTCCCAATTCTTGGGGAGAGGTCAGATCCGAGTCGACAAGATGCTGATGCAACAACTGGTTCTGACAATTGTTTAAAATTTGTTCTCTCATCATCAAATTATACAATCCTT
This sequence comes from Lissotriton vulgaris, assembly GCF_964263255.1. Classification (NCBI taxonomy): domain Eukaryota; kingdom Metazoa; phylum Chordata; class Amphibia; order Caudata; family Salamandridae; genus Lissotriton; species Lissotriton vulgaris. The sequence goes on along the minus strand of NC_141691.1, from coordinate 529,938,392 downwards.
GGTAATCAGTAACCTTACTGCCCAGCAACCAGCCCTCAAAAGCCTTAGTGGCACAATCGACAAAGTCAGACCAATCTTGAGACTGTGTTTTCTGGGTATCCCTGAACAGCACCCTGTACTGCTCAGTGGTTAGGCCGAACCCTTCAACCAGTGTATTCTTCAAGACGTGGTAATTATTAGCATCCTCTACCCTTGTGGTGAGGAGCTTGTCTCTTCCTTTACCTTCAAAGGAGAGCCACAAGATAGCTGCCCACTGACTCTGGGGAACACCTTGCACAGTGCAGGCCCTCTCCAAAGCAGTAATCCATTTGTGGATGTCGTCCCCTTGTTTAAAGGGGGGCACTATCTTACCAAGGTGTTTTGTATCAAAACTCTTTTCCCTATTGCTAGGTACAATGCTGCCACCAGTGGGGACTACCCCACTTAACTGTTGCTCTCTAGCAAAGGCAAGCCTTTCTTTGGCCAGGGCAAGTTCTTCCCTCTCAATCCTCAGATTAGCTGCCCTTTCCTTAGCTTCGTACACTCTCCTCTGAGGGGACGTCATCCCTCTTTGAGACGAGTTGTGAGAGCCATTGGTTTGAAGGGATCTGCCAGAGTCTCTTGACAGAGATCTGGCTCGTCCATTCCCAATGTTAAGCTGACCTGATAGTGGCCCCAGGGGTCCCCCAGTACCACTGTCATGTTTGCTTAAGTTGGACCTGCTTAGTCTAACGACTTCTACCTGTCCCTTATCTGCCTCATCCCCAGAGGGATCCTCATTCTCATCATCCTCTACATCTTCAGTCTCAGCTGAGAGGTGGATGAGGTCAGGATCGTCTCTGGTTCCCTCGAGGGGAGGCATGTCTCCTTCTGGATTAGAATGGCTAAGAAGCTTCTCAGCCTTTCTGGCATCATAAGTCTCTAGGAGACCAATCAGAAAGGAGGTAGTGGGGTTAGCCCCTTGCTTAATCTTCCTAGAGTTACATACTTGTCGCAACTCGCGGAAGCTAAGCACAGTATATCTTGAAGGGATGACCTGTGGAGGGTCAACTGACACAAGGGGAGACTCAGAGTTTCCTCCTTTGTCCGACATACTGTTTCTAGTGTGGTGTAAGTGATGCACCTACCTACACTATGTGTTACCTACTGATCCCTTGCTAGAGTTGCAGCCAAGGTGTGCTAAGCCTTGAGGAGCTACAACAGCTGGTTCAGTAGAACTCAGAGTATTCTAAGCTTTAGTTATATGTACCTAACAGTACTTATGTGATCTTTCAACAAGATATTCTTAGGATACGTGTGGTAAAACAACAGCAAGCTCAAATCCCAACCGCTGCTCACCAATGTGAGAAGTTGGCCCGATATGCACCGTTCGCTATTCTAGCGACCGCTATGTATCGTTCCAAATGACCCTTATGGTGATTGGTTGTAAGTCAACCTATAGACCAGCTATCCTAGTAGCGTGGATACGAGCAGTCTAAGGCTAAAGACTCGAGAGGGCGTGTTAAGCCAGCTGTTTACCACACATGTACCCCTTGAACACCAAGTGAAAGGACGCCACACAAGTGTTATGAAAATAAACAGGATATTTATTAAGATTCACAACAGCCCTGTACTCTTTATGAGGACAGGGTACTAAGCACAAACCAAATCTCTTAGGAAAATACTTCAAGTGCACAATTAAACAAGTGTCCGAGGACACGGAAAGTTTAGTGGTCTCGGGCGGACCCGATAAGGCAAGTCGGAAGCGAAGGGCTCGGGACCCTAGAGTAAAGAGGCTATGCAGGCACCGAAATGCCGAGTTACCTAGCCACGAGGGCTGCGGCTGCACAAGTCTTACAGGCGTCGGGGTCTTCGCTGACGAGCCAGGAGCCGGAAGAAAAGGAGTTGCTGGCCGGCGACCAGTGATGATTAGTTCGTAGAGATCCAAGCCTGGATCAGAGATCGATGATACCTGAAAGCAGAGGGGACCAAGTTCGTACTACTAGCCAGTAGTCAGAGGGTACCCGGAAGGCACCGGTTGGCCGTCACCTCGACCAGGTGAGTGGGCGACGCTAGGCTCTGCAGTCTCACGGACCAGGAGGCGTTGTCGGCGACCAGGATGGAGGTGCGAGCTGTCCACGAAGGATGATGCTGTCTGCGTCGCTGGGCCCAGGATTGGGGCAACAAGCCTTGGCAGATCTCAGGGCCACGTAGTAGGCCTAAGATGGCGTCTTGAATGGACCAGGAGGGTCCGGGGTGCTCCTTTCATCAAAGGGGAGCAAGGGCCGGTCTGGAGCAACCAGACCAGCGGCGTTGATTGTCGGATGTCGTCACAGGAGGGCACAAGCCAGCGGCTAGTGACCAGACAACGTGCTGAGCAGCGAGCAGAAGGGCCCCATGCAGATCGTGGAGATGCTGGGAGACTGCACTTCGGTGCTGGAGCGGCTCAGGGTCGGGGCTTCTCGGACCCCAGAGCACTCACCAGAGAATTACTTCGATGGTTGTGCTGGTTTAAGAAAGCGTGCAGGTTTTGATGATGGCCGGACCCTCGAGGTCTCGTCGCACCCACAGATCACAGCTGAGCTGATGACGTGGGTAGAGGTCAGAGGTGCCAGGAAAGCCGGTTCTCGTCGAGCTGGGCCGTCGGATCCTTGAGGAAGGACTCGCAGCAAACCGCAGAGTTCTTAGATGGTGCCCGCTGATGCAGGGTGACTACTCCTTAGTCACAAGGGAGAAATCTTGAGAAGAGTCTTGAATGTCCTTTCGTGGAAAGTAGTTCTTGATTCAAAGATGATCTCATTTGGAAGGGTCCCCGCTCCGGCCTTTATCCTAAAGAAAGGGGTGGGTACATGACTAGGTCCTGCCCTAAGGGTGGGACCAGGAAGGGGGGTAGTTACACCCCTCTCCCCTGCCGGACTTTCCCCAGGCCAGGGCTGGCGCCCCTGGAACTGGTTCTGACCGGCGGATACGTAGTGAGCACCGGGGTGCCACTCCGCAGTCACCTTCTCGCAAAAGCCCTACCTACCCAGAATACACAAACCCTGTCTGGGACGGTGCGAACACCGCCCTCGACAGGAAACCCTTTGTCCAAGCGCTCCTCGCTGGAAGGACTCCCAGCAGCAGGAGGTCAGACTCGTGTCTGTGGTGGCAGCATCCATTTTGTGGAGCTGAGGCTTCAGTTAACTTTAACCGGGGTTCACAGTTACGTACATGTCGTGTCCCTCTAGAAGGGCGGAATGCTAACCTCGTCGCCAGAATTGGTGAGAGGGCCGCATCCCGATTCGTATGACACCTTACTCGACATGTCTTGATAACGCGATACCGAAGTTACCGATATGGTACGCGTTATCATGGAACAGCCATTGGGTCTTGGTTCCGCAAGCTGCAACCGGGCTCGGCTCGGGCCAGAACACAGTTCACACGAGCCCACGCACTCTGCCTTCAGGATTGTCAAGGCCTGCCATAGGAGTGACTGATAGGAGCTCGGGTGCCCATTGTATGGTTAGATATAGAGCTACTATACCTAAAGCAAAGGGTGAGTACACGACTTTGCCCCAGCTGTCATGCAGCCAGTTGTGTCAAATTTAGGAGGCCAGCCAGGGGTGGCATAATACATGCTGCAGCCCCTGGCGGCCCTGGGTACACCTATGCCCTGAGTTACAGGGTCTGATAAGGTGGCCCAGCACCAATTGGTAAATGTACCTAGGGTACATATCGTAATTTAGACAGAGAACAGCCAGGCTGTGGGTCTGATTGGCAGGCCCACAGCCAGAGAAAGTCGTAAACCAGTGAAACAAAAGCAAAAAAATCTGGGTGATCATAGGATTGCAGACCCTACTCTCCTACAATCGGTATAGTAAAAGAGGTGTAAGATGATGCAAGGAGAGTAAAGTTGGAGAGAGTCTAGAAAGGGTTATTTTTGGGATCATAGTAGTGGTATGGGGTTTAGGGTTAAATGAGAGATTGGATGTAGAAGATATATTGAGCGAAGTATAGGCTTAGAAATAGGGAAGTGCATTGGAAATGCTAAATTAGAAGAAAATGATAAATGTATAGATCCATAAGTACATTGAAAGTATATAGATGCTTAATGGAGGTATGTATATTGGGCAGCATTTCTGGCCCTGGTCAGTCTCGAACAGGCTCAAACAGGGAACTTCCCTTGTCCTCTCCGCCCTTAACAGGCTCAAACAGGCAACTGCCCTTGTCCTCTCCGCCCTTAACAGGCTTAAACAGGCAACTGCCTTTTTCCTCTCTGCCCTTAACAGGATCAAACTGGCAACTGCCCTTGTCTTCTCCGCCCTTAGCCTCAACGCCCAGGCTGAGATGCCCTAACCCTGGCTTTTTATAGCCCTAATAATCAGGTGACCCCGTCAGCCAATGGGAACCCTAGCCCTAATACTATCCAATCACAACACTAGCCCTACAAATCTAGAACCAATAGGAGACTAGGACCTTACAGCCAATCTTGGCCCTAGTCTAAACACCCAATCAGTTAAAAAACCCTAATCTCTACGTACAATAGAGGCCCTAGCCCTACCAGTAGTCCCACCCCAAGTCCAAGCAACCAATGGCACAGGAAGCCCTTGTCCCTACTTCCAATAGAAAGCCTAACCCTACTCTTAGTCCCACACCCAGTCCAGCAACCATTCACACCAGAAGCCCTAATCTCTACTTCCAGTAAGTGGGGCTGTGGCAGGGTCCTTGACTGCTGGTAACGCTACTTGCTGACTGAATTATTTTATTAAACGTACTAATCCTGCACTGTTAATTTAACATTTGGCCTTTTAATATGGGCATTCTCCGGGGGAAAGCACTGGGGACACTCTTACCTCCTGTGGCTCGGTGACCTGGGCTCAATCCTCACTCCTACCCGCCCGGTCCGACGCGGTAACCAGTACCATTGCGTTGAAGGCCGGGTAGGGAGAGCCAGGCATTAGCGGTGTAGTTGCGGGGGAGTAGGCAGGCATAAAGGTGTGTGGTGCAGCGGGCGCGTTGCGGTGAGTGGGGCTGTGGCAGGGCCCTTGACTGCTGGTAACGCTACTTGCTGACTGAATTCTTTTATTAAACGTACAAATCCTGCACTGTTATTTTAACATCTATCCTTTTAATCTGGACATTCTGCAGGGGCAAGCACTGGGGACACTCTTACCTCCTGTGGCTCGGTGACCTGGGCTCAATCCTCACTCCTACCCGCCCCGGTCCCACGCCCCTTGGCCTAGGTTGTTGTTGCAGCAGTATTGCACTATTCAACAAAGAGCCCAGTAGTATAGTTTCACATTGGGAAGGGCCCACCGTCCCTCTCCTTTGGTAGTCTCAGATACTTATACGCTCTTCTAGGTCTGGTATAGGCCCAGACAAACCGTGACAATAGATCTTCCATGCTCTTTAACCAATGATCAGAAAACGCCAGTGTTCTTGCTCGAAAAAATAAAGACTCTTGGGGTGGGCGGGGCATTTTGACTATGTTGCATCCACCGACTATGGATAGATGGAGACTATTCAATCTTAGCTGATCCTGTTGACTCCTAGATATTGTGCTTTCTGAACAAATCTTTCATCCTATATCACTATTTTCTAATTAACAACAACCTGGATTTTATTTCAGTTAAGGGCATAATCCAAGAGTTTCACACATTTTTCGCCTTCCACTTCTCCTTCCTTAAGTGCATTTAAAAGATCAGTGGTCACCAGGGCGGTATCGTCAGAATAAGCCAACACCTTTGTTTCCCAAATACACAACAAGACACCAGCGCACATCTGATACAGTCTCTATAATCCTTGCGCATTTTGCACCAACATTTCAATACAGAGCTTCTTTTTTTATCCCCCTTTTCCTCCGCACAACCACTCCTTCTCAATCCAATGGAGCCTTGTAGTGTAGGCTCGAGAGGAAACTCGGCTGCGGAAGGACGTTTAGGACGAAAACGCTGGTGTTTGTCGATGGAACTTATCATGGCTCCAGTGCAGTAATAGAAGTATACCGATCTTAACACTTTGCTAACTTTTGAGAGAATAGAGATACCGCAAGACTATAGGACTATTGAATACAAAAGTGCTGACAAATACGGTGCTGAACTTACTGAGAATCGGCCTTGAGGAAGCCCGCAAGAAGGACTGGGTTATTTTAGAACCCAGCGGTGCCAGGGCACAACACCTGAAACCTTCGTGGGTAACCTGTTCCGGCGTACAAGTGACAGAGACACGGGACACTTCCTTCGGCGTCAAAGATTCAAGGTTTATTTACTGCAGGGAACACAGAAGTCACGACAAGCACAACACGTGCAACTTGGGGAGACTGCTTCAAATTGGTTCTGTGGATCGCTCCTTTTATACACGATCCTCCCATAGGTTTGCATAGCAGACAAAAGTTTACAACCCGGTTCCCACAATTATCCCCCAGAGGGGTCGTTTTGGTCACTTTGACATACATAAGGTCCGGAATATAAGTGCGGAAACATTTGGCGGTTCCCAACTGTAAAAACCCATCTTCCCACCATTAGTACATTCCAATCAGCAGTAAAACAGATCGTAATAGGAACAAAGACAGGTGCAGAGGAAGATGGAGACAGTGGGGAGATCGGAAAGGGTGTAAAATGGGGGGGTATCGGGAAACACGAGATACAGGCATCAAAGGGACATGCCTAATGAGATGCACGGCTAAGACAATAAGCCGGCCGCTCGAGATGGGCCTCGAGCGGCGCCATCTGCCTTACAGTATCCTCCCCCTCATCATAAAGACACTTACAAGGGACATGTGTTTTTCGCAAATATCTTGGGAGTCCCAGGGTCGCGAAGCGGACAACGTCCATTCGCTGGCTACTTGAGGGCAAGAGACAAAATGGATGCCGTATCTAAGCTGGAACCCGTGGGTACAGATAAAAATACCCATGTAACAGACGAACGGTTTAGGTTAGCACAGCGAAACTGCGTACACCCACTAAACTCGTCATTTGCGGTTCATAGATACCAGACTCGACTATATTCGTGCGAGTCGAAAACGCCACTTACAATTGTCACGGAACCTCAGACGCTCCTTTTGCCCTCATGTAGGCAAGCACTAGTCGGAGTCATACTCGATATTCATCAGACCATCTAGATGTTGCTGCAGCATAGCTCTGTCCAACCGAGTTCCATTGGTAACAGGCGGCTGTCTCATACACGTTGTAGCACAGAGGCCACATAAGGCAGGACCGCACTGCACGCAAAGGCAACACGTGAACAGAAACGCCACGACAACTCCGATGATCATCAGAATCTTCCAACCTCAAGTCGACATCAGGCCCCAAAACCACCCAAGTAGCGTCCAATCCCCTACATCCACGTGTATGGATTCGGAGATCTTATGCAACTTCGAGATGGCTTGATAAACGGTCGGAGCGTTATCAGGAATGAAAATACAGCAGCTCGAATGGATCACCTTACATACCCCACCTCGATCTGCTAAGATCACGTCTAAAACCATACGGTTTTGTAACGTCATAAGTCTATCCGCCTGAAGTTCTGTGGTAATATTACCAAGGGCACTGGCAGTAATGTTAGCTGTCGATTCTACCACTCGAGTCAACTGTCTCAGGTTCCTACTATTAACCATAGGCCCCCAAAACGGGAGGAAACCTTTGAAAAAGTCTCCTGCCTCTTGACCGGCAGTATCCTCTTTGCTAATTACGCCTCTCACAACTCTAGTCTTGTGATAATCTGCATCTACAGTAAACGTCGGGGGCAACAAATTTGCGATAAAACATGAGCCCATGAAGTCAGAGGGCAACCATGCATACGCACGATCATGACAGATAAAGTATGTACCCGTGGCAGCCAAAAACACAGGGGACGAGACCATCGGCAGAATATAATTTTCAGTGCAAGCACTCTCTCCAAGTCGGGCTTTCGATCTTCGGCCTCGACCCATTAGACAAAAATTACCAATGTGGGGTACGACCCATATCGGAGGCGAGCTTTTGAGCTGTCTTTCACTAGTGAACACACTATACTCGCCTCTACTCAGGACCCTATAGGCTTGTACCTCTTCTTCTGGAATAAGCGAGGGATCATAGATATCGCTGTCTAAGTCCTCTATTGCTATAGACAAAGGTTTTTGATACGAGGTAGGACCAGAGTAGGGGGAACGTGGTTCTCGAATGGGGTGGAAACCTAGTGCGCTTCGAAACATTGTTTGAAATGCTCGAGCAGACCCTTGGGAACTATACGGTAACACCAGATATGGAATTCCTTTATCCGTAGTATGTGGCATCAACCCACACACCCAACAATTAGTAGTGTTAACCACTAACTGATGCTGGTGAAGGAGCTGAATAAAGGAATTGTTGCGGAATTCTGCACGTCTAGCCTGCTCGTGTTCGGGTAAGATGTGAAAGGAATGAGGAGAAACAGTGGAGGTAAGTTTAGGATCAGGGGTAGGAGTAGGTATAGCAGAAGGCAAGAAGTAAGACATCGTGTAATACACTCCACCCGCCAATAATGCAGAAACAGTCAAAAATAATACAAATACTTGGAGCATAAAACATTTGGTACGACTAAGTTGTTGCAACTTGAACCTTTTCGCCTGAGCTTCTTCCAAGTCCATCAGCTTTGAAAACGCCATCCCCTATGACCGTCCGCAACGTTTCTTGACGCACTTCGTTCTGTGTAGCAGTAGTCAATTCCCAGGAGTTCCCAGGAACCAACGGTCTTTAACCTAGCGTCAAGACCTACTAACCAGAAAGAAGTACGCGCGCGGCCCTACGGCCTTTATTTATCATCAATGTCTCTCAGCTGTGGAAGCAAAAAGTATAAGGAACAAAACTCAATATATATATATATACAAGAATAATCACATTAATACGAATGTTCAAACTGATCACGGAAAGCGGGATAATGCAGTTGTCAATGAATCAACACAGGATCTTTTATTAGTCTTTAGTGCTAGATCGCAAAAAGTATCGGGTTTTCCCAGGACGTGTCTGTTCGTCGAACAAAGGATCCTTTGAAGAGACAACGTCCTGCTGATCAGTTGAGTGTTCTGGTCTTGAGTCTTTTGATGACAAATATTCAACAGTGTCTTTCTGCTGCACTGAGGATTCTCCAACAGGTTGTGCGTCGCTAAAAGGTACAAACGCCGGCGATCCTTCGGTTTCAGTCGATGCAATGCCTCTCCTCACCCACGGGTCTGCCGGCAAAGGGATAGGGACTTTCTTCGTGTGGGTGGCGTGCACCCAGTTCTTCCGTCCCTCAAGACGAACAGCAGTCCTCGTGGCGAGGAGAACCTGGTAGGGTCCAGTGAACCTCGGATCCAGATTGTTCTTGCGCGAAAAGTTCCGCGTCACCACCCAATCTCCGGGCTGGAGCTGGTGGCCTGGACCCTCCGTCTGCGTCGGCAGTGCTTCGTAAACCTGTTGGTGAATTAACCTCAGTTTAGCAGTCAAGTCATGAAGATAATCGATCAACATTGGATATTCAAGATCACAGAACGCACCTGGCCTAGGAACCCCCCAAACATTCGCAGGACGACCGAACACTATTTCATAGGGGCTAAGCCCTACTCGGGAGTGTACAGTCGCCCTAGTTGACAATAATGCTAAGGGTAAAGCGTCAGGCCACGAAAGACCAGTCGTAGCCTGAATCTTTGCCAGCTTTAGTTTAAGGGTGCCATTATACCCTTCAACCAAACCAGCTGACTGGGGATGATTGGCACTATGGAATTTCTGATTAATTCCAAGGCCCTTACACACACTCTTCATCACGCTCCCCACAAACTCACTTCCGTTATCCGACCACACGACTCTAGGCATTCCGTACCGAGGAAAGTATTCCTTCAGTAGGATTTTCGCAGTAGACAAAGCAGTATTGTCTTTGAGAGGATAGGCCTCAATCCATCGGGAGAATGCGCAAACCACTACTAAAACGTATTTCAGGTTATTGCATCGCTCCATATGGATGAAATCCAATTGAATCACCTCAAAGGGACATGAAGGGGGAGCAAAACTGCCAGAAGGAGTTGGGGTTCCCTTACCAGGATTATACAACATGCATACCATACAATTCTTAACCAAGCGTTCAGCACATTTCGTGATACCATCATTCTTCCACACAGGGGACAGCAACTTACAAATACCTTTCGCGCTAATATGTGCTAACCCATGCGCCATTGTCACAACGGCCAGCACATACGCATCAGGCAACATCCATCTTTTCTGATCCGATAAATCAATCCAACAACCACTTGCATCAAGCTTTCCCGTACTTTCTTTCCACTTAGTCTTTTCAGTCTCGGTGGCCTCTTTCTGAATTTCTTTCACACTCTCAATAGTGTCTTCACACATACTCGATTCCGCAGGCCACCTAACCGGACTCGTCACATACATTCGAGTGCTAAGGTTCCGGGCAGTCTCCTTAGCAATCTCATCCGCAAACGCATTACCACGACCAACATCATCTGTCACCTTACGATGCGCACTACATTTAACAATCGCTACCTGCTTAGGCAACGTAAGAGCATCCAAAAGGTCATTCACAAGCTGACCATGCTGAATCTTCGTACCATGCGATGTCAGAAAACCTCTCTCTCTCCACAATCGTCCAAAGCTATGGGCGACGCCAAACGCATATTGGCTGTCGGTAAACACATTCACACGTTTTCCTTTTGCTAACACACACGCTCTGGTGAGAGCGATCAGCTCTGCAGCTTGGGCATAATTCTGATTCAATCTTGCAGTCTCAACAACAGTATTCAACGTTACAACAGCATAAGCAGTAGTCACATCGCCATTCGGCAGCTTAAAACATGAACCATCCACATACATCGTTCCATCTGGGTCTTCCAATGGGGTGTTTTTAAGGTCCACTCGACCTTTTGTTTCCTCTTCTGTCCTCAAATAACAATCATGTTCTGTTATTTCATCTGACTCTGAGCTAATTGGTAACAAAGTCGCCGGATTCAGAACATTGCAACGTTTTATCTGGATTTGACTTGCCAGCAACGTCAACTCGTACCCAGACAATCTCGCACTCGTCAAGTGCTGAGTTTTTGTACGATTCAGAAGAGTGTCAACTGCATGCGGAACCATCACCGTAAGCATATTATCCATGACCAATCCTGCTGATTGTCGGATGGACACCGCAGCTGCCGCTGTTGCTCTCAAACAACTCGGCAATGCTCTAGCTACCGGGTCCAAGGTCGAGGAAAAATATGCACATGGACGTTGCTTACCACCAAAAGGTTGCGTTAAGACACTCAAAGCACAACCTTCCCTCTCGTGAACATATAACGTGAACGGCTTACTGTAGTCAGGAGTACCTAACACAGGAGCCGAACACAATGAATCACGCAGTTCAGAAAAACTTTTCTGACATTCTTCCGTCCATGGTAAAGGAGTTGAAACATCCTTGCACGTAAGAGCCACTAATGATTTCGCTAGCAATGAAAAATTAGGAATCCATTGCCTGCAGTACGACGTGATACCTAGAAAGGCACGCACATCTCTTTGGGTTTTTGGCACAGCCATTCGTGCAATTGCAGCAATCCTCTCTGGGGTCAACCGCCTTCCCTCCTTTGACAATAAGTGACCTAGATAGGTTACTTCTTGACAACAATATTGGAGTTTAGAAGGTGACACCTTGTGATTTAACTCACAGAGATGTTGCAGCAACGACACCGTAGCAATGTTGCAAATGTCCTGAGTATCAGCAGCCACCAATAAGTCATCGACGTATTGGATTAAGGCCGCACCAGCCGGCAACCTAAACGCATCCAGTTGACCCTTCAAGGCTTGACTGTAAATCGATGGACTTTCACAGTAGCCCTGAGGAGCGCGTTTAAACCGGAAGCTACGTCCGCCGAGAGAGAAACCGAAAAGGTCCCTGCTCTCCTCTGCAATCGGGATGCTGAAGAACGCATTCTTCAAGTCGATCACCGAAAACCACGATGCAGAAGCTGGAATCAGAGTCAGTAGCGCCGTGATGTCAGGCACAACGGGGAACTGAGGAATCACAATTTTATTTACTTCCCGTAAATCGATAACAAAACGATAAACAGGTGGCTTCGAAGGATCAGTACGTTTAAGAATGGGCAGTACAGGGCTGTTGCACACGTTTCCCAGAGTCTCCTCAATAACGTCTTTCTCGATCAAATCATAAATGATCGCTAACAGTGCACGTTCACCATCAAGGGAGATAAGATACTGGGGAATACGTGGCAACCGCACATTAGATTTCAACTGAACAACATAAGGGGAGATGTCAAGCAGGCCCACATCATTGGGACCCGTTGCCCACAAAGACGCAGGAAGAGAACTCAATTCCGGTGGAAGCTTATCGAGAGATAAGTACATAGGAGAGACAACCCTCTCTCCCAACGTAAGCTTTACACCCGTAGGAGAACAATACAGAGTTGCATACAAGCGTTTAAGCAAATCCAGACCCAAAAGATTTTCACCACAACCAGTAGTCAAAATCAACGGAGCTTGGAGCTCACGAGGCCCAATTTTAAGGGGCAAAGGGCGCGAAACTGGATTGCTAACAGGGGCGCCAGAGAATCCAACGGAAACATTTGTTAAGCCAGACAAAGGTGCGCCAGGGAGTTTCTAATGCATAATAGAACTTTTAGCTGCACCAGTGTCCAACAGAAAAGGCTCAACGACGCCCGATGTAGCAACTGCGACGTAAGGCCCTCTCTGATCAACCGGAACTGATACCACTCCCTCTCCTTGTCTTTGGCTGTCCTAGTAATTACTGTCGTCAGTTCCCTGATCGACGTAGTAATCGTCTACATTATACTGCGCAGATCGTCCTTGCGATGATCCACGTTGATCAAAACAGTTATTAGAATTTGATGAGTTATCTGAACGATCATTCTGAGCACCACGACCTCTACCACGTAACGTCTGCTGTGAACCACCACGACCTCCTCTAGATGAATTACCACTATTACGATCGTTCAGAACAGGACAATTGAATTTGATATGACCCTCCTGTCTACAATAGGCACATTGATTGTACCCTAACGAGGATCTTTGGGAGGAGGGGTCATTACGAGATTGTGATCGGTTCGACTGCGGCTGCGATCTATTCTGTTGGGGTGCATTCTGATTCGAACGCGGGGGATAGGCCTGCTGTAACAACACTTTAGTTTTAAGCTCTTTCGTCTTTTTCTCAGCACGGTCGTTCTCCTCTTTCTCTCTATTTTCATAATATTGTGCTGTGGCCAATATCTGAGCTGAGGTAGAAACGGCCCACGCACTTTCTGAATTCTTTAATTTATTGCTCAAATCGGGCAATAAGTTTGAAACAAATTTATCGACAAACAAACGTTGACCACCCTCAGTGCTCATATCCTGTCCACTATGGTCAATGAATGCCTCCTCGAACCTTGTAAAGAAGTCGGAGACACTCTCGTCCTTCTTCTGTTTACAAGCTGACAATTTGTCCCAGTTCACCCTCATAGCTGGCATAAGAGTTTTCATTAACGTTATTATTCTTTGAGGAAGATCGGCAATCAACTGCTCGGGTTTAGCACCACCAGTTTGTCGACCATCCGCCGCTACAATGGCAGCCCAAGCACCACCTAATTCATTGGGATGGTTTTCCTGACGAATCTTAGCCCATACCGGTTGCGGTACGACATTGCCGAACAGCATATCAATATCGGCAAGATTCATTATCGTAGCATCTACGAGCTGCGATAATTCCTTATAGTACCCTGTAGGATTTTTGCGAGGGTCAGGCAAAGATTGCTTCACCTGTAACACTTCTGAGCGTTTCCATGGCAGATGTATCCACACTCTGGAAATGTGCCAATACCGGGGGGTTCGCCCCAGGATTAGCTGGCATCCACACTGGTGGAACCTCTCGCATAGGAAATTGACCAGACTCATCTGACTGTCCTTCAACATCCTCAACAAACAAGGCTTGGGGTATAGGAGTGGGACGGAAAGATAGCAACCGCTCGACAGCACGTCGAACGTTAGTATCCACTATCAGTCCAGTCGAGAACTGAAGCTGTAGATCAGACAAAGCGGTCAGCACCTCGTCAGGTGCGTCGGCCGATATCTGATCGCGAAGGACCTTACACATTTCCTCGAACACAAATCTCTGGGTTGGTATATTGAATTGACAAAATGTGTCGAGTACGACACGTGGTGGATTTCGAAGAGGATGTGTCATCCAACCCATCGCCATATTGTATAGCGAAGCGCGTTCTCTGTTACCAGGAAGCTGACTACGTCTCTGAGGACCATCGGAACCAGCGGACCCAAAAACAGGTCCAAGCGAATGAAAGAAACTAGCCGCAAGAGGAGAAGTACGACTACGAGTAGAGGGAGAAGTATAAGACACAGGACTAACAAGTGACAGGGTAGAAACAGTAGCAACAGCAGGAGTTAACAGAGCAGGAGCAGTAGTGGGAGCAGGAGTATGTGGAAGTGGAGGAGCAGTAGGAATAGCAACAGACAAAGGAGCAGGAACAGTCGGAAGAACGGGTGCAGGTTGAGGAACAGGCAAAGGAATAGGCGGTGGAACGAGTACAGGGGGAACCACAGGAGCTGCGGCACCCTGTACGTACGGAGGTGGTGACTTCATAAGATAAGACATTAAAGAATCCTCAACTGGTTCTTCCTTCTTATCCGACTCCGTAGGCAAAACAGGATAGCATTTATCTATGGACATACGCTGTAACCTATCAAACACTTCCTTTTCCTTATCCTCCTTATCACGCTGAAACTGCTCTGCTTTCTTTACAATGGTAGCAACACCATCTCGCTGATTACGTTTAGTCTGTCTGATTTCTTTCTGTCGGGCTTCTTTACGCCACAACCGAAAAGCATCAAACATGGCCGGCCTTGACTTTTTCGCAAATAATTTAGCCTCTAGATTATCTAAGATTGGAGTTTCAAAACTACCATGAGGTGGCCAACTAAGGACACCATCCTTCTTCGTATAACGGACCCAGTAATCATTAAAAGTAATCGGGCCCAGCCCATGCTTACTGTACAGTTCATAAGTCGGAGTTCCAACCGGAGGTATCGGACACGAGTCCTCCAGTCGGGAATCCACACCACAAGGTCCGAAACAACTAAACAAAGTACTGCGACTAGGCATCTTGCACACTAGCCGAGTTTCACAAACTTCAAGGGTTACGGGATTTACCAAGTCCCTGTAAAGAACAAAAACCCTCGGTTTTTGGCGGCTGCAGTCGTCAAACAACACAACAAAGGACCAAGAACTACAAATGCAATGGAACCATGCAACCACTAAGAACCACAACCAAGAACTCTGGGAGCGACCCACAAATACTTAACTCAAAGATCGATGGCGTCACCAGGAAGGCCCGTCAATCGTCTCGCTCTACCAAGGTCTACGCCAAGCGCCAAAACAGGTCTACAGTCAGGGCAGCAGTCCGTCGCAGCCGTCAGGAGGCGGGAATCTTCGCGGGAAAAGTCTTCGGGCCACTTATTTCGACAACAGGATCGATGAAGCGGAGTGCACCTTCCCTCGGAGATTTCACACGAAGTTCCTCACGATCGTCGGGCTTGGACCGGTACCACTGATGCAGCCTCACGTTGGGCGCCAACTGAAGGACTGGGTTATTTTAGAACCCAGCGGTGCCAGGGCACAACACCTGAAACCTTCGTGGGTAACCTGTTCCGGCGTACAAGTGACAGAGACACGGGACACTTCCTTCGGCGTCAAAGATTCAAGGTTTATTTACTGCAGGGAACACAGAAGTCACGACAAGCACAACACGTGCAACTTGGGGAGACTGCTTCAAATTGGTTCTGTGGATCGCTCCTTTTATACACGATCCTCCCATAGGTTTGCATAGCAGACAAAAGTTTACAACCCGGTTCCCACAATTATCCCCCAGAGGGGTCGTTTTGGTCACTTTGACATACATAAGGTCCGGAATATAAGTGCGGAAACATTTGGCGGTTCCCAACTGTAAAAACCCATCTTCCCACCATTAGTACATTCCAATCAGCAGTAAAACAGATCGTAATAGGAACAAAGACAGGTGCAGAGGAAGATGGAGACAGTGGGGAGATCGGAAAGGGTGTAAAAGGGGGGGGTATCGGGAAACACGAGATACAGGCATCAAAGGGACATGCCTAATGAGATGCACGGCTAAGACAATAAGCCGGCCGCTCGAGATGGGCCTCGAGCGGCGCCATCTGCCTTACAGTATCATCCCCCTCATCATAAAGACACTTACAAGGGACATGTGTTTTTCGCAAATATCTTGGGAGTCCCAGGGTCGCGAAGCGGACAACGTCCATTCGCTGGCTACTTGAGGGCAAGAGACAAAATGGATGCCGTATCTAAGATGGAACCCGTGGGTACAGATAAAAATACCCACGTAACAGACGAAAGGTTTAGGTTAGCACAGCGAAACTGCGTACACCCACTAAACTCGTCATTTGCGGTTCCTAGATACCAGACTCGACTATATTCGTGCGAGTCGAAAACGCCACTTACAATTGTCATGGAACCTCACGCAGGGGACGAAACACGTGTTGGCTGTGAAGCACTTGATCTTAACGAAATAAAGTCTTAAAATTTGTCTACACTACAAGGCTCAATTGGATTGAAAAGGAGTGGTTGTGCGGAGGAAAAGGGGGATAAAAAAAGCTCTGTATTGAAATGTTGGTGCAAAATGTGCAAGGATTATAGAGACTGTATCAGATGTGCGCTGGTGTCTTGTGTATTAGAGGTTGTTACTCTGTTACACCTTTGGTGGACAGATTGTCTAAGGTTAATGCTTGAGGCGGATAAGCATTGTACACCATAGCTGCACTCAATATTTAAGACATACAGGTGTATGTAATTGCTTTGTGTATAGGCAAAGAGACGCTTAGTGATGTGCTGATCATATATAGCAAATCCGCCTTTCTTGTGTTGCACCTTTGTTTCCCAACCTTGTGTCTGAATCGGAAGAAGTGCACCATTTTCTCCCAGACTGCGTATCAGGGAGTCGATGTAGATGGCATTCATATGATTTCTCTTTCCAAACTGTAAGCTTGTTGGTGGCTTTTGTAGCCCGATTTCCTGAATCGCAGATTTAGAAACTACCACTTTTGCCTGAGCTTCCTCAGTTCACAACCCTGTTGAAATGCCATAACCATGTCCTCTTTTTGTTTGAGCTAAGCCCACTTGCAGATCCTGTAAAAGCTGCCGCCCTTGCCTATTAAAATTCAGAGAGAATCTAAGAGTTTTCCCCGTATGCCTGCCTACAGGGCATCCCATACAACAGCTATTGCTGCACTCCCCAAATTATCTTTTAAAAAAAGAGAGATCCACTTCCGCATATAACTAAAATAATCCTCAATAACTAGTAAAGCTTGTTCAAAGCTCCAAGATATTCTCTTAGGCTTAAAGGCTTTCCCCTCAATTTCTACCACTAAAAGATTGTGATCAGAAATGATACAAGGAATTTTCTCTATTGAGCAGTTGTGAATCAGAGAATGGGAAACAAATACATAATCCAGTTGAACATGGACAAGATGTGGTGTGGAGAAAAGTGTACCCTTGATCTAAAGACCTTTGACAATTCCATACGTCAATCAAGCCATGATCTTTACACAAAGCTCTCAGAGCACAGAATACCTTAGGTTTCCTCCCAGTATAGACCCAGTCTAATTCAGAGTTCTGGGTCTAGTTAGCTGGTATATTAATATTGAAATCCCCACAAACAACGTCTGGAAGAAGCCACACTGATAGTTTCCTGGTCACTTGGTCAAATACTCATAGGTCATCTACAGTACTTCCATAGATTGAACATATGGTAGTGTTTCCCCAGTGCATAACTAGCATTCAGCCATAACCCATCAGCCAAACTTTTGGCAAGCGTGCAAATACATTGAAGGCTGGTGTTGGGCACTAAAATAGCCACACACCATGTGTCCAGGTGTTCTGTGTTGTCTCCCAAACCAACCTATATCCCATTGAGTTTTAAAGGTGGAGTTGGGCACCTTCAGTATGGGTCTCTTGCATATATACAATATCCGCAGTTAACAGTAGTAGACCCACTGCATCATTCTGCCTCTTCTTGAGATCATTAAGCCCGTTGATATTAATAGTGGCTATACTTAATTTACCCATTTCTTAACCCCTTCGCTGCTCATGACGAGCTCAGCTCGTCATGCAGTACACTGGTCGTGTGCTCATGACGAGCTGAGCTCGTCATGAACAATGGGAAATCAGAGAATGCTGCGCCGCGGGGGAAAACCTCTAGCAGCCAAGGTGTTAAAGGAGAACATCCTAGAACTCATCATCTTATCTTCTAGGACCTTATTTAATGCAAAGGAGAAGAACCATAAAACAAAAAACTCTCCCACCAGCATGTGAACCCTCCCTCTCAAATGACCCCCTCAAGCCCATCCCCTCACCCACCACCAAAAACAGAGGCAGAGGTACTAAGCAACGGTCCGCTCCACTGACTCCTGACAAAGGCAACCGGGCTCAAGCCTGAGCCTGTATGATATCATCTGATGCAATCCCACCCCCACCTCTTGACAGTACTTCTCTCCAGCCACTCCGAAAGTTAAATCATTCAATGAATTACAGCCACCAAAGCCGAATGGAAATCTGCCTATTCCGCCATACCCCCCTATACTATCCTTTCCTTTTGCCACCATGGGTGACACTGTCAGACATGAATAATATCAGGCACCACTAAACCCCACTCCTGCCCGTAATATTCTTTAACTACGCCTGAGCCTGAATTTCTGAAATGAAATTACGTGTTTCCCCCTGAAGGAAGTCTTCAGCCAAGCTGGCTTCTGAAGATAAACTTCAGCTCTCAATTTTTTAAATGAGGCAAAGAGCGGTCTTAAACGTCACCTTCGTTCATCCACGGCATGAGTGAAGTCTGTCTGGTGAAAAATGTCACTCCCTCATGTTCTTTTTGTGCAGTAGGATGGGCCAGATCATAAATCACTTGTAGCAAAAAGTTTTTGAAATATACGAGAATTGCCTGTGGTCATTCTGGATCCTTAGGAAGCCATGGGCCCCCTGGATTTCCTTGTCCCAGTCCCATGAGGTCAACAGGGGGAAGCCTCCACCTAATAAGTAGACCATGTATTTTCAAGCATCTTTTCCATTCACTCCTCTGTTACACCCTTGAATGGTAAGTTATTCCGGCGTTGCTGGTTTTTCTTGGTCTTGGATTTACCACATCATATCCTTTACGTGTCCCCCCCCCCCCCCCCGCCCCCGGAGTAGTCCCACCTCAAATCACCCATGTTGTCCCTTTCAGCAAGTTCCCGTGGATTCTTATTTCTTTTTTTCCCTCTTTTAGAGAGAGACTTTCTTTTCTGTAGGGGACCCACTAAATATTTTTGCTGAGAAGCTGCTATTCCAATTAGCGCCCCCTTTTAAAATGGAAACTGATATGCTGGCATCAGATATGTCTGAGTCATCTGTCAAGGAATAGAATTTCGCAGTAACATCGGGGTTCACCCGATCTTGAGGGTTCATTTCTGTCTTGTCATTGATGGTTACATTACCCAGGGGCCCCACACCTCGAGATGTTAGTACTTCAGTTACATAGTCAGTGCTATCCCTATTCAAGGGCCCTAGATGAGGACCCAGCCCCCCTCCTTTGAGCGGGGCCTCTGAGACGGTATATTCGTTTATTTGTAACGACGAGCCAGACATCACCAGCACAACTACTCCCTTCCGCGCACGATTCTGCCAGCAAAATATAAGGCTTTTCACTGCCAGCATTAGAATCAGTAGTAGATTGAATTTCAGCCTCCCTCTCCTGAGCGTCAGAAGACAAACCAGCAGCTGCAGGGGGGAGGGGGGTAATTAGCAATTAGGGGCTGGGACCATCCTACATCCCGGGGGATCCGCAAAGGTGCTTTTTTGACTGTCTGACATTTGTCTCCCTTACCAGTTCGGCTGTCCCCCTTCTTACCGCGCCGATTCTCCTGAGCGGTCTCATGCCATGGGAATGGCGGGCAGTTACCGTCAATAAGGGTGTAACAGGAGTTGGGGGAGCGGACCGTTACTTAGCAGCTCTGCCACAGCGTCCGCCATTGCTGTCAGTGGGCGTCTCCGCTGCAGAACAGGAGGCAAGACGATTGGCCGCCAGACAATCAACCAGTGTCATAGGTGTGCCAATGCAGCCGGGAGCAATAGGCAACCCAGCGTGTGACAACGAGCACAGCTTACTCCGGTGCTCCAGCTGCGAATCTGATTACAGCGGTCAGTTTCCAGGATCTTAACGCTGGAACAAATTTCACCCCACATACTATTTCTCCATTTGGACGACAGGTACGAAGGCTGGAGGTCCGGCTGGGCGAAAGATTAGGGCAGTGAGCTTACTCAGACGCCAGCTTGCCTCCAGTTTTTTTAATGCTGCCCACTTTCCTAAGAGGAAAGCGGGATGTGAAGAGGATGCGTTTAAAAATAAATTAAACTGTTTATAAACTTTTATTAAAGTTAGACAGTGGTCCATTCTAGGCTAGACCACTGCCTACTCTTAAAACATTTTGTTTCACCATTCACAAAGGGAAAAGGGTCATTTGGTGGTATTTCTGTTTGTGAATGGGTTACTATATCCTTTGAATTGGTGGTAAAATCATGTTTTGCGTCTAGATTTTGGTCGATAAATATTAATGCATACCTTAAGGAATTAGAATTGGGAAGGAAAGGCCTTAAAAAGGCCCTTCCAAATAGCTATTCCTTAAGGATTCCTAAACCTATTTAATGATTTGGAAAAAGTTGTTGGCATCGTTACATGGGTTTAGTACATTTAAAGTAGCCTAGCAGCTACAAGCAATCAGATTTCCTGAATCTGAGGGTTTGCGACAGTTAAAAAACGTTGTACATGAGGCCCCAGGTGATTATACTTGGTGCTTGCTAATTGCCATATAAAAGGAGTTAAATAAATCACATGTTCACTCAATTAAAGAAGAAAGACCACATGTATAAGAAATAAGAAGAAATCAATAAATAAGTCAAGAGTCAAAACGGACTGCATCAGCAGAATGCAAGAAAGCATTGAGCATTTTGAAGCCAGTTACAATATGTCAAGATTGTTAGACAGGACTGAGGCGTCAAATCACGAGTAAATTAACCAATCCTATGTTAAATTGCATGCAATATTAAATTGTTATGTTAAGCATTTGTACCACCTACGCGCTTAATGGGTTCGACCAAGTGAATGGCTAAGACTGACATCTGCATTCATGTTTGGGAGATGGAAGAACCATCATAAAGCTTAATGGTTCAAAGGCAATGATGAAAGACATTTTAGTGCCATTAGGAAATAATACTCTTTGTCTGTTAAAAGTTTCTTCCAGAAGGATATATACTTCAAAGGGAATTCTGAACTACTGAGGTACTGCACTCCAGCATCACAAGTGACGCATATTATTGTGCTAAAAACTGACACAATGGCTCACTTATATGTACTACCTAGGGGTTTATAAAATGGCCTGTCTAGCGGTATGAGTGTGCTGCATATACCCAATATGTAATACATGTATCGGAACAAGCCAGAGTTTGTAAAACCAAAACAAGGAAAAGGGAGTATAACAGAATTAGAGGGAGTACAGACAGAAACTTTAAGATCCACATAAATCAGCCTGTCACTCAATGTTTTTTCAGAGTAAAATTAATTGAAACTACATTAGGCAAATAAAGTCCTAGATCTAATATATATTCCTACTTGATACATTGATTTTGCCTTATTGATCACAATGTTCACCTGACTTCAAATTAAATAACACCCTCTAATATGATGAAATTAATAACAAGCATTTACAATGCAACGGTCTCGCCTTAGCAAAAGTTAGAGCTATTGGCTCTGTAAATGACAAACTTTTTATTTAGGTGTTGGTTTTGAAAACAGATAAATAAATGGCATTGTCATTTACAATGCCAATAGCTTAATCTCTTGCAAATGCGAGACCTATTGCATTTGCACCCACATACACACACAGATCCACACACACACACAGAGACACACAGACACACAGAGCCACACACACACAGACACACAGAGCCACACACACACAGACACACAGAGCCACACACACACAGACACACAGAGCCACACACACACACACACACAGAGCCACACACACACACACACACAGAGCCACACACACACACACAGAGCCACACACACAGAGCCACACACACAGAGACACACACACACAGAGACACACACACAGAGACACACACACAGAGACACACACACAGAGACACACACACAGAGACACACATACACAGAGCCACACACACACACAGAGCCACACACACACACAGAGCCAGACACACACAGAGCCACACACACACACAGAGCCAGACACACACACAGCCGCACACAGAGCCACACACAGACACACACACACAAAGAGACACACACGCACACACAGCCACACACACACAGAGCCACACACACACAGAGCCACACACACACAGAGCCACACACAGAGCCACACACACACACACACACAGAGACACACACACACACACACACACACACACACACACACACACACACACACACACACAGCTACGAGCATAGGCTGCCTTGAGGAGGAAAACATGCCAACACCAAACCACATAACACAGAATGCCATCAAGGAAAGGAAAGTCAGTCAGACACCCGGCAGCAGCAACAGACAGACAACACACACAGAGCAGCTTAGGAAGTTATGAATGCCACTCAAATGTAACAGTAAAGTTTCAATGGTTCGCCATTAATGTCAGTTTTCGGTTGAGACTGTACACTCAAATTGAGGCAGCACAAAACGGGGCATACTCGAGATTTGATGCATTACATTGAACTAGTTTGAGGATTCTCCCGGCTCATTATGAAACCATAAGCATACCCTAAACCAATAAATGCAGTAGGGTAAACTACGAACGAGGCATCTGATAAAATATAATGAGCACGCTAGATACCGTCTTCAGTCAGGTGTTTTATTTTAGATGACGCAAGTTATTTTAGTGTGACCTTAACCTGTGTACGATTTGAAATAGTTTTTAAAGCACACGAAAATCGGTGTGGCCGCATTGGCTGCATTTGACAGACAGTGCGGTGATCCTACTAAATTCGGGGCCGGATGAAATTTGCATCGGGTGCCAAAGGGAATATCTTGACCTCACGCAGCTACAGCGACCGTATCCACAACATTTCAGTAACGCGACATGTAACGGTACATTGCAGCCCTAGAGAAAATCAAAAAGAGTAATTAATGGCGCAGGTAATTCTTGAATGCAATATACAATCCCGCTATAAACAAGCTCGACACTTTTCCCAAACTGAAATTGTGTTCTAGTAAAGTTTGTCTTGTTATTAAACGCTGCTGATTGTCGTTTAACATGAACGTGTTAATTAATGTGAGAGTTATAACCAGGGCGACTATAATTATGTCCCGGGGAGGACCAAGATATAAATGGGTTGGTCGTCTAAATTATACAGCAAGGCCAGAAATGTTCTGGAATTTAGCATATTTTGTATTTATTACTGCATCACTGTCTTTTTTTTTTTTTTACCCTAACAATGGGCAGCATTTCTGCCCAATAAATAACAATTTAAAACTCGAATATGGCAAATAACTACACAACAAGGCATGCTGCAGTGCATTTCTAGTATCTTTTGAACCGTTTGAGTTACACATTTTTGGGAAAAATCTGCAGAAGCAGATTGATTACGTAATGTGCAATAAATACATATTTACGCAAAAACGCAGCGTCCGCTAAAAATCGCCCATGTAATAACTGCATTGCGATATATTATGGCAGAATGGAGGAAAGGCTAATTAAAATAGGATCACAAATATCTGCTGGTTAAGGCTAATAAAGCCATATACAAATACTCGACTTCTAGATAATAATAGTTAAGAGTTCAAAAAAATAAAAACGATCTGATTGCACTACTTTGTTTTTTGCTCAGTTACTCTATGGACAGCACTAAAGTTTGGAATGCAGGTGTGATATAATTATGTTAGGGTCAAGAGGGGTAACTACCCCTTCCTTTTTTAAAGGCATACTAAAACCCAGTTGAACAAGCAGACAACCGGTATCAAAAATAAGATTCTTAGACACACAAGAGCCGATTGCATCTCTTAAAGCTTCCAAACCAAGATCACGACCTGCAGCAATTGGCAAAAAACACCAGCCCCGTCATTTGACCTAAAGTTCAAGACAAGAACACCAGGACACCAATAAAAGATTCGTTCTATCCTTGCTTCCTAATCTCCAAGCTTGACTGTGCCATCAGACGCTACCCACTTTCATCATAAGCACAACAACCTAACCAAAAGACTATTGTAAGATTCCTTTGCTCTATTCACCAAAGCAAACACATGCTCAAGTCCGGCAATCCCTCAACTGGCTACCTAGAGCTAATGTTTAAAGGAACACTTACGCACAGTGCCTCCAAGAGAAAAGTACCACAGCCATGTTGAGGTTCTTTAATTTCGACTCCATTTTACATTTGCCGCCATTTTGTGTTGGCTTTACACAGGCTGCTCGATTCGCGAAGTGTCTCTGCCCCTTGGACTTCAACGTGTCAAAAACCCCCTCCGTCCTTGTCTTGAAACCCATCTCCAACACCAGCCGGCCTAACTAATCCTTGTCTGGACTACCTAATCTCTATATCAACTATCTGTTAGCCTTTAGTATTCTTCTCTTGCCGTATCTTATCTTTTGGCCTTCGCCATTCTCTCCTTGTGTTCTCCTATTTTACAACCTTTCTTTTGAAGCATACAGACAGGTCCTGCCATTGCAACACTGAACCATGGGTACCAGTATTGATTAACTCCGGGGGCTGGATAACACACAAACATGTAAGCATAGAGCATTCTGGTTGCACAACACCTTGTTTTCAAACTCTTCTGATTGGGTAAAACTTTGTGCTTTGGGTGTATGTTTGTACAGATGTATTTTGGATATAAAGTTTGTGAGCCACAGAGTAAAGTGGCAGTCTCCTGAGAACCTACTTGGTGTACTTCTTGGACAACTGTGCCTAGCTGCAGCTAATAAACTTGGTTTTCTACGCCAACAGAGTATTCCGTGTCTCTGTGCAACAAGGCAGGTGAACTCGAAGATTTCAGGCGTACCCTGCGCCGCCAGGCCCAAAGGCCCGGTTCTTCAATGTATTAACCCTTTCGATGCTCATGACGAGCTCAGCTTGTCATGATGCACGGTTGAGCTGTGCTGATGACGAGCTGAGCTCGTCATGAAATGATGGAAATGATGAAAATTCAGCATAGGAGGGGAAAACACCTAGCAGCCAAGGTGTTAAAACCTGGAATAATCGCACCTATAAATACAATCTATAGTTAACCGTCGACAGACATGTCAATTCATATGTAACAGATCTGGCCCACACTAATATTCTGAAACTCAGAGGACAGCAGCCAATTATAGTACATGCAGGTTGCATAACTCCACCAAACTGATTCATGATCGTCTCACACGGACATGCAACGTCTGCTATGGTTCTTCAGGATACAGTACTGTACACAGCCAACGGAATTGGCATAGAGTAACTGGAAAGATGCACCACATATTGCTGGCTGATAAATGGAAGCTAAATCTAGTCTGTATAAACAATGTGGACTGGCCCACTGTGTTTGGTCACTTGGTCACTTTTGGCAGATAGCCTAGTGGCTGGACTTAGTTAGTCTTTTTTTAATAAACCCCTCACACACCAACCTGGTTGGTGTCATGCTTCATCATCGGGGTCCAACCAGGCAGCCGAATGCCGCCTGGTTGTGCTTCAACGCCTGACTACAGCGGAGCAGGTGTCGTGCAACAGTGTGATGTGGATGAAGGTGGATGTTAAAATATACCTCTAGGAATCCTTACCTATGAGTTTATTCTTGGCTGCCCAGGGTAAATTAAAATATGTGATGCAACCATTAATTTTTTTTTTTTTATATATATAGGTTGTCTATGTGTTGGCGGTCTACATGTTTCAGTCCCTGTAGAGATTATGTGGGACTTTCGTCAGGACCAGAAGGTGAAGTGAGTGGCAAAAAGAGGTGCCAAGGGTGATAGTCTCCTACACACGCGCTAAGGTGTGTGGAAAAGTGAAAGTAAAAGGGTCTGTATACTTACAGACACTCACTGGTTAGCGAGAAAAATCTTCGCTATAGTTTTCGGTTCCAGAGAATCGGGGGGAGGGGCTCTCGTGATCAATTTGATCAATGTGAGTCCTCCGCCGGAACCTAGATCGGGTCCCTCGGCGTCCCGGCTGGTGACACGGACATGCAACGTCTGCTATGGTTCTTCAGGATACAGTACTGTACACAGCCAACGGAATTGGCATAGAGTAACTGGAAAGATGCACCACATATTGCTGGCTGATAAATGGAAGCTAAATCTAGTCCACAACTGCAGGTCCCAACCGTCTAGATAATTGACATTTAAAATTAGATATGGATGACAGTAGCATTCTACCTAACCAATCCCCCTTACAATTTATCTCTAAACATGACTTGCCAAAGTCAAAAACCTTTCAACAACGTAATTCAAATTGGACATCGCAGGGCAGAAACAGGTAAAGAAAGGGACCGGCTGGGTTGTTCAAAGCGGTCTGCCTACTGAAAGCAATCAACTGCGCTCTTACGTTTCACACTATTTGCCACACTAAGTGATGTATCCCTTAATCCAATAACCGCACGTAGGTGGTCAACACGCACATGGGGACACTTACTGCAGAAGAACACAGACTAAAACAAAGCACCCTTAAACATTATAAATGTTTCAACACAGTTAAAGCAGGAAGCAGAATATCGACACGCTTGCTGGAGGGTGGGAACTGTAAGGTGCAACCTTCTAATGTCTGGCATGGGGCAAGCGTTTTCACAGGACTGATTCACAAAGCTGTGGGTTACACCTAAACATAGATTCAATTCATAAAGCACTATCTGTGGGTAGGTTCTTTAGGCATAAGACACGAGTAGGTTTTACGCCCAAAGATTCAAGATGACGTTATTTAAACCTGGAGTATGATCCCCTATCTCAAAAGGTTAGTGAATCGTACCCGATAAATTGATCAATTCACAAAACTTTAAACCCAAAGATTTAAGCCTGCGGTCTAGACAATATAGTCTAATTGACGGCCCACAAATATACTTCCCATCGAGAGGACAGCTTTCAACAGGGCCTGGTAGAAACCATATGATCTACATGGGATAGTACTAGCGATAACACACCTGGTCTAAAATCTTGTTGGATAGTCGACGCTCCACATGCCTACAGTAGTTAAGTTTGCGCACATGGAGTTTAGTTTATCATTTGACAAAGCACGTACTTTTGCTTTAACGACAGTAACGTGCGGCATCTCAGTACCCAGAGCTTAACCCCCCCCCCCCATCGACAGTCCGAGAAAGAACTTTAAAAACACGATTTACATTCTAGGAACCGTCAGAAGTCCCACTGTCAGCGATTAGCTTCATTCAGTACAAGGGAAATTATAATTCTCGGAACCAAAAGCTTAAATACATCAAATAGCAAAATCACCTTAAATATAATGAGCATAATAACTACCCAAAAAGCCAATTTCGAAGGACTTGAAAAAAGGCCTGTTATGAGTAGTAATGCTTAGAGTCAGACGCTAAAGGCCATTACTCTGGGACTAAGAGAGGAAGTGACGCATGTGTCCGAGACTAGCGTAACAAACGCCTGTTAATGTTTGAAACACTTGTTTGGTAGGAGACAGCTTCTTAGTTTAGTGGAAGCATTGTCTGTGAATGTAAATGTTTGGCCGTGGTTTTTCAAGTTCATTGGTCTAATTTTTTGGGGTCACTGGGAATTTTATATTGTTTGCTCTATAACCTGCGACTGAAGAGACAGTGAGAGGTGCTGCGGTTAGTAAGCGGTAGGAAGGTCAATATTTATTCATTTATTTATTTATTTATTTAATGCGATTTTATAGAGCCCGAACTTTACCCGAAGGTGTCAGAGCGCTTTACATAAGAACCAGTTGCAAAACATAAGGACTAAGGATTACATGAGTAGCATGCCGCCAAGTTCTGCAGGCCGCGGCACCAGGGGAGAAGCCCCGGACCCACAACATAAGAACCAGTTGCAAAACATAAGGACTAAGGATTACATGCGTAGCATGTCGCCAAGTTCTGCAGGCCGCGGCACCAGGGGAGAAACACTGCCCCGCACCCACAAACCCACACGGCCGCAGTGATATGTTCCGCTACTGATTTAAAGCTCACCGGCACAGCTCAGCGTTCATCCCAGGCACCACATGTGGTGAGCGGCCTGGGCCTCTCCGAGGCAGGGGCGCCGACAAACAGTTTCCTGTGGTCGCAGGCCATGCAGCAGCAGCGGTAGTCGCATAGTGGGAGTCTGGACGACGACTCGGCTCAGACTTCATCCTGCTCCCGGTCCAAAGTTATTGTCGGCTATCTCGGGGCAGAGATACCGAAACGTATCCCTTGTTCCACCGGGTGACTCCGCAGCACAGTGGGCACCCGAACCGTTGTTCTTAACGGGCTATGCCGATATTTTTGTCGGATTTGGGGGAAAATTAGTTAACTGAGGCTCGGAGGCTCACTCCAATGCGGCCATATTGGGCCCCTCGCGAGCAATACTCCTTCACCTTTAACGATATTGTATTCCACCACCCTGCCTTAGGTCTCGAAAAGGTGCGCAGCTCGTTGACGGTGCACGAGTGAACAAATTACAAAAGCAAACGTTAATTTACATGAGGCAAATTGTAACTTGTAACAAATTGTTATTTACAATGCAAATAGCTCAAACTCTTGTAAATGCGAGACCCATTTTATTTCAAAGAAGCGGTCACCATTGTCTCAGGCTGCTTGGAAAGTGAAAGCGTGCATGGCGCGCTGAATGTTACAGGAAAGCATGTCATGCCTGCAGTAGGAAAAGCGCATTAAAGAAAATAGTGCTTACAGACTAATTAAGACATACTGTGTTAAAACAAAAGTAAAAGGGCAGTCCTCATAGGAGGTTACAAATGAAGACAAGGTGGTTCTAAGGAGGGACTAACAAGCCTATTAACGAATCAGAAGCCAGCATTTACGAAGGACAATGACACAAGCCAATGATAAATATGGGCGGAGAGTGGGCGGGGCTTCAAGTTCCTACTCCAGTACAGCATGCCTCGCAGAGCAGCACATGCACTGCCTAGGCTCAACCTAAAAAGGCTCTCTAAGGAACGCTGTGTCTTAAAATAATTTTGGAGCTCATGTGCAACTGTCTTTCTTTGTGCATTTACACACCCCTGTGGGTGTCGCCACTTGCCACATAGTGTTTCTGTTTTTCCATAAATCTGTGTTTTGGTGCTTTAGATGCTGAAGCTTCCCTTCTGGTTTTTTAACAAACTTAAGGAATGTATCCTCTTCTAATATAATACAGTTGGAGTAAGTAGACTTTCTGAACAATCCATACTTAGTTAAACTTCTGCGAATTACTTTTCAGGAACTCATGTATTTCATGTCTTTGGTTTTTCCAGATTACCTTTCTAGCATAAATGATTTAACTTTTATTCTTATGGATTTTTGGGTCCCATAAGTTCTCAAATCCTACTCCAGAGGTTATTAATGTCTCCTGGGATGAGGTGTGTTGGTTTTTATTGTACCATTCATGAACATTCATTTTATAGTGCGCCCAAATCGGTTCTTTAGCTGAGGACTGTAGGAACACTTTTGGAATTCTCTCAATAACTTTATATACTCTGTTGGAATATTGACTTTCCTTTTCTAAGCAGCATTTTCTGCCCCCTCTATGGGTATTTGGACAAGTACCCCATGTTTTCCAGACAAACATTCACGTCTCTTTACCAATGGAGTTGAATGTGCGGGAGCATACTGTTAACACTACACTCATGCGGTTTTGATCTTTCCCACAATTCTTCCTATGGTTACAAGGATTTCTGCAACATCCATCTATGTCGATCATGGTAGATCAAACACAATTTTATTGCACGACACGGAGGCCGTGTTATGCAAATCTCCTTTATTACCACAGCTCAGTAGCAACAATTGAAGAACATGGAACTTCAATCAACATTCTAAAGAAGTATAAAGGTCCTTGGAGACCATCTCTCATCCTTATTTGTTGCTGCTGCTCAAAAAGATAAGTATCTCTCAGACGTCCTTTGATCTACTTTTCTAATTTGGCACTTATATATGTGTGGGTAATATTTTATCTCTTATGGGAGGTTCTTGTATCTTTCTAACGTGGGAAACCTTCTTTACTGGGCCTCAGAGGAAAGTTTTTTACATGTAATGTTGAACTGAACTTGTTTTAGTTTGTTCATATGTTTTTTATAATGCCTGTGTGCTTCGTAATCCTAGCCTCATGATGGTGATCGGCCCCTGCGCCTTTCACCCTAAAATGCTTGGCTCCGTTTCTATTTCGGACCGGATTAGGATCAGATTTATTTTTGAAAACCGGCGCGAGCATTGCGCTTACACGCTCCTACCTTCGCGCTGTCATCCTTGCCCTTAACCCTTCTTTTTTCGTTCGTCCGCCGTCGAACGCTTGCAGCACGTTGTCAAGTTTGGGGAAGTGACAAGCACATCCCATCTTTGTGCAGCTTCTCCGGCCCCCTCGGCCTGCATAACTTCACTCGGAGGGGGCCGGATTAGAGGAATTGAGCTTGGCAACGGCCGACGCACGTCGTTTTGCGTGTGTGGTGGCCATTTTGAGAACTTGGGCTCTCCCCATAGTTTAACATTCGCCATCCATTTAAGGAGACTGGGATACAGTTCCTGTCACTTTTTCCTTGTTCGGAGTGACAGTTGGGTTGTTTCTTCGCCGGGACTTAGTAGATTTACAGCGTTTTCGAGTAACTGACCCAGATTATCCTGTTTTATGCCAATATTTGCAAATAACCACTACTTTGGTGAGAAATATCATAAATCTTTGATATTAACAAGAGCAGGCTCAATATTTTATTCTAACTTCATAGCCCACCGATAAGGCTTAAAGATGTCTGAATCTCTATCTAATATTGAGGGGCAACTGGAAAAACTGGTTAATAAGGCCTTTGAGAAGGTCCTTGGTTCAATTGATGAAACTATTAGCAAGAAGCTAGAATCCTTAACATCCCTGTGCCCTTCTACTAGCAGTTATCAATCAGGAGCAACTAAGGCTCCAAAGAAACGGGCACTTGGAGGAAAAGAGCGTAAAGCGGTGACCAAAATGGTGCCTCGGGCACCCCATATGGGCAAGATGAAGGCCCAGAACCCCCTATCAATATTGATACTGATGATACCTCAGACCCGGAAATCGATTTATCCTATTCCTCTGATTTTAATACTGACGAAGAAGAGGCGCAGCCAAGGGGAACGGGGCGCTCAGAAGGGGCATCCAAGGCCCCAGATAAAAACATGGGTCTGTTGGACCCCTTTGGTAACCTTATGTTTGACCCCCATGATTTTTAAACACCCCTTGTCCCCAGAGTGGACACCCTCCCAGCATGTAGGAGATTACCTTTCCTTCTGGTTACGACGGGAGATACCCCAAGAGGTCAGGGCTAGGCTTCGCTCTGAGTGTCCCAGACCATCCCTCCCTAACAAGATAGCTGCGACACCTGAGCTTGACCCCAAAGTAGTACCTTCATATCCAAGACTTCACGGGACCTAAGAAAGGGGATTGACAAAGGCTTGAGATCCTGGCAAGACCGCCTACCCGACATGATGGGTCCTATAACAAAGATTTTTGAGATGGTGGAATCAGCCTATCTGGAAGACTGCTAGTTCGACCCAAAGGCACTCAGGGAGTGGGTCCAAAGGGCCATATGCCTTATCGGCAATGCTAATACAGCCTTATCAATAGAAAGAAGGAAAGGGGTCCTATTTAAGATTGATCCCAAGTTGATCGAACTGGCAAAGAATTATGGTGGTCAAACCACTCAGGGCTTCCTCTTCGGTGAGGAGTTTATTAAAGATACGGCCAGATATGTTGGCGCTTTCAGTTCTATACAGAAATCCCAGAAGGATATTAGAAAAGTGTTCCAAGATCGTATTTTTGCACGGGCCGGGAGAATGCAGGGTCGTTTCCCCAGCCGTGGAATCTCAAACACCAGAACCTTCATGTCCCATGGAGGTGGGAGATTCAACAGCAACTCGGGTGGCTTCAGCCAATTCTACCCCCAGAGACAGAGGAACCGTGGTGGTCCCTTCCGAGGCGAACGGAGGCAACGCTCCTTCTCTGGAGGTAAGAACCTCATCAGACCCTTCAGATATCCCTCCAAGGGTGGGGGGAGACTACTCCAATTCGCTGGGAATTGGAATCTGGTGACCAAAGACCCCTGGGTTCTCAGTACAGTGACGGGCTACCGGATAGATTTTATCGATACCCCTCTCCAGACAAAACCCCCTCGAGAGATCATCTTTTCCCCCAAAGACAAAGCATTGGTATCTGTAGAGGTGCGGGAACTTCTAAAAAAAGTTGCGATTATCGAGAGTACTCGTGTAGGCTTCCTTAGCAATATATTCCTTGTAGAAAAGAAAAACAAGGAACAGAGACCAGTCCTAAACCTAAAAGGACTAAATCAATGGGTGGTCTACCAACATTTCAAAATGGAAGGGATACATCTATTAAGAGACGTTTTGAGGAAAGGGGACTGGTTGACAAGGTTAGATCTAAAAGATGCTTACCTAACAATACCAATCTGGGAACCCCATCAGAAGTTCCTTCAATTTACATGGGAAGGCCACCTGTACCAGTTTTGCAGCCTCCCTTTCGGTCTGTCTTCCACTCCCTGGTGCTTCACCAACGTACTCCGAACCTGTCACAACTTGGCTAAGACAAAGGAGAGTGAGGCTGATCATATCTCTCGACAATATCCTAATAATGGCTCAGTCGAGAGACACCGTTTTACTTCACACGGATCTTACGATACACCTCTTACAGCATTTAGGCTTCATTATAAATTTGAAAAAGTTGTGCATAGTTCCATCTCAACAGACACAATTTCTGGGTTTCTTGGTAGACACTGTAAATGCAGAACTTCGTCTTCCGAGCGACAAAGTAAGGAAAGTGAGGAAGGAACTCAGAAAATTACTGATTCTAGAAAAATTTCCACAGATGTGCCTAGCACAAGTACTGGGACTTCTTTCATCCACGATTCAAGCGATCTTTCCGGGCCCGTTACATTACCGGGCACTTCAAAGACTAAAGGTAACATCCTTGAGATCCAACCACTCCTATTCCCAGTCGATCTCACTAGACCAAGAGTCGAGAGTCGAAATCCTTTGGTGGCTGAAGAATGTGAAGGCATGGAACGGGAGAGCCATTTTTAGGGAGGAACCGGATCTGATAATAGAATCAGATGCGAGTTTAGAAGGATGGGGAGCGAGATGTGGATACTCGTCAACAGGGGGTCGTTGGACTTCTCAAGAGAAGGAATTGCATATCAACTGCTTGGAATTACTAGCAGGTTCTTTTGCGATACGTTGTTTCACTCAGAATTCAATGAAATGCTGTGTAACTTTATGGATGGACAATGTCTCTGCAGTTCGTTATGTCAGCAAACTGGGAGGTCCTCATTCCAAAGATCTAACAGACTTGGCGAAGGGCCTGTGGGGTTATTGCTTGAACAAAGGTATTTCGGTTGTTGCGGAACACATTCCTGGGTTGAAGAACGAAGTAGCAGACTGGTACTCGAGGAATATCAGAAACTCCGGCAACAGGAGCCTGAACAGATATGTATTCCTAGCCATCCAGTCCAGATGGGGACCCTTCAAAACAGACATGTTTGCGGACCGCTTGCATACTCACCTGAAGAACTTCTTCAGTTGGAGGCCAGGCCCTCAAGCTCTGAAGGTAGATGCCTTTCTTCAAGACTGGAGGGGACTAGCGCCTTACGCGTTAACTCCTTTTGCAATGCTACCTCCCTTCTCCTTCATGCTCGACGTTACAAGCAGAGCATGGTAGTGATAACCCCACTTTGGAGATCCCAGGCTTAGTTTCCAATCATCTTAGAGATGAGCGTGAATTTTCCAATTTTAATTCCCTCTTTCAAAGAGCTTCTTCTGGATACAGAGGGTCACATACACCCCCTTGTAGAGCAGGGCCTTCTAACTCTGACGGCATGGAAGATTTCAGGAGACAAAGGAGAATCCCTGGGCTTTGGTCAAATGCTTTCAGACTCATTTCTGAATCCTGGGCTTCTGGCACAAGGAAGGCTTATAGACTGGCATGGAACAAATGGGTTCGCTGGTGCATTCAACGATGTTACGATCCCATTTCAACTGATTTAGTCAATGTTATTAATTACCTTTCGGATCTTTTTACTTCAGGTTTGTCTTACAGAACTGTTAACGTTTATAGGCCTGCGATCTCGGCTGGTCATTCTTTAATTAAAGGGATTTCAGTTGGCCAGAGCCTCCTAACTAAAAAGATTATGAGAAGCATGAGGGTTTTTAACCCTCCTTGCGCCAAATATACGACTCTATGGGACGTTACTCTTGTTTTTGGACTTTATCTTCTTGGGGAGACAATTCCTCCCTTTCCCTTAAACGGATTTCCTTTAAACTTACTGCCTTATTATGTCTGGTGTCTTTTAGAAGAACTTCAGACGTTAGGGCCTTAGATATTTCAAGCAGGGCTTTCCAACTCGAAGGGGTTTGTTTTTACCTCAAGAAGAGAACACAAACGTTATCTTCCTCTATCTTTTACCCCTTTTTTCCGGGAAATGACAGACTTTGTGTGGATAAGTGTTTGAAAGAATATGAGAAAAGAAACAAATTCTTAAGGTTGAACGAATCCCAATTGCCAATTTCATATAGATCCCCTCATAAAGGAGTCTCCTCTCCAACTTTAGCCAGATGGGTAAAGAATGTCATGCATGAAAGTGGTGTTGATGTGTCCATTTTTGGTGCTCACTCCATCAGAGGTTCTTAGGCCTCAAAGGCCTTTTGCCTGGGAGGGGGATTACAGGATATCCTTTGGGCTGCAGATTGGTCTAATGATAGTATGTTTAGAGCTTGTTATTTCAGATCAATCCCTAATGTGATTGATAATGTTCTTACTGCACTTTAAACTTTCATAATATGGCCTCCGTGTCGTGCCATAAAATTTAGATTTTTCACAGCCTGCTGGGCAGAAAATCTGGATTTTATTAAGGATACGGAGGCTAATATTATCCCTCCTCTTTGAAATCAATCCTTCCCTTTTTTATCATTGATTTTACTTTATATTACTCTTTTTCTTTCAGAATAAGATTGGTTCTCCTCTTCTGGACATTCGTTTTGGAATTTTGGTCTTCAGTTTTTGATTCTCATGTTTATCCTCTCCACGATGATCTTTCTTCGCAGTTGGTCAAAGAAGGATGAGAGATGGTCTCCAAGGACCTTTATACTTCTTTAGAATGTTGATTGAAGTTCCATGTTCTTCAATTGTTGCTACTGAGCTGTGGTAATAAAGGAGATTTGCATAATATTAGCCTCTGTGTCCTTCATAAAATCCAGATTTTCTGCCCAGCAGGCTGTGAAAGATCTACATTTTCCAGTTAGATTTATCAGAATGATAATGCAGTATATGAATGCAGACACATTCCTAGATTAATTGGCTTTTGAGTTGAAGGTCAGGATTCCAATGGCTGTGCCAACCCCTACATTCAGTTCAAGTCCAATTAGTCGTAGCCTGAAATTCCTCCTCATATTTAGGAACCGGTTATTCTTTTTCTCCAAAGAAGCAAAATTTTGGCACTGCCTCATAATGTTTAAGGCTATGGGGACTTTGAAATTCCAATCTCCGTCCAAACTAGTTTGCACCAGTTTTTTTTAATCCATTTTAGAGTCTGGAAAGTTAAATACAAGATTAATATTTAATGGTTTGGCCATTACCACAGTCCATAATAGTGTAATCTATTATCCATCCCTGCGTCCCTTGTGGGAAGGGGCTACCACATATCTACAAGACGCCCTAAACAAGCATATTAACCTCATTCCATTGTTAGGGCTCCTCAACATTTGGGGTCCATCCGACCTTACTGAGGTGGAAAAACAACTGGTTACTTTGGGTTATGTGTTGGTGAAGAGGGCCATTGCAATGAAGTGGGGGTGGCGGGGCAGCCTTCAACACACGCATGGGCGGCTGAGCTAGACAAGTATATGGTGGCTGAAAAAGAGATATTCAAATTCAGAGGATACCCCCAAGAAATGAGATAGGAAGTGGAGTGGGTGGAATGCTTATCGGGGAAACCTATGCTTATCTCCGATTGTAGATTTAGAAATGGCTAGAGGGAAACATCTTTCACTTGACATGATAGACTGAATATATAATTCTGTTCAGTAATCTGTACCTGATGTTCTAAGATCGAACTGTCTGTAATTTATACCTGTGATGATTGGAATTTTCTTATTAATAAAAAAACTGTTAAAAAATAATGATAGTGTGATCTAATATTTCTTTACGGTTAGGCAGCGACATTATTGAAATTGAAATTGTGTGTGTCTTATAAAGCGCACTTCTACCCGCACCGCAGGCCTCGTAGCGCTATAGACCGCTGGGGAACCCGTCCTGGCTTTCCCTGTGAGATAGTCCCTCCTGGGAGTCTCCAAGGTGAAACCAGGCATCCCCAGCGTTTGTGAGGGGCCGTTGTGGAGATGAGGCAAGCTAATGCCCAGAGTTGCCGAGTGTGATCTCTGGTTGGAGTAGGCACCGATGCGAGAATTATCGAGTCCGCTGATCCTGGTCCGAGACCCTGCCGCGTCGGGAATCGAACCCTGGTCCCGGGCCGTTCTCTGCTCTCGGGTCTGCCGCCTCTAACCAGTGAGCCACACCACTCCACATTATTTCTTTAACACCTTGGCTGCTATGGCTTTTCCCCTCCTGTGCTGGAAAAGCTCGAAAGGCATTATTTCATGACGAGCTCACCTTGTCATAAGCACAGTTCCAGTGGGCCTCATGACTAGCTGAGCTCGTCATGAGCATGGAAGGGGTTAATACAGGTGATAAGAGAAAGCACAACGAGATTGCAATAAGGAAATTAGAGGCTGGCTTTTATATGGGGATTGCAGATTCCCAAGTGTTATATAAGTACAACTGCAAAAGAAGAACACTGCGTAATAATGGACACTATTTCAGCTCGGTGTGCAGAATTTACTGCAAACTTGGGAGGAGAAGCTATTCCGTCATTGACCGTACTTGATGTCAAGGCAAAGGCAAGCAGGGACAAAATATGCCAGCTTTTTCGTTTTGCTTTTAGATTAATAAAGTCTCTGTGATGGCAGTTTACAATTTGCAGAATTGGGAGGATTTGGGTAGGTGTGCAGAGTTCCTTTTCCCTAATGCTACAAGAGAACATCGTTTCTGATTGTCTTAAATGAAATAGATAGCTTTACATGATCTGCAGATTCATAAAGACCTGTTCAGGAAGGCAATAGCATTGTCTGTAAGCACATACAAGTCCAAGTATGCACTTTTGAACATTTAAATACTCAAGACAAAGGGATGGATCTATATTTGATGGCAGGACTCTACTTTTTGCCATTAACTAATGAAGCACTTGAATGGTAAAATATTTTCAGCTTTTGGACGCAATGTGGCCCCCCCCATATAGGATTGATTAAGCAGGTTATGTTAAAAATGACAGTTTATTTGGATATTTGTCCTTCGAGCAAATTCAAATCAGCACAACGTTTCTGATCATCTACAATAGAATAACCCAATAAACTTTTGTTAAAATTAATCCATAATTATCCATAGGCCTAAAACATTCTAAAACTCCCCCAATCACAGTACTATACCTTACTTTAGTCACTAACAGCCACACCACACTCCACATGACTAGAGAGGCCTGGCGGGAAGACTTGGGTCTACTTGACAAGGACGACAGGGTTGAGGCTCTTGAATCCCCGTGAAGTGCCGCCATTGCGGCGCACCTTCGACTTATACAATTCAAATACCTCCACCGGGTATACTTTGTTTGCTAAAGGCTTTGGCTTGCTGGGATGATTGCGTCCTCCTTATTTCTGTGCTGCGACTTGGCTGAGGGCACTTTCCTCCACACGATATGGGACTGTACTGCTCTATCGCGGTTTTAGCGTCGGGTGCTGACCTGCCTCTCCGAGGTTTTGGGGTGGAATGTTCCACGGTCACCGCGCTTCACTATGCTTCACATCACCAAAGGTATCAGAGGTAATACATACAAAAGACACCTGCTATTTCTAGCAGGGGCGGTTCCTGTGCCTGGGTGTCGGGGCTCCGCCCTCCTAATTTTGTGAAGCATGTGAATGTTGTAATTGCTTAAAGCAAAAGCAATTACCATCCACATGTCTAACAAAACAACTCGTGCGCTCGTGCCTGACAAAGTTTTCGTTTTTTTTTTTGCTACTTAGGGCGGACCTAGTGCAGGCCCTGGTCTGCTGTAATTAGGGGTCCTCTGGGACCACCCAATTATGACGTGCAGAAGCGCCATATTTTAGAAGCAGCCCGGGCGTGCAGGGCATCAGCCATCTACTTCCCGGAGCTTCTTGTCAAGCAATGCTGAGACTGCATCTCCATCCCACCCTTTCCCATGTCGTCATATGGTGAAGTGGGGCCAGTAAGCTTCACTGACCCCACCCTCCACCCTCTGATGACCTGGGAAGGGGTGGGGTTGCAAGAGGCTAGTTGTGATAACCTCGCTCGTGCCTATAAATGATGCAGGAATCTTTCTGAGCGAGGACTGGGGCAGGGCAGTATCACACTGGAACATGCACGGTAAGCCCCGCCTTTATTTTCACATCTGCCCCTTAACATACACTAGTCCTTGTCCTCGTTAGGGTCACTGGACTTTTTGTAAAGTGGAAGCCGACATGATGACGCCACTCTGAAGAAAACTTACAGACCCGGTAACAGGGGACGTTGATTTTTCTTCATATCCCCGATCCTGTGATCCTCAGCTCTGTGCTGCTCCTGACTCCCCTCCCACACCAGAGTACAAACAAGCATTTACAATGCAATGGTCTCGGCAATATTATAG
The DNA here is from genome assembly GCF_964263255.1 of Lissotriton vulgaris. Classification (NCBI taxonomy): domain Eukaryota; kingdom Metazoa; phylum Chordata; class Amphibia; order Caudata; family Salamandridae; genus Lissotriton; species Lissotriton vulgaris. The sequence goes on along the minus strand of NC_141691.1, from coordinate 529,899,517 downwards.
GTAGAGCTATTGGTATTGCTCATTATTTTTTTATCTATTTTTTATCCCTAAATAAATGGCATTGTAATTTCTATTGACATTAGCTTTTTTTTGCATATGTGGTACCTATTGCATTAGCAGAGAGAGAGTGAGGTAATGAGATAGAGAGAGAGAGTGAGGTATTGACATAGCTAGAGAGTGAGGTAGTTAGAGAGAGTGAGGTAGATAGAGAGTGAGGTAGTGAAAGAGTGAGGTAGTGAGGGAGAGGGATGTTGTGAGGTAGTGAGATATAAGCATAGAGTAATGTTGTGATGTAGTGAGATGGAGAGAGAGGTAGTGAAAGAGTGAAAGTGAGTTAGTGAGATAGAAAGAGTGAGGTAGTGAGATAGAGAGTGATTGAGGTAGTGAGATAGAGAGTGATTGAGGTAGTGAGTTAGAGAGAGAGAGTGAAGTGAGCTAGAGAGTGAGAGAGTGAGGTAGTGATGTTTTGAGAGAGAGAAGTTGTGAGATAGTGAGGTAGTGAGATAGATAGAGTGGAGTAGTGAGGTAGAGAGAGTTATGTAGTGAGGGAGAGGTAGATAGAGTGAGGTAGTGAGAGACAGAGTGAGGTAGTGAAAGAGTGAGGGAGAGGGATGTTCTGAGGTAGTGAGATAGAAACAGTGAGTGAGTTTGTGAGGTAGTGAGATAGAGCAAGAGTGAGGTAGTGAGATAGAGATAGAGAGAGAGTGAGGTAGTGAGTTAGAGAGAGTGAAGTTGTGAGGTAGTGAGATAGAGTGAGGTAGTGAGTTAGAGAGAAAGTGAAGTTGTGAGCTAGTGAGATAGAGAGTGAGTTAGTGAGAGAGTGATGTAGTGAATTTTTGAGGGAGTGAGTCTTGATATAGTGAGGTAGTGATAGTGAGATAGAAATAGATAGTGAGGTAGTGAGATAGAGAGAGAATGAGCTAGTGAGATAGAAAGAGAGTAAAGTTGTGAGGTAGTGTGTTTGAGAGTGATGTGGAATGCATGCTAACAATAAGCAACAAACAAACATGCTACAAATACCTCCTACCCCAAGACCGGCACTTACCTCTCATGCTGCTGATCAGCACACATAAGCTGTCAGGAGAAATAAGAACAATCTATCCCAGGCTCATTAGTGCTCGTTCCACTGCCCATCATGGACCGGGCATAAAAGGCAACAGTTTCCTGATATACCGCCAAACTCTCCAGGCACAAGAGAATCGAGAGCGGCGACCTCATCAGCGGGAGGGGGCGGGAAAAAGACACGGACAGCGGGAGGGGAGCACCCCTGGGAGTTGGAGGGCCCGCTTTGGCCTGTCTCTATCGAGAGAGCCGGCTGTCACTTGGGAGCAGGCCTTGGGTTAGAGGGATCCCTCAGAGGCTGCAGCGCCTTTTGTAAAGTGATCTCCTCCAAACACATTCCCTAAACCCCAAACAGGAGGTGAGGAAGGACCAGGGCACCACAGCGAACAGGCAAGGCCCAAGCTAGTTAATGGGGCTTTAAGGGCAAACAGAGGCCCGGACTGTATCACGTCTTCAGAGGCATGAGAAACATAACTGAGGCTATTGCTCCAACAGCCACAAACAAGCTTTCCCCTACAAGGTTTTTTACAGTCTTCTTTTTTGCCTGACACTCAAACAGTTGCTTCAAATAACACACTTAACACCATAATATGCCACCTTTTTTGACAAGGATTCATGTATATCAAGAAAGTTGAGTTTTTTGTTCATGAAGGAAAGATGCACCCGCCTTGCCTAAATAACCAGAAATCATCTTGCAAAATGTTGCTAGGCTCAGGAAAGCCAATTTCGATTAAACTGCAAAATCTTTGTATCTCCTTATTCACATTCCACCTGTCCTTCTCCACTGCATTATGCTTGATCACCCAGTGCACAAGCCTTTGAGGTACAACCTCTGTCCACACCACATGCGTCGCTGACCATAACCTCCATATCCTCTTTTATTCGCCCCTCATTATTTTCAGCAGAGCTACACCAGACCATTGAACTAAGTGATTTTCACCTAGGTGAATTAAAGGAACATCTAAGCATGTGGTTTGCCTGAAGCCTCTCACGGATTCAATAGTTACCCCTCCCCCATCTACTACAGACGTGATCGGTCACTGCCCAGTTGGCCTCTCCCTAAAGACCTCTTGCCGGTAACAGGACAGGCTTGGCTCCAATAACTTCGGCCCCTCTCCACTCCACACTGAGAAATACCAAGTTCTACCCAAAATCCAATACCATATTCCAACACACACAGTCCCAAACCCCCTCTATGATTCTTCAATCAACCTTATATTCCAACATTAGTTACCGACAATGCTCCTCCAAAATTCGTTACTGACTAAGCTGTTATCATTTCTCATACTGCTTTTCTGTAAACACAATTATCACACTTGTCCTCTACACCTCCGACCGTACCTTATGGATCCGTTTCAGCGCCATGCTGGGTTCGTTCCGGGGCTGCCTCTGGTCCTAGCTCTGGTGAGTGCAGGGGAGGGTCAGGTGAGGTCAGGGCACCGCGGGAGTCGGCAGCTGGTCTACCAGCGGCGGGCAGGCATGGCTCCTGCTCACGGAGCTGCTGCTGCTGTTTTGAATTGGCGTGGGCTGCTGCACGCGCTCCACAGCCTCGCGGCCCTCGGACTCCGCCGCTGACAAGTCACCGCTGCTACGGGCCGCGCGCCCTGCTCCTCCGCCGCTCTTGCCTCTTTATCAGCGGCGCGAAAGGCCTCTCTTGTTCCGCTGTCGCGCCTCCTCCCTCTCCTACCGCGTGGACCTAGCCTCTGCGGTGACGTCACCTGAAAGGCCTGCGCTCAACCCCAGCAAGCTGCCTGGTGTGCCTTCGCCAGACTTTGGTGCTTCCGCTCGCTGGGTGGAGCGGCCCTGTTGTAAAGACAGCCGGGAAACGGGGAGGAGCCACAAAGAAGGACTCCAAGGCTGCGCATGACCGCGCTTGTAAATGTTGTGGTGCTGTTGGAATCCCTCCCCTGAACTGGTTTCTGTTAGTAAGCGGTAGCTAGTTTGGTTGTCATTTTTGCTTAGCAACGATGCATTAATTACAGTGAGACATCTAGCATGGGAGGAAGGACGATGCAAAACAATGTCAGCAGGTACCACTGAAAGCATAACATCGCGCATGTACGCAGACGTAGCTGTTTGAAGGCAGACATGTTGGGCTCAGGCGTGAACCTTCCACGATAGACCAGAGTTTTTAGTAGACAACACTCATACCGTGGCAGAAGTTTCTTTGCTGGCACAAGTATAGGGCACTGCATTGACCTGGGGCTTCCTTCTGCTGCACCGGGAGTTCAGCCACACCGCTATTTATTCTACCCGTCCCGGCCCTCGAACCTGGAAACACCTTTATCGGGTAGAGGGCCCGGACATACAACATGAGAGGGAGGGTTCCAAGTTGGCGGAGATATGGTTAAACAGACAACAGTTAGGAACCTTACCTGGGGGCAGAAGGCAAGAACAAGGAAGCGAGAGTTTGTGCCTCCGACGCCTGGAGCTCGGAACGGGAGGAGGGAGAGCGCAGGGCGACGAGAAAAAATGGCGCCCGCCAGCTTCTGAATTTTTCGGATTCGGGGGCATGGTTTTGCTGTCCTGAGTGACAGACGACGTCACTGTCTAAAGAACAGCAAAACTTACGCCCCCAAATCCGAAAAAGACGGAGCCTATTCGGAGTGACAGCTCTCTCCTCCAATGGCTGGCCTCCGTTTAGGAAGCTAGCCAATGGAGGGAGAGCCAAAAAGAGGGAGGGATAAAGCAGCCCTCTTACTGACAATAAATCTCAGACTTCTATTACCTCGACCTAAAAATGGTGACATTTTCCCGAGAGTGGAACTGTATGCCTGGGTCACCTAGGTGCCCACTCCTGCACTTAATTTGTTTTGATTCTGCATGCACCAGCAAGTGAATGGACAGAGTCTGTTCACTGCTGCGGTGCTATTTGTGATTTTATTGCACACTCTGCAGTGCTTTTAAAGTAACAAAGAGTGAGGCATTGACTTAAGGGAAGCCAAACACTACATGAATCAACCAAGAGCCCAAAATGCGAAGTGTGACACATAAGCGCTTGGTGAGGTCTGGTCGCTCTTTTCAGATATCTAATTTATGAACCAGTGCAGGCCGTGAGTAATTAAAGCAGCTCTCTTATGGCGGCTTTATACAATAAATGTCTTTCTGTTTTGAATGCACTATAGTTGTTCCCGAGTAGAGGTGGTGTGGCTGAGTAACTGTTTTAGTTCTGGATCCTGCCTGGAGGGAGGAACGACGCGAAAAGAAGTTAGCAGCAGGCAGTGCCCTTCTTAAAGGATACCTCTGAATGGATGGCAGTTTTGTTTTTTGTGTGAAGGGCTGACTGAGGATCTAGTTTGCTTGTAATTGGGGCACGATGTGTACCACGTTTATTTGCCACCTCAAAGTATGTGAGTTCCAGAATGCGCAATGGTTTCCACTTCAAATGCTTTGGTTCTGTATAATCTTCAGTTGAAGAGGGACAGAACGTCTCTCAATTCAAGTTTAATAACTCTCACTTTAAATAAATACTTTTCATTGGAGAGAAGAAATCTGATATACTAAGGTGAAAGGCTGCTTTTAGAATATAATAGGCTGTCTTCAATATTCAAAAAAGTGCATTTCTCTAACACGCAGAAGCGTTTCAACTTACTACATCCGATTTTCTCTCTCATTTAAAATAGTTTATTAAAAAGTTAGCGTTTGAATACCTGAACTGGGAAACATCCCTACCCCAATTCTAATACCATTGCTATTAGTGAACTAAGACAAAAATCAGTGGTCATGTGAACCTATATGTGGACTAGTTACCTAATATATATACACCATTTTACACCAATTTTGAAAACAATTCTTGGTGCGAGAACCACTCCCCCAAGAAATGTCCAGCTCGCTCGCATTGTAAAAGTCATTCATTGATCTTACGCCTCACCACTTTTAAATTTCTCCAGCCGCCACTGATTTCTAGGGCTTACCTTGGCGAAGAGTGACATTGCCAAGGCTTGGAAGGCGACTTCCCTACCCTCTGTTTGGGCTTGGAAACAGGGCCTTGATTTCTCCATGGGGCTGGAGATTCCGATTTTTAAGGCAGGGGGATGTCCCCAGAAACACCCGAAAATATGGAAGCGGTGGGCCGATTATCGGGGTCTATATCTTGAGCCTGTCACCCCGGCAATATGTGCTGATGGTTTGCCATGAAGATCCAAAGTTGGGTGTGCGCACTGTCAACAACTGTATTTATGCTAACATTTCACGATTGGAGTCAATATCTGATAATGAACACATGGACATTGCAACACTGTTGTTCTTTGTTTGTAATGTTCATTTATGTTTGATTCAGTCTTGTATATCCTCATTTTCTTGATGAATGTTTTGTAAAAAAAAGTTGACATCTTTACTAATGCCATGTTATGCATACGATGTATTGCCCTGTGTCTTCCTGGGCTTAATTTGCCTGTCGACAATAAAATCTGTTGTAAAAAAAAATATCACAAATAATGACAGTCCAATTTTCGCAAAGATTGTAAGAAATACCACACTCCTATCAAGAAAGTGCATACTCATTAGAATTAAAAAGAACATTAATTGCATGAGAGCAGACATTTTAGACAAAATAGAGGTCTTGAAAATCTGTTGCTTGGATAAAAAAAAGGACTATCGAGTAATTCATGAATAATTGTGCATTTTTTTTGGTAAAGTGCATATACAATGTCCCTTGTTTACCTTATTTTTTCAGCCCGAAACAGAATAGCCGTGTGAGCCTTAAGGCTTATTCTTATTAAAAAAAATATCATACTAAGTAATGTATCTGACAAGTGACAGAGATAAGGAAATATATCCGGGCTGCCCAGGGAAGACACTCATTTGGTTTGAAGAATTCTGAGATAAAGACTCATTTTCTTTGCTATGAGACCGAATCCAAGCAGCTTCCCGCAGTAACGTATGTGAAAAGGGCTCACAGCTGGCAAAAACCTTTGTAGATAAGATATGGTCTTTGAGATTAAGTACTTTCCTCTTGAGAGTCCGAGCCCATTTTAACACACTTCGTTGGGCTTCAATCCAACATACCTTGGCAATGCTTTGAGGGCTATCCTCTCTAGTGAAGTTATTTAAACATTTAAAAACACATAATTTTGGCACATGTGCCTAGGAGATCAACTTTATTTTGAATCTAATACTCGGTATCATGGACCAATTTGGGAGTGTTAAAACTCGTTTAATACATACATTTTCCAAATTATCAAAAATATCCATTTATATATAATATTTCGGACCCGTACAAAGCTAAGGGAAAGATCTTGTGCAACAATGCCTTTAAAAGTGGTAAAAATGACAGACCAACTGTAGCGTGCTCTCGATCTTACATCCTGCAAATGATCATTCAATTTTAACTTTCCTTTAAAGTATGATTCTAGATATTTATAGGAAGTAACTTCTTATAATTTCATTTTATTAATATACCAATTAAATGGTGTGCTTTTTCGCAAAAATTAAAACCATCATCTTATCGTAGGCATTACTCAGGGGGTTTAATGTACAATATTCTGCCAGTGTGTCTAGTTTTTTCTGGAGACCTCTCGCGGTATAGTCCAAAATAATGAGGTCATCCACATACATCAAGCAGGGAATACGAGTTGCTCTAATTTTTGGGTAAAAGGAATTAGTAGCAGTCAGGCATGTGGGGAGATCAGCTACCTAAAGACCAAAAACGATCGGGGCGAACACACAGCTTTGTGGAGGCCAGTGTCAATGTTTAGTTAATCTACCGACCCTATCCATACCCACCTGTGTCCAATTTGTTGTACACAATACCTGAAGCTGTGACCAGTCCCTAGGGACCTTCCAAATTGGGAGTTTATCCCATAATTTTCCCCTTTCCACTGTATCGAAGGCTGTGCAGAAGTCTACAAAACATCTGCATTATCTTTGGTTTATTGCCTCAGAATTTTTAATTAAGGCCCATAATGCAAAACAGTTGTCTTACATTGAATACCCAAAACGAAAACCACATTGTCCTAAAGGTAGGAGTTGATTTTCTAAGGCCCATGCCACAAACCTTCTAAGCAAGATTTTTCAAAATATTTTTGCTGTCACATCCAAAAGGCTTATTAGCCTATAAATTGCTGTATTTCTTCCATCACCTTTCTTTGATAAGGCTTTTATTATAGAGCCCCTCAAGGACTCCGGTATAGTTTCAGTTTTAACTATCCATTGATACAGATTTGACCAGTTTCCTCCCCACTAGTCAATATTTGTTTTTAGAACAGTTGCAAGGATATTTTCTGGTCCTGCAGCCCATCTTAATTTAAACCCAGCCATCGTATTGTTGATCTGCTCTTTAAACAAAAAAAAACAGCTGTATCAGCTGTATAATCATGTCTCAGATCAATTGGAGTAAGCATGCCATACTTTTTATTAAGGTGCATTACCCAGTCTTCTTCAGCTATCATAGCATGTGTGTCAGTAAAAACTTTCACCAACCCCCAGAATTTTTTCTGACCCCCTCCTGGATGACCTCTAACATTCCATTCCATTTTCTTGTCATTAAAAACTTGTTTTTAAATTTTTTTTAAATGAAAGTAGTACATTGCCTTTGCATTAATCTGGCCTTGGTGGCTACCTCCTCCCATGGACATATCCTATAGGAAGACTGTAATTTCCTTAACTCTTTCTTGCGCTTTTTACACTCCTCATCGAACCATCCTCCTGTATATCCAGTTCCATAATTATTCGTAATCTTGAGAAGGCATAGAGCCACCTAAGCACACAATCCTGTAAAGATACTAAACCTCTCAAGTTTGTTGGAAAAAGTATTTAAATTGGTTCCAGGCGGAGACATGATTTGGAACTCACTGAGTTCCTTCATCTATTTTGGCACTAATCGGGTGCTTAATCTACATGGAAAATCCATGGCTAGAGGAAACACTTTTTCAGTTAAACCTCCTTCCCATAGTGTTAAAGCCTCATGTAAAACCCAATGATCACTCCCATCATGATGTAAAGTTTTAAAATCCTTAAACAGCCTAAACGTCTCAAGGGACAAAGATGTAATCAATTGGATACAGCTGTGGACCAGCCCTAATATTAGCACCTGCCTGGATTTCAAAATCAGAGCGACCATTCAAACCTATTAGACTGTTCCTACCCAGCAAGTCCCCAATAACCTCCAAATCACACCCTTTTGTTTCAATTGGAAAGATTGCCTCTGGGATATTATACATATATATTTGAGAACAACAAGGGCACCCAAATTAAGTCCAAAGGGACCTTGGGGGTAATACTATTCAGACAACAGTGGACCCTTTAGGGAAGGATATACGGAGTGAATAAATATAGACTCAGTCGTAGCTATATTGTTTGGACTTGTCCAGCCGGACAGAGGTCTAGTATTTACTTGCAATTGAATATAGGAAGTGTTACACAACAATTCACAAAGTGGGGCACAAGCCTGCACCCTACTTAACACATGTGCAACAAACATTCAGTGACACAATTGAAGCAAAAGGGCTTATAGGCAAAAGCTTGAGGTTTGTAGTACCAGTAAATGCACAGTGTCAAAGTACAACAAAACATTAAAAAAAATAATTGAAGTACACATAAAGTATGAACTTGTATACGGTGTTATGGAAAGTGATCAGCTTTTCGATCCGTTAGCTTGATACACGGATCATCATCAGGACATAGATATTATGCCTAACAATTTGAAGCCTCAGATGCCGATGAGCCAGTGTACGTTACAGTAGGAGGTCCTGCAACCTTTAGGCGGGAGTGCTCGGTAGTTCGATTCCTATTAGGAACCGGTGGAGGCAGATACCGTCAATGCAGGTTGGGGCGCCAGAGCCTGCACGATGAGAGGTCGGCTCAGTTGAGTCCAAGGCGGGATATTATACATCACTAGCATATCGTGTAATAGGTAATTATTCTAGTATAATCTATTTTTGTATTAAAATCACCTGCGATAATCACAACAACCTCAGGTAATTTTGAGGTTATCTATGTTAACTTTGCTTCCAGACTTTCTAAAATTCGGGCAAGTTGGCCTTAATTTCTTTGTGCAGATAAACCTTAGTTCCATCAGAATTTCAACAGCTGTAATGTGTGTTCACAAACTTTTAGATTGTGTCTTTCATACGGTGCTTGCAATTCTAGTAGAGGCTAATGTTAAAAGCCCTCTGCACACTCTGCCCTTGCACCTTGCATGTCCTGCTAAACCTGTTGACACAAAACCGTTGACATTCAGGAGCTCTCGGAGTCGAGTGTCCTGCAGCAGGTTAATAGGAAAGTCTTCTAAAGGAGGTTGTAATTTACATGACCTTACACACTGTTCATAACCATGTGTATATACCAACTGCAGAATTGTAAGCTGCTTGAGAGTTCTGTATCCTATGTCCGGTAACCTTGACTTAACCATGAGGTAGTTTTAACATATTTACTAATTGGAAAGAAATGTTTCCTCAAATGTATGGGTCTCGAGCTGCCCTTATATTTCTGTCTATTGGTGACCACTATCCTCAAGTTCTCCCTAGTCTTAATATCGTAACATGGCCGACAAAGCTCATATTACGTAAGTGATTATAAAGAGGAGTCTCTTCTTGATTAATACGGACTGGGTTGCCTACCAGCCCTCCATGTTGCCTACCAGCCCTCCATGTTACCTAAGTGCCCCTACTATCTGGTCACTTTGTGTATGTATCCCTTGGCCTAGCCACAATGATAGCCCTTCTGCCATAAAAACTGTATTGGCTGTCAACAGACCAATAAACTCAACTTTGGTTACTTCTCTTCCAACGTTATTTATCAGGCACCCCAAAGTCTTTAAATCAGTAGATCCAATATCTGATAACTGATTTGGTTAAATAATGAAAGAAGATTTGCTCTGTTAAAAGGTCTTTCCTTTTCTGTAAAGTATTGAACACCAAGGGATAATGGCCATTGTCGTTCTTGAACTGCAGAGATGGCTTTACGCTGTTAATATGTTTATTATCTTTCACTGCTTCTGGCATTGGTTCCATACCTTCCTTCTTATTTTCTTGATCAACCTAATTTCCAACTCTCGATATACTCTTTATGGGAAAAGTTTGGAGTAGGTGGATTTTTACCTTTCTCTTTCACTGCAGCCGCATCAAGGAGATAACTCCCAATACCAGACTGCTCCGCTGATAGTCTTTTTGTTTCCTTTATTGGTCTAGCTATTACAACACCTGATGAAAAAGTATTTTTCAGATACTTAAAAATCTAACTCACCCAGACTGTGCCACGTCGACGCAGCCTCCCACCCAAGCCCTCTGTGATAATTTGGCAACTTTTTTCATTAATAAAATCAATATCATCATTCAAAACTTGAAGACCCCCCCCTCACTGGGAGATGCCAACACTCAGGGAGCCAGTACTAGCCCTCATGACTTGTCGCCTCGATCCTCCAGCTTGACGGCTAGACTGCGAGAATTCTCCCCGATCTCTGAACCCGAGTTTGAAAACCTGGCGCTCGGAATCACCTCGGGTTCCCCGCTCGACCCTCTGCCTCCAAAAATTTGGAAAAGCTCTGGAACAGAACTTTTTGGCATCCTGCGCCAAATATGCAACCAGTCTCTGCAATGTGGCTACGTCCCAACTCCGTGGAAACAGGCGCTTGTCACTCCGCTCTTGAAAAAACCCTCCCTGAGCCCAGATTGTCTCTCTAACTATCGACCCATCTCCCTACTGCCTTTTCCCTGTGAAAGTAGTGGAACGATGGGTCAGTTCCTGCCTTTCCACTCATCTTGAGCAGAACAACCTTCTAGACGATCTCCAGTTCGGTTTCCGCCCTGCCCACAGCACCGAAACTGCGGTTTTAACAGCCATGGAGGGTCTTCGCATGCGTGCAGACAGGGGCCAGCCAGTAGCACTAATACTGCTGGACCTGTCTGCCGCATTCAATACGGTCAACCACAGGACGCTGCTGCTGAGACTCAGGGAAGCTGGTGTGGAAGGCACAGCTTTGCTTTGGTTTCACTCTTACCTGCAGGACAGGAGACAGGCTGTCTCCCTCCCCCCATTCCAATCCACCTTCTCACCTGTGCCACAGGGAGTTCCCCAGGGATCTTCCATCAGTCCCATCCTTTTTAATGTGTACCTTAAACCGCTGATCACATTAATTAAGTCATTCGGGTTAAAAACAATTAACTACGCAGACGACACCCAGCTCATTCTCTCCTGGGAAGGAGAAGACTCCATCTCTCTGACCTCCTTCCATGAGTGTCTTAGAGAAAAGGCTGGATGGCTCCATAGAAACTCCCTTCAATTCAACGCCTCCAAAACAGAGGTTCTGTTTTGTGCTGGCACCACTCTATCTTGCCAGTTCCCGAATGACTTCTGGCCTCCTGAGACAAGGGAGAAACCTAAACCTGTCTCCTCGGTCCGCAACCTGGGGGTCATGCTCAATAACAAGCGGAGTATGGAAACCCAGGTGGCAAAAACAGTGGGGATCTGCACGGCTCTGCTACGCTCCCTGCGAAAAATTATGCCACTTCTCCCTGCACAAGCCCGGGCGTTGGTAGTCAGGTGTACGATTATGAGTCGCCTTGACTACTGCAACGCCCTGCTCCTTGAGTCTCCTGTCACGTTACTGGACCGGCTGCAACGAATTCAATCAGCCGCGGCCAAGCTGGCTCTTGGCTGGTCGAGAAGGTCTTCGGCCACAGCGGCACTGGCCGAACTGCACTGGCTACCCCTAAAGCAGCGTGTGGCCTTCAAGTCCCTTTGCATTGTATTCAAGGCTCTGCATGGACTCGGGCCCAGGCCCCTGCAAACCCTGTTTCTGTGGTATACTCCTACCAGAGATCTGCGATCATCCTCGGCTTATCTGGTAAGGGTGCCCAGATACAACAAAGTCAGAACTGGGGGTAGATCCTTTAGGGTCGCAGCTGCCAAATTATGGAACAGCCTGCCCATTGACATACGCCAGATCCCTCAACTTCTTCCATTTAGGAAGCGCATCAAGACCTGGCTTTTCCCTTAGACCTCCCCGCCTTTACATACTTCGGTCTCTTCTATAGTAAAGTATTCTCCAGCGCCAGGAAGCCTGCAAGGTATCAGCTGCGCTATATAAATAATTAAAATTAAAAAAAATGGGGTAACCATTGTTTCCGTAAGTTTTCTTTGCTTCCTTTGCTGTAAGTCTATGCTTTTTGTTTCTGTCATGGCCATCTGGTGTGAATAGAATGCTTTTTGTGAATTCTTCTAATCAGTATAAGCTGGTAAGAAATATATACAGTACCTTTCTCCTCTTCAGTGGTGTCAGAAGTTTTCTTTTGGCCTGTGTTACCTTCTAATATTTTAACTTTACTCACGGACTTCACTTGTGTAGCCTTCTGAGGTTCATTTACTGCTCTTATGCGAGTAGGTAGGCCAACATTCACTTTTTCTGAGTTTATACTTTGTAAGAGGTGTGAAACTGTTGATTTTTATTTAATACAGCCAGGGCTTCCAGTATGCCTTACATCTAATAGTGCAGAGAAAGTTATTGTGTTTATATTTTCACCTACAGTCAGTAACGATGGTAGGGTAGCCTCTGCTTCACTCCACTTGTCCTGACATAAATCTATAAATACTAGATTGTTTGATAACCCCAGCACTACTGAGGCTGTGCTCTCGGTACCAGAGTTTGACTTTAGTAAGGGCTACATCATTATCCCTTGTAGATAAGGCTATGATGTATAGTCTTGGGAAAGGGGAGCCTTCATATATACCAAATAACCCTGCTAGGACCACACTTTTCTGGCCCCAGAAACACTGCTTATATTAACAGACTTATTAGATTGAGTTGTTTGTTGTCTTACATTACCATCTTTTCCTGCAAAGAAAGGTTTTGTTACAAACTTCCTTATTGATTCCGAAAACAGAGACCGGAGCTCTGTGTCTTTTGGTGGCATTAAAGTTCAACCTGTTTCTGTAATCGTATTTTGTTGGTTCGCAACAGGATCACTCTTTCCTTGTTTAGAGTGGTGCTTTTTCCCTACACTTCATAGTCCGGACTTATCTTATTAGACCTTAATATACGCGTGGTAATTTCAGAATTCTCCATATTGCCCAATCTGTTATGGAAAGGTTACTGCCACCTGGCACTTTGCACAGATACCACTTGTACACCACGCTGACACCTATCCTAACACTTTCTTCACAGGATATGCAATCTAAAGGACTATGGAGCTTATTAAGTAATAAATAATTGATCAGAGATTCAGTCCACACCTTATCTATGAGGGATTGCAAACAATACCTGTCTGTGCAAGGAGGTTAGGTGGGCAACATGGCAATTTAAGAGGCAACTGCTCAAAGCCCTAGAACCTCCATACTCTCCCAAATGCTTCAGAATGGCCGAAGATAGAGGCAATGAAGGCTCTAATCGAATCTTTCAATATTATGCTTGCTGCGCCTTACTGCATGCCCTCATTCTGCGCTCCAAACAATGTATTTCACCCTCCTTGCTTGCTCATCTGCAAAGATCCACTGGACTAGAGGCAAATAAATTGTGTACCCAGGGGGCACCAGCCGCACAGGCTTAACGCTGGCCGCTTCCGTGCACCAAGAGGACAGCAGGTGCCTAGTGCACTTCGCCAACTACAGGATCCACTACCCCACCAGGCCACTGGGCCTCTGGCCGTAAGGTCGATATATTCTGTCTGTGCTGCAGGCCATCGAGTAGTCTGATCCCAAATATGGGAGTGTCACTGCACCAGTTTTTAGCCAACTTTCCCCCTCCCAGGCTATATGGGTTACTGGGTGTGGTCCTTCAACTCACTAACAGTCTCTTCCCTCTCTGCTCTTGGCCCTCGTGCAACTCAGCTAGCACAACTCTACAGAGCTCCCGCTTTCCTATTAGGCAGATTCTGGAGGGAAATTGCTTGAGGTTGTACTCCATGTACTTTACTATCCTGAGGACACTGGGGGCTCTAGGACTGAATATAATCTGTTTCTCCTGGTAGAGACCTTTCATATGGACACTATTGCTCTAGTCTTGGAGGTGCTGTAGATTGAGGACAGAAGGACAACTGTGAACCTGCATTCTTCTGCAAACATTTCTACAAAATGTCTTGACTAAAAAGGGCCGACCAATATTCTGTAGAAATACTGTTACAGACCTAACCTAAATGGCAAACATTTCCAAGGATCAATTATTTGAAATAATTTTGCCCTTTTCACATGCCACCCTGTATCATCATTTGCAAACAGCTTAATGATAACCCTAAGCACATTTGAAACCTAAGATTGCACGTAATGGAAAATTAATTTATTCTCAGTCAATTATAAAGAAAAAAACATAAATGGATGCCCGAATATTTGGTGAAACAGCATTACAAAATCCCATAACAGTATATCAAAAAGCATCTCTCTGAAGATGCACCGACTAAAATCCCCATCATACCCACTGTAATTTCAGTCCTCAACTTACTCTTAAGACAAAGGGGCGAGCCCATATTAATTAGAAAAGGAATTTCATTAAAAAAAAAAGAAACAATATAGGATAGGGAAGGAGAAATATTATTGGCCAGGGGTACAGCGCAGGGTAGGAGAGTGACCTTTGTATGTTAATTTTTTCCTATGATAGTAAAGTGGCTTTCTACGCTGGTTTGTTACCCTGCATATCAAAATTAGTGGATAATCAATTCCTGATGGGGGTGGTGGAGACTTTAATACTGTACTTGACCCAATTAAAGATTGCATAAGGCAGGGCATGATAACTACTGTACACCCCCCCCCCCCTTTCCTTGGTAAAGCGAACAAAAGATTTATACCTTCTAGATTCCTGGAGGGATCGCCATAATCATTACATACACTATTCTTTTTACTCAAAGCTACTTCGGGCTGACTCTAGAAATGTCCTTTTCCTCATTCAACACACAGCATACCCTGGATTGTACCTTCTGAGAAGGGGTTACACCATACATAGAGTGAATTAATGAACTCTATGGGGAGCTGGAATGGATTTTGATCGGAGTAAGAGCTAGAAAAATGCTTAGAACAAAGCAGCTCTACTTTTAGAGAGGCTTGAAAGCTGACAGGCTTATAGCTCATAAATTAAGGATCTAGCCGACTTGCAGTACCATCAAATGCCCCAGGGATGAAGAAGGAAAAATAATATATACCAGCACAGATTTAGCTGGAAAGTTTTTCAACTACTTTGCTACTTTATACTTCGCAGAGACAGCACATGGCAACAAGTAAGTAGAGTACCTAGAGGACATAAAATACTCTCAGCTGGATCTGTTGCGTTCTAATCTAGGACCCTGATCGATACTGTGACCTTATGCCCCTATACGGCTATAATCCCCTTGAACCCCTATATTGGCATAACCGATCAAATGCAATATTCAGAAACTCGTCTCTGGCCTCACACGAACAGAGCCACATTTCAGAATCGATTCCTCTGCCTCTTCCTTTGCAGCCAATTAGTGCAATGACATAGCAGAAGTTACTATCTAAGATTCCTAGATTAACACTCCGAGTTCTTCAACAAGATAAAAACTCAGCAACCTGGGAAAGCCCCGCTTGCTATGTTTTGATTAGTAATAGAACTCTAATGAGCACTGATAGATGATCACTTCCTGGTGACATCTTTATTGACGTCTTATGTCCAAAAACCTACGTCAAACAAGGCACCTTTCAGGTATAAATATTACCAACGTTGCCTTAAGCAAACGCTGCTGTTTTCGCTGATGCTGCTGCTGTTTCACTGAAGCTGAAGCTGCTGTTATGCTGATGATACCATAGCTGCTATCACTACTGCTATCGCTGCTAACGAGCGAACAATGGTGTGGTGAACTTAGGAGCTGAACAGCCGTCCCCCTGCAAAGAGCCCAGCAGATGCAAGCTGCCCGCGGATGCTGCCCCTCCTCCTCCTCCTCCTCCTCGACGCGCTGAGAATGACACTGTCTTTTCTCTTGCTGAGAAATCCAGCTCCGGCATTTCCAGTCCACTCTTGCGAGCGACTGGGATATCGAGTTCCCTGAAGGAGATACCAGACCTCCATCATTCTATTCCAGAGGTATGGTGTTGACTAAACCCTTAGAGAGAATTCTTGAAGCAAACCTTGGCAAAACCAACTTAACTAAAAGCTACTTACTTACTCCCCTCCCAAGTATTAGGCTTAGGTCAGGTACACTGGGGTAGGCGTAGTTAGAAGCACCAGTTGAGTCTTTTAGCCAAATGTATATATGAATGTATATATGTTTTATTCATTTTAAACCATTGTATGGCTAAGAAACCATATCAATGCTTTTACAGTATTATTTCGTAATACTCATCTTACTGTACGTACTTTTTATATTAACAAGTCTTGCAATTGTGGCAATTCATTTCTCTTGTACAAGAAGAAAGACTGTTCAATAAATGTTACCCTTTATTGAAAACGCCCGTCTCTCTATTCTCTACATATTGTGAAAGTAATCTGCACTACAACTGACTGAGTAAAATAGCTGTCTATTGTTCACACAACTCTAGAGATTGTCTCTTATCTGAGGAGCAAAGTTGTCATGTTGCACGGTTGTTGGAAAACTGAATCCCTTCTTGTCTGTACCAGGGAAGCTGATCACTCCTATTCAGAGAAAAAAGTTTCCAGTGACCTCTGAGCTAGTTGGTAACAAACCCAATTAAGTTTAGCATAGTCAGTAGAGGCCTGGAAGATCCGCACTTCTACGTCGATACTACTGTTTGTTATTCCAATGCGCAGGGCCTATTGGGAAAATAGGAACTACACTACATGGCGCCCAACGTTTGGTAAGGCGATAAACTAACGCAAGACGTTAGAGTAACTCAGTCGTGCATTTTTCACACAGACCCCTTACTCCCGTAAATACTCCAATAGACGTCTGGAGTGGGTGAAAGGTTAAAATCCGCCCGAACTCAGTAGGAAGAGATTCCTATGTAAAGCTCTGGTTTATTCAACGTTGAAGGATACAGTGTTCCAAAATATTGTGCACCTAATATTTTTCTCCTTGGAGACCTACTCTGCAGAACCTGCATTTATAAAATGTCAGTAGAAAACAACAGAACTGATTCCGCAGCAGATGCGACTCACCAGGGTCCCGACGGGACTACTGAGCCGGGTGCAATAATCATCCCGGCACATTTGAGAAAATCTAGAACTTTAAAACTTATAGAAAACGGACTGACACCACAAGGTGGTACAGTGATTTTCATGATAGAGGCACACGAATATCGGCACACAGAGGTATTCTATTCATGGATAAACTTTCCAGCGGCAAACGCTAGAACAAAAGAGTTTCACTATTACAAAATAGAGAAACCACCGGATGAGTACGCTCCTTTCGAGGAGACTGAAATCCCATTAAAATACCAAGAACATTTACTTTGGTTTAAAGGCGCCTTAAAACATAATGATCATATTACCAGGCTTGGTCCACTAGGTAGACCAGGAGCAACGTGGACGGTTCTAGCCAGCTACACACCACATCCGGACATTGCAAAAATGTCAAAAGAAGAGCTGTTAGTACAGCTAAAAACATTAATTAAAATACATAGGCAATTAGTCCAATATGTAATGCGGACTGCAACAGTCCAACCAGCTGTTAATGTACCACAGCTGACCCCTCATCAGGGGAACACTAATAAAAATACACCACAGAACATACAGTCATGTCTTGGTAAAATACCCATAAAACGGGAACAAAGTCCTTTCTGGTTAGCGCAGAAAATCACTCAAATAGAGGCAGTATTTCCGGATCCCACCCCTATCGAGAAACACAGAATCTTGACCATCTGCCTTCCTATGGGAATCGCACCACACGTGGAGGACTGTGACACTTGGGGTACAGTCTTTGCTTCCATTTACACAAAAACACATGGTGTTCCGTCTATGGCGGTAATACCAGATGTACTAAGACAGATTCAAAATGAATACGGTCCTGAACCTGCTTTAACTCTTGGTATGAAATTACTGAAAGACTTCAAGCAGGTCTCGGCTATATTATTAGCCAATATAAAGGGGGAAGCAGCATCTGTGGCGATCCGCCAGAAGTTGAGGGAAACAGATATAACAGATCAACCAATTGAGCTTGCCAGAATCATAGAGAAATGCTATGAAGAATTAGGTAGAGACAGCTTGGGTGGGAAACCAGTAAAGCCCCAACTGCTCGAAAATCCTGAAAAATTATTTATTAAAAATAATTCAAACACTCCTAAAAAGAGCTGGGATGGAAATAAACAATCCACTCCCAAGGAAAAAAAATTCCAGTCCAGAGGAAGGTCTCCTAGACGGAGGGAAAGAACTCCGACTCGAGAACACCAGTCTCCCCAGAGGGAGCCCTCTGAAAAAAGATATAACCTTAGAAATAGGGATAATTTGAAAAAACCTGATAGATATCAAAGTATTGATACACGTCCCTCTCAATCTTTTTCACAGAAATCGGAAAGAAGAGGACGGTCAGACCCAGGAGAGCACACCAAGTCCAAAGACAAGGAACCTGCTCAGAGTAAAAAATCTCAATTTCCAAAAAAGAAGGTAGCCAGTATTAGAGTAATCGAACATGCCGAGAATACTGAGGACACAGTTGAAAAATGGGGAGTGGGCACAGACAATGCTAGACAGTGCAGCAGAAATCGCCATAGCTCGCAAGATCCTGATGAGTCATCTGGAGACAGTGGACACGAATGAATACATTCAGGTTGAAACTGCCGACACCAGACTTAGCGAGCCCCATAAAATATACGAAATAACATTGCGTATAGAGGGTGATAAGACTAGGAAAATAAGGGGTCTATTTTGGGATAAACTCTCAAAAGGCTATGATATTCTGTTAGCTGAAAAAGATTGGCCCCCAGAGTTTGTCAGGGAGTGCCCTCGTGGTGAAGAAATGATTATGCCTGCCTTCTCGAATCACATTCCGATTCACAAAAAATATACTTATGCAAGGAAATGGGCAGTGGCCCAGGCACCGGCATTATATAAAAATCATATAGGATGGGATGAGGACTCTCCTCCCCACAAAATCCAATTAAAAAGTGAACCAACTGCACAAAGGCAGTATCCCATTAAGCAAGAAGCTAAAAAACAAGTCCGGGAGATCTTAGATCAACTTGAATTCCAGGGTGTGATTGAAACATGCACCTCTCAAATGAACAATCCTTTGTTTCCTGTCTCCAAACAAGACAATTCATATCGTCTAGTTTTGGACTACAGACACCTTAATGCATGTTGCAAAACATTTGCAGTACAAAATTCGCATAGTGCTGCACTAATGAACAACATAGTTAGGAAAAAATATAAAACGACATTAGACATATCTAATGGTTTCTTTTGTCAAAACATTGCACCGGAAAGCAGGTATTTGACCGCTTTCTCCGTAATGGGGTCTCAGAAAAATTTCTGTAGGCTCCCTCAGGGGATCAAGAACAGCCCAGGACTATTCTCAGCTAGAGTAACAGAGTTACTACAAATTTATGATGATGAGGCATTATCTTACGTGGATGATATCTATCTCACAGATGACGACTTGGATACTCACTTGAAAAGAGTGAACACCATTATACTTGGGTTCGCAGCAGAGGGTTACAAATTCAACTTTAAAAAGTCTTGAATTGCCCATCTGACAGTATTATTTTTAGGATACGAATTATCAAGTGAAGGAAAAAGCCTAGCGGACAACTTCTTAGAGAAGTGCGCTGTACTCCAAGCTCCAAAATCGCGGAAGAATTTACAATCGATTCTAGGCTTTCTGAATTTCGGAAGAACTTACATTCTAAATTACGCAGAGAGGGTTAAACCTCTCTACGAACTAATTAAGCCTGATTTTAAACAAATCACCTGGACTCAAAAACACACAAAAATTTTGAGATCACTGCAAACAGACATGTTAGCAAAAACAAAATTAGATACACGTGACAACACACGCGATCTTGTAATCCGAGTCATCCCAGGAAGATGCGGATTCACGTACCTGACCTCTAATGAGGGAGAAAAGGTACCAATTTCAATTAAATCTCACTTGTACACACAAGTAGAAAAAACATTCAGTCCCACAGAAAGAACTGTGAAAGCAGTGCAAATTGCATTCGCAAATGAACGAGAACTAGCACACAGCAAACGGATTAATATCCTCACAGCGGAATCCGCCTTCGAGGTGCTATTCAGCCCAGTAAACCTGCCTCCAGTGTCACTGGATCCGAAATGGATACAGTATGTAGATTCTCTTGGAGCGGAAGATGTGAAATACTATTTCGCCCCGCAATTCGAAGAACTGAATGATTTAGAATATGAAGAAGAATATCCTCTGCCAATCGAACTTCTGCCTCTCCCACAGTACGCCTGTATAATCTATACAGATAGATTTGTACAGCATTTCAACGTAGAGAGCAAATCCTACGATGCAGCCTACGCGATTGTTAAAGGTCGCTGGCTGAGCGGTAAATTCAGACCGAAAATAACAAAAACTGAATCAGTGAAGTACTGTTCGGCTCAGAGAGCTGAAATCAGATCTTTAAAGATGGCGCTCGAAAATGCAGAACGTGAATTCCCGACACTAATCGTGTATGATTCTCATTTATGCGTCAACTCTTACAATAATAAGTTGCAGAGGTGGATTGAAAACGATTACAAAGATGACACAGGTGCCACAATAAAGCATAAATTGCTCTAGAAACATGTAGCTCTTTTACAGAAAGAACTACAAAAGACTCACGTGATACACGCACAGAGTCTTCAACGTGATGGCGTTCACGTTGCAGGGAATTCATTGGCTAACACAGCCACAGCGGAAGCAACTAAACCGGCTTCCGTAGCCACAAAAAAGCGTGCAGAAAAATACATAGACGGGGAAACCATTGTCGTAATTTGACAATGACTGGGTTAGCGCTTAGCTTTGCTACACGTTATTTCCCTTAACTTGGCCTTATTCAAAAACGCCATTTTGTATGTTACGGCGGCCATTTTAGGGAATGAGCGGCCTCGTGGTCAGCATGCCCTTTTAGTCCTTTGTCCGTGCTGCTGACCACTCGAGTTTGCCCAGCAACAGGCTATTTTTAGTAACGGTTAAGCCTGTACATGCGCAATTCCAACTGACCTGTCACCCCTCAGGAATGTTCCGCCAAACTGACCAGTGGAGTTGTAACCCCTCCCATGAGTTGGCTGTGCTCCAAAAATGACCATATATGTACCTCAACTTTGTAATCATGTACCGCCTACCTTTTTATTGCCTGTAAATTGTATAAAAGTTGTAGTTGTAACCCCTCCCATGAGTTGGCTGTGCTCCAAAAATGACCATATATGTACCTCAACTTTGTAATCATGTACCGCCTACCTTTTTATTGCCTGTAAATTGTATAAAAGAAGCGCTCGCACCAACGTTCGGTGTGATACTTCTCGCATTGCCGAAGGGTGCTGTAGGAATGTACCACCACCCCATGGGGTCTTAATAAACTTGTCTTTTGTACTTTTCAGTTTCCGTGCCAACAGTTCTTTTGGTGTAAGTGGGTATTTCTGCGGAGCATGTAGGCCTTGGGAACCCAATACCACACCATGCTGGCAGTCAAAACGTCTGTAAAGGGCGACTGTGCAGCACTACCCGTGAACTATCTACTCAATTATGCATACGTAATCGATGCAAACTCCGTTCCTTTTGCTCGAATCCCTGGAGTGGGGGATAGGGTAATTCCAAACAGGGACCGGAGGGGCTTCCTCACACAGGAAGCACATATGGGGTTGGGTCTGAGACACCAAACGATCAGGGACTCTCTGAGAGAATTAGAATCAGAGTACTGGTGGCCGGAAATGAGTGAAGGTATTCATGAGTTTGCAAAAAACTGTGAAGACTGCAACAGAGATCGCAGTGGAGAACCGGCCAGTGTAGTGTCAGAAGCCCTAATAGAAAGCATTAGGCAATCTATCCACGCTATCAAAAAAGAGAAACGCGTCCCATTGTACATCATTAAGGCTTAACACACTTAAAAAATGTGGCCTCCAGCGCTCAGCTGACGCCAGAACGGTTATAAAAGATTTACGAGTCTTTATCGGCACATACGCAATTGCCATGTTCCATTCTGACCAGGGTCCTGCTTTCAGCTCTCGAGCTTATAAGGAGGCCATGGCCAGCATGGGAGTTGGGTTGCGGTATTCTTGTCCGTCACACCCCGAAGGGAATAGTTTGGTAGAAAGAAAAAACCGGGACATAAAGCAATCTATTACAGCGAAGGTATTAGGTTCAGGCGCTGGGTGGGTCAAACATTTAATAAGTGTACAAATCAGTCTTAATAATTTGCCAAGAAATTCTCTAAAAGGTTTCAGCCCATACGAACTATTGTTCGGAACTAGAATGAGAGTTCAGGACCTAGATAGTCAAGTATCAGTGGTACAAGAAAAGACAACAGACTTTGACATCAAAGATCGTTTGGCTGTTTTACAGGACTTGAACGAAACAAGAAAATCCTTAAGCAACATAAAGTTAAAGCAACAGCCAGATACCACTGACGAGGCACCACAAGCAACAGCCCCAGCAAGGCCTGTCTGGATTCCAAAGATTGGGGATCTAGTCAGAGAAAAAATAGCAGTGAAGAAGGAATTTGGGCCTTCTTACAGAAAAGCAGTACCTGTCTTGGCAGTCACCGGAACAAGATCAGTAGTACTACCGCCCCTTGCTAGTAAAAAGGAGAACAGAGTTGTATCAATCGACCTGGTAAAACCACAAGCATGTGGCCTATAATCAACAGTAGGCCCAGTGGACTCCCAAGAAACAACAGAATACCCAAACTTGCAACAATCCAAGAGGTTCAAACTGAAAGACTAATCACATTCGATCAGCCTGCAGTGCACAGAGAGGGACTATGCAATGATGCCATGGAACTCGTGCCTCTTGAGACACAGATTGAAACAGTTTGTCAAGAAACACCAGTCTACAATAATGTGGAATCTGAATGTGCTACCGAAAGACAAATTGAAAGAACAATCCCAACAATTGACAGAACTGCTTCTGGTTATTTCATCAACTTCGACAACTTTTCCGAGGATCAAAGTAACCCCGAAGTGATGCCAGAAATAAAAAAGACTTTTAAAGAAAAAGCAACAGAACTCTTTCATCAAATGAAGGAAATCTACCTTATTTCTCCATGGTTGGAGTTCTGGTTCGGTCTAGGTGTATTTTTCCTCCTGCTTTGGCTCATCATGGTACTTTGTTTGGGAAAATTCATTGAGGGAAAATATAGTACAATGGACACAGCAAGTCAGAACATCAACTTAGTCCTCAAACCACACAGATCATCCCACGTGAAGAAAAGAGAACTGTCAACAGTAAATGTCACAGCCATTCCAATACCCGGTGGGGTAGTATGGGAGAAAACTGACTATGAGATCTATGGTCCGGTCGAGATCCTGAAGTATCCTCATCAACTGAAGGTTTCCTTAAGTGACTTTGTAAAACCTAGTACATTCTCTGATGATTGGGACTTTGACAGTATTAATAATATGATGTCTGATTTAGTAATGTCAGCTAGATTCACAGAACATGATTATTTACAAGGTTCGTCTAGTTATGAACAGATGTTCTGTTTTACACATTATGGCGATCATTATTTGCATAAATCTGCACAGCCTAGAAATGTTTTTAAGTATAATCAATGGGAACATTTTGCTACACCACCTAAAAGCAGTTCTAAAACATTCTTTGAGAAATTCAAGTACTTCTCAGGGTTTAACACCAATGATGCAGAAACGTTTTATTACAAACTGTTAGATAAAACAGGAATGAAAACAATGCTGACAAACACTAAATTAATATATTCAGAAGCATTTTATGAAAAAATGATGACATTTGTTTTTGATTATTGGAAAAATAACATTGAAACAAAAACCATTTGGGGTACGAAAGAGTGGCAGGTTCAAGGCCTAGAAGCACTATTCAGAACCTGCATGATACCAGAACAAATGATGTTTTTAAATGACACAATTCATCAAACATCCTGTCTTGGCCTAGCCTAGATCAAAGACCTAAACAAACCGTCTATTCTAAAACCAATACCTGAAAATGTAACAGATATTGAGATAGACGTATCTAAAATTTTACATTTTAACAGAACACATCCTGATTGGAAAAAGTAGTTAATCTGGCCTACTGACACAAACAACTGTCAAGATAGATTCCTGAACAAAACACAGGGGTTAAAAATGACCAGACAAGACCCTAGATACTCCCAGAGACAACATCCAGGGATAGTAACAACATACAGTGTAGGGAAACTCTGCCTCGAATGGCTAGGATCATCCACACTGGCTGAAATTAAGCAACACTTGTCTTTACTTAAAGATGGTGCTGATTTGCGCGATTTCATTCTTGGACCACGCAAACAGCGTCAAAAGCGTTTCATAGCGACCAGTATCTATGCAGCATACAACGAGGCTTGGAAAGTCACACAAATTGAAACAGCTGAAAAAATACGAGAAATTGATCGTATTAATTTGGAAAAATCGCTTTCTGTAGTGGACAATGGGTTAATGACTCTGTCCTCCAGAATATATTCGTTGGACAATATTGTATCCTCTGCCTTTGGATATAATAGACAGAGACTTGCTAATGTTAAAGCATGGCCAGTCACAATTACGTTCTATTGTACAATTAGGCTGGACGCTGCAAAATCTTCGTTCAGGCTATGTGCCTTGGCGTTTAATCAACACAACGTCATTGTTTTCCATTTTTAACCTTACTGATAAACAAATCAGCTTGGCACAGAAAGGAGCAGACTATACAATCCTGAGCATCGAAAAACTTGAGAGATTACCATTGACAATGTCAGAGAGTCCTGTCATTGAATGGATAATACACGGAATTATCACAATTCCGATAACAACTTTCCGATTTAAAAAGTGCCTTGAATACATACCTACTGGCCAGTATGAACGATTAGGTAAAGGTTATGTTAAGTCAGCATGGAAATTACCATACACACATTCATGCTATAGTGACAGCGACAAAAATGTATTTCTTAGTGGTGAAAACTGTAAACGTTCACTAAGCTGTATACTTTTGTGCCAGGGTATTAATTTACACGGAGCCTGTGAAGGTAATTCTAACAACCTTTCATGCCACCAGCTTGTCACACCTGCAACGCAGATAGAGCCTTTCTTTATGCAACTCGCGAATGGGAGTTACATTATAAGAACGGATCACAGATGTTGTGGCCTTTTTCCAGGAAAAGCGTATCTCGTAAGCGTAACTTCCATAGTCAAATGCTGTATGCAAGCATTGTTCCCGAGCGGCCCTGGAGACATAGAGACTCCCATCTGGCCTCGTCTGCATTTCTCTTCTATACGAATTAATACTTTAAGCAAAATGGAGTCTGTGCTTTTGCAGACAACAGTGCCCATCACGTCATCAAAAGAGACGTATGATCTCCTAGTTGCAAGGACAGCTACGGAGGTTCATGACCTTTTATCAACAAATTGCCCCGTACATTTCGTAGAAATGTTGAGCCAACTCCTTAACATGTCTAGTGCCACAGGCATCCCAGGCATATTTAAGACGGTTTTTATGGGACTGCTAACACCATTTCAAGCAATCCTGGGAATCGTTCCGAATTTTGTACATTCTGTCTTAGGCGGCATACCCCTATTTTTGGGACTTGTAGCAGGCATTTTATTTTTGACCCTCCTGCTCCGATATGGCAAGCCACAGCTCAGACATGACACCTATGGGAATGGAAGAAACAATCCTAGCAGTGCGTAACCGGGACAGAATAACTAGAGTCCTTAGATTGGCCAGGCTGAGAGATCTAAACATGACCCGGTTCCTTTCATTCAGACCTATATGGCAAAACTGCATCTTACCTGTACTACGATGTATGCTATGCGGAGATGAGTGCGTGTTGGACACCTGTCTTGCACTTCCATCAGCAGTACCAATGGATATCGATACTTTGCTCAGTCTGATAACGGCTCACGCATTGTGTTGTCCCCAGCGGCTACCAATCCTGATGACGGCATTCGTTGAGACTCCTGTACTACGACTAGGTGGTAACAGTGGAGCGAGTGACAAAAGCAACATCACCCAGGTACGACCTTCTGTGAGCATTGCTGATCCAGCCTTTGATGACAGCAATCATTCTCACACCTGCCAAGTTACAGCACTATCAAATTTGGTCGAACTGTCACCTGATTTTGTAGACCAATTCTTTGAGAGCCTGTCTGATATGATGTTCTCACCCGAACAGAAACAATAACTTTAGAGAATCATTCCGGCACACAGCGTTCCCATGAACTCTGAATTCGGCCTTCAGTTTTGAACAACAAAAACTGCTAAAAGCGCTGGAACTCTATTTTCCCCGTTCAAGCAATAATTCTTTTGAATTGAACACTTTTTAATATTCACCGTTTTTCTGGCACGAAAAATTCTTTGCTTAAAGTAGAACTATTCATAGAGAACATAAGCTTCTACTTCTATTTTTAGATACATCTAGAGACATTATAACTTTACACCAGCCTCTAGCACATTTTACTGCAATGCATTTATATGTGATGAAATTATCTCGCCCTTCTTTTCTGTATTCAGAGATATTTCATGTGTAATTCTTTTTGCAAAATCGTTCATTTATTTCATATGCTATAATTTTGAATGATTTCTATGCTTCAAAAACGTACAGTACCTACATTTTCACGTATTACGAATGCGCCTATTTCAAATGCATATATGTATTTTGGGGTGGGCAATGTTACACATGCATCTTATTGCTCTAGTTTTAGTAATTTGATGGACATGAATTCGTGGACGGGGTGTTGCGTTCTAATCTAGGACCCTGATCGATACTGTGACCTTATGCCCCTATACGGCTATAATCCCCTTGTACCCCTATATTGGCATAACCGATCAAATGCAATATTCAGAAACTCGTCTCTGGCCTCACACGAACAGAGCCACATTTCAGAATCTCTTCCTCTGCCACTTCCTTTGCAGCCAATTAGTGCAATTACATAGCAGAAGTTACTATCTAAGATTCCTAGATTAACACTCCGAGTTCTTCAACAAGATAAAAACTCAGCAACCTGGGAAAGCCCCGCTTGCTATGTTTTGATTAGTAATAGAACTCTAATGAGCACTGATAGATGATCACTTCCTAGTGACATCTTTATTGACGTCTTATGTCCAAAAACTTACGTCAAACAAGGCACCTTTCAGGTATAAATATTACCAACGTTGCCTTAAGCAAACGCTGCTGTTTTCACTGATGATGCTGCTGCTGTTTCACTGAAGCTGAAGCTGCTGTTATGCTGATGATACCATAGCTGCTATCGCTACTGCTATCGCTGCTAACGAGTGAACGATGGTGTGGTGAACTTAGGAGCTGAACAGCCGTCCCCCTGCAAAGAGCCCAGCAGATGCAAGCTGCCCGCGGACGCTGCCCCTCCTCCTCGACGCGCTGAGAGACGCTGTCTTTTCTCTTGCTGAGAAATCCAACTCCGGCGTTTCCAGTCCACTCTTGCGAGCGACTGGGATATCGAGTTCCCTGAAGGAGATACCAGACCTCCATCATTCTATTCCAGAGGTATGGTGTTGACTAAACCCTTAGAGAGAATTCTTGAAGCAAACCTTGGCAAAACCAACTTAACTAAAAGCTACTTACTTACTCCCCTCCCAAGTATTAGGCTTAGGTCAGGTACACTGGGGTAGGCGTAGTTAGAAGCACCAGTTGAGTCTTTTAGCCAAATGTATATATGAATGTATATATGTTTTATTCATTTTAAACCATTGTATGGCTAAGAAACCATATCAATGCTTTTACAGTATTATTTCGTAATACTCATCTTACTGTACGTACTTTTTATAATAACAAGTCTTGCAATTGTGGCAATTCATTGCTCTTGTACGAGAAGAAAGACTGTTCAATAAATGTTACCCTTTATTGAAAACGCCCGTCTCTCTATTCTCTACATATTGTGAAAGTAATCTGCACTACAACTGACTGAGTAAAATAGCTGTCTATTGTTCACACCACTCTAGAGATTGACTCTTATCTGAGGAGCAAAGGTGTCATGTTGCACGGTTGTTGGAAAACTGAATCCCTTCTTGTCTGTACCAGGGAAGCTGATCACTTCCTATTCAGAGAAGAAAGTTTCCAGTGACCTCTGAGCTAGTTGGTAACAAACCCAATTAAGTTTACCATAGTCAGTAGAGGCCTGGAAGGGCCGCACTTCTACGTCGATACTACTCTTTATATTATTCCAATGCGCAGGGCCTATTGGGAAAATAGGAACTACACTACAGATCAAGAGACATCAGATCGGTTAGAAAAACTAATTACCTAAGGGACGTGACAGAGAAAATCAAACCCCCACCCTGTAACAAAGCCCCATGCCAGGCGGCTTTACAGCTTCTTTTTCCAAAGCATTTAAAGAGATCCTCAGCGTACTCCTGTAAAAAGTATTCATTCATTTTTTAACCTCTCAAGAAGTGACAAAAATAGTTATGAAATCAGATACAGTCTTGCTTCTCAAACAAGGTAAAAACCTGCAGAAATGAGGGTGCTCTCGACCCATAGCTGTCCTCAATTCGAATCCTAAAATATAAGCTGCTGTATTAGCAACTAGCCTTGAAAACGTATGGCCAAGGTTAATTCACATCACCTAATCAGGCATTATTAAAGACAGATAAAGTAGACAGGGTGTACAATGTGTGCACCTTGGGTTCGATATTGTAAAAGTAGCAACTCGAAGTAAGGCACAATTTGATCCTTCTCTTGCTTGACCGATGGATGTCTTTTAGATTAGGATAGATTAGACATTCCTACGCAGAACACTAGAGGAAAAAACAATTTCGTTCCCACGCTCTGCACACCCGTCTAGACTTCAGATAATGCTCATCAGATATGGTTAATAAATTCACAAAAGGTGAATGCTTGAGGTGCACACTCTCGGATTGAATCACAATCCATTAATGGTCACCTTGTCATGGGCAAGACCACGCTTAAGGAAACCTACATGGTGACTGGCGACTGAAGCATTGAGAGAAGGAGAGTTGATTGGCCAATACTTTGCAGAGAATGGTTCCTGCCATAAGAAAATACATTAAATCACACACATCCAAGATTGAGACTGGGACGGTAACTCACCAGTTCATCTTGGTTTAAAAGGCTTATTTTGATGAGAGGGAGGAATTGTACAGTTTCAAAAGGAACATACCTGTGCAGGAATAGATTTTTGCCCAGGTAGAAAGAGCAATTACTTTTGAGGCGAGGGATTTGATGAGAGAGGAGACCATTATGGTTTTGCCATATAATGTAGCTCTGAGGGATTGCATGGTATTGACCAGTCCGTTGATTTAATTATTTTATTTCAGAGTTTTATACTGGTAGCTAGACCCGAAGGTATCAGAGCGCTTTACATGTTATGCAAAGAAGTTTACTTAAGATACATGTGAGGATTTGTGTGGGTTTTAGCAGTCACCCAAAGGGTGTAAAACAATACAGCATTAAAGTAGTTAAACAAGAAACATAAATAAAAATACAGCATTAAGTTAATGTTATTAGTGACAGATTATGAGCTGCATGAGTCAGGCACCAGCATCAGAGGATCGTGTCGCTGGGGGTTGAGTCTTTGGGAAACGTGGACTAGCTTGTGCTCCTGTTGAAGTAGTTGTAGAGCAGTAAGGATTCAAGGTCCCGTTTGAAGCTAGAACATGAGGGGCTGCAGCGGAGACACTTATGAAGTGAGTTCCAAATCCGAGGAGCATTTCCTGAGAAGGAGAGCTCCTGAGAGGATTTCTTCTTGAGATTGGGAATAGGATTTTAAATTAGCCCTGGATGGATGGTACTCGAAAAAAATAGTCTGGGCATCTCCAATCTTTTTTGTCTCAAATATGTTTTAAATTCGAATAACACTGGGAGTAGGACCAAGTGCACAAAATAGTGTTTGCTGAATATATCTTTTTAAAAACATTTTATGTCCTCATTTCTGGCCATTAATCTTGTTTTTTGTCCTGTAATTTAGTATCCGTTGAAATAAACAAAAACTGTTATAATGTCTGCATGTGTATTAACCTTCGAGTGCTGGAAATTGTAAAAACATGTAGGTATTAACTGTGCCATAATATATTTTACCGACTGAGAAATGTCAGTACTGCACCTTTAAAACAGAAAGTAGAGGTTCGTATTTTCTGTCCAGCTAAATTTCTGTATGCAGTAATGCTCCCACTCATAATCTGAAAGTGGCAGGCCCACCAGTCAAATATAAAATACCTTGAAAGTTGTATTCACTATTTTATGTTTCAATAAACTGAGGTTTCCTTTGTGCAGCTGCTGATGCCCAAACAAGCAGCGCGCGCACTGTTTTTTCTGATGGGACGCTGATGTCACAGACACAGCTCCAAGAGTACATTATGGTTGAAAACTGGATGAATCCCCACAGCTTCCTGCAGAGAACAGAAGGTAAACAATAAACCTATTTCTGAAATTTCTAGTATATATTTTGACTTGACAATGCTTTCATTGGAGAGATTAATAACAGTTGGGTAAACTTGACTTTCAGGGGAGTATAATCGTTTTAAGAATGCTGTATAGTATTGCCCTTTTATACTTCAAGGGGCGAATAGACCATTGTTTAACAACTAATGGGAACAAATGGGAGAAACCATCTACTCCAATGTTATATAGAAAATGTTTTTCCAGTGATCTGCTGTGCACCGCCTAGTCCTCCTCTAACCCTGTTTTGAGGCATTTCATCTTGACATCTAGGTAGAATCTTTAGTATGCACATACTTAATTAGAAACACCCATTTTTCTCTAAAAAGATTGGAAGCGAAAGATCCTAATAATAGGCAAATCTAATGGCACTGGTCATTTTCAAGGTGCGTTTGGCAGCCCAAGACGTCCAAATGATGTTCAACAACCCAGAAACCTTTTGCCCTGAGATGTACGAAGTTTGAGAAGGGATTAATATTAAGCAATATAAATGAAATGTATGGAAACATTTTTGAAAGGTGCTAAGTAAGAGGCACTGTCAAATTCATAGTCCATGTTTCACGCAGCCTTCTGCAGCTTTGAAAGATTCCATTGCATTTTTCAGTGCCCCACTACGAATGGCATCTTTAGAATTAGAATTCTGCCATATTGATTAACACATGTAAACAGAAATGTTTGTAATTTTCATGATCCTTTTCAAAGTATCTTGAACCCTGTGTCCTCCTTCCCCACTCACATCTCCCAGAAAGGTGCTGTCCAGCCTATTCAATCGTATCTCCTTTTCCAAGTATAAATCCATACATCAATGAGGATTGGAATTTTGCACTCTTGTCCGTAGTGGTCAGCCTTGGAATACATGAGCCTGCTATTCTCCTTTTTCCTACGTTTTTCATGTTCTGTGGAACCATTAGCGGACACACTGGGACAAGCCAAAATTCTCTCTTCACTGTCTGATAATTCCCATGTCAGGGAACAATCTCCTAAGAGATCTTACCATACAAAAATCACAAAAAATGACAAAAGATATAGAAGTCATCCTCTTCTTCCTCAAGTAGAGATTCATTGCTGTTCCCCGATGCTAGACTCTTATTCCCCATTAGATAAGATCTAGCACTAAACTGTCAAGCAGCTAACTCTGCGCAGGTTCAGGTCTTACGGCTGGATTTACCAAATCTGTTCAGGTCGACTCCTATAACTTATGGGCTTTCTCCAGTGAGGAGCATGTTCCTGTGGGCTTGCTAACTGCAAAAACCTCGATCTCCATGCTGTGCCTCCATAGCTCTGCCCCCGGGATCCAAGAAGTCACGTCTGCCAAGGTACCCTCCGCCATTTGGTCGAAGCCTCCTTCATCGCTGATGCAGACCTAGCTCCCAAAGCCATTGATGTAGGAAGATATATTTTACATGTCTTGAGAGAAAGATGATGAAAACTCCAGTGATGTTCCCTACCTGGATAAAGGAGATGTTCAGCTCTGACCCGGATGCCTTTGCTATGCCAGATAAAGACTGTGGCTGCACAGAAGACATGAAGGCTGATAACCTCCGTTCCCACCATAATATTAATGCTGGCATATATTTGGACTTAAAAAATGCAAGTGGTCTGGCTACTTCACAATAAAGAGACATCCTTCACCCTTATGAGCCTTCTTGTTTACTCATTTCAACTGTGGGTTGAAAAGCAGCTTTTGCTTTGGAATTAACCTTGTCCTCTGCAGAGGTTTTGACTGAGATCTTGCCACCCTACTCCTCTGTGTCGGAGCCCTTGTTTCCAGTGAATGAGGGCATCTTGCATCCTTCTTATATGCTGTCATGGCTGCATAGATAAAATGCTTTTCAGGCTCATACGTTCACGAACAGATAGCCAGATGTCATAAGTATCTACTCTTGGAATCCCACTGGACCCCTCTTTTTGTTCTTCCTACCTGCCCTGCAAGTCTGGTAGTGCAAACTTTCCTCATGAATCAAAACGTGAATGCTTTTCCTACAGCTTCTCCAAATAACTTGGTAACTTGATTGAGTGGGCTTAAATGTCTTCTCTTCGGGTAACGTGGTTTGCCTCATTGCTAATGCCATCTGCCTATATGTTACCCTGTGGGAGCTGACAAAACGTAATCCGCAGCTGCTAGACCACATGAAAAACACATTTATTGATCTTGTCAATGATGGCTTGGATGTATTCAAACAGACCTTGAAGTTTAGCCTGGATTCTCCATACACCATGGGCACAGTTGCCCTGTTGTGCTTGCATGCTTAGATCCATTCAACTGTTTTGTCAGAATTGTCCATGTCATACTCAACGACATGCCCTTCAATAGTGAGCTTCCACTCAGAGAATAGTCTGACTCCTCCATGGAGCGCTTAAAAAAACGCAGAGCTACTGCTTGCACGCTTGGCCTTGTCCTCTCAAGTGAGACAAATCCACCAACAATATAGAATGTTTTGAGGCTATTCCAGGGCACAACAAACGTTTCAGCTAGTTCAGACTTTCCAGTTGATATATCATTTATTTTGGGGCAAGGTTGGATCTAAGGAACATCTTCAGCAGTAACAGATATAGTCTGTATCATCTTCCACTTTGTCTGCTGCCTCAAAACCTCCTTGATCCCCCAGTCCATCATCTTACGGTGGGCAATTCCCACTCCTCTGTAGAATGGCATTGGTTCACCTCTGGTCTGTAGGGGATTCCGCTGTTCCACATGGGCCATGTGCTGCACCTTCGGTCCCTCCTTCTGGACCACCATTGTTCCGTCAGAAAATGTTTTCAGGCATATGAGTCAATTGTGGATGTGGGAGTCTTTGTCCTGCTTCACAAAGGTGCCAAACTAATGCTGCCCCTGGAACAGAGGTGCATACAATTCTATTCCTTTTACTTATTAGTCCCCAGGATGGCCTTGGGTCACAGACCACCTTGGTTTTCCATCTACTGGGCTACTTTATTTGGCAGGACAAGTTCAAGATGCTGTGAGCTGAGTGCAAGTTATTGGTGAGTGTCCTTGAATCTCCAAAACACCTGTTTTCATCTTCCAGTTCTTCCCATCCACAAAGGATACCGAACCCACTGGGATGATCCGAGCACTCTCAGTTCATGGTTTGAAAGTTTGGACTCCCACAGCTTCACATGTTCAGATTGTGATGTCCTTTTCACTGCAACAGTCGAGGTCATGTAATTTTATATCTGGATGACCAAATAGTGGATTTGGAGTCCCCTTCGCTTATCAGGCAACACCTTCTTCGGGCAATGACTTTCTTCCACGATTTGCATTTAACATCAGCTCTCAAAATTCACATCTCTCTCCTACTCAGAGGATGAATTTAATATGGGTTATTATGTGTACGACCCGCATGAAGGCGTTTTAATTCTCAGAAGTTGTGGGCATTCAGGAGATGATGCTAAGGTTTTTGGTATACAGTCTCTGACACCAGGTCTGCAGTTTTTGCCTCTGATTATATTACTGTTGTTGCCAATTACCAAATAGTGAATGGTTGCTCTTCAGTGCCGCCTGAGGTGAGTGTGGTTCCAGCATCAGGAAAGTTTCACAGCTCAGGTGCACATGTCCCATTCCTAATGATCTGCTCCACCCATCAGTGCTGTGGGTCGTCCTTTCAGCCCTCCTCAGGCTACTGTAGTCACAGATACTCCCTCGCTGGGCTGTACATCTGGGTAACATGAAGGTACAGGGCTTTTGGTCAACATCGGAGCAGCTATTACGCATAACTGTGCTTGAGCTTGGGTGGTCAATCATGCAGTGAAGGTATTTCCTAATTCCATCTTAGGGATGTTATTCAGATTCTATCGAACACCCCCACCACATCCGTTATTACAGTAGACATGGCAGTATGCGGTCTTGACTCTGAGAGTCAATACACCTGTAACAGTGGGTGCATCGTTTGGGAATATTTCTGGTAAAGCATAATTTCACACACTCCATAGATTTTCTCCGTTGTCTCTTACTGAAGGATCAGAAGTGGGAGTTGGACCCTGAAATGACGGGGGCTAGACTTCTTCATAATGCGGTTTGCATTATTTTTGTGGATGTTTTTGCCATGGCCCAGAACTCGAAGAGACCTCCGTTTTGTGCCATACACCTCTCTTGAATGGTTTCCTGGGAAGCCTTTGCGTTTAACTGGTCTCAGGGTCTATTGTATGCGTTTCTGCTCAGAGCGGACCTGCTCTTGCAAAAGGAAGGTCAGGTCTTCCACTCCAACCCCCAAAACACTACATATGTGGAGATTGAGTTGGGCCGTCTAGAGTGCCTTTGCCTTTCTGATGCCATTGCAGAAGTCATTTTGATGTCCAGGAAGCCCACATCCAAACCCATTTATTGAGGGTGCTGGAATAAGTTTATTCAGTTGTGCGGTTGAAAGACCTCAAATCTTTTAATTCATGCAATGTATGTCGTCTTTTGTACAGCAGAGTCTGGCAATGGCTACCATAAAAGGTAATCTGACTACCTTGTCTGCCTTCATGGGTATTAGTCTTGCTGTTTCGATTAACGCTGCTCACACCAATTCTACAAGGATTACTGTGTGACCTCACATTCAGTTTATTGTTTCTAAGTGAGATTTTAATCTTGTTTTGATATTTTGAGAGCATCACCATTTGAGCTGATGCAGTGTTTCTTTGTTCGAATTTTAACCCTGAAGATGGCAATAACTTCAGGTTCGATGCATGTGAGCTGTAGATCACATGCTGTGCATAGCCTGCCATCTAGCGCTGGGTCCACATGTTTGCACTTTGTTTTTATTCGAAGAAGTCTTTTCCAGTCTCACAGTAGGTGACCCCTCCTTTCGTTGGAAGTCCGCATGGGCATCAACCCCATTGTTAGATTGTTGTTTTCCGCCATTGGGTTCGGGTGTGAATTGCTGCACTCCGGGTTGGCACCGTTTCTCGGGTTCTCTTCGACGCGCAATCCACTACCCTAGACGGAATTGTTTCTCGATCGCGTTTCCCATTCTCCCCGTATCGTTTCGAACCAAGAATCATTGCTCAGAAAACTCGCGGAGAGCCGTTGGGCCTACCCACGCCAGGCTCGCTAGCAGTTGATGGAACATACTCCATTCAAGCTCTGTCCAGAGTGTGATGCCAAGTTTCCACACACTGACCTGCACGAAGTGTGCAATATCTGGTTGTCCCCGGAACACGACGAGAAAGACTATGACGCGTGCCGATCATTTGATCGAAGAAGACACTTTGTGGCTGTCTGGCTCGACATCACGAAATGCAACAGCAAGGCGACTCCGTCCCGTACATCTTCAGGGAAGATTCCGACCAGGAACTCGCTCAAGGAGCCTAGGAAGAAGAACAAATCGCGTTGTCCGAAGCCGACTCCGACTTAGAAGAAGAGGAGTAAGTTACACCGGGTCAACATACCTTGAGTACAGAAGCCCCCTTGCGCCAACAACCAGAACCTAAAAAGGCTCTGGTCCTTCCTCTGCCTGTGGTCAAAGGTTGGCACCAAGAAAAAGGTTTAAGCACCCCACCTGCGGGACCGGCACATAAACACAAAGAAAAGCCTTCCAGCTCGGGATCGAGTCTGCCCCCCCTAGCGGCACCGAACCGAAATCCTCAGTGCCCAAAACCAAGCGTGTCCATCCTCCATCTTTGTCCAAGCCTAAATCTTCGGTCCTGAAGAGTTCGGAGCCGAAACCTTTGACGCCGAAAACTACAACTAAAGAGAAAAAGACTCCAACAAAAGAGTTTCGGTCCGATGTTCCACCACCGGATCCGAATCAAAAAGAAATGGTGATCAACCCAGATACTGACATAATCATGTCAAACTACCTGAAGACAGGAAATTGGCAGATCATGATGAGTATCCTATACTTCTAAAGAAAAAGAATATGGGTACAAACCCATCCCCACCTTATATTTCACCTCCTTCACCTACTCATCCCCACCTACTCATTACCCCCACTAATTTACCACCACCATTATTACCTGACTCACAGAATGAGGGGGATGGGTGTTAACAATTGGCCACAAGATGTTGACCCATGGGAGGATTATAATGCTGATTCACATACAGACACTGACCCTGATTTGTATCCTTCTAGGCCATCACCTCCTGATCACAATATAGGTTATATTGACCTTCTTAATAGGGCTGCTCACTATCAATGGGTGGAATTGCATAGAGACTTTAGAGGAGGACTTCTTATTCGAGACCTTAAGCTCCACTCAAAAAACAACACATGCTTTACCAATGCTTAAAGAAATGCTTAAGCATGCAGATGAGGTTTTCAAAGACCATGTCAAGGCAAGAATAATCACGCCTAAGGTTGAGAAAAGATATAAATCAGCACCTACTGACCCTGTTTACATTGTATCAGCTGCCCTTAGACTCTTTGGTGGTCTCTAATGCTTGTAAAAGTGCAAATTCACAAACAGGTGAGGCCCCTCCTCCTGATAAAGAGTCCAAGTTAATTGATGTCTCTGGTAAAAGGGTAGCTTCCCAGGCAGCTTATCGCGGGCGCATTGCTAATGCTCCGGCTTTGCTAGCCAGATATGATGGAGCTCATTATGATGAGTTGGAAAAACCTATCCAGTATCTGCCTGATGAGCATAAATCTAAGGCAAATGATCTCATACAAGAAGGAAAGTTCATTAGCAATACCTCCATCAAATGTGCATTAGATGCAGCAGACACAGCAGCACGTGCAGTAAACACAAGCGTGTTGCTACGCAGACAGGCATGATTAAGAATATCAGGTTTCAAACATGAGGTACAGGCCTCCATTCTTAATCAACCTTTTGACAAGGAACACTTATGTGGTCCAGCAGTTGACACCTCACCGGTGAAAATAAAAAAGGACACTGAGGTCGCAAAGTCCATGGGGGCTTTACAATTACCTGCTAGTAGAGGCTCCTTTTGCTGCTCTTTTTACAGGGGTGGTTCCAAGACTGTTACCACAGAAAATCCCTCCTCCTCTTACAAGGGCAACAACCAATCGCCCTCATCAAGAGGATATTTTAGAGGAGGTTTTAGAGGAAACAATGGTAAGGGAAGAGGCAGAGGCAACTCCACACGCATAATAAACAGTGATTTCGTTCCATTACCCTCCGATCATTCCACTCCTGTCGGGGTATGTCTCTCTCAATTTCTCCCTGTCTGGAACACCATCACCTCAGACAAATGGGTTTTACAAAATATCCAATATGGTTACTGCCTGGAACTTACAGACACTACCCCAAGCATTCTTCCAAGATCACATGCAATGTCACAGGAACATCTCGCCTTTCTAAAAAAGAGGTTCAATCTCTGTTAAAAAAAGGAACAATAGAGCTAGTCCCATTAAAACATCATGGGACCATAGTATACTCCCTATACTTCTTAGTTCCCAAGAAGAACAAATCTCTCAGGCCTATACTGGACCTCAGAGAACTAAATCTATACATTCAATCTGACCACTTTCACATGGTCACTCTACAACAAGTACTTCCGCTCCTTCAACAAGGAGACTTCCTGTCCACTCTGGACTTAAAAGACGCCTATTTCCATATTCCAATGCATCCTGCTCATCGCAAATACCTAAGGTTCGTAGTAGAGGACAACATTATCAGTTCAAGGTACTGCACCCAGAGTTTTCACCAAGTGTTTAGCTTGTTTGATGACAACATATTCACGTCTTCCCATATCTGGACGATTGGCTCATAAAAGCCAACTCGGAAGAAAGCTGTCTCAATCACACCTTAAAAACAGTGCAGTTTCTCCTCGAGCTTGGGTTCGCAGTGAATCTGTCCAAATCCCATCTACAGCCATCCAACACACAATCGTATCTGGGAGCCACAATAGACACACAAAAGGCTTTGGCCTATCCCAATCCGTCCAGAATCCACAACATGCAGACTCTACTCGGCCAGTTCCAACCGCAACACTCATTGCTAGCTCGAGTGTTCATACAGTTACTGGGGATGATGGCGTCTTGCATAGTAATAGTCCCCTAAGCAAGACTTCACATGCATCCCTTTCAGGAGTGCCTAGCCCTTCAGTGTAACCAGGCTCAGGGTCTATTATCAGATCTTGTGTAGGTGGACAGCTGCACCCTTCACTCTCTACAATGGTGGAATACACAGAATCTTTCAAAAGGGCAGCCCTTCATTGACCTTTTTTCACAGGTAGTGCTAACATCAGACGCATCACTCACTGGTTGCAGAGCTCATCTCCAAACACATACAATGCAAAGCATGTGGAGCTTCCAACAACAGCAGCTTCACATAAATCATCTAGAGCTGCTATCAATTTTTCTAGCACTCAAAGCGTTTCAAGTTCATCTAGTAGGCAAAGCTCTCCTTATCCATACAGACAACATGACAGCAGTGTACTTCATACAAAAACAGGGGGGCACACACTCTCCAGCTGTCACAACTAGCACAGACCATCTGGACATGGGCCATACATCACAGAATGTTTCTCCTTGCAGAACACCTTCCAGGAGTAAACAATCAGATTGCAGATCTACTCAGTCGTCATGGACAACAGATCCACGAATGAGAACTCTACCCTAGAGTTCTCCTCCCATTCTTCAAATCTGGGGATTTCCAGACATAGATTTGTTCGTCACAAACCTAAATGCAAAATGCTTGAACTTCGCATCCAGACATCCAACCCCGTTGTCCAAGGGTAATGCACTATGGATGAATTGGTCAGGGATATTTGCCTATGCTTTTCCGCCTATCCCACTCATTCCATGAGTGGTTCGGAAACTCAGACAGGCGTCCCTGTCATTAATCCTAGTTGCTCCACATGGGCCTGACAATCCTGGTTCACAACTCTCTTGGAACTATCAGTAGTTCCTCACCAAAAATTACACCTCTCTCCCAATCTGCTCACTCAGAGCCATGGAGAGTAAGACACCCAGATCCTAGTCTTCTCAACCTTGCGATCTGGCACCTAACATCTTAGAGTATGGTTACCTCAATCTTCCCCCAGACTACATGAACATTATCAAGGAAGCTAGACATCCTACTACAAGAGCATTCTATGCAGCAAAGTGGAAGCGTTTTGTGATATATTTCAATCCAAATCACATAGATCCACTGGACCCTTCACTTCAAAATAACATCTGCTATTTGTTGCACCTACAGCGTCTCAATTTGACGTATTCTTCCATACGCTTACATCTTGGTGAAATAGCTGCTTACCTACAAAACAGACAACATCTGAGTGCCTGTCATCAAAGCATTCATGGAAGGGCTTAACAGAATCATTCCTCCGAAACTTTCACATGCTCCAGTTTGGAATCTCATTATTGTCCTCGCAAGGCTAATGGGTCCTCCTTTGAGCCATTGCATGAATGTGAAAATACAATTTCTTACTTGGAAGGTAGATTTCCTCATAGCTATCACATCTCTGAGGAGAGTGGGTGAGATCCAGGCACTAACCATAGAAGAACAATTCTTACAAATACATCACAACATAGTGGTTCTTTGGACCAATCCTAAATTTTTCCAAAGGTCTTTTCTACCTTTCACATCAACCAATCTGTTGAGTTGCCCGTGTTTTTCCTCAGCCAGATTCTGTGGCAGAACATGCTTTACACACTTAATATGTGAAAAGAGCAATTCCTTACTATATAGAAAGGACAACACCTTTTCACAAAACAAAACAACTATTTGTTGCTTTTGTTCCACTGCATAAAGGCAATCCAATATCAGTCAGGCATTGCTTAGTGGATAGTCAGAGGCATTCAGATATGCTATGCAAAATCAAAAAACTTTAACAATTCCCCCTAGAGTGCACTCCTCTCGCAAATTAGGGGCTTCAGTGCCATTTCTAAAAAACATACCCATAGGTGATATCTGCAGAGCTGCAACATGGACTACACCTCACACATTCACAAAACACAATTGCGTAGATGTGTTAGCAAGACAGCAAGCTAGTGTGGGCCAAGCAGTTTTACTTATACTATTTCAACCCACTGCAACAGCTACAGGTTAGCCACCGCTTTGGGAGATAACTGCTTTTTAGTCTATGCACAGCATGTGATCTACAGCTCAATTGCCTTAAAAGGAGAATGCTACTTACCCCATATGCATCTGTTCTTGGCATGTAGAGCTGTAGAGTCACCGGCCTCCCCGGGTACCTATACCTGTTGCAGTTACATCTTATTTAGATACAATCATACATGGACATCTCTCACTAACTCCATTATCACCCTCTGCGGCAAACAATCGAGTTGATGCCCATGCACACTATCACCGAGGATTCACCTACCTTGTGACTGGAAAAGATTTCTTCGAACAAAAACAAAGTGCAAACATCCGGACCCAACATTAGAAGGCAGGCTATGCACAGCATGCGACTCTACAGCTCTACATGCCAAGAACAGATGCATACTTGGTAAGTAGCATTCTCCTTCCTAGAATTGGAGAACTTTAGACCCTTTGAATCAAAACTTCCAAACACATGCTTTTTCCTTAATTATTTCTATGCTGTGCATTCCAAGGCACTTTAAATTTAAAACATCAGCATTTTGTTTATATTTTGCCTACCTCTCATAGAGAGACACAGAGGGTTTTATGTATGTGACAATGGTACTAAACAGCAGGGTAGTTGATTTTATCACCTTAGATGATATCATTAATGTTTTCCAAATAGTTTATGCACTGCCTCAAGGGTATATATAAATGTAAGTGCTGGTTCCAGTTGTACAATAAAGTAATTCTTAAACTGCCTTGGTGGGGGTACATCAGTGAAAAGCTTGAAAATAAAAACAACTTATTCATATAGACCCAAATATATAATGGAATCTTTGTACACAGCTTTACTTGTATTTATACAATTAAATATTGGCCCATTAAATTATTGGAAAATAGTAAACATTGAATTTAAATACAGTGCTTACATCTGACACGCTTTGAAGGTATTTGGCATTCCTCTTTGTTTCTTTGTTTTCGGTGCATGTTATAAAAAAAAGGAATGCAAATTTCTGTAAAGTTAATGGAGATTTGCTGAAATAATCATTACAATGGAATCATATTTGTCAATGCAGAATCCAGTCCGAGCTTTCTGAATATATCTTTATTGACCTTTAATCAAGTAATAGAGCACAAACGTTGGGTAAACCCCACTGCCCACACACCTACCAGTATTAAGCAAAAAAGGTGAATAAGTCACAGCACTAAAATTCAGTTCTTGTGAGAAGTGTTCTAGTTTTTTAACCAATATAACTTTTCCCCAGACTCTCTATCAATGTCTACTTAGCTATGGTCCTAGAGTTATTTGTCACCGCCAGTATCAGTAGGCATATGCCCCACAGCAAAGAAACTAAAGGCTCCCTTACCATTGGTCAGTTTTGTACAGAGTCCGTTAGCTACAACTTGCCACAGCCCCAAACACCCTTCTAAAGAGCATATGATTGGAAAGACCCATCATGCTCCTCATCGGCTCTATATGGGATGCCACAGATTTGCTTCTCCCTCAGCTGGTAACTAGCTTCTTCTGCAACCTCTAAGATATACTGATTATGTACAATCAGTAATTGTAATGGGGAACAGGATCTCTGACTTCGCTTCAAAGGCCAATAACTCCTTCACTGGGGCCAGTTCTTTCAGTCTTTTCTGTGTAGGGCTGCTTACATTTAATTTAATTTAATAACGATTTGTAAGGCGCCTGGTGACCCAAGGGCATCCCCGCGCTATAGGAATTGTAATCCAGTTGAGGGAGAGGGAGAGAGGAGAGACAGTTATTAAGGGAATTTATTTAGGGAATAGGTGTGTCTTCAATTTTTTGCGAAATACCAGGTAGTTGGGTTCAAGTCTGAGGGAACGTGGTAGGGCGTTCCATCCAGTGGCTGCTTGAACAGAGAAACGTCGTCCTCCTGTGCGAGTCCTTTTGAATCTGGGAATGTTGGCCAGGTGCTCATTCTCGGATCGTAGGGATCTGGGTGCTTTGTAGGGGGTGATCATGCTGCTAAGGATCGCAGGGCCAGATCCGTTGATCAGCTTGTGTGTCGTGCACATGGCTTTGAACTGCACCCTTTGGCGCACAGGGAGCCAGTGCAGAGCCTTGAGGGCCGGTTTGGCGGACACTCTGGAGGGAAGGTTGGTGAGCAGACGTGCTACAGCGTTCTGTGTCCGCTGCAGTTTCGTCAGGGTGGCCTCAGGGGCTCCCAGGTAGACCAAGTTGCTATAGTCCAGGCGTGACAGTACTAGTCCCTGGATAAGCAGTTTCCTGGAAGCAGGTGGCAGTAAGTGGAGAATCTTGCGGGTCGTGCGCATGAGCCCGAAACAGGTGCCCGAAGTTTTGGCTGCTTGCTTCTTCATAGAAAGCTCTGGTTCGAGCCACACACCGAGGGTCTTGATTTCACGCTTCGGGGGGGGGGGGGATTTCCCCGAACACGTCGGGCCAGAGTGCTGGGGGGATGGTCGTCCATTGTTTCCCCAGGAGCATCACTTCCGTCTTTGACCCATTTAGTTTTAATGATGAGTCACTCATCCAGCTGTGGATTTCTGTGAGGCAGTTGGTCAGATGTTCTGGGTGGTCGATTAGTTGTGATAAGGAGACGACCAGTTGAGTGTCATCAGCGTAGCTTACCATTTTTATGTCAAATGGTGTCACCACGTCTTCAAGGGGGGCCATATATGCATTAAAAAGCGTCTGGCTCAGGGAAGAGCCCTTAGGGACCCCGCTTGTGAGGGGGAGGGTGGACGAGTGGTGATTGTCGTCCCATACCTGGAACGTGCGCCCAGTGAGGAAGGATTCAATCCAACTGAGTGCCGTCCCGGTGAGCCCTGCTGCCGCGAGTCGATGGAGAAGGACACGGTGGTTGACTGTGTCGAAGGCTGCGCTGAGATCCAGGAGGATCACTGCCACTGACCCTCCTGAATCCAGTATGCGCCTCGACTCCTTGATAACGGCAAGAAGGGCGGTGTCTGTGCCATGACCCGGGCGGAATCCAGTCTGGGATTGCCGTAGTACGTTGTTGGTCTCGAAGAACTGAGATAATTGTCCGTTGACCAATTTCTCGGCTACCTTGCTGATTCCAGGGAGGAGTGATATTGGTCGGTAGTTTGACATGTCCGCTGGATCGAGCTGGGTTTTTTTTTGAATTGCCTTTACCACCGCACTCTTCCAGCTGTCAGGGACAGATCCCTGGACAAGCGAGCTGTTGATAAGCTCCATGACCGTGGGAACGATGACAGAGGCCACGGTTTTGAGGAATCTGATGGGTGCCGGGTCCAGAGGTGATCCGCTTTTCATTTTAATCAAGGTTTGTTCTACCTCTAAGCAGGTTACTGGCCGGAATGTCGCAAGTATGGGGCGTATACTGCTTTCGCCCTGGCAGGGGGATGAACGGCTGTCCATGTGGCTAGGGGGACCGGGGGGTGGGAGGGAAGCCAGGATGCGGGAGATTTTGTCGTTGAAGTAGGTGGCTAGTTCATTACTTCGGTCGACCCGGGGGGGTGATGGAGGAAGGAGTGTTAGGTACTTTGAGCAGCTCCTTTACAATTAGGAAGGAT
Source organism: Lissotriton vulgaris (assembly GCF_964263255.1). Taxonomy (NCBI): domain Eukaryota; kingdom Metazoa; phylum Chordata; class Amphibia; order Caudata; family Salamandridae; genus Lissotriton; species Lissotriton vulgaris. Next base: position 529,855,630 of record NC_141691.1, on the reverse strand, counting down.
TCCCTGGCTGAGTTGGAGGATTCTTTTATCTGCGTGTCGTAGTGGGAAGCTTTGGCGTGCCTGATGGCCTCTTTGTAGAGTCTGACTGTGTTATGGTATGCTTCCTTGCTGGCGTGCTGCCAGTCTCTCCTCCAAAGCCGTTCGGCTTTATTGCAGTTTTTGCGAAGTAGTCGGAGGTCCGAGGTATACCACGGGGCAGAACCGGGTTTACCGTTTTTGTCCTCCCTAGTTCTAAGTGGGAGCACTGAGTCCAGGGAGGTGGTGATCCACTCTCTAAATTTTTTGTCGGCGATAGCCGGGTCTTCAGCGTATGCAGGGGTGGTCATACTTAGGATCTTGGCCCATTCTTCGGTGGGGAGTCTGGACCAGGTCCTGTCCCTGATGTAGGTGGGCGGTTTTTGAGGTTTCCTGAAGGTTCCTGGTAGTTGGAAGGAGACTAAGAAGTGGTCTGTCCAAGGAAGGGGAAGGGCCTCCTTCGCTTGCATCGAAGGGGAGCTGGTAAACACCGGGTCCAATAGGTGCCCCTTGATGTGGGTGGCTCCGGAGTTAAGGAGGCGGATGTCAAGTGCCGCCAGATCTAAGATCAGGTCGGTAGCTACCGGGTCTGCAGGGTCATCGAGATGAATGTTCAGGTCACCTACTATCATGAAATTTGATAGGGAGTGGGCCTGAGTTGTTACAGTGTCCAGGAGGGAACTAGCGAAAGGGCCTGGAAGGCCGGGGGGGCGGTACACAAGGACTCCTGTCAGTGAGTTGGTCGGGTCTAGCTTAATAGTAAACTGAAGGCTTTCCGAGTCGGGGATCTGCGCATCACTGGTTTTACAGTGAAGATAGTCCCGGTGAATAATGGCGACACCACCACCTCTGCCTAGGGGGCGGGGTAGGGACTGAATAAGGAAGCCCGGTGGGGTTGCTAGTGCCATATCTGATTGCGAATGTGGGGCGAGCCAAGTTTCCGTGAGGAAGAGGATGTCTATCTCCAGATCCTCTATAAGATGGTTGATCTGTGTCGCATGTTTAGGGAGCGAGCGACAGTTTAGCGATGCGAGTTTGAGGGAGGCGGGCTTGTGAGGTTTTATAGGGAGTTTGAGCTGGACTGGCTTGCAAAGGGAGCAGCGAGTGAAAGGTCCATTTAGATCATGGACATATTCACAGGAGGAGGCTGGGGGTCTGAGACTTAGTAGCTCTCGACGTGAGTAGCTTACCTTTGGGTCAGCTGTGTTCGGCAGGGGTTCTGGCCCTGGGCCCGGTCGTGCGCGGACGGGCGCAGACGGGCTTGCCTTAGGCGGTCCTTTGGCGCGCAAACAGCGCTCCCGCTGCGCTCGTCCGCTGCGCTGGTATGGCCGGCACATTTGTAGTGGTTGGAAGTGGGCGTGGCCTCGCAGTGGGCGTGGCTACCGCCTTGGGCGTTTCCCTGTATCAGCGCGGGGTCGCTGTGTCAGGGGTGGTCTATGAGGGCTGTGTCAGCGCGTGTAGGTCAGCGCTTCCGTGCAGGTAAGCTCCAAGGTTTTAAAATCACACAAAGAGTAGAAATAACAATTTTTAAAAATCAAATTGTGGGCACAGTCCTCCGGCTTCCGCCTCAGAGGATACAAACAATAATGAAGCGATACGCTTGTTCTCAGCGTTTTGTAGTGGTTGGAAGTGGGCGTGGCCTCGCAGTGGGCGTGGCTACCGCCTTGGGCGTTTCCCTGTATCAGCGCGGGGTCGCTGTGTCAGGGGTGGTCTATGAGGGCTGTGTCAGCGCGTGTAGGTCAGCGCTTCCGTGCAGGTAAGCTCCAAGGTTTTAAAATCACACAAAGAGTAGAAATAACAATTTTTAAAAATCAAATTGTGGGCACAGTCCTCCGGCTTCCGCCTCAGAGGATACAAACAATAATATGAAGTATACAAGAAAGTGATGGAGGGTGTTGGGACAGAAAAGTCCTTCGCATGTTAATGGATATGCACCTCTGCCTCGAGTGCCCCAATTTGACTGATGTCTGGATCCCAAATGCTGTTATTTGTTGTCATAGGCAAACATTGATCATGCATGTGTGGTATGACATGGGCCTGGTCACAGATTGCAGTCTTGGTAGTTCGGGAGGGGCGCACAAAGCGCTACCCTCATAGTAGTGAAAGTCAACTGCCTTTTCCAGGACTTAAGCAGCATGAGCCCAGTGGTGGCAGCATATCCATATTGGTCAGTCGGCGTGTACAATTCCTCTTTAACCTGCATCACTTCAGTGAGGCCTTCAGGCTCACGCATTCAAAGTTCTACTGCTGAGTACTTAACTCGCCTCTAAGCCTATATCGAAGATCATGAGTGGTGTGTGTCTGGGAAGAGTACACTATCTGGATAATGTAGTACTGGGCATTGCGTGCATGGTAAATGCATGTGCTGGAGGTATGTGTGCATGTGAGTGATACACTATGTGAAGGATGTAGTGCTGTTCAGTGCATGCAGGCTAATTGCATGTGCTGGATGTATGTGTGCCGGTGAGTGGTACAATACGTGAAGGGTATAGCATTGTGCAGTGCATGCATGGTAAATGTATGTGCTGGGTGTATGTGTGCCTGTGAGTGGGACAATACATGAAGGATACAGTGCAGTGTGTGTGTGTATATTAAATGCATGTACTGTGTGTATATTTGCCTTTGACTGGCACAATACATGACCGACTGTGGGTTTAATATTTGGATACCCTGACCTGCACGGTGAAATATGAGGAGATAGAGGAATCCCCCCAGTCAAAAGATTTGTGTATTGCTGCATTCATGAAAGCTGGGATGGAACACACTAGAGAACTGGGCATTCCCCATACACTTCAAAGGATGCACTTTTATTCAGAGTCGCAAGGAAGGGGCCTAGGCTCATCTCTCGAAGGAGTTAGGTCTAAGGGAATCAAAAAGTAGGGCAGAGGCCCTGGGCTTTCCTTTTGATACACATATCACTGTGGCTGACATTCCGATGTGGACTCTAGTCACTCTAATGGGCTGTGTTGTGGGGTCATCAACTTTGGACTCGCTCTTGCTGTGACAGACTGCTTTCAAGACGAAGAGAGAACAGAGGACTGGGCTCTTCAAACGGAGGCCTTGAACTGCTTGGCCCACACTATTACTGAGCGTCAAGTACTGAAGGGATACTTTGCCAAAGTTGCCCAGAATCCATAGTAGGAGGGGCCCGGGCCATCAGGAGTGAAAGGTCTCAACCCCCACAGTTGGAACCAGTAGCCCTTGCTTTAGCTGTGGCCCTCTGAAAGTGGTTCTCATAGATAGAATGCTTGAATTAATTTCAGCCACTGGTAACTACTCCGCCTGCATCCCAGTACACCATTTTTTGTCATCATACCACCTCAGATTAGACCCAGCTATAGACAAATGAGCCTTGGCCCTGCTACAGTAGCAACAGCCAGCCTGAACGGCTAAGCCAGGTCCTCTCTGAACCGGAACTCAAGCAACCAGAGTCCAGTTTACGCCCATTTGGGCCTCTTTAGTTGGGTGCAGCTTGCTTCCAGTGGCATAGTGAGCATGGGACCCACTCTTGGGCATATCCATTGCACGTAGGGCATCACAGCCAAGAATACAAAAAGGTGATAGATGAAATGCTTGACAATCTCAGCCACTGGTAATTATTTGGGCGGTTTTTACCAAACATGCTATCTCAGATTAGATCCAGCCATATGCAAATCAGCCTTGGTCCTTCTCCAGTAGGAACAGTCCAGCCCAACCTTTGCCCATGCCAGCTCCTCTCTGAACTGTAATACATGCAACACACGACTGGTTTCGGGCAATTTGGGTCTCTTTAGTTGGTGCACCTTGGTTCTAGTCATGCTGTGAACACAGGACCCATGTTTGGGCATACTGGTTGCTCTTAGTGCCTTCACTTTTTCACCCTGCTCAAGCTGTGATCATGGACTTGCTTATTCCTGATCTCGATGATATTTGCCCTCTTTGAGAACTCATGCTCCTAGAATTGATCAATTGTCAATTGTGTCCAGCTGGAATCTTCCTGTGTTCAGCCATATTGCTTCTCCCTCTGCTTTTTAGGAAACCTGAGAATTCATAGGTAAGAACCCTCTTATGATTCCCCAACTTTTTACACTCTCTTGCTATTTCTCTGTTGTTGTTCATCTTCCTGCTGTTCAAACGTCTAATATTATCCACCTCTGAAGCAAGATTCAATGATCTGATTTGTTGCTGTCTAAAATAGCCTTCCAGCCTGTTAGCTCTCGTCTGCAGCTTCGTGCTGGTTTTATTTAGCCGGTCCAGTTTTCAATCAGTTCTCACTATGTTTGCAGTATCTCAAGTAGGATCTGCTTAAGAAGAGGAGGAGGAATATCTTCAGAAGATTCTTCAACCCCCCCCCCCCTCCCCCCTGCCCTGCATCAGCATGGAAATGGCGGAGGTCTACATGCGTACAGTGCTCTTTTTTTTGGTTCTCATGACATTTAGACTAATCTATGTATAATTGGAATGAGGCTGAAGTACAGGCTACTGTGGTACCCGATGCAGAATGTTGTGAGTCATGTGGAATGTGTGCAGTCATTAGATTGAGTGTTCTATGCCTGTCATTTGAAGTTTTAATCTACAGCTGTGGCAGAGTTGGTTACATCATAGCTTGTGTTGGAGTGCATATGCTTGTAACGTGTTTCTGTATAAAGTACTTGTACCTGGCTGTATTGGGTGCCTCCTTGCCAGTATGCAGCTTCTAAAGGTAGCAGCAACGAGCGAAAACCAAAGGGGTTTGAACAAGACCTAACTGGAGATTCCTATAACTGTCAAGCTGAAAGGAGCCCACTGGTGGCACAAAGTCTCTTGCCCCCTGATAAGAGCCCTGCTGACAAATCAGAGCCCCGCTCACAAATCAGAACCCAGCTGACAAATCAGAGCCCAGATGACAAATCAGAACCCAGCTGACCAATCAGAAACCAGCTGACCAATCAGAAACCAGCTGACAAATCAGAACCCAGCTGACAAATCAGAACCCAGCTGACAAATCAGAGCCCAGATGACAAATCAGAGCCCAGATGACAAATCAGAGCCCAGATGACAAATCAGAGCCCAGCTGATGTGTGAAAGTGTGCCTCATCCCCAGTATCCAGTACATTGGTGCAATAAGTGAGTGCTGAAAATGTGCTTCAGTGTACAAAACGAAGGGATGTCCTGCTTACGAGAAGTACTCAGGAATAGCAATGGAGTTCGGTGGAGTCTTGGGTGATGGTGGGAGTTGTAAACAGTGCTGGCTGTGCAGAGCACACATCCACCCATGGTCAGTTCTATCCAATTTCAAAGATTGGAACCTGTATGCATCAAGCTGTAACTTTTTGCCAGGCCTGGGAGCAGCTGTACTGTGTCTGTCTTCAGCACTTAAAAGGTCAACTCTGGCAGCAATAACATTTAGTTAGAAGAGAAGAGCACTGTTGCTGTGGACCTAAAGTGATGTGCATTGAAATCCCAGTGTGACAAAGTGGCCACACAAAGGCACTATTTTAGTGGTTCATGATTTTTCGTTTTTAGGTCTCGCCTGGCGAAAGCAGCGCATGCGCTGCTCTCGCCATGGAGAGAACCTTTTGGAATTAATTCTCCCCAACGCTTGCATGCACATGTCTGCATGGACAAAGATTGCTGCTCTCACCACCAGTCCAATGCAGACAGCATGCGTGTGTCTGTACGGACTGTGGGCAGTCCGACGCCATCTTGTCTAAATAGCGCGTTCACCACTTTGCTGGGCTCACTCCCCTCGCCCACCCGAGCTCTGCTGTCTCCCGGGCTCGGTAGACTGCTTGCTCCACGACATTCACACAGGATGTGCCTTCATATACCCTTTCAAGGGTTTGCACCGATTTGCCGCACTTTGCATGACCCTTTGCAAACCTGGCACTTATTGTACCAAGTATGCTGCACCTTTGAAACAATATGCTGCACCTTTTGAACCTGCGGCCAAGAGGGCTCGCAGACTCGGTGAACTGTACATGAGGGGTTGCAAGGGGCATTGAAAGCTCAATATAAATATACATATCATGACAACGGTATTTGGGCGCTTGATTTCGAGATAGGAATGCATGCATAACTGGAATTTTCAGATCCCAGCCCCACCTTGGCGTTGCTGCGGGGTCTGTCAGAGGAGGGGCACGTGACCAGCTGAGGTCCACAGCCCGGCCACGAAGGAAACAGGTGCTCTATGCACGCGCTCACAGTTGGTAGTTGCGTGTGTGGAGGGTGGTGGGAGCGCGTCGAACACCTTGGTGCAGCAGAAGCACAGTGAGTGACAGGGGCATGTCCCTGGTATGCGTTGTATTTTGCTGGTACACTGTAAGAGGTGGCGCACGAATGATTAAAACAGGGGTCTCTGGCACTAACTGAAGTAGTTATTTACTTAAGCTGTGTTTCCAGTAAAAATAGTTAATCCTACTTGGTCACAGTCTGTAATGTGAAGTCACGTTAAGCTATTGTGGTAATGTGTTATGTTACATTGTTATGTTTTTTACTGTATTGCTATGTGTCCCCCTTGTGAGGCTTATCTGAACTGGGCACAAGCTTATGGCCATTATTTTGAACGTAATCTGTTGTCTCACTCAGCAGTATGTACGCATTTTTTTCCCTGCGCGAGCAGAGAGTAGAGTTGACTGCATCCCATGCATCTCACAGGTAAACAGAAATAAAACTAGCACGCAACCAGAAGTTTTAAAGGGCACTGTGATGTAGCAAACATGTAATCGGCTTGTGCTCTATCAAGGCCAATGCCGTCCTTACTGCTGGACGGTTAGGGGAATACAACAATAAACCAGGGACAGTAGGCCCCCACTGCCACTGCATCGGCTGCCTCATTGGTAGCCATGCTCCTCAAAATGCATGCACACAACTAAGTGTATGCAGTGTTCATCACCCTAAATGCAAAATTATTTCATTTGGTGCTATATTTCATTCTAGTTATGTATATCTACAGACTAATGCTTTGTGTTCAGGAAATGAGTTGTACTTAATGTGCGTGCGCCTTAGACCTTTTGCATACATGTTTGAAGATCGTACGTTTCTGTTCCGTTCATGAGTTGGTCACCTGCTTCAGTCAGTGTTTTTTTTATTTGCTTTCTGGGGTGTGTAATCCACTGGTACCCTTTTTCAAACTGGAAATACAAGTCCCAGAATGCACATAGAAACCCTGGACTGGGTGTGCTACTCACACATGGACATGAAACTTGAGATCGCTGCGTTTGTGTGTGTGTGTTTTTTTTGTTTTTGTTTTTTTAACATTTATTTTTTTAGACTTTCTGTACTATTAACACATGCATATCTCACACTTCAGAAAATGTATCTATGCCTAGAAGACTCTTATTTGTGTTCATATTCTAAAGCATCATAACGAGCAACAAAAGACAACACAAGGCCAGTCCGTACATGTACAGTACCAGTGCTTAATTTGTAACAGACTAAGTTCAGAGGCCCAAAGTTGTCTCAGGATCCTGCTACTGGTTCTCCCGAAAACATAGCATCAGAAAAATAGTTAATCATTTTGGAAGGGGGTAGTATTAAAAATGCAATAGGTCTCGGCTTTCATTAGGATAAAGCCATTTGCTTTACTATACAATACCATTAGCAAAGCAAATGGCTGTAACTTAATCGAAGGTGAGACCTATTGCATTTTCAACGCTTGTTTTTAATTAAATGCATTCCTTGGCCAAACCAGTTGTTACAGGCGAGGTGGAATAACAGGGACCTGGGATCAGTGCTGTGTCGAGGAAGCACACTTTGAAAAACATGTATTTACTTATTTTTTAATGTCGCTGCGCAGCGTGTGGCCCGGTTGCGGTTGTATGTGCTGCACATGTGCTCACCTACTCAACGAAGTAGCCATTTATAATGTTCGGAATGCTGGGGTGCATGGACATCCAGAACATACCATTTGCCAAGAGCCTGTCAGGATTCCTTCAAGGGGCGGTCAGTGTTATGTCGCTCCTGCATCTTCTGCCTTCACGCTCTCAGATAGGAGCCGATGAAAGTGAGAAAGTGCAACTGTTCCGCAGGCAGCAGTCTGGGTGAGGTGCTAAAAGAGAAGGACTTTATTTTCCTTACAAAATTACTTCTCATTTACAGCATCCTCTTTGAGTGCCGTTTCGAAAAGAAGAGGCCAGTTTTGTTCATCTCTACAAATACGGGCTTGGGTAGTGATTGGTTTGGTTTCTGCAAGAATCTGCTTTTCATTTCTCTCCCATGTGGAAATGTGCTGTCTGTAATGTTGTTTGCCAGGCCACATTTCCCAAAAACATTACTTTTTCATTTGATGTGACAGTTACATGTGTTGTAAGGCCTTTATTTTTCTATATTGCTGTTATGTCTGGATGTTTCAAATAGTTGTAGCATAGCCTTGCCATTTACATGTTTCACTAAGACCGCATTATAATTTGCTCAGAGTGCTGTTTTCTTAAACTGTGCAGCTGTTTTTCTGGATATTGTATGTTGTATTAGTTTGCAAAATATACAAAGCTGAGTTTAGTTTATTAAATGGCAGAGCTTTATGTTTGAAGTACAGTGTTTCCCTTACATGTTCAAATATTGCAAGGACCTTTCTGTGCATTTTCTTTGTCCTATTTACAAATAGAGTAATGCTGTGTGCTGAATTAATTGTATTGTAATGCAGTGTAATTGTGTTTGGTGCACGAATGTGAGGTGGTACGTTTGCTGGTTGTTTATGTCTTACTAAGTGCAGTTTGAATGCATGTGTGTTTGGGAAGAGGGTGTAGTCATAATGATGAGGAGTGTGCAATCCATTTTCAATGTAGCTCATTCCTTATTTTTTACTTCTGTTACTGTAAAGTAGTGTGATGACCCATTTTGCTGCTTGCCAGTAAAGTGTGGGCTAACTACTGGGTTGCATGCCAGTAGGCTGCTCGCGTGGAGGGTATATACTCTGCTGGATTAAATGCCCATGTATTGTTTGAGTGTATAGTTCATTCTCTTCCAGGGGATCCTCATCAATAGTCATAAGCATTAGAATATTCCCGCCCATGCGCGGGACCCCGGAAACACTATATTATATGTGCCCCACATATATATACTCATATATATAAAAACATGCAATAGCAGCCAAATAACATAAGAGCTGAAATATGCTGTGAAGAATTTCCACCATACATGAATAATAAGCATTAGAAACATGAAAAACAACACCAAAGATTGTTTAGAAGCTGTTTTAATGCTCAGAAAGCAGTAGAAGTTCTCATAACTCACTGAAAGCATAGAAAGCTCCCAGGCTGCATTGCAAACACAGTCTAAAAAGACTGAAAAGCTAACCTGTAGCTGCATAGCAATAAACTGACACTGTGCCTTTAAGGCACCCCTGACCCCCTGTATCCCATCATGCCTCAGGGGTGACAGTTAGGTCAGTTGTTCTTTCCGGCTCCTTCAGGATGGATCCTGGTTACACAGCTCCACTAATTTCTGTTTTCTGACAGAAAATTACTTCACTTTGAACAACTTTTTCACTTACTTTGACATTTTGTATCTTGTCAAGTAAGGAACTGCCTTTTTAAGTCAGTTTTCAGGGCATTTTCAGTTGAAAACGCCTTCACTTTTTGATAAGTGTCCTTCTTGTGGTAACAAGAAAGCAAAATCAGACAACCACGATGTTTGTATCCTGTGTTTGCCTGAAGAACATGATCCAGGCACCTGTCCTCACTGAGAGCACCTGTCAGGAAGAACTCTCAAAGACAGGGAGAGAATTTGCATCTATGGCCTGGCTCATAGGTCATCCAGAGGAAGGTCTCCGGAGAAGAAGGGTTCCAAGAAGACTAAAACATCTTCAAAACACAGGTCTTCCATCCCTTCAGCCTCAGCGTCAGGCTTGGCGCTGAGGAAAGAACCACCGGTGGATAGTTTGGCTTCAAAAAGGGCGTCAACGGCGGGCTTGCCGTTGAAAAGAAGAACAGGTACGTCGACGACGTCGAAGTATCCAATTCAGTTGTCGAGATCCCCTCCGCCGTCGTCAACCGGGCGACGATCGGCATCGAGAGATGTGATTCCGCAACCGTCAACCGGGCGACGGTCGCCTTCGAGATCAAAGGCCCCTCCGCCGTCGTCAACCAGGCGACGATCGGCGTCGGGGGAGATCACTCCTCCGCCGTCGTCATCCAGGCGACGACCGGCGTCGAGAAGTGTGACCCCTCCGCCGTTGTCCAAGAAGCGGCGTTCGGCGTCGAGGACCAAGACCCCTCCGCCATCGACAGTAACTCGTCGATCGGCGTTGAGGACGCAGTCTCCGTCAGTGTCTAGTCGACGCTCAGCGTCGAGGGTGTCCAATACCCCTCCGCCGTCATCGCACAGGCACTCGACGTTGAGGCAGAAGACTCCGTCGACGGCCGGTCATCACCGTTCGACGTCGAGGCAGAGAGCTCCATCGATGACTGGACATCGTCGTTCGACGTCGAGATAAGCCTCCGTCGACTGGACATCGTCGTTCGACGACGAGAGAGAGGGCTCCGTCGAAGGCCGGGCATCGCCGTTCGACGTTGAGACAGAGAACTCCGTCGACGGCTGGTCATGGCCGCTCGACGTCAAGAGACCATAGATCCTCACATCGATCGCCGTCGAGGCATTCGAAGTCGAGATTGTTTGATCCGCCAACCCCCCCCCCCCCCCCTCCCCCCCCCCCCGAAGGCGCTTGGCGACGAGAGAAGAACGCTCGACGTCGAGGCATTCAGAAAGAAACTCTGTGATCTTGGTAACGGAGTCAGCTTCTAGTCATTCCACTTCACGGTCGTGAGCAAGTCACACTGTCACCTAGATGGTACAAGTCTTTGGGCCATTGGCGAGATTCTGGGGCTGCCAAACGTATGCAAGAATACGCAAGCCCACAGCACAGGTCTCCTCTTCAGAATCTGGTAGAGGAGATGGACAAACGTAGTCCTCCCAGGCGCAAATCACCTGTGAGAACACCAACCAGGTCTCCCAGAAGATCCCGATCTCCCAGAAGAAGACCTCGTTCAGAAGATCGGGTCAGATCTCGCTCTCCTAGACAGGAGGAGCATTCAAAAAGATCGCGGGAGAGGAGGCACAGTGCTCACCGTAGGCGTCGACGAACTCAGTCTACTTCATCTATCTCTTCTACCAGGTCTTCCAAGAGGGATTACTCCCCTACTTTGACGGACAGTCCTACGTCCAGATCCTCCCCAGTGGATGATATTGGCACTTATCTGGATGTCCTGCAAAGAGGTGCTCAGAAGCTGAGCATTGAAATGTCTGTCCCTCAGGTTACAACAACAGTAATTTTTGAGACTTTACACAAAAAAGCTATCTCCCGTCCACTGCTGCCTTTAGTCCCAGGGATTATGGATCCTTTCAAAGAGGTTTTCCTAACTTCAGCGGCTATCAGAGCGGTGCCAGCCCGCATTCAGAAGAAATACAAGCCGGCCTCTTCTGACCCGGTTTTTGTAAAATCTGACCCTCCAGCAGACTCTGTAATTGTGGCAGCGGCGAGGAAGACGCACGCAGTTGCCGGTTCCTCTTCAGTCCCACCAGACAAGGACAGAAAATCTCAGGACTCCTGGGGTCGCAAGGTTTGCAATTCAGCTGCCTCCACTCTGAAGGTTTCCAGTGCGGCTGCACTTCTGGGTCGATACGACAGGGCCTTATGGGACTCCATGGAAAGGTTCAAATCCAAACTGCCAAAGGAAGACCAGCAGGATTTTGAAGAGACTGTGACAGAAGGATGTCTGGTGGCGAATCAGATGATAAGCACGGCTGCGGATGGTGCAGTGCTTGCTGCGCATTCCTATTCACATGGGGTTTGTGCCAGGATCGCATCCTTAATCTTCCCTTTTCGGGTTCCTCTCTCTCTTCGGGGAACATGCTGACGAAGAGATGACCCGTATGAAGACGGAACTAGATACAGTGAAAGCGGTGGGTTTGGAAAAGAAAAAAGAATTCAAACGCCGCTTCAAGACCAACAGGGGGAGAGGAGCTCAACAGAGGGTTCAAACACCTCAGTGGTCCCAAAGTAAAAACCAGGGTAAATCCCAGTTTCGAGGCAAAGCCAACAGAGGTAGAGGAGGTCACCAACAGTCCTCTAACACCACAAGAGGAGGAAAGGCCTGAGCAGTGGCTTCCTCTGGCGCCGTTGCCCACTCCAGTGGGAGGAAGTGCTTCACAACACCTGGCAAAGTGGGTCAGCATCACAAAGGATCGGTGGGTGCTCAATGTACTGCGCAATGGATACAGGCTACGTTTCCGTGCACCTCCGAAGAGCATTCCTCCAAAGAACTCTTGCCCTCACCAGCTAAGCTTGCTCCGAAGAGAGGTGAAAGTTCTACTACAAAAAAGAGCTATAGAGGAAGTTCCTCCCTCTCAAAGAGGAAAGGGAGTTTACTCCAGGTACTTTCTTGTCCCCAAAAAAGATCAGGAGGACAAGTTCAGACCAATACTTGATCTGCGACTATTAAACAAAGTCATCGTCAAAGAAAAGTTCTGCATGTTAGCGCTTCACCAAATATGCCCACATCTTCAAGCCGGAGATTGGATGTGTTCGGTGGATCTGCAAGATGCGTACTTTCATATCCCAATTGCTCAACAACATCGCAAGTACTTGAGGTTTGTTGTAGGGAACAAACACTACCAGTACAAGGTGTTACCCTTCGGTCTCAAGTCCGCACCACGAGTCTTCACCAAATGCATGGCAGTGGTGGCGGCTTTTCTTCACAAAAAGGGACTCTTCATCTACCCATACCTGGACGACTGGCTCCTAAAAGGCCCATCTCCAGTACAGGTAACGCACGACCTACAACTTTGCCTGCACCAGTTGCACAGGCTCGGCCTCCATGTGAACCTGGAGAAGTCAGTCCAGCGGCCTACACAGTCCATCCACTACCTAGGCTCCGTTCTGGACACAAGATTGGGAAAAGCGTTTCCTTCGGAAGAGAGACTTTTTTCCATGAGTCAGAAATGTGGGATTTTGGTAGAGTCTCGGCTTCCAACAGCCCGACAAGTAGCATCCCTGCTGGGTTCCATGGCGTCCTGCATTTTTCTCATCCCAAACGCCAGGCTGAGAATGCGTCCTCTGCAGCAGGCTCTGGAGGACCAGTGGGACCAAGCGACAGGGCGTTGGGAAGATCGTATCACTCTTTCCCAAGCGACGAAGGATGCCATCAAATGGTGGACTCTGAGAAGGAATGTGCTGGTGGGAGTACCGTTTCACCAACCTCTTCCATCCCTGTCTATAGTGACGGATGCCTCTCTGTAAGGCTGGAGAGCGCACATGGGTCCGCTTCAAATTCAAGGCCAGTGGTCTGCGCAGGAGCAGACATACCACATCAACATGCTGGAACTCAGAGCGGTATTCCTGGCTCTCAAAGCTTTCTTTCCAGCGATAGAGTCCAACTCAGTCCTAGTTCAGACGGACAATACGACCACCATGTTGTATCTGAACAAACAAGGAGGCACACGATCTCCTCCACTCTCTCGAGAGAGGCTCAGACAATCTGGCATTGGCTTCTCTCTCGAGGCCTCACAGTAGTGGCAGTGCACCTTCCAGGCGAGTTGAACATAAAAGCAGACACACTCAGCAGGCACTTCGAAGATCAGCCAGACTAGGTGCTAAACGATGAAGTGGTAGAAGAGCTTTTTCGTTGCTGGGGTCGTCCAACCATAGACTTGTTTGCAGACGACGAAAACGGCAAATGCCACGCCTTCGCGTCCAGGTTCCACCGGCCAGGAACGCAGGGGAATGCTCTCCTGATGGATTGGTCAGGAACATTCGCTTACGCGTTTCCTCCCCTGGCTCTGATTCCGAAAGTAGTATCCAAGCTCCTCAGGTCAGACATGGAAATGATCCTGATAGCTCCGGATTGACCAAGGCAGTGGTGGTACTCGGACCTTCTACATCTGTCTGTGTGTCCACACAGACGACTCCCTTGCAGGCCGGTCCTGTTGAGCAAGATGAACGGGAGGATAATGCATCCCATTCTCCCATCACTGAACCTAACAGCATGGCTCCTGAGGTCCTGCAATATGGACATTTGAACTTGCCTCCCGAATGCATGAACATTTTAAAGGAGGCTAAGAGGCCTTCCACGAGAGCGTCCTATGCGTTCAAGTGGAAAAGGTTCTACTTATGGTGTAGGGATCACCACTTAGATCCGACTAAAGGGCAGGAGGATGTCATCTTGCCATACCTCCTTTCCCTGGCAACTGCTGGTTTGAAGTGTACTTCTATTAGGGTGCATTTGTCAGCCATAGTAGCATACAGAAAATCACCTGATCAGATTTCTTTCTTTCAGGTTCCAGTGGTTAAGGACTTCCTCCAGGTTAATGTCACCTCCTTTCGAGCCCATCCACAAGGCCTCCTTGCAACATCTCTCTTGGAAGTCGGCGTTTTTGGTGGCGATTACCTCTGCGCGCAGAGTAAGGGAGATACAAGCGCTCTGTGCGAAGGAACCATATACTGTTTTCAATCACAATAGGGTAGTCCTAAGGGCTCATTCATCTTTCTTGCCTAAAGTCATTTCTGATTTTCATATAAATCAGTCCATTTCCCTCCCTTCGTTTTTTCCAAATCCTACGACCCCAGCCGAGCGGTCACTTCACTCCTTAGGCCTCTGCTGCCTTTAGTCCAGGGGATTATGGATCCTGTCAAAGAGGTTTTCCTAACTCCAGCGGCGATCAGAGCGGTACCAGCCCGCAATCAGAAGAAGTACAAACCGGCATCTTCTGACCCGGTGTTTGTAAAATCTGACCCTCCAGCAGACTCTGTAATTGTGGCAGCGGCGAGGAGACGCATGCTGTCGCTGGTTCCTCTTCAGTCCCACCAGATAAGGACAGCAAAGCTCAAGACTCCTGGGGTCGAAAGGTTTGCAACTCAGCTGCTTCCACTGTTAAGGTTTCTAGTGCGGCTACACTTCTGGGTCGATACGACAGAGTCTTATGGGACACTATGGAAAGCTTCAAAGCCAAACTGCCAAAAGAAGACCAGCAGGACTTTGAAGAGACTGTTACAGAGGGGTGTCTGGTGGCGAATCAGATGATAAGCACGGCTGCGGATGGTGCAGTGCTTTCGGCTCATTCCTATTCATATGGGGTTTGTGCCAGAAGATCGGCCTGGTTGCGCCTTACAGGTCTGAAGCCGGATGCTCAGCATCGCATCCTTAATCTCCCCTTTTTGGGTTCCGCTCTCTTCGGGGAGCATGCGGACGAAGAGATGACCCGAATGAAGACGGAACTGGATACGGTGAAGGCGGTGGGCTTGGAGAAGAAAAAAGAATTCAAGCGCCGCTTCAAGACCAACAGGGGGAGAGGGGCTCAACAGAGGGTTCAAACCCCTCAGTGGTCCCAAAATAAGAACCAAGGGAAACCCCAGTTTCGAGGCAAGCCCAGCAGAGGTAGAGGAGGTCACCAGCAATCCTCCAACACCACAAGAGGAGGAAAGGCCTGAACAGTGGCTTTCTCTGGCGCCGTTGCCCACTTCAGTGGGAGGAAGTGCTTCACAACACCTGGCAGAGTGGGTCAGCATCACAAAAGATCAGTGGGTGCTGAATATACTGCGCAATGGATACAAGATACGTTTCCGTGCTCCTCCGAAGAGCATCCCTCCAAAGAGCTCTTGCCCTCACCAGCTAAGCTTGCTCCGAAGAGAGGTGAAAGTCCTACTGCAAAAAAGAGCGATAGAGGAGGTTCCTCCCGCTCTAAGAGGAAAGGGAGTTTACTCCAGATACTTCCTTGTCCCCAAAAAAGATCAGGAGGACAAGTTCAGACCAATACTCGACCTACGACTATTAAACAAAGTCATCGTCAAAGAAAAGTTCCGCATGTTAGCGCTTCACCAAATATGTCCACATCTTCAAGCCGGAGATTGGATGTGTTCGGTGGATCTGCAAGATGCGTACTTTCACATCCCAATTGCTCAACAACATCGCAAGTACTTGAGGTTTGTCGTAGGGAACAAACACTACCAGTACAAGGTGTTACCCTTCGGTCTCAAGTCCGCACCACGAGTCTTCACCAAATGCATGGCAGTGGTGGCGGCTTTTCTTCACAAAAAGGGCCTCTTCATTTACCCATACCTGGACGACTGGCTCCTAAAAGGTTCATCTCCGGTACAAGTAACGCACGATCTACAACTGTGCCTGCACCAGCTACACAGGCTCGGCCTCCATGTGAACCTGGAGAAGTCAGTCCAGCGGCCTACACAGTCCATCCATTACCTAGGCTCCGTTCTGGACACAAGCTTGGGAAAAGCGTTTCCTTCGGAGGAGAGACTTTTTTTCCATGAGTCAGAAACGTGGGATTCTGCTGGAGCCTCGGCTTCCAACAGCCCGACAAGTAGCATCCCTGCTGGGTTCCATGGCGTCCTGCATTTTTCTCATCCCAAACGCCAGGCTGAGAATGCGTCCTCTACAACAGGCTCTGGAGGATCAGTGGGACCAAGCGACAGGACGCTGGGAAGATCGTATCACTCTTTCCCAGGCAACGAAAGATGCCATCAAATGGTGGACTCGGAGAAAGAATCTGCTGGTGGGGGTACCGTTTCACCAACCCGTTCCTTCCCAGTCTATAGTGACGGATGCCTCCCTGCAAGGCTGGGGAGCACACATGGGTCCCCTTCAAATTCAAGGACAGTGGTCTGCGCAGGAGCAGACATACCACATCAACATGCTGGAACTCAGAGCGGTATTCCTGGCTCTCAAAGCTTTCTTACCAGCGATCGAATCCAACTCAGTCCTAGTTCAGACGGACAATACGACCACCATGTTCTATCTGAACAAACAAGGAGGCACAAGATCTCGCCCACTCTCTCGAGAGGCTCAGACAATCTGGCATTGGCTTCTTTCTCGAGGGCTCACAGTAGTGGCAGTGCACCTTCCGGGCGAGTTGAACGTAAAAGCAGACGCACTCAGCAGGCACTTCGAAGATCAGCCAGACTGGGTGCTAAACGACAAAGTAGTAGAAGAGCTTTTTCGTTGCGGGGGTCGTCCATCCATAGACTTGTTTGCAGACGACGAAAACGCAAAATGCCACACCTTCGCGTCCAGGTTCCACCGGCCAGGAACGCAGGGGAATGCTCTACTGATGGATTGGTCAGGGACGTTCGCATATGCATTTCCTCCCCTGGCTCTGATTCCGAGAGTAGTTTCCAAGCTCCTCAGGTCGAACATGGAAATGATCCTGATTGCTCCGGATTGGCCTCAGCAGTGGTGGTACCCGGACCTTCTACATCTGTCTGTGTGTCCACACAAACGGGTCCCTTGCAGGCCGGACCTGTTGAGCAAGATGAACGGGAGGATAATGCAGCCCAACCTCCCATCATTGAACCTAACAGCATGGCTCCTGAGGTCCTGCAATATGGACATTTAAACTTGCCTCCCGAATGCATGAACATTTTAAAGGAGGCTAAGAGACATTCCACGAGAGCGTCCTATGCGTTCAAGTGGAAAAGGTTTTACTTGTGGTGTAGGAATCATCACTTAGATCCGACTAAGGGGAAGGAGGACGTCATCTTACCATTCCTCCTTTCCCTGGCAACTGCTGGTTTAAAGTACACTTCTACTAGAGTGCATTTGTCAGCCATTGTAGCATACAGAAAATCACCTGATCAGATGTCTTTCTTTCAGGTTCCAGTCGTTAAGGACTTCCTCCTGGGGTTGAAGAAAGTGTATCCCCCTGTGTGAAGTCCTTCTCCTCCTTGGGAATTAAACCTAGTTCTATCCAGGTTAATGTCACCTCCTTTCGAGCCCATCCACAAGGCCTCCTTGCAACATCTCTCTTGGAAGGCAGCCTTTTTGGTGGCGATTACCTCTGCGCGCAGAGTACGTGAGATACAAGCGCTCTGTGTGAAGGAACCATATACTGTTTTCCACCACAACAGATTAGTCCTAAGGGCTCATCCATCTTTCTTGCCTAAGGTCATCTCTGATTTTCATATAAATCAGTCTATTTCCCTCCCTTCCTTTTTTCCAAATCCTACGACCCCAGCCGAGCGGTCACTTCACTCCTTAGATCTTAAGAGAGTGCTAAAGTTTTATTTGGAAAAGACTAAAGGGATTAGGAAAACGGACCAACTGTTTGTGAACTATGGTTCAATGAGAACAGGTTTTCCAGCGGCCAAGAGGTCCATCTCCAGAAAGATTGTCTCTTGCATTAAATTGGCCTATCAGCTTGCAGGCAAGCCTTTGTTGATGTCACCAAAAGCGCATTCCACTAGAGGGAAAGCCGCTACAGTAGCTTTCTTGCGTGACATTCCAATGTCAGAAATATGCAAGGCTGCAACCTGGAAATCGTTTCATACCTTTACGAGGCATTACTGCCTCGAATATGATTCCAGGGCCGATACTCAAGTAGGGCAAGCCTCCTTGAGGAATCTGTTTGGGTAGTCTATAGTCTACTCAGACTTGTTGATGAGATTACTGTCTTATCATTTCTTTGCCTGCAGGGAAGAGGAGAGGCTCGCTATTCTATTCGAATGCTTATGACTATTGATGAGGATCCCCTGGAAGAGAAGGATTAGTTACTTACCTGTAATCCTAGTTCTCTTCCAAGGGTATCCTCATCAAAGTCATAAGCAACCCTCCCGCCTCCCCGGGCAAAGGATACTCTTTAATAAGGAGATATTGTTAACCTATTTGTTATTGGGTTTGTTTTTCAGTCTCCGAAAAGAACAACTGACCTAACTGTCACCCCTGGGGCATGATGGGATACAGGGGGTCATGAGTGCCTTAAAGGCACGGTGTCAGTTTATTGCTATTCAGTTACAGGTTAGCTTTTCAGTCTTTTTAGACTGTGTGTTCGCAATGCAGCCTGGGAGCTTCCTATGCTTTCAGTGAGTTATGATAATCTCTACTGCTTTCTGAGCATTAAAATAGTTTCTAAACAATCTTTGGTGTTGTTTCTCATGTTTCTAATGCTTATTATTACATGTATGGTGGAAATTCTTCACAGCATATTTCAGCTCTGATGTTATTTGGCTGCTATTGCATGTTTATATATATATATATATATATATATATATATGTGTGTGTATATATATGTGTATATATATGTGGGGCACATATAATAGTGTTTCCGGGGTCCCGCACATGGGCGGGAATATTCTAATGCTTATGACTTTGATGAGGATACTCCTGGAAGAGAACTAGGATTACAGGTAAGTAACTAATCCTTCTCTTCCAGGGGTATCCTCATCAAAGTCATAAGCAACCCTCCCGCCTCCCCGGGCAAATGATACTCTTTAATAAGGAGATATTGTTAACCTATTTGTTACTGGTTTTGTTTTCAGTCTCCGAAAAGCACTGACCTAACTGTCACCCCTAAAGGCACGGTGTCAGTTTATTGCTATGCAGCTACAGGTTAGCTTTTCAGTCTTTTTAGACTGTGTGTTTGCAATGCAGCCTGGGAGCTTTCTATGCTTTCAGTGAGTTATGATAATTTCTACTGCTTTCTGAGCATTAAAATAGTTTCTAAACAATCTTTGGTGTTGTTTTTCATGTTTCTAATGCTCATTATTCATGTATGGTGGAAATTCTTCACAGCATATTTCAGCTCTGATGTTATTTGGCTGCTATTGCATGTTTATATATATATATATATATATATATATATATATATATATATAGTATTTATATATATATATATGAGTATATATATGTGGGGCACATATAATATAGTGTTTCGGGGTCCCGCGTATGGGCGGGAATATTTTAATGCTTATGACTTTGATGAGGATACCCCTGGAAGAGAACTAGGATTACAGGTAAGTAACTAATCCTTCTTCACTAGCAACAGTGCAGCCTGAACCACTAAGCCACGTCCTCCCTTGGTGTAATGTCCATGTACTATTTGCGTGGAGGATCTGTAAGCCACAGAGTTGAGTCCCCAAGTGTGTTTTGCATTGTGAGTTCATGCTCCACTGAGTTTAATGCCCATAAGCTGTTTATGTCTAGGGTCTAAGCTTGCTTGAATCCAGTGGCAAAGTGAGCAAGGGACTCACGTCTGAGCATACCCTGCCAACTTAAGGCGAACGTGAGTCCCTTGCTCACTTTGCCACTGGATATAAGCAAGCCGGGCTGAAGACGGCTGAAATGCCAGAAACTGGTCCTCAGTAGCTTGTTTCCGGTCCAGGGAAGGCATGGCTTGGCAGTTCAGGCTGGACTGTTCCCATGAGGCACAGGGTCAGACTTATTTGCTTATGGCCATGTCTGAACTGGGGTAGCAGAGTGGGCTAAAGAACGGTGATGGATTAAACCCAGATCTGTTGACTGGGTGTGAGTGTATGATTAGTTCGGATGCTCCGTCCATCACCACCCCCTTTTGTACCACTTTGTTCGCCATAAGCTGCCAGGGTATGCTCAGACGTGAGTCCCTTGCTCACTTTGCCACTGGATTCAAGCAAGCCGGGCTGAAGACGGCTGAAATGCCAGAAACCAGTCCTCGGTAGCTTGTTTCCAGTCCAGGGAAGGCATGGCTTGGCTGTTTGGGCTGGACTGTTCCCATGAGGCACATGATCAGACTGATTTGCATATGGCCATGTCTGAACTGCGGTGGCAGAGTGGGCTAAAGAACGGTGATGGATTAAACCCAGATCTGTTGACTGGGTGTGAGTGTTTGATTGGTTCGGATGCTCCGTCCATCACCACCCCCTTTTGTACAGCTTTGTTCGCCATAAGTTGGCAGGGTATGCTCAGACGTGAGTCCCTTGCTCACTTTGCCACTGGATTCAATCAAGCAGGGCTGAAGACGGCTGAAATGCCAGAAACCGGTCCTCGGTAGCTTGTTTCCGGTCCAGGGAAGGCATGCCTTGGCAGTTCGGGCTGGACTGTTCCCATGAGGCACAGGGTCAGACTGATTTGCAAATGGCCATGTCTGAACTGGGGTGGCAGAGTGGGTTAAAGAACAGTGATGGATTAAACCCAGATGTGTTGACTGGGTGTGAGTGTTTGATTGGTTCGGATGCTCCGTCCATCACCACCCCCTTCTGTACCGCTTTGTTCGCCATAAGTTGGCAGGGTATGCTCAGACGTGAGTCCCTTGCTCACTTTGCCACTGTATTCAAGCAAGCCGGGCTGAAGACGGCTGAAATGCCAGAAACCGGTCGTCGGTAGCTTGTTTCCGGTCCAGGGAAGGCATGGCTTGGCAGTTCGGGCTGGACTGTTCCCATGAGGCACAGGGTCAGAGTGATTTGCATATGGCCATGTCTGAACTGGGATGACAGAGTGGGCTAAAGAACGGTGATGGATTAAACCCAGATCTGTTGACTGGGTGTGAGTGTTTGATTGGTTCGGATGCTCCGTCCATCACCACCCCCTTTTCTACCGCAAAGTACAAGTGCCCATGGAAAGGTGAATTAAATATGTGGTCTGTCCACTTCCTCTCTAGTGTCTAGCTGCTTGTTCCTTTACATTTTGTTAGGACTGTCTCAGGTTTAACGCCATGGAACTTTTTAGCAGGAGTTTCTTTCTTTGAACATTTCTGAATAGGTGTTTGTCCTTGCCCATGGTTAACAAGTGAGATTCTTCCTGTTAACACCTTGATTCCTCTTTTTATATCCTCTGGCTTTACTAGGTGTGTGATTGGCGCAGCATATCTTTGTAGCTATTGGATAAAAGCTGCTTTATTCCTGTTGTGTTAATATACACATTTCCAAACAGTCAGGCCTTGTGGAACTCCCTAAGAAATGTTGCATTGAAGAACCAGAGTCTTCTCTGGCAATATACACATCTATCGCCTTATGGGAACCATAGACTTTTGTAAACTACTCAAATATTTTTCCAGACTCCGCTAAAGAACAAGTGCTATCATTTCAAGTAGTCTCTAGCCCTCTATTGTTTTTAAGCCTTTTTCTTTCCCACTGTTGTCAGCATTTCAATGCATCATCGGGAACTGGATCAATTCTGTGGATGGCCGGATTGACCTGTTATTCCGAAGGGTATACTAAAGCTTCCCCACGTAATAATTTTGGATTCCTAACTGACGAAGAATAGGCCTTCATTGAGCAGTCAAACCCACTATATTCAGCGTGATTGAATCTGACGAGAATTCTGTGGAAAAAGCGATAATGTATTCCTTCTCCCCTGTGGACACTGCTGGGGGAGAGATTCATATTGTCAAGACCTGTCTATGGGGACATCCTTTTGAGGCTGGCCTCCCTCCTTGTGTGTAAGCTTCCATGTGTTCAGAATATGGCGGCTTGGCTAGTATTCACTCTCTGTAAATTAAGACTGTGTCTGGACCCTACCACTAGGGTCATTGGTTCCCTGTGTCATAAACTTAATTGCATTGCTCTTCTCCCTCAAGACCTTTAATGGTTTGGTATAAATGCATTTCACCTACATGCCCTCTCACACTTTCTGATCTAGTTCTGCCTCTGGTGCTTCATCAGGCGCTGACATCTCACCTGTTCTGGCTGTGGTGTTCTGTAACTTTAGGGAAAAGTTCAGGCCTTTTATTATTTCTAGTCTTCTAGTGCCGCGGTGCCCCAAAACAATTATTTTGGCAGCATGGTTTCAGATTCATATAAAAATACTGTTCTTGTTGGCTGTTACTTACAGTGTAAATGTCAGCTTCGTCAAATTCTTATTCTATTTTCTGGAGAGACATCATTGTGTGTATATATATATATATTTGGTGTGGTGAGTTGATGCACCAAGAGTGGTATATGTGTGTATGTGTATATATATATATGTATATATGTATATATATATATATATGTATATATATTACCTACTGGCGGTCGCCAGTAGGTATATATAGTTAGGATTTTTTCTCTATGGGACTTTTGAAAATTCTATGTCTAATAACTTTGGCGTTTGTGGACGTAATCGGCTGAAATTTTCAGGAAAATGGCACATTTCGTTTCTGAGCAGCCCCTGAAAATTTGGGGGGGGTTTCGTCAAGGGGGGGCCGAGAAAAAAGGGGGGTCCCAAAACGCGTTTTTCCCATTCATTTTTCCATAGGGCGGTTGGCCTCACTTTTAGCTCGAACGGCTGAATGGATTTGCACGAAACTTGGCAAAATTGTAGGGACTGTTAGCCCGATGTGCCTTTGCTAGGTCTCAATATATGTGCTCCAGTGGATTTTGAGAAATTAACGTTTTAAAAAACAGATATATCTGTGACAGCGTCCCGGGTAGCGCTCCGGTTCGCGTACTTTTCGCGTAACAGAACTTTGCGAAGCTGATTGGCTCTCCGGTGTCTGTCAACATTCTAAACAGTCCGGAACGGTCGCCATCTTGTGTCTCAGTAGGATCGAGAAACAAGAGGAGGAGAAAAACGAAGGGGGAATTTAATGAAAGGGGGCAAGGTAGACCCCTCTTGACCCCCTAGGAATGATGTTGGGGTTATTAAAGGGTCCCGTGGGGCAAATTAAAAAAATTAGATTTTTCGCAGTAGAAGCACTTCCCGGTTCGCGAACCGGGTCGCGAACCGGTAGCGAAACGGGAATTCGCCATTTTGTGTTTCGTTTCAATTAAATTACAAGATGGAGGAAAAACAATGTGGGAAATGGGTATAAGGCGGTACGGGAGACGTATCCTGACCCCCTATGTTTTCTGAGGGTGGCTGAGGATGCTCATATATGTTGATACCTGTCTTCCAGCGGCTGCGCGTGAGCAGATTTTTTTTGTTTTGCTGTGTGACGTCTGTTAACGTTCGATTCGAAGGAAATCGGGAAGTGTTGACCGCCATTTTGTCACTGCGAGTAAATATATTGTTAAAAATAATTGTTATAAATTAATCCGTATTGATAAACATTGTCTGCGCCATCTTGCCTTTTTTCCAATGCCACACTTTTGTCGTGCACGGCAGCCATTTTAGATGCCTTGACCAGACCCACTCTCTGCACGCCGCCGATCCTCAGCATGGCTCCCCACCCTCGCAAGCATCTCCCCCACGCACTGGTCACCCACGCTCTCTCTCTCATGCATGGGCCATAAACCTCCCCCCATCTGCGCTGCTCTTCCCTGAGAATCACACCCTGTGCCCGCCCGACACCTCCCTTTTACCCTATTCACTACCGCACCCTCTGACACTCCTCTTCCTCTGTTTCCGATTGTCCAGGCCGGTCCCAGGCTATCACCTAGCCCTGCGGATGTAGTTTATGGCCCCAACTGTAAAGAATCACTCCTCTTCAAAGGAGTTACAGTAGATCAAGGCCCCCACCCCATGAGATCCGTCACACCACACGTGTTCCTACTATCTGATAACGATCCTGTATTGTGATTGGGGAGGGGATTCTCACTGTAAAGGTGTGTGGGACCGAGCCTGAAGCGGAAGATTCCAGGGATGCCTTTTTGTACATCAAAGTCTTCACAATTATGTGTCACATTAAAAATATATAGCACTCCAACAAAGTAGTAGGATTATAACACTTTAATAACTTATAAATATATACAACGCTCCAACAAAGTAAACACGTTAAAAAAAACCATTTTAAACAACAATTTACATGGCAGCCTGCTGCAACATCCATCTCAAAGCATTCACTGTCCGCTTGATACTGTCCTTGCCTCTCCTTCCCCGGAGTAGCAACAATGGGCTGCTTTGGTATGTCTTTTAGTCGGCTTTGGGTTATAAAAAGCCTACAAAATCCGTCGGCCTGTGAGGTGGCGTCAGTAGCGGACCGTTGTGCGAATAGGCCGAAGGCAGCACAACGTGCCGAGATCCGGACGGCAACCAGGTGGTGTCCAGCAAGTTGCCGCACTGGTCTGGCCATCCTACAATGCTGCGCCGAAAAACGGCGTGGGGCACCCCGGGGGGGGAGGCGGCGCGAACGGGCCTCCCCCGCCTCCCCAGGTGGAGGCTCCTCAGCTGTAGTGGGGCGCCCCTTGGCATCCAATTGAGTTGCGCCCGCTCTTGCGGCACAGTGCCTCATCCGCCATTCAGCTGAGTTGCGCCCGCTCTTGCGGCTACAGCGTCTCGCCCACCATCCAGTTGAATTGCGCCCACTCTTGCGGTGCAGTGATAGGCGGCTGCCACAGGACTCTCAAAATGGCGGCCGGCTCTTCGGATTTGGGCCTGGTCCACTAAAATAGCCCTGGGACACATTTGAACTCGGACATTTGCCTGCTAGGGCATGGGCCCCATTCCCGAAAGCGTCCCCTCAGCCTTGAAGATTCTACAAAAGTCATCGGGGCCCCCGACTCCCGCAGGCTTCGGGTGGGGAGCGGCTGCCATGATTGCTTGCGGAATGGCCACGACTGAGCCACAAGATAGTGGTGCTCTCATGCTGACGCCAGCTTCAGACTGAAACATCCAGAAACACTGTAGACTACCAATTCGATGACTTCCGGTGGAGCCGCAACGTGACTGCCGAGTGAGAAAAAAAAAGGTGGGGCTTTCATCATTTGGGAAAAAAAAATGTTCCAATCCAATGAAAAGTGTTATTTTTAGGTCATATGATCAAGTCTTCCATCATTAGGAAACCAAAAGTAAAATGAACCAATGAAAAGTTTTATATACAAGTCACATGACCTGTTATGCGGCTTTGGGCTATAAAAAGCCTACAAAATCCGTTGGCCTGTGAGGCGGCGTCAGTAGCGGACCGATGTCCGAATAGGCTGAAGGCAGCACAACGCGCCGAGATCCGGATGGCACCGAGGTGGTGTCCAGCAAGTTGCACTGGTGTGGCCATCCTACAATGCTGCGCCGAAAGACGGCGAGGTGTGCCCCGGGGGGTGGGGGGGAAGGCGGCGCGAACGGGCCTCTCCCGCCTCCCCAGGTGGAGGCTCCTCAGCTGCAGTGGGGCGCCCCTTGGCGTTTCACTCGCTATCCAGCTGAGTTGCGCCCGCACTTGCGGCTACAGTGCCTCACCCGCCATCCAGCTGAGTTCCGCCCGCTCTTGCGGCACAGTGCCTCACCCGCCATCCAGCTGAGTTCCGCCCGCTCTTGCGGCACAGTGCCTCACCCTCCATCCAGCTGAGTTCCGCCCGCTCTTGCGGCACAGTGCCTCACCTACCATCCAGCTGAATTGCGCCCGCTCTTGCGGCACAGTGCCTCACCCGCCATCCAGCTGAGTTGCGCCCGGTCTTGCGGCTACAGCGTCTCGCCCACCATCCAGCTGAATTGCGCCCACTCTTGCGGTGCAGCGATAGGCGGCTGCAACAGGACTCTCAAAATGGCGGCCGGCTCTTTGGATTTGGGCCTGGTCCACTAAAATGGCCCTGGGACACCTTGGAACTCGGACGCTTGCCTGCTAGGGCATGGGCCCCATTCCCGAAAGCGTCCCCTCTTTTGACTGATGGTTCTTGTTGCCTATCTCTTCTGTTGTCATTTAACGGAACATTTTTGGACTGCCGAAAGGGGTTCTGGTCCGACCGCTGGTTGGTGGAGACATTTTGACTGTATCCTGGACCTGCCCGGCCTCGCCCAAAATGGCGCCGGTATAAATGGGACTCCTAACTCCTTGTTGTGTACTGGTTGCCCAGCCTTGATATCACGAGATACGTATGCAGTTTTGAAGCACATGGCGGGCGGGGATGAGTACTGATTGAACATTTGGACATCCCTATTGATATTAAGTTCTGATGTGTTATTGATTACTGTACTATTGAAAGTTCGAATTAACGTCACCCATGGTACTTGCCCGCAAATGTATATCTAGATAATTTTATTGTAACTGGCCCTGTCGTACTTTAATTATAAAATGTACGTCCACCGATTCCGCAACTGTCAGACACCTTAGTTCTTGCAACCTAATGGCCCGCCCGTTACGTTCTTCTACAGTGTAAATGTCCCCTCATCATATACGATTACAGTTTGCTCCGTGGCCGGCCCACGTGGTTATAGGCCCGTATTTGTATACTGACATTTTCACAATAAAGGTTTTTAAAACAAAACATGGTAGTAGTACCTAGATTGGTAAAGTTTTGAATAATAGCCACTGTTTTCGAATCAGTAAAAGGCAAGTGAAATAAAGCAGCCCGATTACATGACGGTTAAAAGGTATAATACGCAGAAAAGCAGTAAAGATGCATGGTCAAGGGCTGTTGTGTTTTCCACTCCTGCAACATAAAGTGATCTATAAGAATCCGATATTCATGCCTATCAGCGACTAAGACAGCAGGTCGAGCCTCTTTTGTTCAACGGCTCCCTCATGGGACGAAGAAACGCCCGTTTTCTCGAAATAGGAATATTTTACTTGCAGGACAGTTTTAAATTTCCCGGGAAAATACATTAGCCTGGAACATTGTTTTTTATTTATTTATTTTTTTTTGGAAAACCTTTATTGTGCATAAGTAAGACAAATACGGGCCCACAACCGTCAGGCCGGCCGCGATACATTTGAAGCACAAGTGCAAGCAATACGGTTCCCCAGCGTCACCAGGTGATTCAGCAACTATCAATGGACATGGCACAGAATGGAATTATGTCGCCGAGGAAAAGGAGCAGTGAAGGTTAATTTTATAAAAGTTTTTTCGGTCAAGCAGTGAAGAATAGGAACGTAGGAGAATTGAGTCCGTACATCAGCTTCACAACATGAGCAGGCAGCATCATCAATGGAACAACAATGAAATTTAACACCCCGGGCAGTGTGGCGCGTAAAGGAAACAACAAGAACGTCAGTCAGTATTTACGCCCCACCCACAGCGCCACCCACTCCCTGCTAACCCCTATCGCGGACCCAAACAGAAACAAGGCAAGAAAAGCGCAGAAAATTAGAAAAAATAAGGCCCATAGAAATGAAATGATGAAACCTAAATCTAACCCCCCACCCTACACCAATGCGGAGGCTACGGCCTACCCCCCCCCCCCCCCCCCCCCCCCCCCCGGCAGTGTGTCTGTCGCCCATTAAAGAACCCGAAATATAGACCAAGAAAGGAAGGGAGAAAGAAGGAAGATGAAAAGAAAAAGAAAAAAGGAAGTTAACACTTGAAATATAGGGAGGAAGAAAGAATAAACCTTTCTACCACTCCCAAAGAGAAAAAGGGAAGGCGGGGAGGAGCCCACCCAAGATCGAATCTCCCGGACCCTCCAGCCCCATGCAACCCCTACGCCGTGCAGAGCAATGAATTCGGTAGGCATACAATCAAAAAAGGGGGGGAACAGGAGTAATCACAGCCAGGTTACCGGGTCAGCACATGAACGACCACCCCCTCAGTGAAGTATACAACAGGACGTGCCCACCTCCACCCCACATTAGGAATCGCCACAATTAACAACAAAATATCCGATGAGGGCCAAGTACTGAGTCTCCCGTGCTCCCCGGCCATTGACTACCCCCCACCCTTCACAGAACGATGAAAACAGGATCTTCATGAACTAAAGCGAATAAGGAGAGATATCCCACAGCGCAACAGCGCGCGTTGAGGAAGCGTCCCAACCCGGGTCCCCACTCCGCCCTCAGTCACAGTACACAGGAGAGGACCTCCCTAACCCTGGCCGGATCTCAATCGTCCCCCTGAACATGGCCTCGAAAGTGGTCCCGCCCCGCATGGACAAAGGGGTAAGATGGCCGCCCTCGACAAGACAAAGTTCCCCAAGCACAAAATGGACCCCGCCTGTCCCATACATTGATGGCAAACCATAAACAAACCGTTCCAATGTCAGCCTGAGGTAGCAAAAAATAACACAGTGAGGGCGCACCATGCGCGACATTCATAGTCCACGAAAACAGTTGCAGTGCCAGCGGAGCCTTGGACAAACACAGCGATACAGTATCCGACTGCGTTAACTGTGGCAGGATGGGAAACAGTGTAGCCTCCACAGGAGAAGCTGACGACGGTCCGTTGGAGTAAGCACTGTGCGAAAGCTGCTCCATTGTACAGTTCCGCGGAAACAATGTGTCGCTGTCAATGCAGAGGGGGGGCTGATCAGTGCAACAAGAAGAGCCGACATCCAGAACACTCCCCGATCCAATAGCGACTTCATCCAACTTTGCCCCAAGCGCTTGGAAACACTTGCGCCAGTCCGCCCTCAAGTCGGAAATCGCGGCAATAACTGAGGCATAGGTTAAAGCAGGCTGGTGTTCTAATGTATTTACAATCCTGGGTGCACCTAAATGATCCACATTTCTCTCGAGACTGTGCGGGTCAGTCCAGTCGGGAGCCGAGATGCCGTCCGCCAGTTCTTTAGAGGGAGCAGCCGCCATGTTGGGCACCCTAATGAGCTCACCGGTCCCCTTGGCGAGTCCCTCACCGGACAGTGTAAATGCGTCCTCAGCGGAACGCGGGCCAGCCACCGGCAAGTGACGACACACAAGAGTCCCCCTCGCGCGGGCTCCAGCAGGGAGAAGCACAAAAGCGAACCAAAGCGGCCAGGTCCGTGCCGGCCAGGAAAGGAGAAGCGCGACTCACCTCGGCACTGCACTGAGGAGGGACGTCAATTTAGACCCACAATCGGTCAAAGCACACTGTCCAGTGGAGGGGGGCTAACGCAGGCGCCATCACAGCCACCAGGCCGGCGGGGAAGGGATAACAGAGCTGCTCCGCCGTCGACCCTCAGGGGATCAAGCCGTCCCCGGCAGAACAAAGCAACACTGGGTCCGGTCTCAGGGCTCGGTAATGGCGATCGCGTCAGCACCTCGATTTCGTCAGCTAGCGGGCAGGTAGGGACACCGGGGAAACACCCCCGGCAATAGCGCGTTTCTCTCGTCCTCCCGCAGTAGCGCCGTGGCAGGATTAAGATCAGGATAGTAGCGCAGGAATCACAGGCTCGGGAGCCGGGCGACTACACGTCCGTCTCCGCCGCCATCTTGGCTCCTCCCCCGCCTGGAACATTGTTAGTGATAAACTGTAAATGCATCTGGGTCCTTTTCTTTACAAGTCAGAGTGAGAAAAAAAAAAGTGGGGCTTTCATCATTTGGGGAAAAAAAAATGTTCTAAACCAATGAAAAGTGTTATTTTTAGGTCATATGACCAAGCCTTCCATCATTAGAAAAACAAAAGTAAAATGAACCAATGAAACGTTTTATTAACAAGTCACATGACCTGTTATGCTTGCGTTACGCGCTGCGCGCCGCGCCCTGGATCGCTTCCGGGAAGCTGCGCCTCGCGCACTGGAGCACTTCCGGGTGCGCTAACGCGGCGCGTCATATGACGCATTACGCGACAACGCTGGTCCAGAATATAGTCAAAATGTCTCCACCAACCAGCGGTCGGAACACAACCCCTTTCAGCAGTCCAAAAAGTTCTGTTAAATGACAACAGAAGGGACAGGCAACAAGAACCATCAGTCAAAGAGGGGAGGGCAAGTTCTTCTCTACCGGGTCACGTTGGGGCTCCACCGGAACTGATCGAATTGGTAGTCTACAGTGTTTCTGGATGTTTCAGACTGAAGCTGGCGTCAACATGAGAGCACCCCGTAGCTACGTCGTGGCCATTCCGCGAGCAATCATGGCAGTCGCTCCCCACCGGAAGTCTGCGGGAGTCGGGGGTCCCGGTGACTGTTGTAGAATCTTCAAGGCTGAGGGGACTCTTTTGGGAATGAGGCCCATGCCCTAGCAGTCAAGCATCTGAGTTCCACGGTTGCCCAGAGCCATCCTTGCAGGCCAGGCCCGGCCCAAGTCTGTGGAGCCGACCGCCATTTCGTGAGCTCCGTAGCAGCCGTCTGTCGCTGTACCGCAAGATTGGGTGCAATTCCGTTGGATGGCGGGTGAGACGTTGTAATAGCAAGAACAGGCGCAATTCAGCTGGCCGAGCGAGGCACTGTGTCGCAAAAGCGGGCGCTAGTCAGCTGGTCGAGTGAAGCGCTGGGGTGTAGCTGAGAAACCTCCACCTGGGGAGGTGGGGGAGGCTCGTTCGCGCCGCCTCTCCCTTCTAGTGCACCCCACGCCGTCTCCTGGCGCAGGTATATGTGATGGTCGGACCAGGGCACCGCAGGACGTGTCTTCAGGTCAAACGGATTGTGGGACAAGGTCCAGAATGGAAGAGTCACTAAAAGGCAAAAAGTTCCGCCTGACCCCGGGAGCCGGCCGCCTATGTCGGGGGCGATCTTAGGCCACACCAGGGCAACAACACTTGGGGAGGGGGCAGGAGCCAAGCGCCCCTTCCGAGTCCGCGCCATCACACCGTCCCTCGGGGGCCTCCGTCAAGCGGTTCAGGGAGGCACCGCATCACATTGTTTTCCAATGCAGTCAGGTCCACGAACAGCCCCCACTTACTTTGAGAATAGTGAAGCTGCAGCAGGTGCAAATAAGCTTCAGACAGTGTTACAAGCGCTGCTCGGAACCCTCAACTATGGCACCCAACATCCAGGACTTATGCCATTTGTGCAAGGCAGTGACATCGAAGCATCTCAGGGACCAAGCAACATACCATATCCAGAGTCCTTCCCACAGCCTCTGCCTTCCTTCTTACCTAGTTATTGTTCTTTCACTCCCACTCCAGGCTTTTAGTCTGTGGATGGAAAACCATGAACCTACACTCACCTATGAAAATCTTACTATTGATGGTTGATTTTGAGCCCCAAATACAAAGGCTTGTTTGGATCGATGTTGCAGCAGGCTGCCATGTAAATAGTTATTTAATAAAACGTTTTACCCTGTTACTTGTTGATTTTGAGCCCCAAATACAAAGGCTTGTTTGGATCGATGTTGCAGCAGGCTGCCATGTAAATAGTTATTTAATAAAACGTTTTACCCTGTTACTTTGCTGGTGTGTTGTATATATTTATAATATTTGCATAGGGTTTGTCGTTATTTTGGGTGGGGTGGGCGGCGGAGCCGAGCTGTCTTGCAGCCATCATGGTGTCGAGCTCAGTTCCTCTCACTAGTTTCGTATTTCTCATGAGGGGTTGTTCATAATGTTTCTATTTTAGCGAGGTCAAAAAGAGATTCCATTAGTGGCCTACTGATTTTGCTTGATTCCTTTTGTTTTTTTAACGATTTTCACTATCTGCAAAGACTAAACAGAGTATTGCGACTCTGTTCTTGATTGTAAATAGAGAATGAACCAAAGAGAACCAATTCCAAAACAATAAATGCTAGGATAACAATCAATCAAATGGAGAGGGAAGCAGGCATGACGGATTACAACGGGGGCAAAGGCCTGTGTTACCTACCCTTCACTATCTGCAAAGAGAGAATACTCCTAAAAGAAAAGAGGAGGGGGGGGGCAGCGTTCAAAGCACATCAGCGTGCATAAACACGAAAATGTTTTTACCTACCACGTACTTGACATTTTAAAGCTTTTGATATTTGCTATTAAAAAACCATTGTAATTCACTGAAAAAACCATAGGTTATAGACCATATATAGTTGGGAATTAGCATTTACAAAACCTTATTTTACTCACACAAAACCATTGAAATTTCATATATAGTTAGTTGCACTAACTATATATCGCGCACCCGCAATCCACTGCTGATCATGTCACATATTACATCATTCATGACATGATCAGTGACATCACTGATGACATCACTGATGACATCTCAAATGACATCAGTGTGTGTGTGTGTGTGTGTGTATATTACCTACTGGCGGTCGCCAGTAGGTAGTTATAGTTAGGATTGTTTTCTATAGGAAATCCGCAACATTCTACTGGAAATAACTTTGGCGCCAGTTGAGGAATCTGCCTGTAATTTGCCTTGCTGCGCTCCGCTCCTTCCCTGAAAGTTTGGGGGGGATTCGTCAAGCGGGGGCCGAGATAAAAGGGGGGTCCCAAAACGTGTTTTCCCCATGTTAATTTCCATAGGGCGGTTGGACTCACTTTTAGCCCGAACGGCTGAATGGATTTCCACAAAACTTGGCAAAATTGTAGGGACTGGTAGCCCGATGTGCCTTTGCGATGTCTCAAGATATGTGCTCTAGTGGATTTTGAGTAATTTAGGTTAAAAAAAATATATATATATCTGGGCAGAGCCTAACCACACATCTGATCTGATTGGCTGTCATCACTTCATCCAAGAAGTGTTGGCAGCCATCTTGGGACCAATATACATGATAGCACCTCATTAAAAAGCATTGTAGTTAATAGAGGGTTTTAGGACTTTAGTTACATTATAAATCATTTGTTGATGGTACCATACTCATTTTAGGAATTGTGGTGTGTTCTAAGGTGATTTTACCATGTGAAAAAGCCTTCTGCCGTGATATCATGAATCATGCTTGAAAGAAAACTAATATCTCATGATTTTCCCACAGTGGTTTGGAAGGGGATCTATAAGCTAAACTGAAAGCATATTTTCTGTAAATTCACTTTATCTTTCTCAGTCATGTGAGAATGAAGTCTGACATGCTCAGTAAAACATGTACATCCAACAAGGACAGAGACTGTCAGTTGATTCCTTTGTGTTGTACTGCAGCCTCCTAAAGTGTTCCAAAGAACAACTAGAGCGCTAACAGTCCTACTTATTACAAAGGTATAGCACACCAGAAGCCATCGTGATGGGAATAAAGTGGTAACTCTTAAAACATTTACTTTAAAAAGGAACAAAATGAGGGGGTATATTATGCCATAGAAAGTATTATTAGTGCTGCAGAAAGAAAAATTAGGGCACATTTTGAGTGACTTCTCAAATCCTCTTCTATTTCATTAAAAAATTCTGACATGCAGTCTCCCAAGATGGCCACCAGAGACAAAAGAGCCTAAATGTAGCCCAAATATCACCCAGATGTAGCCCAAGTATAGCCCAATGACAGAATGTCCCAGAGTGTTCTAAAGAACAACTAGAGCGCTAACAATCTTACATATGACAAACGTATGGCACACCAGAAGCCATCTTGATTTGAATAAAGTGGTAAGTCTGAATATATTTAATTTAAAAAGGAACAAAATGAGGGGGTTCATTTTGCCATAGAAAGTATGATTAGTGCTTCAGAAAAAAAAATTAGGGATCATTTTGAGTGACTTCTCAAATCCTCTTCTATTTCGTTAAAACAATTCTGACATGCAGACAAACATGCACTTTGAATACCAGCAGCAGACTTCCCTGGTGAGCAGTAGCTTTACTACAGTGATCTAATGAGCAACTAGAGTGCTAACATTCAGAATTTATGGCAAATGTGTGACACATCTGAATGCCTTCTTGATGGAACCAAAGTAAACAAGCATTGAAAATGCAATAGATCTCGCCCTCATTTAAGTTAGCCATTCTGTTTGTAATGAGGTGGCTTTTTAGCTTTGCTTTTATTAGTGTTTTTTAAACTTTCATGTAAATAACATTCATCTGTATTCATATATGTATATGTATGCACGCATTTATATTTGTATTTATATAGATATACAGATTATATATGTTTATGTATGTGTATATATATACATACATACATATATATAAATGCATATATATGCATATATATATGTGTATATGTGTGCGTGTAGAGATGTGTAGAGGTAGAGGTAGAGGTAGAGAGGTAGCGGTTAAGAGGTAGAGACTAGTAGAGAGAGAAGTAGAGAGAGAAGTAGAGAGAGAAGTAGAGAGAGAAGTAGAGAGAGGTAGAGAGTAGAGGGTGAGTAATAGAGAGTAGAGAGTGAGTAGTAGAGAGTAGTAGAGAGCAATAGAGAGTAGCAGAGAGAGTAGTAGAGAGTAGTAGAGTGAATAGTAGAGTGAATAGTAGAGTGAGCAGTAGAGAGTGAGTAGTAGAGAGTAAGTAGTAAAGAGAGCAGTAGAGAGTGAGTAGTAGAGAGTAGTAAAGAGTGAGTAGTAGAGAGAGAGTAGTAGAGAGTGAGTAGTAGAGAGTATTAGAGAGTGAGTAGCAGAGAGAGAGAATAGTAGAGAGTAGTAGAGAGTGAGTAGTAGAGTGAGTAGTAGAGACTAGTAGAGAGAGACTAGTAGGGAGAGAGTAGTAGAGAGTGAGTAGAAGAGAGTAGTAGAGAGTGAGTAGTAGAGTGAGTAGTAGAGCGAGAGTAGTAGAGAGTGAGTAGTAGAGAGTGAGAAGAAGAGAGAGAGTAGTAGAGAGTGAGTCGTAGAGAGTAGTAGATAGTGAATAATAGGGAGTGAGTAGTAGAGAGAGAGTAGTAGAGAGTAGTAGAGAATGAGTAGTAGAGAGTGAGTATTTGAGAGTAGTGGAGTAGGAGAGAGTAAGTAGTGGAGAATATTCCAAAGTTTGGCACAGCATCACTTGCACAATAAGTCCAATCAAATCATATCACTTAGAGTCCTTATTGAAGCGCTGAATCTTGGTGTATATTCAAATGCTTTTATTTTCCTTAAGTTTATGTACTACAGCCAGCCGAAACGTTTCGTTCTGTACAACAGAACTTCTTCAGGGCGTTCTTATTTCCTTCAAGTTATGTTGGTATCCTGTTGTCATAGAACTAGATATTTCTTCCAAATGTTAGACGAGACGTAAGTACATTCTTATTCAAAGTGACTAGGTATCAATTTTACCCACACAATTCGGGCAGACTTGAGTAATTTATAGCATCCTCAAAGTCAGTCTTTCAAAAATTCCAAAGTATAGGACATGATAATCCAAATCCAAATGTTTCTCAAGAAAAGTCATTTTCAATCGTTCGGAATATCGGTGTTTGGGCAGATATGACCCAGGGACCCCCAGTATGCAAGGGCAATTAGTCCCCCCTCTGCAAACGCGCCAGTGGCCTGCGTTGCAAAGAGGTGTAAAAAGGGGCATAGCCTCATTACACCTCTGTGCAATGCAGCCCCCTGGCGCATACTGGAGGTTCCAGGTGGGCTAGTTGGCCCCCAGGGGGCCCTAGTATGCAAGGGGAATTAGTTCCCCCTCTTCAAACATGCACAGGGGCTGTGTTGCAGAGAGGTGTAAAAAAGGGTGTGGCCTCATAACACCTCTCTGCAAAGCAGCCCCCTGGCGCATACTGGAGGCTCCTAGTCGGCTAGTTTGCCCCCAGGGACCCCCAGTATGCAAGGGGAATTAGTTCCCCCTCTTCAAACATGCACGGGGGCTGCGTTGCAGAGAGGTGTAAAAAGGGGCATAGCCTCATTACACCTATGCAATGCAGCCCCCTGGCACATACTGGAGGTTCCAGGTGGGCTAGTTGGCCCCCAGGGGCCCCCAGTATGCAAGGGGAATTAGTTCCCCCTCTTCAAACATGCACGGGGGCTGCGTTGCAGAGAGGTGTAAAAAGGGGCGTGGCTTCATTACACCTCTCTGCAATGCAGTCCCCTGGCGCATACTGGAGATTCCTGGTGGGCTTTCAGGTCTTATATAGTTAGGAATTAGCATTAAAAAAAAACTTTGAAATTCACTGAAAAAAACATAGGTTTCAGGCCTTATATAGTTAGGAATTAGCATTCAAAAAACCTTGCAAATTCATTGAAAAAACCATAGGTTTCAGGCCTTATATAGTTAGGAATTAGCATTTAAAAAACCTTTGAAATTCACTGAAAAAACCATAGGTTTCAGGCCTTATATAGTTAGGAATTAGCATTTTAAAAACCTTTAAAATTCACTCAAAAAACGATACGATTTAGGGGTGTTATAGTTAGCTGGACATTTCACTCATACAAAACCATTGGAATTGCTCCTATATAGTTAGTTGTACTAACTATATTTCGCGCTTATATCGTATGCGCTCGGGTGCTTCCGGGTGCGCTTACGCCGTGCGTATCTCGCGGACGCGGCTACGTGATACGTCACGATGATGTTTTCGTTCGCGGCAAAAGCGCAAACGGGACGCTCACCGGTACGCGCACTGGGGTGCGCAGCAAGACTGCGATTTCCGGTGCGCACACCGGTACACGCACCGGGAGCGCTCCAGGGCAAAAATAAATGAAAAATGAAGAATATACATTAAAAAAATAGTATTACATAAATATACAATATAGGATTCATTATAAAAAATATTATATTTGATAGCAATAGAAATTTGCTATTAAAAACCTTTGAAATTCACTGAAAAAAACATAGGTTTGAGGCACTATATATAATTAGGAATTAGCATTTACAAAACCTATTAAATTCACTGAAAAAACCATAGGTTTGACACCAGTTATAGTTAGCTGGAAATTTTACTGACATAAAACCATTGAAATTCCCACGTTATAGTTAGTTGGACTCACTATAACTTGCGCGCCTGCAATGCACTGCTGATGACGTCACATATTACATCACTCATGACATGGTCCGTGACATCACTCATGACATCACTGATGACGCCATCCTTGTGACAGAGTGACAGACCTCCTTTCAGTGTAATGTAACCCTTGAAACACATATTCAAAAATAGAAACTAAAATTTTCAAAAAAATAGCGATACCCATACCAGTTACAACATCCAATTCAGTAATACCACCATCTATATACACATCCACTCATTCACCAACAGTTCTATATAGTCACTCATACATATATTCACTCATCATATGTAGTGAAACACCTATACATCCTGTTACACACCGACAGTCATCCAAAAGTTACTCACACACATAATCACACATGCAAATAAACTATTGAACATCCATTTATTTGCATATACAGCTATACACACACTACCACCTTACTTCTAAGGAAACTTATACATACTTACTCTCTTAAACAATCACTTATAGAAACACATACTTATTTAAACAAGAACTCTTTCAATCTCTCACTCTCACATATACTCACTTATATACATCAATACTCACATATACTAGATTAAAACATATGTAGTTACTGATAAAGGCACTAGTGAGACAGTCATTCACTCACTAACACACACATATACACACACTCATCCACCCATACAGTCCTGCACATATGCTGTCTTCAAAACACATACAAACAGTGAGTCAGTCATTGATGCATCTATGTGCTAAGTAACACCCCCACCAAACCATACAGACACTCATACTGATACTAAAAAAAATCTAATAATCCATATACACACACATGTAGCTACTCACCAACCCAAGCTGCCACTTATACACAAAGTGAAACACTGATACAAACATTTAAATATTTAAACAATACTCGCTAATATATGTATTCACTAAGATACACTTAATAAGCCAGTTAACCAATCAATTTTTTTTTTTTAAAACATCCATTAAGACACTTATTTAAACATTTATTCTTCCATCGACCTTTATATATACATATATAAAACATATTTATTTTTTAGAAAGACACACATTCACTGGATGGTGTCATCAGTGATGTCATGAGTGATGTCACTGACCATGTCATGAGTGATGTAATATGTGACGTCATCAAGTTATAGTGAGTCCACCTAACTATAACGTGGGAATTTCAATGGTTTTATGTCAGTAACATTTCCAGCTAACTATAACTGGTGTCAAACCTATGGCTTTTTCAGTGAATATATATATATGTGTATATATATATATATATATATATATATATATGTGTGTGTGTGTGTGTGTGTGTGTAAATATATACATATATGTATATATGTATATTCTTTCTTCCAAAATAGTTTGACAATCATTTGTCAGTCGATACATGTCCATTATTTAATCCATTTGTTTTTCTTCTTCGTAGATTAATAATTTGATTTAATTTGACCATACTTAGGACTTTTTTAAATTTATGGTAGAACTTGACTTGGAGTTTGGAAACGGTCTGCTAAGACAACAGCTGCTTAAAGAATCACTCCCGACCACTGTGTCCTATTAACCCTTTCCTTGTGTACTTTTAAGATTCCTGCTGCTTGTGTTAAACGAGGACAGGCCATCCTGTGACATTCTTAAAGAGTGAGGACTTTGAGGACACGAATTTCATTCTGTTCTGTATTCAATAAAGAGGACTCCGGCACTTCTTTTGTTTTTGTCGTTGTTGACGGTGTTCTTTGTAGAGGAGGAGTGGTGGACATACACTTACAGAAGTGATGGTCGCAATCCACTTACCTTAGAGAAACCCATTAGTGCCCACATACCTCATTCTAGCAGAGAGGGTGGTGAGCAGCCCTGCATGCATACACTTTCGTGTGTTCATTTAAGAGACGTTTTCACTTTGTTTACTATAATTTCCTTTCAGCATGAGGATCGGTACAGCTGTAGCTCTGTATTCCAATTGCAATCTTCGTATATGTGACTGAATTATCAATCAATGATTTACTGCACTTATTGAACTTTTGCTACCCCAGCTGCTCTCTTGACATCCATATTAGATGATGGCCTAGAAAGGGTTGGTTTTCAAGACTGACTTAAAACTGTATAATCAAGAGGATACGCCCTGTTGTCTTTACGCTTGAGCCTGTATCAAGGAAGCAGTGTCAGGGCATGGATGAGCAGATATTTACTGAAAATGCACCTGTTTGGGACTCCGGATACCTAAACATCCAACAGACCAACGTAAACCTGGTGTGATAATTAACTGGCAGTCAGTGCAGGGACTTTCTTGCCATAGAGACATGATCTCTGCATTTAAGTACAATAGCATGAACTGTGACGTTCTGTACCATTTGTAGATGGGACACTACAGAAGTGAAAATCCCTCTATGCAGACTATACAAAAGTCCACTCTGGAATTAATCAGTGCCCCACTAGTATTGCCTTGTGTTTTTTAAAATAGAAAAAGAAAGAGTGGGAGCGATATATTGCATCTGCTCTAAACAACGCTCTTCTAATCAGAAGTTTTCAGGACATTTGACCAGAGATCCTAGGTTTTTCACTGATGTAGAGAAGACTATGCTTTGAGACTACACTGCTCTTTGACAGTGTTTTCTAGGATGTCACCAGATTGTCTTTAGAATTATTTTTAGGTTTGCTGTAGATTCAATAGATCAGACCGATTTTAAATATGCAGCTGGGGACTTCTGATGGTGGGATCAGAATTGTTTATCTCTGTATATACTGTTGGGCATCCCAAAACTTGGTGTTGAATGACTGTCTAAACCGGGTGTGTTTCGGGTAGAGGTGGCTCTCGTTGCTTTTGATCTGGAAATGCTACATCTCCTAGCCATCAGGCCCTCCCAGAAGGCGCCAGGGTAGTATTGCTGATGTGTAGATCAGCCCTTAAATGGATGGGCTGGGACCGAAGAATTACATTGGAAACCCCTCTGTGGCAGGGCCACTGGTTGCGTCACTGCGCTCTGGTTGAAGTATTTGGTGGATAGGATATAATTGGTATATCAAGGGTTAGAGAGGTTTGGCAGGGTGCCCAAATGAAGTCCTCCCAGGACCTCCAGACGGAATAAAACTACACAAATCTCGGTTTTATAGATACTTTCATCTCCGCCATGCACTCACATGCTGTCAGGGCTCCGTCTGAAGTTGATGAATACAGTTGACTGGAGGCAAAGATCCTTATGGGACCTATGGGAAATGGTGGGTGGAATACCTAAAATTTATAAATAACAGATTTTTAACTTACTTAATCTATTTGTCGGGTTGTAGGCAACATGGGACGCATGGATGATGGCAATCGAAGAGATGCACGTATTGCTCTACTGGGATCTGTCATTTCCTCACAGCTCCAGCTCATAAAGTGAAGGGGACTTCTTCCATGTGGTGTGAGGCTGTCCTATAATTGCAGTTTACTGACATGGGATCTTTAATACCCCATTGAGAATTGTTTAAATATTGATAGACCCCTCCCGGTGGCCTGCACTGTTGGGTATTCTGGAGGATTTGGGAGGTCTTGAGGAACGTGTAACTTGGGTGAGATCAGAAGCATGATCGCTAAAAGGAACACTGCAAAGCACTAGACCTCTGTGCCTCCCCTGACTCTGGCCTAGTGGCGGTTGGCCATGGATTAGTGCTCGTAGCAGGAGAAGCCCCTATATGTGCCACAAGGATCTCCCCAAAACATTGGAAAATGTGGAGGGATATGGTGAGACTAATATGGCCTAGAATGATGAATGAAATGTACTACGATGTATTGTTGACCAGAAATCATATAATGTGATTGCACTGCATGTGTTAAATTTAATTAATGCCATTTGGTTATTATAAAAAACATGCCCCTGGGGGTGTTTATTTTAGCATCATGGGGACAGCTGACTAGGGACACTTAGGAGATGGTTTGGGAAAAGATTACAGCCTTGACAGCTACAATAATCCATGTGAGACTTTTTCACTCTGCCTCTCAAGAAGTTCCCCTGCTGCACTGGATGTCCTTTTGTGGCTGTCTCAAAGCCTCTTGGTCTCATTGCATTTATGTGCTGCTTGCTGCCGCTGATGTGTCCCAAAATTGTTATTTACTTGCTTCGGAAAAACATTGGTTTATACCTCTGTGGATGTGAGGGTGTTGGTTCATAAGGTTTGTATGTGGAAGGTGATTGGATATCCTATTGGTTTGTTCAGCCGCTACGTGTGGAGGAAAAACTTGTTTAGAGATTGCTAACATTTCTTTGCTTTGCTTTGTGTTGCTTTTCCACTGGTGAGCAATGTGTGTGTGGGTGAGATGCTTGAAGGTGAAAAATGTGCTGCAATTGTCTTGCAGTGAGAATAAGACACAGCTGAGTCAATGAGGGGTTACTGCTTACCTGATTCTCTCCGTCCGATCACTTTGCTCATCAGTATGTTTATTTGCCAATGAACCGTTGAGACAGGACTTTGATCATGTTTTCACTACTTTAATGATCATATTATCCAGTATTATGGGTGTCTTTCATAGATTCACATGCCTGAATCATTCCCCGTCGTCGAGACGTGAGTCTCCGGTACATAGAAAAGTAATGTCCTATAGACATATATAGAGAGAAGTAGGCCTAAGGGCCTCACCTTAGTAGCCTATCTATGTCCTTTTGTAAAAAGGACCAAACTCTAGAAGAGAGCCAATCAGCCAACACCTCCCTCTAGAACTTTCCTGTCAGGAGCCTCAGTCTCTCAGATT
The DNA here is from genome assembly GCF_964263255.1 of Lissotriton vulgaris. Lineage (NCBI taxonomy): Eukaryota > Metazoa > Chordata > Amphibia > Caudata > Salamandridae > Lissotriton > Lissotriton vulgaris. The sequence goes on along the minus strand of NC_141691.1, from coordinate 529,814,041 downwards.
TTATACCGAACGTTGTGCTAAGGGAGTCTCCACCTGGGTTCTCCTCCGGTTTCCTTATTCTAATCTATTTCTTCACAGATTTGGATTTCTTTACTTCAAGACTGATTGTGGCTGATCCTCAGAAGAAGAAGGGTCTCTTCAGAGCATGTACTTCTTGTGGAAAAAAGAGGTTACATGTTGAAGACCAGCACAAGACATGCTTATACTGCCTGTATCCAGACCATTTGCCAAAGGACTGCAAAATTTGTAGAACTTTTTCTACAAAAACGCTAAAAGATAGAGAAGGACGTCTTTTACTTTGGCTTAACAGGCTCAAGACCAGAGACGATCTGGAATCTTCAGAAGAAGATGAGTTTTCTTCAGTCTCCTCGCAGCTGTCTTTAAAAAGGCCAAGGGTGGCTTCCCCTAGCCCTACAGACGCTCCTCCAAAGAAGGCTGCAAAAAGGTCTTCAGAGGCTAAGTTATCAGCGTCTGACAAGGAGGTTCACACCTTCAAAAAGCCTGCGCCGTCGTCGACGACTACCTCGTCGACTCCATCATCGGCGCAAAAGAAGGCTGTGTCTCCCGTCTACGTCTCGACGTCGACGACAGTATCGACGGCGTCAGCATCGTCGGCGTTTTCTTCATCGACGACGATTACACCATCATCGACGGCGGGTAAGCCTTTGTCGTCGATTATTATCATAAAGAAATCGACATCTACAGCGTTGACGTCAGTGTCGACGACGAGACCAGTGCCGTTGACGAAATCATCATCGTCGACGAGCGTACTGTCGACGAAAGAATCAACGACGAAGAAGACACCGTCGACAGTACCGCAGTAGACAGTGGCATCGTCGACGAGGGTATCGTCGACTAAGTCATCGGCGACGAAGGCATCGACGGCGAAGGTAACGACGGCAATGGACATACCGTCGTCAGCCACACCATCGACGAGAACATCGTCGACGCCACAATGAAAGCAATCACCGACGATTCCACCGTCGATGAGACAGACACAAGAACTACAATCGGTAGATGATAGGTCGTCCAGGATCCTGCCGTCGACGAGTCTTCAATGACAGCTGAGGCTGAGTTACAACCCGCTTCTCTAAGGGTAAAGAGCTCAAAAAAGGCAATTACACCAGAGTTAACGTCCCCAAGTAGAGTGCAAGGATTGCCTCCAGCTTGTCTACTACAAGATGAAGAGTCGGATGAGGAAGATAGCACACAGGCTACCAGTCCATCTCATCTAGTGGTCAAATGCCAAAGCACGGATGATGATGAAGATGATGGTGATGATGCTGAAATTACCCAAGAGCATATTGTTCAGGCACAGGTACAGACTCAAATTACGCCCATGGTATGTCTACCAGCATCTATAGTGTCTGATTTGAGGTTCTTGATACAGGACTATAAACAACGTTTCACTACCATTGGTGCTCCGTCAGGAAAGGGAACGGATACAAGATCCTCCATCATCTGACGATGAGGGAGAACAACAGGAAGAGGGTGAGCTCCAAGCGACCATTCCAATCATGATGACTGAGATGATTACATCATTTCTTCTCCAGCGTCCCGGAGCCCGCTACCTCAGATTCACCCCCTGTGGACATAGGAGGGTTCCACAATCTGGTGGAGAGAGCGGCCAAAAGATTCCACATTACAATGGAGTCTCAAGAAAGTGACTGTTTCCTTTATGATTTTAAGGAACCACTTAAGAAAACTACCAGGTCAATTCCTATTAATGACTATATATGGGAACAGGGTCTGCAGTTGATGCAGACTCCAGCCTCAGTATCGGCAGTGGTTCCAAGACTGGACAAAAAATACAAGGCCCCAGCATCGGCACCAGCCTGCCTTACAGGACATCCCAAGCCGGACTCTGTGGTTACACAGGCGGCGCAGAAAAATTCCAGGAATCCCTCCTCTCCGTTAACAACTCCACCGGACAAGGAGGGCAGGAAGCTGGACAATATCGGAAAGTGTTTTTCAACCACATCGGCAATGACCGTAAAGGCGGCAAATTCTATTGCACTTCTAGGAAGGTATAATAGGCAGTTGTGGGCAGACATTGCTCCGTATTTCTCTGAACTGCCAGACGCCACGAAAGAGGAGGTTCAATCTCTGCTTCTAGAGGGTCAAACTTCGGCCTCTGAATTGATAGACTGTGCTCTGGATGTAGCAATGACTGGATTCAGGCAGTTAGCAGGGGCAGCTGTTTTGCGAAGACCGGGATGGCTCAAGGCGACCTCATTCCGACAGGAGGTACAATCTAAAGTCCTGGACATGCCATACGATGGGCAACACCTCTTTGGAGCCAAGATCGATGAAGCGCTACAAACAATTAAAAAGGACACGGACACAGCGAGAGCACTTGGCACACTACAATTTAGAAACCAGTCCTTTCGAGGGAACAAAGGCAGAGGACAATTCTCTTACAGAAGCAATTATCAAAATAGATCCTCATATTCTTACAACCAAGGCAAGTCACAATACCAACCTCGCCAACAACAACAAGGCAGATAGTCCTCTTTTAGAACGTCCAACTTTAAGGGAAAGAATCAACGGAAGACCACTGGCGGACGCCAATGACCTATTCCTACAGCCAGTCCATCCCTCATCTCCTTCTTTGAAAATTGGAGGAAAACTGACCCAATTCCTCAACAATTGGAGGAGAATAACAACTGACCGGTGGGTCCTTCAATTAATTCAATTTGGCCATTCTATAGAATTCGAAAAAATCCCACCAACAACCCCTCCACGCCCGATGCGTCACAAAAACCTGCGATTGCTTCTTCAAGAAATCTCAATTATGCTTCTAAAAGGGGCAATAGAGCGAGTACCGTCAGCTTACAAGGGGAGAGGATTTTACTCACGCTTCTTCCTGATTCAAAAGAAGGAGAAGAAATGGAGGCCCATTCTAGACCTCAGGGCGCTCAACGCATTCTTAAAAAGGCAATCGTTCCGCATGGTCACGATTCAGGAGGTCTTGGGCCTCTTAGAGGAGGGAGATTTCATGACGTCTTTGGACCTACAAGACGCATATTTTCACGTCCCAGTCCACAAAAATCACAGGAAATTCCTAAGATTTGCAGTGGCGGGCCAGCACTATCAGTTCTGTGTCCTCCCTTTTGGCCGCAAGTCTGCGCCTGAATCTTCACCAAGTGTCTCTCCCCTGTGGCAGCATTCCTCAGGCAGCATGGACATCAAGTCTTCCCATATTTGGACGACTGGCTAGTAAAGACACCATCCTTGTCAGGCGCAGCCAAATCCTCCAACGCCTGTCTAAATCTCTTCAAGCACTTAGGTCTTATACTCAATCGAGAAAAATCCACCTTACATCCCTCTCGAGTCATTACCTTACTCGGAGCAACACTGAATACAAAAGTTGAGAAGGCATTCCCATCTCAGCAGAGAAAACGCAAGCTCGTCTCTCTGGCCGCATCAGTGGCTTCGAAGAAAACTTTACCAGTCCTTACCTTCAAATCCCTCTTGGGAATGATGTCCTTGTGCATCCTGCTCATACCGCACTGTCGCCTCCGGATGCATCCGCTCCAAGAGGCTTTGTCCAAACAGTGGGCGCAATGCACGGGATCGTTCAAGGACCACATACAATCACAATGCAAATCACCAAGGCATTGCAGTGGTGGAGGTCGCTCAAGAACCTCTCGCAGGGATTGCCGTTCCTGCTTCCAGCAGCTCCTCATATCATTACGACGGACGCCTCCCTGGAGGGTTGGGGAGCAGTCCTACAGGAATTACGCATCAGTGGCAGATGGTCAGAACCGGAGACGCAGCTCCATATCAACTTGCTGGAGCTGAGGGCAGTCTTCCTAGCTTGCAGTCCTTCTTGCCAAGAATCAAGAACTCCCTAGTGCTCGTCAGGACAGACAACACTACGACGATGCACTACCTGAACAAACAGGGAGGGCCGCGTTCGCTAACACTCTCTCGCAAATCGCAAAAGATCTGGAAGTGGCTCATTCTCCACAACGTTTTGTTGAGGGTGGAGTACGTCCCAGGCAAGGACAATGTAATCGCAGATGCACTAAGCAGACAGAGGTCTTTGTCGCACGAATGGGAGCTGGACATGACGACCACGGTTCAAATCTTATCAAGGTGGGGAACGCCGCAAATCGACCTATTTGCGACCCGGGAGAACATCAAATGCCAAAGCTTCGCAAGTTGGCATCCCCAATCAAGGTCTCTCGAGAATGCATTTTCCATCGCATGGCGCAACGTCTTTGCGTACGCATTTCCGCCATTTCCAATGATTCCCAGAGTCCTCAGAAAGATGAGGGCGGAGCCTTGCACTTTAATTCTGATAGCCTCATACTGGCCGAGGCAACACTGGTTCACAGACCTTCATCGCCTCTCACTGCAGCCGCCGATCCATCTACCTCAGCATCCATCTCTGCTCACGATGAGCAACAAGCAGGTTCAACATCCGGATCTGAAATCTCTCAGGTTATCGGCTTGGCTCCTGAGTACCGAGAATTCAGCAACTTAAACATCCCGCAGGATTGTAAAGATATCCTAGCCAAGGCAAGAGCGGAAAGCACTAACGAGACTTATTCCCTGAAGTGGAAACTCTTTTGCATCTGGTGTGCGGACAAGGGTCTACGTCCCTTTGCCTTCTCTCCAGAACAAATATTACACTACCTGCTACATCTGGCACAGTCGGGCCTGGCACACTCTTCCATAAGGGTACATTTGGCAGCGATATCAAGGTTTAAAAGAACATCGAATGGGCCCTCTCTCTGGTCTAGTAGACTAATACAGCAATTCCTTAAAGGTCTCAATAGATCTTCTCCTCGACCATGGATGATCCCTCCAACATGGCATCTAAATGTGGTTCTTAACCAACTAATGAAACACCCTTTTGAACCCATTCACAGGGCAGACATTAAATACATCTCGTGGAAGACGGCTCTCCTCCTGGCGCTTACATCAGCAAGGAGGGTCAGTGAACTGCAGGCTCTTTCCATCCATGACCCCTTCCTGCAGTTTAGGGATGACAGACTGATTTTAAGGACCAACCCTAGGTTTATTCCTAAAGTCCTGTCGGACTTCCACTTAAATGAGCCTGTGATTCTCAGATCATTCTTTCCAAATCCCAGCACTGCAGCGGAGAGATCGCTGCACTCATTGGACCTTAAGAGATGTCTAAAATTTTACATTGATAAAACCAAACATTTCAGAAAATCTAATCAGCTCTTCATAGCCTTCAGTAGACCTAGGAAGGGTCTACCGCTTACCAAACAAAGCATGTCTAGATGGATCTCTTCGGCGATTGCCTTTTGTCACGACAGAGCCGGACAGCCGTTGCACTCCAAAATAAGGGCTCACTCTACAAGAGCCATGTCGACTTCTATGGCACTATTTGCAGGAGTGCCAGTTATCGACATCTGCAGGGCAGCCACATGGAAGTCGCCGCATACCTTCACCAGGCACTACTGCCTGGATACAGAGCTGATGAAGGATGTAGCAGTGGGACAAGCAGTGCTACGCCATCTATTCCAGTAAGGTGAGCCTTCCTCCATCCCTCCACCCTTTCTGGTATGCACGTTTCTCTGTTAATGCTTCTGGTTGATGTCTATTGATGGTTCATAGTCGCATGATATGTATTATCTAATGACTTGTATATGCTGTTCGATCAGAAATGTGCACAAGGTATTGCTTGCTACTCTGATTCAGGCATGTGAATCTATGAAAGACACCCATAATACTGGATAAGAAATGCGTTACCTGTAACTGCAGTTATCCAGTATTGGTGTCTTTCATAGATTCACATGCAACCCTCCTGCCTCCCTTGGAAGGACTCGCCTATCTCTCTATCAATGCTACGCCTACTTGTCTTGGTGCGTACGAAAATCTGAGAGACTGAGGCTCCTGACAGGAAGGTTCTAGAGGGAGGTGTTAGCTGATTGGCTCTCTTCTAGAGTTTGGTCCTTTTTACAAAAGGACATAGATAGGCTACTAAGGTGAGCCCTTAGGCCTACTTATCTATATATATGTCTATAGGACATTACTTTTCTATGTACCGGAGACTCCCATCTCAACGACGGGGAATGATTCAGGCATGTGAATCTATGAAAGACACCAATACTGGATAACTGCAGTTACAGGTAAGTAACGCATTTCTTATCCCTTGTGTCTCCGTTGAATGGAAACAGCCATGTTTGCAGATAGATGAAAGGCTAGGTGGTCGTGGAGGTTTATTATTTCAGTATATGTTATGATTTTTTTTCATTTCACCGATTTGGGCTGTACTCTCTCACATGTTGCACCACTCCTGCAAGGATGTATGACGTTACAACGCATACTTTTACAACGCATACCATTACAACGCGGTATTTACAACGAATACCGTTACAACGCATAGCGCTTAGAGGTGCTGGATAGTGGTAAGTATAATTTTATATTCCAACTCCAGTCCCCGTGGACACTAGGGAAGGTGTTGGATATAAAATTAAACTTATTCCCTATCCTAGAGCGCCCCCCAGCGCAATGCGTTGTAATGGTATGCGTTGTAATGGCTGCGTTGTAGTGGTAGTGCGTTGTAAAAATTGCGTTGTAACCGTTGTATACCCTCCTGCAACAAGTTATGGTAGAAAGAGTTTAATTTATTCATAGTGCAGTCATTTTACTATTCCGTTTATTCACATTTTAAATATTTGATCATTCGATTACTTGGTCAGTCTGTACTGGATTTATCCCAACAAGTGTCGCACATTATTTGCACATAATATTGTGACACTGAATCACACGGATACAGAACTACAGCATGCACTGAATGTTGCATGTGACTAATGCTTGAAGACCCATATTTGCCGAATACCACTGTCTGACTAACTTCATAAGATGGTGCTAAACATCTTTTCTGAATATTCCAACTGTTCAGAGGCGGGTTTCAAACTCTAGCTCTATTGTGGGATTTAGAATGTTGTGGCTTTCTTGATGAATATAAGCGAAATTATTAGACGATTGTTGCTACAGAGCATATTTTAACATCTACTTTGGGCATGCAATGCACGTCTCTGTTGCTTACTTCAGTGTTCACATGGAGTAATTTAATTTAGAAAATACACATTTATTTAAAGTTAAAGGTATTTAATTATTGCTTGCTTTTGCTTTTGATATGTGCTTAATTAAGCTTTAGAATATGTGTGGGCCACTTTGTGTTTTTGGTCTCGCCTATTACATCCCGAAGGGATGATAGGCGAGATTTATAGTAAGCAGACCTAAAAAGTCTACCCACTGCGGATGGCATACAGTTCATGTGAGCCAGGCGCGTGCACATAATCGCCAGCCACATCACACACCACCATTTGTCTGTGCCTCGGCATCAGATTTCAAAGGCTGCCTGTTGGAACTTGCCCTTCTTGCAGGGTCATTCCCAAACTTTTTGCTTCTTCCTCCCTTTTTTTCCTGACCCGTGGCTGTTGGCAATAGGACTCTGCGCACTTTACCACTGCTGATCAGTGCTAAAGTGCATATGCTCTCTGTGTAAATTGTTATTGTGATTGGATATACATGATTGGCATATTTGTATCACCATGAAGTCCCTAGTAAAGTGCACTGGGTGTGCCAGGGCTGGTGATGACAAATGCTACTAGTGAGCCTGCAGCACTGATTGTGCCACTCACATGAGTAGCCCTAAAATGGTGTCTCGGGCCTGCCACTGCAGTGCCTATGTGCAGTCTAGGAACTGCTGTGTCCTTCCCTTTTTGTGCACATTGGTCACCCCTATGGAAGGCCCAAGGTACCCCCCTGGGCAGGGTGCAATGTATGTGAAAGGTAGAGCATGTACTGGTGCAGGTGACATGCTCTGGTAGTGAATTACAGCCATTTTCGGTTTTCGCTATTGTAAAGCTATCCTGCTCCATAGGTTAACATGAGGGATGCTGGCTACAGTGGCTACCAGCATTTCATCTCATAGGAACAAGATGGTACATAAGAGTCTAGTATCCCTGAACTCAGAATTTAATAACACATCTTTTAGGAAAGGTTGTTTTTAAATACTGTGTTTGAGAACAGCACTTTTAGAAAGTTGCTGTTCTCTTGTCTGACCCTTCTGTGTGCATTGGCCTTTGTGTGTATTGACTGTCTGGTTTGAGAGTGACAGGGGCTGGGGATTCCCCGGGAGGCTGGCTGAGTCAGCCCTAGGCTGAATGACTGCATTTGCAACCTGAGTGGTGGGAGGAGTTAGCGCCTGGGCCTGAATAGGGCTGTGCCTGCCTGCCACAATGCTGGCTCCACCTCCTGCTGGGCGTCTGACGACCCTGCCCCTCACTCTGGAAGGAAAGGAGAAGCCAGGAAAACAAAGTACTCAAGAGACACCCAGAACTGGTTCAGACTGGGCTCAGGGCCCACATGCACAAAGAGAACAAACACTTTAAGGGGTATAAGTACAGGACCCCTGACAACAGAAAATTAGATCATCCTGGAATCAAGAAGGAACCTCTGCCAAGGAGAAAGCTAAATCTGAAGAAGGAAGACTGTCCTGCTGTTGCTCTGTTGGACTGACCGGTTGCTTTTCTGCCAAGGAGAGGGAAAGGACTTTGCTGTTGTGCTGTGACCCCTGTCTTGAAGGAATCTTCAAGGGCCTGAGAAGAGCTGGATCCCTGTTCTGAAGTCCCAGGAACAAAAGGACTTCACCCCTAACTTCCCTGAACTCTGCTGAGAGAGTTCTGTCCTTCCTAGAGTGCTTGATCCAGTTGTGGGGCCTCTGGAAGTTGTACCTGTGCTGGGAAGCTTGGAACTAAGCTTCAGAGACTTTTTGCAATTGAAAAGTTATCGCATCGCTCGCTGCGGAGCGCATCCCCTACAGTGCGAGAAGTTTCCAGCCGCTACAAAGGTCAAGATCGTCGCAGCGCCTGTTGCCGCTGTCAGAGCCGTCGCAACCTTAGTTTGCGGGACGCACCCGATCGGTGCGGGAAGCCGAACATCGCTGCTAGCGTCGTAAAGAGCCTGTCGTCAATGGGTGAGATCGCCGCACTGCTTGCTTGCGGACTGCATCACGTCGCTGCGAGGGTCGTTGCAGAAGCCATCGCATCGAGGAGCTGCGAGAGAGAAGATCACCGCTGGTCCGCGCATCGTCGCCTCGGAGATCGTCGCACCTCCAAAGATCGTCTCATCGTGCCTTTGCGAGAACAAACTTCCTACGGAACCTACGCACCGGAATCCATACAAGTGGCCTTCCTCCCCATACAGACCGGATTCTTCGCAACACGCCCGCTGCTGCCTCCCCATGGTCTCAGGAGCAACGCATCGCTTGTGTTCCACCGCACCAGCTTCTGCTTTTGGAACTTTGTCTCAACTAAAGGTACTGTGTCTGAAACGTGACGCAACTGTGGATTATTTTATCGCAACCTAAAGAACTTTTTATTACAACCTTAAGAACTCTTTTGAAACCATATTCTTGAACTGTGTATGTTGGATTTTTGTCGTTTTGGTCTTGTGTAGTTTAGATTAAATACCTTTATTTTTCCAAACTGTTGTAGAGTCAGTTTGTGGTGTTTTCACTGTGTTACTGTGAGTGTTGGTACAAATACTTTACACATTGCCTCCTGAATAGCCTTGACTGCTCGTGCCAAGCTACCTAGAGGGTGAGCAGGGGTTATCTCAGAGGGTTTCCTCATTACCCTGACTAGATTCAAGGGTGCCTATTTGGACAGTGGTACCTACCTCTGCCAACTAGAGACCCCCAGTTCTAACACTGCCGCTCCCCCGTGCCCTGCATCAGACTTGAAAGGAATGCACGCCCCCGCCACAGCAATGCTGAGCGATTGTTTGAAGTTCCTGCTCCTTGCACAATACACTGCCTATCCCTCTTTATATGCCACCCACCTCACTACGCCTCTTCCCGCACCAGCTGCTTGCAGCTCCACACTCTCTAGACGCTGAAGTGTAAAGCTTATTCCATACGTCGATAGATGTCTCCTTCTAGATATTCTGGAGTGCGACATCTTGACTCCCAACGTGTGCGGCTCTGCTTCATTCCAGCCACTGCCCGGTCGCGTTTAACTTCTTGCGATATGTCTCTCAGGTCCAATGGTTCCCTACTCTCCAAATGCGCAGCTCTGTAATGCCGCAAAACGTGCACAGTCTGCGAATTCGTTGTCTTAAAACGTGTACAACTTGCAGATTCACAGTGGTGGCTGCTTCTCGTAGTCACGCAGTTCAGTGTCACCCTGTTTCTCTGACTTTGACCGTCTCTCTGTATTAGCTGCACTCTACCCCTTGATTTCATTTGATCTTTCTGTGTTGTTATCACTGTTGCCCTAAGGCCTTCCAGGGCCTAAGTACGTTTCACTCATAGCGCCTGCGCTCTGCATTGTGTCAATCGACTCTTTTCTCGCATCAACAGTTGCGGTGTCAGTCGGTCTATCCATACAACTCTGCCCTTCCCTCGGTGTCACCCTGTCGCTCTGTATTTTCACAATCTCTCTGTCTCAGGGTGTCTTCAACCTGTCCCTTCCCCGGTTTCCTCATCCATGTACCTATCTCTCTCTTCCACCCATGTTCATGTTTTTCCTTCAGTTGTGACTGTACCTTCTCTCCAGTGACACCCTGTTCCAGTAGGCCCCCTCTCTCTTGCACCCAGTGTCTCTGCTTATCATTCTCTCCACAACTTTCTATATTCTCCTAGTGCCTCTCTGCCATCGAGGGGATGTCTATGTTTGTCTCTTTCTTTGTGTCACTCTTTGACTCTTTCGTGTCTTTCTCTGAGTCTCTGCTTCTCTTTTTGCCAGCTTCCCTTTCTGTCACCTTACTTCAGCCTCCCCCGAATAACTCTACCTCACCGAGTACATTTTTCCCCTTGTCGTCTATTTTTCTCGGTGTCATTTTGTCCTGTTCTCCGAGCATCACTCTCTATCTTTCTTCCATTGCCACTCTGACCCGTCTCTCCAGGTCGCACTCTGCCTCTTTCTTGACTTTGTGTCCTCAGTGTGATCCAGTCACATTAAGTCTGCCTGCTTTCCTCTTTCTCTCAGCCAGTGTGACTCGCTCGTGTCCCTGTCACCGTGGCCCGCTCCTCTGTTTTGTTTAACCACTTTCTCTCTATCTTTCCCTGTCTCCGTGTCAATCTCTGACTCTTTCCTGTCATGCCTTTTAATCTCATGCAGTCCTCCCCACCTCATATCCCCTGTCTTACTCCCTCTCATAAAAACACACGAGAGCACGCTCGCACTCTTCCATGAGCAGACACAGGCGTGGGGTCTCGCGTGCACTGTCACCGTCTCCGAGGCCTCCCAGAAACGCACAAGCTGCGAGGGCCATTTCAAGCTCAACATCGGACTACATGAAAGGCGTTGTGTACACAATACACTGCTGTGACGGCCGCTTGTGCACCAAGAGCTCCTTCCCATAAGGGCCTCTCGTGAACAGACACCGGCTGCATGGGCCGCTTGTGAACTGAAGCACAGCAGGAGATAAATCGTCAAATACAGGTTAGCTTTTTTACTGAATTATTTATTCTTAATAAAACGGGTCCTCTTTTCCCAGATCCTCGCTCCTTACCGCTCCTTATGTTTCCCATCCCTCACTTTTTTAGCTTTCTCCAATACCATGACGTCGCTCAGATTCGAGTCTTCCCATCATTTCTATCCATGTTCTGTTCCCTTCTCTTCATCTTTCACAATTCCTCATCTTTCATGCCTTCCCTCTCTCACTAACTCCTCTGGTCCTAGGATTTTCCTCTCCCATCCCTAACGCCCCATTAGTGCACCCCCTGCAGTCATTCCCACAATCTTTATTCACGCCCGTACCTCCCAATCTGTCTTCATGTATCTTTTCTCTGTACCTCACCAATCACAACATTCATGCTCATCTCTTTACCTCGCTTCTCTGTCTCCCTTTCTCTCTATCTCTGTCTCACCTCTCTACTACATCCTGCCTGTCTCTCTCGGTCTCACTCACATATCTTTGTATCCCATCTCTCCTTATTTCATCTCATCTCTTCTACCGCACTCTTCTTTATCTCTCGTTTACCCTCTTTCTACATCTCTATGCACCTCACCTACAAAACCAGCCCTGCTTTAACTCACCTCTGTCTACCTCACCACTCACAATACACTTATCAGTGCTACCTCTGTCTACTTGCCTTTTGAATCTTTATCAGTCTTCCACCTGTCTCTTTACCACTTTCTAGGCTTCTCTCTACCCCTGTAACAGTTCTCTGTAATTCAACATCTGCAGTTTCCCTTACAGCTCGCCGTATCTCGCCCCATCTGCCTCACCTCACTCTCAAACTCATCTCTCTTTGGCCCACCTCTCTGTATCTCTTTCCCCTTCACTTCACTCTGCCTCTGTCTCAACCTTATCTTTTCAGCCACACGTTGTTTGGAGATTGTGCACTTTTTGGATACTGGAGCCTGGTGGTGTGGTGTTGTTCGTTCTTTTTTTATTGATTAAACTCTTCTCTTTTTATTAAAGTTTTTTACATTTTGCACAACCTATTAGAAAGACAGTGTCGTTCGAGTGACAACTATTACAATATGGCACACAATAACAATCTGTAGTTTCCAGCCCACTGTAGCGTGTGTTGGTAGTAGTACGCTTTGGTGGAACAGCATTGAGGTATACTCTCGCCAGTGATCATGCGGTGAACACCTGGAAAGGCCCCCTTACAATATAGGACTTTGTGCGAGATACCAGTAGCAGCTGCTGCCAAAAGTCAGTGTCAGTGATCGTGTGTAAACTTCCTGCATGTAGCTAGATACCGACCTCTGTAAAACACTCTATACCTGCAGATTTCAAAGTGATACATAAAAGTGCAAAACAATAAATAAAGCCCTACATAAAACTACGAAGCAATAAATAAAATAGATGTTTGTTAACAGCAGGAATTGGTTGACCGATGCCTTCCCACACACAACCCCACACACACAGCCCCACACACACACACTACCCCCCACACACACACACACCCCCCACACACACACACCCCCCCCACACACACACAACCCCACACATACAACCCCCCACACACAACCCCACACACACAACCCCACACACACAACCCCACACACACAACCCCACACACACAACCCAACACCCACAAACACCTGCACACACATACAACCCCCACACACAACCCCCCACACACACCCACACACACAACCCCCCACACACAACCCCCCCACACACACCCACACACACAACCCCCACACAACCCCCACACACACAACCCCCACACAACCCCACACACACACACAACCCCCCCACACACACACACTCACACACACCCACACACAAACACACACACACCCAGACCCCTCACACCCACCCCTCACACCCACCACACACACCCCCACACACACAACCCCCCACACACACAACCCCCCACACACACAACCCCCCACACACACAACCCCCGCACACACACAATCCCCGCACACACACAACCCCCCACACACACAACCCCCAACACGCGCACAACCCCACACACATACAACCCCACACACAACCCCACACCCACAAACCCCCCCACACACACGCACACCCACAAACCCCCCACACACATGCGCACCCACACACAACCCCCCCACACACACCCACACACACAACCCCACACACACCCACACATAACCCCCCCACACACAACCCCCCCACACACACCCACCGCCACACACACCCAGACCCCGCACACCCAGACCCCTCAAACACACACCCCACACCCCCCACACACACAACCCCCCACACACACAACCCCCCACACGCACACAACCACACGCACACAACCACACACACATACAACCCCACACACATACAACCCCAATCACACACAACCACACACACAACCCCATACCCACAAACCCCCCCACACACACATAACCCCCCACAGGCACACAACCCCCACACACATACAACCCTAATCACACACAACCACACACACAACCTCACACCCACAACCCCCCACACACACAACCCCCCCACACACCCACACACACAACCCCCCCCACACACAACCCCCCCACACACAACCCCCCACACACACCCAACCCCCCACACACACAACCCCCACACACATACCCCACACACACACAACCCCCTCACACACAACCCCCCTCACACACAACCCCCCCCCTCACACACACCCTCACACACCCTCACACACACACACACACACACACACCCTCACACACACACCCACACACACCCTCAACACACACACCCCCACACACACAACCCCCCCCACACACAACCCCCCACACACAACCCCCCACACACAACCCCCCACACACAACCCCCAACACACAACCCCCAACACACAACCCCCAACACATCCCCCAACACACAACCCCCACACACAACCCCCCACACACCCCCCACACACCCCACACACAACCCCCCACACACTAAACCCCCCCCACACACTAAACCCCCCCCACACACGCAACCCCCCCACACACGCAACCCCCCCACACACGCAACCCCCCCACACACTCACACAACCCCACACACTCACACAACCCCACACACACACAACACCCCCCACAAACACAACACCCCCCACACACACAACACCCCCCACACACAACACCCCCCACACACACAACCATCTATCTATCGCCCTCACTCTATCTATCTGTCTATCTGTCTGTCTATCTATCTATATATCTTGTCTGTCTGTCTATTTGCCTATCTATCTATCAATCAATCAATCAATCATGGCACTTGTATAGCGCGCCACTCACCCGGAAGGGTCTCAAGGCGCTGGGGGAGAGGGGTCCGCTACTGCTCGAAAAGCCAGGTCTTGAGTTGCTTCCTGAAAGAGAGATGGTCCTGGGTTAGCCGAAGGTGGATCGGGAGGGAGTTTCATGTCTTGGCTGCCAGGTAGGAGAAGGATCTTCCTCCGGCGGTGGCTCTGCGGATGCGTGGAATGGCGGCGAGGGCGTGGCTGGTCGATCGAAGCTGGCGGGTTGGCGTGTAGAAGGTCAGGCCGTTGTTAAGGTACTTGGGGCCCAGGTCGTGGAGGGCCTTGTGTGCATGGGTGAGGCGTTTGAACGTGATCCTCTTGCTGACGGGGAGCCAGTGCAGGTCTCTCAGGTGGCCGGATATGTGGCTGTGTCGGGGGATGTCCAGGACGAGTCGTGCGGAGGCGTTCTGGATGCGTTGGAGTCTTTTCCGAAGTTTGGCTGTGGTTCCGGTGTAGAGGGTGTTTCCATTGTCCAGACGGCTGGTGACGAGTGCCTGGGTGACCGTCTTACTGGTTTCGGTGAGGATCCAACGGAAGATCTTTTGGAGCATGCGCAGGGTGTTGAAGCACGATAATGAGACGGCGTTGACTTGTCTGGTCATCGAGAGGGAGGAGTCCAGGATGAAGCCCAGGTTGCGTGCGTGGTCCGTTGGCTTGGGAGTGGTGCCCAGGGCGGGGGGCCACCAGGAGTCGTCCCAGGCGGAGGGCGATGGCCCCAGAATGAGGACTTCCGTCTTGTCTGAGTTCAGTTTCAGGCGGCTGTTCTTCATCCACTCGACGACGTCTTTCATCCCTTCGTGTAGGCTGGTTCTGGCGGCAGCGGAGTCGTTGGTGAGGGAGAGGATCAGCTGGGTGTCGTCGGCGTAGGAGATGATGTTGAGGTTGTGTTGGCGTGCGATGGCTGTGAGGGGGCTTATGTAGACGTTGAAGAGGGTTGGGCTGAGCGATGATCCCTGTGGTACGCGGCAGATGACTTCGGTGGCCTCAGATCTGAACGGGGGAGGCAGACTCTCTGGGTTCTTCCGATGAGGAACGAGATGATCCACTCCAGTGCCTTCTCTTGGATTCCGATGTTGCTGAGGCGCTGCACTAGGGTGCGGTGGCAGACCGTGTCGAACGCTGCGCAGAGGTCCAGGAGGATGAGGGCCGCTGTCTCCCCTTTGTCGAGCAGGGATCTGATGTCGTCGGTGGCTGCGATGAGGGCGGTCTCGGTGCTGTGGTTGGCTCGGAAGCCAGACTGCGAGTGGTCGAGGGATCCGTTCGTCTCAAGGAAGGCGGCAAGCTGTCTGTTGACGGTCTTCTCGATGACTTTGACAGGAAAAGGGAGGAGCGAGATGGGGCGGAAGTTCTTTAAGTCGGTGGGGTCCGCTGTTGGTTTCTTCAGGAGGGCGCTGAGCTCGGCGTGCTTCCAGCTTTCCGGGACGGTGGCGGTGTTGAAAGAGGCGTTGATGATGTCCCGGAGTTGGGGTGCGATGATGGAGTCGGCTTTGTTGAAGACGTGGTGGGGACAGGGGTCGGTAGGGGATCCGGAGTGGATGGTGTTCATCATGCGGGTGGTGTCTTCGGTGCTGACCGGGGTCCAGGCGCAGAGGGTGGTGGTGGGGGGCGTTGGTTCGGTGGTAGGGTGCGTGGTTTGTGCGCCGAAGCTGTTGTGTATTTCGGCGATCTTGCGGTGGAAGAACGAGGCGAGTGAGTCGCAGAGGTCTTGCGAGGGAGTGATGTCGTTGAATCCGGCGCTGGGGTTGGAGAGCTCTTTGACGATGCTGAAGAGTTCCTTGCTGTTGTGGGCGTTGTTGTCCAGTTTTTCTTTGAATGCGGCTTTCTTGGTGGTGCGGATCAGCTGGTGGTGTTTGCGGGTGGCTTGCTTGAGGGCAGTCATGTTGTCTGTGGTCTGGTCGTTGCGCCAGGATTACTCGAGGGTGCTGCAGTTCCTCTTGTAGTTCTTAAGTTCGTCGGTGAACCAAGAGGCTTTCTTGCTGCCGTGTCTCCTGGGAGGGGTCTTCAGTGGTGCGAGGTCGTCTGCGCAGCTGGTGATCCACTGTGTGAGGTTGCTGGCTGCTTTGTTGGGGTCCGTTGTGCTGGCGGGAGGGTTCTGGCTGAGGGAGGTGGTGAGCTGGTCGGCGGTGATCTTGTTCCAGCTCCTGCAAGGAGCCTGTTGCGGGTGGTGGTGGGTCGTGGTTTTTCTGAAGCTGAAGGGGACGCAGCTGTGATCCGTCCAATGAAGTCCGGTGGAGTGGCTGAAGGTGATGTTCTTGCTGGAGGAGAAGACTAGGTCAAGCGTGTGGCCGGCGTAGTGGGTGGGGGTGTTCACCAGTTGCTTGAGTCCGAGGTTGGCGAGGTTGTCCAGCAGGGTGGTGGTGTTGCTGTCCTTGTTGTTCTCCAGGTGGAAGTTGAGGACCCCTAGGAGGATGTAGTCAGCGGAGGGGAGGGCGTGCGGGCTGATGAAGTCTGTAATGTCTTCGCTGAATAGTGTGCGTGGTCCCGGGGGTCTTTAGATGAGTGCCTCTGAGGGTGGTCTTGGGGTCGGTGTGTATCTCGAAGTGGAGGTGTTCGGCGGCGGTGAAGGTGTCGTCTGCGCTGGTCGTGATGTGGATGGTGTTCTTGTGTACGATGGCGATGCCTCCTCCAGTCTAGTTGACGCGGTCCCTCCGGGTGATCTTGTATCCGTTCGGGATGGCGATGGCGATGTCGGGCGCTGAGGAGGCGTTCATCCAGGTTTCCGTGACGAAGGCGACGTCTGGTGATGTTGTGTCGAGCAGGTTCCAGAGTTCAACGGCGTGTCTGTGGATGGAGCGGGTGTTGAGCAGGATGCACTTGGTGGTCGCTGCTGGTGCTCGGCTTTGCGGGTGCGGTGCAGGTCCGGAGGCAGGTGAATTTGCATGCTTGGCAGGTGAAGGGTCCGTGGGTGCGTTTCGGAGTGGCTCGGTAGCATGCGGGGGTTCGACCGGTGTTGAGTGCGTTGAGGGTGGCGGCGTCATAGGTCCGTTTTGTGGTCTGGCGTCGACGAGAGCCAGGGGTCCTGGCGCTGGGCGCGGTCCAGGCGCGGACGGGCGTAGACGGGCTTGCCTTTGGCACGCCTTCGGAGCGCACGCTGCGCTCGTCCGCTGCTCTTCCGCGCGGCGACCTCCATAAATGGCCAAGTGGGAGGGCAAAGCAACTGGGAGGCGGGAGCGGGGTGGCCAATGGGTGGGAACAGAAAGAAAAGGGGGGCGGGCCGTAAGGGAGCAGCGGCGGGGAGGGGGAGAAGCGGCGGGAAAACAATCGCGGGTACACTGGGACGACAAGTAACAGGGGCACAAGCTAGTACAGTACTAATAACTGGCACAAGGTACTAATACAGGCAAGACAGGGGCACAAGCTATAAAACAGAACGAAGAAACTAACACAGGCAATCCAGGCGCTCAGCGGAGCGAGGTAGCAGCGGAGGGGTCGTGGCACACCGGGGGGGGGGGTGGGGAGGTCTCACTCTATCTATCTATTGCCCTCACTCTATCTATCTATATTATCTATCTATCTTATCTGTCTTATCTGTTTTATCTGTCCGTCTGTCTATCTGTCTGTATATCTGTCTCTGCCTATCTGTCTATCTATCAGTCTATCTATCTATCTATCTATCGCCCTCACTCTATCTATCGCCCTCACTCTATCTATCGCCCTCACTCTATCTATCTCCCTCACTCTATCTCCCTCACTCTATCTCCCTCACTCTATCTCCCTCACTCTATCTCCCTCACTCTATCTCCCTCACTCTATCTCCCTCACTCTATCTCCCTCACTCTATCTCCCTCACTCTATCTCCCTCACTCTATCTCCCTCACTCTATCTCCCTCACTCTATCTCCCTCACTCTATCGCCCTCACTCTATCTCCCTCACTCTATCGCCCTCACCCCTCTATCTATCTATCTATCGCCATCCCTCTATCTATCTATCTATCGCCATCCCTCTATCTATCTATCTATCGGTCGCCCTCTATCTATCTATCGGTCGCCCTCTATCTATCTATCTATCGGTCGCCCTCTATCTATCTATCTATCTATCTATCGGTCGCCCTCTATCTATCTATCTATCGGTCGCCCTCTATCTATCTATCTATCTGTCGCCCTCTATCTATCTATCTATCGGTCGCCCTCTATCTATCTATCTATCGGTCGCCCTCTATCTATCTATCTATCGGTCGCCCTCTATCTATCTATCTATCGGTCGCCCTCTATCTATCTATCTATCGGTCGCCCTCTATCTATCTATCGGTCGCCCTCTATCTATCTATCGGTCGCCCTCTATCTATCTATCGGTCGCCCTCTATCTATCTATCGCCCTCTATCTATCGCATCACTCACACCACCACAGCATCAATCTGTGCAACCATTCAACAACAACTGGTTCAAATATGTTCTCTCAATATTTCAAGCTTTATTACAAATGTCACAAAAAGATGTTAATATTTCACTTCTGTTCTTGGATTTTCGTCACAATAAAATTCACTGAGCACAATCTTCACAAAAGTCATTTACAAAAGTTTAAGCTATTGTCATTATAAATTACAATAACTTTTATCTAAGTATTAATTATTTAAAAAAATAAAAAGCCATTGTTATTTGTAATATCAATACATCTAAGTCACGTAAATACAACACAATCAATCAGAGTACTTGTAAAGCGCGCTACTTACCCGTGAGGGTCTCAAGGCGCTGAGGGGAGGAGGGTGCCGCTACTGCTCGAAGATCCAGGTCTTGAGGAGTCTTCTGAAGGCGAGTAGGTCTTGGGTCTGCCGTAGGTGGGTAGGGAGGGTGTTACAGGACTTGGCGGTGAGGTAGGAGAAGGATCTACCGCCGGAGGATGTTCGTTGGATGTGGGGAACAGCGGCGAGGCTGGCGGAGCGGAGCTGGCGGGTGGGGGTGTAGAAGCTGAGTCTGCTGTTCAGGTAGGCTAGTCCGGTATTGTGGAGTACTTTGTGTGCGTGGGTGAGGAGCTTGAAGGTGATCCTCTTGTCGATGAGGAGCCAGTGTAGGTCTCTCAGGTGGGGGGTGATGTGGCTGCGGCGGGGGACGTTGACGATGGCGGAGGAGTTTTGGATGCGTTGTAGTCATCGTAGGTGTTTGGCTGGGATTCCTGCGTAGAGTGCGTTGCCGTAGTCCTGTCTGCTGCTGACGAGGGCCTGTGTCACCGTTCTTCTTGTTTGTCGGGAGCCACTTGTAGATCCTGCGGAGCATGCGGAGGGTGTTGTAGCAGGAGGAGGAGATGGTGTTGACCTGTTGAGGTCATGGAGAGGGAGGAGTTGAGTATGAATCCTAAGTTGCGTGCATGGTCGGTGGGTGTTGGTGCTGTTCCCAGTGTGGTCGGCCACTAGGAGTCGTCCCAGGCTGAGGGGGTGGGTCCGAGGATAAGTACCTTCCTCGTATCCGATTTCAGCTTTAGACGGCTGTTCCTCATCCAGTCGGCGACGGCCTTCATTCCCTCGTAAAGGTTTGTTTTGGCTGTGTGCGGGCCCTTGGTGAGGGAGAGGATGAGCTGGGTGTCGTCAGTGTAGGAGATGATATTGAGGTTGTGTTGGCGGGCCACTTGTGCGAGGGGGACCATGTAGACGTTGAACAACGTTGGGTTGAGGGAGGAGCCCTGGGGGACGCCCAGATGATGTTGGTGGCCTCGGATCGGAAGGGCGGAAGGCGGACGCTCTGGGTTCTGCCGGAGAGGAAGGACCTGGTCCAGTCAAGGGCCTTCTCTTGGATTCCGGCTTCTAGGAGACGTGTCTTTAGAGTGCGATGACAGACCGTGTCGAAGGCGGCTGACAGGTCCAGGAATGAGGGCTTTTGTTTCGCCGTTGTCTAGTTGGCGCCTGATGTCGTCTGTGGCGGCGATGAGGGCTGTCTCGGTGCTGTGGTTTCGTCTGAATCCGGACTGGGACGGGTCCAACATGTTGTTGTCTTCCAGGTGGCTGGCCAGTTGCATGTTGACTATTTTCTCGATGACCTTCGCCCGGAACGGGAGCAGGGAGATGGGCCGGAAGTTTTTGGGGTCCGCCTTGGGCTTCTTGAGGAGGGCGTTGATTTTGGCGTGTTTCCAGTTTTCCGGGAAGGTCGCTGTTTCGAAGGAGATGTTGAAGATCTTCCGTAGTTGGGGTGCGATGGCAGCGTCTGCTTCGTTGAATACGTGGTGTGGGCACAGGTCTGACAGAGATCCTGAGTGGATGGAGCTCATGACCTTGCGTGTCTCGTTGGCGTTGGACCAGGAGGTCAGGCGGTTGGCGCTGGTGGAGTTCACAGGGGAGGTGGGGTCTGGCGTAGTCGGGGCGGTCATGGTGTTGAAGCTGTCATGTATGTCAGCGATTTTGCGGTGGAAGAAGATGGCCAGTGAGTTGCACAGTTCTTGTGAGGGCGGTATGTCGTTGGCGTTGGCGTTGGCGTTGGCGCTGGTGTTGGGGAGTTCCTTTACAATGCTGAAAAGCTCTTTGCTGTCGTGTGCGTTGGTATCCAGGCGGTCTTTGAAGGAGGATCTCTTGGCTAATCTGATGAGGTGGTGAGGTCTGCGGGTGGCGTCCTTGTGGGCTGCGTGGTTGTCCAGAGTGCGTTCGTGGAGCCATATCTTCTCCAGTTTCCGGCATGCGCATTTGGAGGTCTGCAGCTTGTCGGTGAACCAGGTGGCTCTCTTGCTGGCGTGGTTGTTGGAGGGTTTCTTGAGTGGGGCGAGGGTGTTGGCGCAGTCGTCGATCCACTGTCTGAGGTTGCGGGCTGCGGTGTCTGGGTTGGTGGGGTCGGTGGGTGGGTTTTGGGCGAGGGTGGTGATCAGCTGATCTTCGGTGACCTTGCTCCAGCAGCGGCGAGGTAGCTGTTCGGTGCAGTGGTGCGTGGTTGGTTTATTGAAGGTGAAATTGATGCAGCGGTGGTCGGTCCAGTGGAGTTCGGTGGTGTGGTCAAAGGTGACATGGGTGCCTGTGGAGAAGACGGGGTCCAGCTTGTGGCCAGCGGCGTGGGTGGGTGCGGTGACGAGTTGTCCGAGGGCGAGGTTGTCGATCAGGGTGGCGGAGTTGGCGTCATTATTCTCGAGGTGGAAATTCAGGTGCCCGAGGAGGATGTAGTCCGTGGAGGCGAGTGCGTGGGTGCTGGTGAGGTCGGCGATGGAGTCCCCGAATTGAGCTCTGGGTCCGGGGGGGGGGGGTCTGTAGACGAGTGTTCCTCTGAGGGTGGTGTTGGGGTCAGTTTGGATCCGGAAGTGCAGGTGTCCGGCAGTGTTGAGGGTGGCGACCTTGAGGGTGGACTTGTGGACGATAGCTATTCCTCCTACGATTCCGTTGGTGCGATCCCAGCGGGTGATCTTGTAGCGTCCGGGATGGCTATGGCGATGTCGGGCGCCGAGGAGTCGTTCCACCAGGTCTCGGTCAGGAACGCCACGTCTGGGGCGGAGGTGTCGAGCAGATCCCAGAGCTCGACGGCGTGTTTGCATGCAGAGCCGGTGTTGAGGAGTATGCAGCGGAGGTGTTTGGGTCCAGTCCTTGGAGATTTGGTGGCTCTGTCACAAGTGAAGCTGCAGGTGTGGCAGGAGAAAGGTCTGTGAGTCCGTTTTGGGGCGGCTTGGAAGCAGGTGTGGTTTCGGCCGGCGTTGAGTGCGTAGAGGGTGCTGGCGTCATAGCAGAGTCTGGTGTTGTGGCGTTCGCGGGGTCCAGGGGTTCTGGCGCTGGGTGCGGTCCAGGCGCGGACGGGCTTGCCTTTGGCGTGACTGCGGCGCGCCAGCGTCCCGCACGCGTCCACTGCTTGGCCTCCATAAGAGGGGGATAGGGAGGGAGGAGCAGCTGGGAGGCGGGAGTGGGGTGGCCAATGGGGAGCTGGGGGGCGGGACTGGCAGGATTACTGCCGGGCGGCAGGTAGCTGGTACGAGGCAGCTGGCGGCCGTGTGGTGGCGTGGGGAGCGGCCTACCTGCGAGCAGGGTCTGAGGTCGCCACACATATTGCAGTACAAATGCTATAGGTGTCACATTTGCGAAAGTTAAAACTATTGCCATTTTCAATGACAAAGCTATTAATTTCGCTATTCTCAAAACCAACACATTAATAAAAAAAATTGTCATTTACAATACCAATAGCTCAAACTTTCCTAATTTGAGACCTATTGCATTTCAAATGCTTGTTTTTTTGGGTGGTGCTTCATGCATTGGCAAAACCAGTCGGTCTCTCCTTTGGACCTGTTGGCTCTGCCAGTGCTTTTTGGCGATGCTGCTCAGTGTGACCCCAAATAAAAAAGCACAATCGCCATGTCGTTTTGTAAGCGTGTGCATGTGTGATGACCGGATCAGGTTTATGTATTTTTAATGTAACTAAGCGGGTTACACATCTTCAGCATGGCATTTAATATACGACCCTTGGGGGAAGGTAGCACTTTACTTTAGAGCTCTGTTTTTGTACCGGATCGACTTTTTGGTGAACCTAACCACTTTTGTAAGTAATCCTGAAGATGTTTCCGCTAGTAAACCCCAGCTGCTCTTGGGTGCTTCTTCTATCACCATGATGGCCGATACTAGTATTCCCCGTGGTGTTCTCTTGCTACAGCCAATATTTAGTACTCGCATAAGCTTGGGTAAGCAATAGTACAAGATATCTAGCCATTATTTGCATAAAGAAAATGATTATTTCGTAAAAGGGGAAAGATCTTGAAAAAAAGAACGGTGTGTCACTCTGAACATAAAAGAAACTAAACAAAGAAATGTCTGCCAACGTTATTCCTCAAACCAAAACAAGGGTTCCATTTTCTACGTGTTGAAATAAAATATGAAATTCAGTTTCTCCAGAGATCCTGCTATAAACGTTGGTGTCAACCATTCATTCGAGCGAAAACCAGAAAAACACTGTCCTTCCGTTTTCTCTAAACTGCTTATCAGGTTAGTTTTTGAAATTAGCATGGACAGCGAGTGTGCAGTTTCTCCACACTATAGATTGCATTAGTTAAATTGTTGTGCACTCCGACCTTTGTGGGTAATGAAGTTGGTCACTGCCAATTAATGCGCTTTAATTGGAGAGAGAATTGTTGCCTTGCCATTGCTTATAGCATCCTCCGAAACGTCCAATATATAAAGGAGACACTGCTGCGCTGGCCGCCTGCCAGGGCTTAATTGAATGTGTACATGCTGCAAAGTGGAGAAGCCAGCATGATGCTCTGGAATCTGAACACTATTCAGAAATTCTCATGATCGAGGAGCTGAAATAACACTTGGAATCTCTCAAGCCACCGCGTCATCGTGTTACACATGGCACCGAAATGCGATTCCAAGAAACCGATGCAGAGTTTCAGAGCCCTTCTTTTCACAGACATGGGCTACTGGCTGCCTGCGATGGTTTGTTCGCCCCTGCAGGATCTAAGCGTGGATAAGCGCGTTGGCTGAATTACTCAAACCGCGAGAACAGGCCTGCAGGTTCGGCTCTGCTCGCCAATTTACGAACAACACTCATAAACTGTGACTGGAATCTTCACCATGTCCTCTACATCTGAACAGAAT
Organism: Lissotriton vulgaris; assembly: GCF_964263255.1. Lineage (NCBI taxonomy): Eukaryota > Metazoa > Chordata > Amphibia > Caudata > Salamandridae > Lissotriton > Lissotriton vulgaris. The sequence goes on along the minus strand of NC_141691.1, from coordinate 529,789,870 downwards.
CTCTTGATTTCTGTGTAGCTAAGTGTTCTTTGCACACCCACTCTGGAGCTGTTGCAGGTGGGTAGTAACCTGTGATGGAGTGTAGTTATCTTAGTATAATTTGCCCTGAGCAATTCCTGCTCATTGGATAGTGTGATACTAATACATACTTAAGAAATATGACAGACAATGTGACTCGTAAACCATGTGAGAGTTCAATCCGCATCCTAAAAGCATGCAGAAGGGTTGCAAACTGGATTGAGAAGAAAATTATTCACGAGAGAGAGAAAAACTAATAATGGTAATGAATTAATGATCAATATGCACTATGAAAACTTATAAATGTGTGACGTAATGATGTAGCCCCTATGAAAATGCTAAAATAAGTGCTAATTTAGTAGATAAAATGGATTAACTGAATTCCAAAATGAATACAATGATTTCTGCTCATGTAGCAGAAATTGAGAAACCTGCAAATTTCCGAATGTCGAGAAGAATGTGCTTGACCGTTTATAAATGATTAGCAAATGAGTTAATGCTTAATTAAAGATAAAATGATGTTTGCATGTTAGTTTCAATGAACGGTATAATAGTAAGAGAAATAGAATCATCTTTACTCAATTAAATGTTTGATATCTTTCAGTAAATAATAATGAATTAGCAGGTTTTCATCTAGGCCTTAAAATGCATTTTTCATAATTTCCTTAGAGTAAGACTAGAATATTTTGACCTGACTTGTTTGCCCGTTGTGAGAACTTTTGCTAAAGTTTCTTTCACTAGTTTTCAAATAAAAGGCACCCTCGCTGTTAGTACAACATTGTGTCAACTTTGTTGCAAGCTCTGAAGAGAGCGTTTGGAAACGGAAATAAAATACAAATAAACTACCTAGTTCCAAGGAGGGATGAAATAGATTTTTTAGTAAAATAATGAACATTGGACAATGGCGTTACGTATAATTTCCTAATCATTTAGGTAAGGTAACGATCACCCCAAGGACAGACCATAGACTTTGACCAATGGAAATCATGCAAACTGCGCAAAAGTTACTTTGTGGGATTGAACTATGAACAATTGGGGAAAGGTTTAGTGTGGCTATTCTTGCAAAATTTCCTATAGACTTGACATGCTGTCGGTCTGAACTCTGACTTTCCTGGAACTGAATTCTACTGTTTTCCCCTTCACTTCGCCAGCTGGTGAAGTTAAGCAGGCTATACCTGAAGTGTTGAAAGACTCTGGGTATTGCACACTGTGCTTTAGTATCCTACTGGGCTCTTGTCAAGTCACCATTCCTGATAAATCTGCAACCGGTTCTTTGGTTTGTATGATTCTTGATTGCATTTGGTTATTGCATTATGCTCTCTCTCTCTCACTTAGTATTATATTGAAGATGTATTTTGCTCTGAGCTGGGATGTATTGTGATTTACCTGTAATCAATTGATAACCAATAATAAATGAATCTAATGTATTTTTGTTCCTTGACTATTCATCTAGAAGACTAGACAAAGATTTTGCTTGTTATGACTATTCATGTGTATGTCCTTTGTTACTGTTGAGTCATTTGATATATACCTGCATATTGCTCGTTAGAAAGGCCCTTCTTTATTCCAGGTCCTCATGAAGGATTGTCCATCCGTCTCTGATTATCCATGTCCCTATTAGATCGATCAAAAAATCCATCAGAGGACCCTTGTAGTAAAGTGATTTGGATTTATATTAGTTATGAATAGTTTATATGGGCCAAACTCTGTGGTATTTTGATTTGTAGTAGCTGAGGTTGTGTATGAACATTTTTCAACTTTCTTCTACTGCATCACCTGCCACAAATTAGAAACACTTCCACACCTGAGATTGTTTTATGGACAAAGAAACCAAATACCTTGTGCGTTCCATAGGGTAGTTTGTATGCAGTGCTTGACATGGACCTAAAAGTGCAGGTACTCTATGTTGGAGTGTCTGTTTTTAAGAGAGAACCTCACGGTGAGTAGCTGCGCTTTACCAATCCTTGATTGATTGATTGATTAAAACTGTTGCATCTCTGCCAAGAAGTGCAGGTACTCTTCCCACAAATTAAAGAAGTGCAGGTACTTAGTACCTACGAGTACACACCCGTTTAATGCTCTACTTGTACATGGACGTAAATCGGATGTGACATCACACATACCCTTTGACCCTAATTACATTAAAGGAGATGACATCATATGACATTTGACCCTGAATCTTCCCAGTGAGCCACTTGACCTCAACATGGATGATATCAAAATAACTGATGTCGCTGAAGTTCTATAATAACTATGTGATTAAAATAAGCATAACATAAATGTTGCTTGTGCATACACCTATATAAGGGTGGTGACATAATCCTTAAAAGTATTGGGGTGTAATAAAATACCTGTAATGAGCAAAGCGAATGAGCCAGACATCATCTGGGAGGGTTTGTAAGAGGGGACCTCTCTCCTCAAGACCATTCTTAAAACTGGGGCCAATTAGTGTATCTTAAAACAAACTTGTCAGATAAATTTGCTGAAAAACCATGGGCTCTTAAAGGGCACTGGTCCTTTCATGGTGTGCCAAGCCAATGAAACATGACTCTCTCTAGGGGCTGCATTATTTTTTTCTAAATGTGCTACGGTTGTCTCTGTGCCAAAAACAACCTCCATTGACCCAGGCCCGACATTGTTTCATGGTTGCCTCATGTATACCATGGATACCCCCTTATGGCAACAATTACATACAATATGCCTGTCCCAGAATTTTCCTATTGTTAGCCATATACCATGGGTGACTCATGTCAAAATTATTCCCATTAGGCATTTAGGGCCAGCATTTTTCTGGGTTGCATTGTGAATCGGTCTGCCTTGCCTTTTTATTTATAAGATTGACTAGCTATCAGCCATTTAATAATAAGACACCTGATTACATCACTTAATTGGATTCACTTCTATTGTGCTTTATGCATCTTCTTTCAAGTAAGTCAATATTATTACACTTTATCCGCTTCGCCGTGGTACTAATTGGTGCGGCGGAATTTGACGAGTGAGCAGAACGGACGGCCGACAGTCGTCCGCACACGTCCACCATTGCATCGGACGGCTGGGGGCCGTCCGACACATCGAAGAGGTTAAACAACATGTGACAACCCAAGACCAATAACTAAATGTGGTGCATGTTGAAAAATTGGGCAACTCTGGCAGACATAAAAATAGATTTTGGTACAAACTATACTCTTGATTTGGATGAAAAAAGTTCACGCTTCATCCAGAGTGCTGTAAGTAACTGGTGCTTCTGAAAGATCTGATCCTGTCCTTGACCTGTGGCAAATGATGCACTGCCGAGGTCACACTGTCTGGACAGGCCACTGTCTGGACAGGCCACAGCCTGTTCTTTGTCATGAATCTCGGACATGGAGCATTCTCATGAGAACGCATTCAAAAATAGTAGCAGGGAGCAAAGACCGAAACTAGACAGTATGCGGAAGGATCCTAACTTGCAATACATTCTGACAGACAGTATATCAAAGTCACTGAAATAGTGTTATCACTCTGTTAAGTAGCAGTAACCTTGTTAATATCGTGCCAGCCCTTCATACCAATGTGGAAATTCTTTAACAAAAAAGTTTTTAAAGCCGTTCTTGTCTGGAGGGGTCTTTGTGGAATGGGGCCACTGGGTAGTTATGCAGTTACTCTGCCCAGAGTCCGTTTCCATGGATACGGTTTTGAGAATTAGTTGTTTGCTTGAAGGGCAACTGTGTGAGTGAGATAGCTCATGCAAGCTACCTCCATGCTAATAAACTGGTGCAATGTGTATAAAAGACCGAACCACGGAGATGCAGTTAGAGCGCCTCCCGACAACATTCCAGTGTCTGAGTTGATGTGTTCTCCTCTGGAGTAATAAACCTGTTTCTTGCCTTCCAGTTTCCAGCACCCCCCTCGTTATTTAGATAGATAATCGTAAGGTGAATCAAAGGTGTTTTGCGCCGGGCAGCATTGGTGGTCTCAGGAGAGTTGCTGCTTTTCACAATTGACGCACCAACGTCGGGGACCATCAGCGACACGTGGGTCCGGTAGAGAGGTCCTAACGACGGAGTGAACGACTAAATGATTGGAGTGCACCTGCCTGAAGGAGACCCTTGTCTGGCTGCCAATCGACTGAACTTCACCGGTTCCAAATAGACCTCTCTCGAGTGACCTGCGGTCCTGACTTGGACCTTACAGGAACGCCGCACTGTTTGATTGAGTAAGAGGACAAACGGGCGCTGGAAGGGGAAGACTAAGAACTGTCCGTAAGGTCGTGAAAAATCGACTTTAATTTATTGTTTGGTTGATTGATTGAATAGTTTGATCGAATACTAGTATTCTCCTTTGAAGTTATTTGAGACATTCCCTGCTTGCAAACAGAGAATAGGAATATTCTCTCTCTTTGCAGACAGCGAAGGACAGGTAGTGCGGGCTTTTTGCCTAAATTGATTGTTTGAATATTTACGTTGACCGTTAATATGTCATGCCTGTTTTCTCTAGATTGTTTGGTAATTGTTTTGGACCGGACCGTTTATTAGAGGTCAGTTATCTGGCACCGCCGGAAGGCACCCCTAATAAGGACATGTACGTAAAATATGGATTAGCCACTGTAGCTTATATTGAACTATGGCAAAAACGCACCAGGAAGGACCGGGTAAATCAGTGGCCACTGACTGGATCTTTCGACCCTGCTTTTCCTGGAGTCCTCAACGTCATCATGGTCCACGCCAAATCTCTCCCCGAACACAACACCCGGCTCACCCTAGTGCTCAGAAAGCTGCGTGAAGCTGGTCTAACGCTCCATCGGGAGAAGTGTGAGTTCTTGAGAACCAAGCTACAATTTTTTGGATACACGTTTTCCACGGAAGGCGTCAACCCAGATCCCGAAAAAGTGCGTGACATCAAGTGCGCCATTGCCCCGGCTAGTGTGACCGAGGTCCGAAGTTTTCTGGGGATGGTCAACTACTGCGGTAGATTTATCAAGGACTTGACATCACTCACGGCGCCACTCCGAGAGCTGACAAAGGACCCTGTCCTGTGGGAATGGGGCCCACTCCAGGAACAAGCCTTCAAAAACATCAAGAACGGCCTCTCGGAAGCAACCACACTAGCTTTTTTTGATCCGGAGAAGATTACTCAAATTACGGTGGACGCTGGCCCGGTGGGTCTGGGAGCGGTCCTGATACAGAAGCGTCGACAAGAGGAAGATTGGACACCAGTGGCTTTTGCAAGCCGGTCCCTAACCGCAACCGAGCAAAGATACTCCCAGATAGAGAAAGAGGCCATGGCCATCCACTGGAGCTGTCGCCACTTTCACCTCTATGTGTATGGCAAGCCGTTCACTGTCACGACAGATCATAAGCCATTGGTGGCCCTCTTCGCGGGAACGTCCACTCAACCTCCCCCAAGAATTGAAAAATGGATGCTCCAACTGCAGGACTACAACTGCCGGGTGGAGTATCAGGCAGGGTCCCGCAACCCGGCAGACTATCTGTCCAGACACCCTCGAGAAGCCACTGACAAAGAGAAAGAGGACGCCGCGGACACGGAAGAATATGTCCGATACATCACGGCGAGATCCTGTCCCATCCCTTTGTCGATGCAAAGCCTAATAGAAGCCACTGCACAGGATGAGTGCCTCCAGCGGGCCAAGAAAATTCTACGGCAAGGAAATTGGCACAAAGCCAAGGAGGACTGGAGGATACTGACCACTCTTGCACAGAGGATCATGGAAAGCCTATATCATGTGAAGGATGAGCTCACTGAGGACACCACAGGTTGTTTACTACAAGGACACCGTCTTGTGATACCCACTGCGCTCACCACAAGATGTGTACAGCTTGCCCATGTTGGCCACTAGGGTATAGTCCTGTCTTCGCTCTAAAGTGTGGTTCCCACTCATGGATGAGCTAGTGGAGAGTATGGTCCGATCTTGCCCAGCCTGCCAAGTCACTGGAGACCTCCCTCGCCCAGCCCCGATCATAACGGAACCGTGCCCGCAGTCTCCTTGGTCCTGTGTGAGCATGGATTTCGGCAGTCTCCCTGATGGCCGACATACCTTAGTGGCTGTAGATGACTATTCTAAATACCCGGAAGTAGGGATTGTTGGGACTCTCAGTGCCAGTGAAGTGATACCCAAAATGGAGAAAATAATGGCCACTCGTGGTCTGATGAAGGAACTACAGACTGACAATGGACCACCGTTTCAAGGGCAAGAACTGTCTGAATACCTCACCAGTCTGGGAATACAACATCGTAGAATCACGCCCCGTTGGCCTCAAGCAAATGGGGAGGCCGAACGGTTCATGAGAACTCTAAATAAAGTCATCCGAATTGCTCACGACAAAGGACAGTCCATTGAGTTTGCAATATTCAACTTCCTGCGCAGCTACCGAGAGACACCCCACACCACTACCGGGGTGGCCCCTGCCCACCTGCTGATGGGCCGGGTCATCACCGACACCATCCCTCACCATCCTCAGTGGCAACCAGAAAAGCCTGATGAGTGCCGGATTGACACAAAGCGGAAAAGAGTCAATGCCCAAGTGAGCCATCGTTGTAATGCTCAAGAGAGCCTGATCAAGGTTGGTGACTTGGTCTTACTGAAAAACCGATGCCAAGGAGGTAAATTCCAACTCCCATACGAGAAGTTGCTCTGGACTGTGACGAGCGTCAAGGGCACCCGAGTTGTGGCAGCGCGGGGCAGAGAGACTGTGACTAGAAACATCTCCCACTTCAAACGGTTTCTTGCCACAGCTATGGATCCTGTTGTGATGCCTGTGGATTGTGGGGCAACATCCCTTGCTCCCGCCGTCCCGAGCACCCCTGGTGGTGATTTGGACTTGAGCGATGCCGGAGGCGGGGAAGCTGAGGCAGAGGTGAGCCCTGACTCCACCGCTGTGCCTGCCTCTCCTCAACCTGAAGAGACTCCAGAGGAGGCTGATCCCTCTCTGTGTGGTCGAGGTCTATCCCAATACAGCCTGAGGAGAAACCCTGCACCCTCATCATGACTACGAGGCTATGTAATGTAAGACTGTTCTTTATTAATTATTTTGTTCCCTGAATGGCCTGCTGCAGATGCGGAGAACGACCGTCCCCTAGGACGATCGAAGTTTTGCACCTGGTGGACTAGAATGTGTAATGTCATGTTGTTTAAAACGTTGTTGGGGAGGAATGTAATGTCGCGATATGTGATGGTGTGTCTACGTCACGACGTAGAACACACGCACTAGCCAAGTTAATAAAAGGGCATGAGCACGTCCACGTAGGCCTCTTGGCGACGGAGACAGCTACGTGCAGTTACACCTCATACAAGGCTCCTGTATTTATTAAGGAGCTAGGCCCAAAGCCCCTGGCCGTCACGCCCCTTCATCGGGTCTACACTCCCCCAGTGTGGACACAACAAGTATGCTGCAGCATCATCATCCCACTTCTTAAGAAGACAAGGGAAGAGTTAAAGACATGAAACTGGGAGAAGAAAGTACATGGAAAATTAAGCATTGCTTTTAGTAACGCAAATAATCACAAGGAGAACCATATTTCTTTCATCTGTCGAAAGCTGTCTAGTGTGAATGGAAGCTTTAATTCCATTTACAATCAGGGGACAGAGGTGATTTTTTTAACCGCATCGCTGCTGCAGTGATTTTTGCGCTACACAGCTTTTTTCGAAAAGCCGCGTTAGATGACGAGCTCAGCTCGTCATCCGCACACGCCCCCCGTGGCTGATGACGAGCTGAGCTCGTCATCAGCATCGAAGGGGTTAAACTTTATTTAGAAAGTAAGGTATCTTCTCTCTAGGGGCAGCTATTCTCACTCAAGGAATAGTCTAGTGGTAAGCAAATATGGAGGTGATTTCGTTTCATATCTCAACTCAAGTCCTAATTCTTTTTATAATGTTTCTGTACTCTTCCCTACCTTAATTTCAAGTAAATAATTTCCATTTGTCAAGTGTTTCTGGTAGAAAATGAGAAGGTGCTTAAGAAAAAAAATTAAAGTACAGTGAGTGATCTTCTCTGGTATAAGGGATCGTTCTTTGCTGATGCCAGGAAACAGTTTTTATTAACTTGAACATCTTTTGGCCCAAGTAGAACACATGAAAGAGGGGAGACCTAGCTCGTGTTCACATTTCACAAAACAGTTCAAAGAGGTAATGAATGGATTTTAAATTGGATATTTTTGATCCAGTTTTCTATCATTGTTTACATCTAAAAATAAACGGTAAAACTGTACTTTGTTTCTCCCATAATGTATGCCCCAGTAAGCACACACTATACTCAGTTAAGTAGTTAAGACTTAAACCGTAAATGCCCACTCTTATAATAAGGCATACACCAGGTCAGCAATAATCCCTAAAGGATTTGTGCTTCTGTCAAAGGCTGCCTATGCACAGATACCAGGTTGAACTGGATGGTAGTCCCATTCGCTCAGACTGCACACATTTGCACATGCAGTAGTTAACCTAGAGCATCTTACCCCAGTTGCGAAGCAGCGGGCCTTGTTTTAAAAGGCAGACACTGGCAGTTCGTACTATCCATTTTAACGGGGTTTACTTTGAGTGAGACTCAGTCACTGTAAAAGTCCAATAAATAATAAAAAATTAGAAAATACAGAGGAGTTAAATGGGATTGAACCAGTTTTCCTAAAAATAAGTTTACACACACAATGTAACAGGGAGACAATTAATAGAGATCCTCAAAAGTAGCAGCCTTCAACCAATGTTCCATGAAGGCGTTGCACACAGCCTCACAATCCTTAGCAACAGGGTACTTCGCCACCTCCCAGTCAACAACACCTTCCTATCCCCCTGTGGCACTTACATCTTCTCAAACTTGTCAGGGAACCACAGCACTTGTGTATCTGAAAGTCCTCATTCTTCAGTGGCTCCTCTATCAGTGCCTGAAACAATGTTACAAATTAGGTCTACAGCTAAGACTTACTAAGCTTTCTACCACACTGGTGATGATCCACAACTAAGGAACAGAAGCATAAAACAAGGGGAAATATGCAAATTAGCCAGAAATGTTGCATCTATTTTAAGGTTGCCGTGTACAGTGTCCTCGGCCACCCAAGCATTCTCTTCCTGGTCAGGAACAGGAATGCTTGATAACTTAATTTGCTCCTCCTATGTAGGCCACCTCCGCCTGTGTTGGTAGCTAAAGATCCTCTGGGTGAGGTGTTCAGACTTTAACTCCTCTGTAGTTTTTCTTCTATCGACAGTCTCATGGATGAAAATCATCACATCAATGACTCATTTTTGAATTTATGAACTGTTGAAGTGGCACTCGTAAAAGGGAATGAATGGTATGTGTATTCCAAGAGATAGATAGTTGCACATTTACTGTAGTTGCTGCTGAAAGCAACATTTAGCTAGTTTAAGAAATAGTTGCAGGTGGTCTCTTTAGGTATCAGTGTATCAACAGGCTGAATATTTGTGAAACCATAATAGTTAGGAGTAACAGAGGTTGTGTGAAGGTGATACTGTTGTTGTCCTTCATAGAAGCATGTGAAACACTCTTTCCTCAACAGTGAAGCATTGAGTTTCCAGGTACACATGTGGTTTAGAATCTGAAGATGGCCTTGTAGTATAGGACCTAGAATGCATGCACCATTTTAGCCATTGTTGATTTCTTGGAATGCTGAATGGATACGGTCTTAAATGTGTAAATTTAACAGCGATGTGTATCAAGGATTTCCAACCTGATGATGGAGAATTCAAATCCACCATGTAAGTAGGTAATGTCCAAGTTGCAGAATGCGTCCATCTAGGAGCAAGAGAAGAGAGAACGTGAAAGTTAACAAGGTAGTCATTGCTGAAGGGAAGGAATGAGTACAGTGGGAGCAGAATATGAAGCAGACTGCAAACGCATTAGTCGTGCCTTAGTCATGTTTTCTTAGGAATGAGCTCTCAGAAAGGGATTCCATTAGTGGATTCCATTTTGTTTTCCAGGAAATATTAGCAATACGGGATAAGATTGCTTCATTCGTAGTTTTTTCGGGACTCAGTTTTAGGTCTCGTCCTGGCGAAAGCAGCACATGCGCTGCTCTGCCATGCAGACGCCTTTTGGAATCGATGCAATTCCAGGGTGCACGCGGGGAGACAGAAGATGTGCACGCAGGGATTGGACGCTTTACTGGCGGGTTGATACACTGGGGACTTTTTTTTTCACCGCCAGTAAAGGCAGTCCCCGCGTGCACATCTTCCATCCGTCTCATGACGGGCCGCGCTTGTTTTTATTACCCCACCAGCAGAGCCAAGCAAAGTCCGCCGCCCTCATGATTTCCTGCTCTTCTCTTGGCCTTCGCTGCTTACAGTTTTTTTAATCTCCACTGTGCCATCCCCTCACCACTACCTCCCACCGTCGCTGTTTGTGTTTGTTTGTTTTTCAACACTTGAGGGTCGGGCAAGTAGAGTTTCCGTCATGCTCTGCTTTGGGGGGCGACTATTACAGGGATTGGTCCACTTGAAAAGCAGCCCTACAGGACATTGCGCATACTGTTACGGGGCCAAAGCCTCTTTCAGGAAGCGTGAAATGCCAATTTCCTTACTGACGTCTTCAATTTGGCAAATTAATTATTTAAAACTGTTGTCGGTCTACTGCTATTCTGAAATGGCCGAAATACTCTCATTTAAACTAGAACACAAGATTTGTCCTTCTTTAATTTCAACGCAAGGTGCGACTATGCAGCTCTCTTGTAATTATGTGGGTCAGGCATCTCTTTTCTCTTAAGTATCTTCTGCTGGATTGATCTTTATATGACATCCCCTACTTGACCAGTGTGATTTTGGGTAAGTTGATCAGTTTCCTACGTGATTTATTAAGTCGACCTTCCACCTGAACTGACTACCTACTCATATTCAATATTAACCATTGTGTGGCAAACGGGTCCAGTGTGACATTTGTCCCAGTTATTTTTGCCCTAGCTCCTGACCCAACACCCCCCCACCCTCCCCCCAACCTACTACGCATAACTACTTTATGGCATTGGGCTTAAATGTATAAATGTAGAGTGCTCCAGGCTTCTAAATAATTGAGAAATATTGTTTAAGATCTCTCACTGGCAAACTTCTTTACTACCACAGTGTTAGCTAGTGAGTATGTAACGTAACTCAGTGGGTTGAGTTCCTGACATTACATTTATTGTGTGTAGCTTTACTAATTCAGTCAGGTGGCCGGTGTTCTTCTCGTTGCTGGGGGATGTTCAAAATTTGCAGTCAGAAAATATCTAAAACGTTCAATTATCATGCGCATTACCAGTACTCTGCTGGGCTGACATAACTTCTCTAACCATCTTTCTCAAATTTAGGCTTGTGGCAACCCTAATCACTTTCACATCTTAAAGTAAATTAAAGAGACAGGGAAATCAGCAGGTGAAAAAAAATGAAATGCACATAAACCAATGGTTTCCTCTTGCTCTATGAGACCTCTGCTATTGCATTCGTGCCTCCGCTTTGTCAATTTGCCCCAACACTCCAGACATAACTTTTTTAACTTCTCATGGTAGCTTAAAATCCTTAAACCTTCGGTATCCGTGAATTTGATCTGCAGCCTCTACATTAAAAAAAATGACAGTACGTTTTGGCCCTCAAAAACAGCTGCCATAGCCCATGTGTTTCTCTATAAATGTCAGCAGTAGAATTTCGTGTACACCTGTAATGAATTGCGAAACTTTGAAAAGCAAATCTCAAGATTTATGCTGTGCCTCGTTACACCTTCTGCTGAGCTACATTTGGATAAACCGTGGCAGGATTCCATGCGTTTTTTTTTTATTAACTTTTATTCTTTACCACACATTTCCATTCCACATAATTCAACAAAAAAACACACAAATCAACTCAACAACACAATTACACAATGCATCACATACATCCAAACCACACCATAGAATTCCACATCATGCCACAACATTCGACAGCATATTACATAATTAAACTCCCCTACATACCACTCCACAACACAAAATACCAATCATCATATTTACACTTCACACTCAATACCACATAATTATCCACATCATTCCACTGCACACCATGCCACATATTTCCACTACAAAAATCCACTCCACACCATACTATTTGTCTATCTGTTCTGTGCATCTGCCATCCCTATCTATCCACCATGCCACATAATTCCACAACACAAATCCCCTCCACACCACACAATTCCACCACACACAATTCCAGAACTAACAATTCCAATCAAACCTACACAATTCCATTCCACACCACATACATCCACTTCATTCCAAACCAACACACATGGACAAAAGACCTTGTCATTTACAGCGCCAATAGCTCTAACTCTCACAAATGCAAGATCTATTGCATTGCAAATGCTTGTGTTAAATAACAGTGATGACGCACAGGCCTGTGACCAGAATGGCACCAGCTGAAGCATAAACGTGTTGTCAATAGCTTGGACACCATAAAGCAATGAAACAAGCACTGGTAAAAACAATATTGTATGTGGTCTGACAGCTATATTGCCAACCTTGGTGCTGGAAACCAGCGTTCGAGCGTCTGGGTCGCATCCACATCGTGTGATTCTGGGCAAATTACTTAATTTCCCCTTGCCTTCCCCAAAAACAAGCATTGAAAATGTAATATGTCTTGCCTTTTATTCAGTTAAAGCCATTTGCTTTGCTATACAATACCATTAGCAAAGCAAATGGCTTTAACTTAATCAAAGGCGAGACCTATTGCATTTTCAATGCTTGTTCTGCATTGTTGGCTAAGATTGCATTGACATTCCATGGATCACTGTGGTAACGTCCAAACGTTTTGCATTTGGAAGACTATAAGGGACCTTAAGAGTCTTGCATTTGTAGGAACTATTCTAAAATAGTTTTGGATTGTGAAACCAACACAGATTGTTGTAAATAAAAATGCCTTATTTTAAAAGAGCTGGAGTAAGAGATCAGATTAAAGCTTCCTAGCTAAGAACGTTACTGGTTGCGATATTGTCGACAAGTGCCTATTGAAAACTGCACCAACTCATCCACTATATTCAAAAATTAAATGGCTATTTGTGCATGACCGAGTGTCTCCACTCACACACACTCTATGACCTATGAGGTTCTTGGAAGTAGCCTTAGTTGGCAAATTTATGCTGTGTAAACTCTCTGAAACCAGTAACAAATTGTTCACCGCCACTCCATTCTAAAGCATGTATTATAAAATGTAATTCTGAAGATAAAAGGTAAGCCTGGCAAAACTGTGTCAGAATTATTTTACATATTTCCCCACGTTTTACATGATTAAATCTTAGCCATTCCTCATCTTAGTCAGTTGTCGCTGCTCCTTAAAATCATATTTAAGGTCGTAGCCCTTGCTGTTAAAGTCCCTATTTAAGGATTTGCCAGTATAGGATTTTTAATTGCCTTATTATATTGAAGGCTGATGACACCAGTCACACTTCTAATAAATTAGTCTTCAGCCGGCTTATCCGAAAGGACAGTTTTAGCCAGAGGAAAATAATTCTGAAAGAGGTTAAATAATATGATAGAAAGCACTCAGACATGCATTGCTATCATAATTTATTGTGCACGACTATTTGTAGCACAATCGTATTCAAAGCAATTAAAATGTTATTATTTTTTATTTAAATCTGCCAGCTACAGCATGCAATAACAGTGGCAGATTCTCTGCTAAAGCGAAGAAGCGTCGTCCCACTGCTATTTCATCAGTGCAAAAAATAAAATAACAGGACGTTATTATTATTGTATTTTTCTATGTTGGACTCGGCGCCATATCGGGCGTGGATGTGCTCTGTGATGCCAGAGCAGAGTGAGGAGTGGTTTGCACTCCTCTAAGTGCGCAAGGCGGTTTGGCCCGCCCTCTTGAACTGGGCAAACCATCATGAGCACTTAGCATCTTCTCCATTGGCTGTGTTGCACAGCCCCAAAGAGAAAATGCCCAGGCTCCCATGTACTGCCTTAGCGGCCAAATAGGCCTCTCAGACCAATCATGATGCTGCATGCAGCGTCGTAATTGGCTGGGAGAGTACGGGAGCCTGACTACTTCCGGTGCTACCTGCCATCTTCTGCCCTTTATCTAAGAAGACGGAGGAGAGGCGGCGTGAAGGTGAGTTCATTTTACAAAAAAAATTATTTTTTCAAACCCCGCCACCCCATTCCAAGGCAGCCGCCACTGGCTTAGGACATGTAGTCATTTCACCAGATACCCATAGTGAGCCATTGCTGTATTTATTCATTTAAACTAAATACTTGATTAATTTGTCGTATCGTGTTTCCAGTGTTCACTCTGGGAAACCTTTGTCAAATGCAATGTTGCATGTGTTTCTGTAGCTGCAGACTGCGTAGTAAATATTCTACTGTGCTGAGTGAGACTTTTGTAGTGCCACTTGCCAGTAGTTATAAAATTCTTCCCAATTTCCTCTGTTGGGTTGGCGGCAGTAGCAGCAGCATTTTGTCACTAGTGGTCTTAGTATTCTCATAACACACATTAAGGACGTGGAAGGTCTAGTTAAATAAAACACAAGAATAATGTTTAGCAAGTGGAGGTCTCTTGGAATGTAGTCCTTTAAAGACGAAAACCCTCACTCGCTCCTGGGAGGCATGCTTCATTATCGGGTTCCTCCTGTCACCGCTGGCAAATATGGTGGAGTGGTCTGCAACTCTCCCAAACAAACCAGAGTGTAGTGCAAAAACAAGAAGGGAATGAAAAACTGATTAAAAATTTGTCTCAGTGGACCCAAAATAAATTTTAATACATGTACCCGATGAGTCTAACAAAAGCAAAGGGAATATAACTTTACCCCAAGCGTGATCAAAACAGTTATTGTGTTTCTGCTACTAGTGATTACCTTACTATGAGGTGTATGCATTCCTCAGGACCAAATTATTGAAACATCTCTCTCTGTTGGTAAAAAGTATATGAAACCGTGAAAAGATACAGAAAAGAAATAGTACAAACGCTAAGCCATAATGAGTATGGCTTTTGGCGTCATTATCAGCATTTGCAAAAAAAAAGTGACACCTATAGCATTTGTAATGCAACATGATTTGTATTTACGTGACTTAGATGTATTGATATTACAAATAACAATGGCTTTTAATTTTTTTAAGTAATTAATACTTAAATAAAAGTGATTGTAATTCATAATGGCAATAGCTTAAACTTTTGTAAAAAACTTTTGTGAAGATTATGTTCAGTGTATTTTATTGTGACGAAAATCCAAGAACAGAAGTGAAATATTAACATCTTTTTGTGACATTTGTAATAAATCTTGAAACATTGAGAGCACATAATTGAACCAGTTGTTGTTGAATGGTTGCACAGATTGATGCTGTGATGGCGCAGTGGTGCTGAGTGATGCTGTGGTGGTGCTGAGTGATGCTGTGGTGGTGCTGAGTGATGCTCTGGTGGTGCTGAGTGATGCTCTGGTGGTGCTGAGTGATGCTGTTGTGGTGCTGAGTGATGCTGTTGTGGTGCTGAGTGATGCTGTGGTGTTGCTGAGTGATGCTGTGGTGTTGCTGAGTGATGCTGTGGTGGTGCTGAGTGATGCTGCGGTGGTGCGGAGTGGTGCTGCGGTGGTGCTGATTGGTGCTGCGGTGGTGCTGAGTGGTGCTGCGGTGGTGCTGAGTGATGCAGTGGTGGTGCTGAGTGATGATGTGGTGGTGCTGAGTGATGATGTGGTGGTGCTGAGTGATGATGTGGTGGTGCTGAGTGATGATGTGGTGGTGCTGAGTGATGCTGTGGTGGTGCTGAGTGATGCTGTGGTGGTGCTGAGTGATGCTGTGGTGAGCTGAGTGATGCTGTGGTGGTGCTGAGTGATGCTGTGGTGGTGCTGAGTGAGAGATGGGGAGAGGGAGAAAAAGGAGAGCAGGGAGAGGGAGAGGGTAAAGAGAGAGGATTGAGGGGGGAGAGATGAGAGAGAGAGGGGGAGAGAGGAGAGAGAGACGAGGAGAGAGAGACAGAGACGGGGAGAGAGGAGAGGTAAAGGAAGAGAGGGAAGTGAGGGAAAGGGGGAAAGAGAAAGGGAGAGAGGGTAGAGGGAGAGAGGGAGGGTAAGAAGAGAGGGGGAGGACGAGAGCGAAGGACGAAGGGGAGAGAGAGAGGAGGGAGAGAGAGAGTAGAGCAGGCAGAGGGGGAGATGGGGAGAGGGAGAAAAAGGAGAGCAGGGGGAAGGTAAAGAGGGAGAGAGGGGGAGAGGAGAGAGAGGGGGAGAGGAGAGAGAGGGGGAGAGAAGAGCGAGGGGGAGAGGGTGAGAGAGGAGAGAGGGAGAGGGAAGTGAGGGAAAGGGAGAGAGGTAGACAGAGAGAGTGAGGGGAGGGAGGGAGAGGGAGGACGAGAGGGAAGGAGGGAGAGGAGGGGAGATAGAAGGCAGAAACTGCCTGAAAAACAGACACAAAGAAGGAGTAAGAGAGAAAGGATGGCAGGCTTTGAGGAAGAAGAGTGCCGCAGACAGAGATCATGCGGTGAGAAACAGGAGGGGCAAAGGCAGATATGGAAGACTACGATCCACCGAGCAGGTCAAGCCGCGGAGAGGCACAGGCATAGAGCAGGCAGAGCATGGGCACGGGGAGAGGAGGGGCACAGAGAGACTGAAGGGCAGTGGCAGCTAGATTGTCGGTGCTATGAAAGAAGGAGATAGTGAGTCTGAAAAAGGTACGAGTGGGCCAGAGAGATTGCGAGAGAGAAAGACGAGAGCAGACAATATGAATGAAAGGGAGAGAAAGAGTAGGACAAACTGGAGGGAGACAACGAGAAGTTGGAGCAAAATGAATGCATGGGGCTAGCAAATGAGGGACTGGGAAGTATGTGATACAGACGAGATAGTGGTAGTAGATGGACGATTCGAAAAAAAGAGATGGGCAAAAGGCAGTACAGTGAGACACAGGGAGAACGAAAGAGAAAGAAGAGGGCATCATTGGGTAAAAGTGACAGAGAGAGAGAGGCAAGAGGAAGTGTAAAGTTTGAGTCCAAGAGAGGAGAGCTATACAGACAATAAAAGCATGGGTGCACAAACAGACACAGGCAAGAGATAGAATACTCTGGGAGAAATATAGCAACGAGAGATCGAGTGACAGCAATAAAGAGACTAGGAGAGTGAATGGGAAACTCGGAATTCCAATATTTAAAGGGCAGAGTAGGAAAGAGACATGCATTAGACAGGCAATGTGGATGAGAAAAACGAAGATCAACGCACAAGAGGAAGAGAGCAATAAAAACACTAAGTGGAGACAATGAGAAATGATAGAGAAATATAAGTGCACCACGGGAGAGACTGGGTGGGGCAGGACAGACAAAGTGCGATACAGAAAAGAGACCTGCATCATACAGAAGGGAAGGGGCCAAAAAGAGATAGACAGTAGAAAGAGATGGGCAAAAGGCAGTACAGTGAGAAAACAAAGATGAAAAAACATAGAAAAGGGTAGCGAAGAGAAAAGGAGGCTGGCAGAAGACAAACAACGGGTAAAATAAAAAATAAAAGTTAAAATAAAAGGAGACACGTCCTGGAGGCAGTGAAACTGAAAGTACAGCCGGCCGACCGTGAATAATTAGGGGAGCCTTTGATGCAGCAGGGGGCGGAGCGGGAAGAGCTGCTGGCGGCACCAAGCTGTGAGTGAGATGCAGAGCGTGAAGGGGTAAAACAGACAGAAGAGGGCCTGAGTGTCAAGAGACAAGACAAGAGACGGGTCAGAAAGAGGAAGAGTACAATGATGACAGAAATAGTCAAGAGAGAGCAGCGCTGGAAGGGGGGCTGGGCAGAAATGCGAGTCACGGCCATACTGAGACTGAAAAAGAAACAAGGCAGCGCTGGGAGGGGGGCTGGGCAGAAATGTGAGTCACGGCCTGGCGGCCGTGAAGTGTGAAGCAGTGGGCGTGGAAGCCCAGGAGCAAATGGGTCTGATGCAATTAAGCACGCTGGGGAAGCCTGTAGGGGAAATGTGCGTGCTTGTGTGGTCACGTGATTCGCGTGAACTGTTGAAAATCCGCTTGAGTCTTTTGAGAGCCTTGGAAGGGCCTTTGGTTTAAGTAGTGGTTTAGCTGCATTAGACTCGCATATTCATTCCTTGCGGAACGGAATAGGCGAGACCTAAACAACCAAGAGACCATTAAAAAACCACAGTAACAGCTATAGTGACCGAGCACAATCATATTCACATTTATTTATTTATTTTATGCGTTTTATATAGCGCAGACTTTACCCGAAGGTGTCAGCGCTTCACAATAAGAACAGTAATGAAACATGAGGAAAAATTAC
The DNA here is from genome assembly GCF_964263255.1 of Lissotriton vulgaris. Lineage (NCBI taxonomy): Eukaryota > Metazoa > Chordata > Amphibia > Caudata > Salamandridae > Lissotriton > Lissotriton vulgaris. The sequence goes on along the minus strand of NC_141691.1, from coordinate 529,771,649 downwards.
AAGTCCGCATGTTACAAAAGCATGCATTACGTTACATTAGGCAATAGTGACAATTGTGCATGTATCAAGAGAAAACAAAATACAAGAGGTAGCAAACGATACGTTACAAGAGGAAAAAAAGTGACGTGTGTATGTTACTAAAGCGTACAAAGTACAAATAGAGGTATAATACTGCACTAAATGGCAGATACTCAGAACACAAGAACAAACGTTACATTACATGAGGCAATTATGGCAAATGTGCATGTATCAAAAGCAAACAAAATACAAGAGGTAGCAAACGATACATTACAAGAGGGAAAGTGACGTGTACACAGGAGTACACAATACAAGTAGAAGTATAATACTGCAATAAATGGCAGACTCTCAAACCACAAGAACACATTGGGAAGGCACTTCTATAGTCATGTAGAACAGAATTTCCTATAATTGAAGGACTTCCTTCAGATAATAGAGAGGGTGTGAATTAAACTTGGCAGTGTCTTTGAAGGAGAAGAGCTTTGAGGTCAGTTTTGAAGGCCTGGGAAGAGGTGGTGGTTCGGAGCTGAGGCGGAAGTGAGTTCCAGATTCTCACCGCGTTGCCTGAAAAGGATTGGGCCATCGACCTTTCCTTCTTGAAAGTGGGAGGTTAAAGCAATAGATTTTCCGCATTACATGATGGACTAGAGCCTCCCGAGAGTTTGTTTATTTGCCAGGTAGCGAGGAGAGGAGAAGTGCTAGGCTATGTAGGTGATACAGGCAGTCTTGTAGATCGATTTTGCCTCGATGGGAAGCCAACGGAGGGTGAATATAATGGGTGTGATGTGGTCGCTTCTTTTGGCCCCATATATGAAACAATCTGCTGAATGGAGTACAGATTTAAGGGGGGACAGGTGGGATTTGGGGAGGCCAGTAAGAAGAGAGTTTCAGTAGTCCAATCTGGAGAGAATCAGCGATTGGACCAGGGTTTTTAGGTCATGCCTAACATTTTTTAATTAGTCCCTCATCTATTTTGATACCGAACAGTTTCAACAAAGAAGGGACCACGGAAGTGAGAGTTAAACTTGCACTCCGTATATCGGTTAAGGACGCCGTATCCAGCAAGAACATTCTTGAAGCTGGTAAGAATATAATCCGACTAAATTAGATTAGTTTGGTAGTCACATGACGCTTGAAGCACGAACCGTTCAGTTAATGCGGTTCTTTTTCGTTTTTTCAGCTCGATCGTCGTAATCTTCTCAGCGAGACCGACTGAAAGGTTGTAAAGGCTCGCAGGTAAATGGCATTTTTCTGAAGCACAGACCAAGGCACACGGAAATATAATTCGACATACTTATTTTTTTTCAACTTTTCATTTTCCTCAGATTCTTAAAACTGTGGCTCCAAATAAGACTCACAGGTGAGCCAACTTGATTATTGTAAATAGCTTCATCTACTGTTTTTGCATCACGTTAAAAATGTGATATACGATTATTATTTTTTCAAAATATCCATATATTTTTTACAGATTACCTACATCTTAAATATAGGTAAATCTTTTTGAAAATTCAAAAGTTAGCCAGCACTCTCGCATAAATTAATTCAAAATTTAAGGAACTTATCCTTTCATTTATCTCTTAGATCAAGAGTAATCTACGATATATTGTATTCGATATATATTCTATCGAATGATTCTACGTTTGTGGTAAAGAACACAAAATTCCAAATGTGATAACACAAAAACCTCCACGGCATCTTTAGTAATTAAGTTTCCTTTCCCTTTTTTAACAGACCCCCGACGAAGGGGCCTCAGCCCCGAAATGCATTGGGTTTTTTCAAGACATTGTTTTGTGAAACATGTATTCATAATATAATGACATGACTGTTTTATTTGGAAAATGATTGTATTGACATGTACGAATATTTACTGAATAATTGATGAACTATTGATAAAATCATTTTGAAAACGTATAATTGGATAATTGGAGCTTTTTGTAGTGCGCGCTAGAGCCCTGGTGACTTTGCGGTACCAGGCCATACATATTTAGATTCAGACAGTTAGCAGGCACTGATCTAGCGCAGCACACCTACCGAACAAACAACTAAATTATGTAAAAACAGAGTGCAATACCCATATTTATTCATTTTGTTGGACATCTGCCATAACTCATGCTGCCATCCTTATCCAAACTCCAGTTTGCCATTTGTATAGACACATAGGAAAGCAGTCACGGGAACTGCATGGTCGGACGGGAGAGTTATGGCGTCTATGCCTTGTCAATTGACTGTCGAATTTCAGTGGTTTAATGCGTTTCAGCCAGAGCCATAATTACGTTTTTACTGTGTATTTTTCAGCATTTTTTAAATAGAAATTGTAATAATTTGAGTTTGTCTTTGACTTTCAGATATTCCACCGCCAGCCACCAGGGAAAGGCCACCTGGATGCAAGACGGTGTTTGTTGGTGGGCTACCAGAAAACGCCACCGAGCAGCTGATTGTTGAGATCTTTGAGCAGTGTGGGGAGATAATTGCCATACGTAAGAGTAAGAAGAACTTCTGCCACATTCGCTTTGCAGAGGAGTTCATGGTAGACAAGGCTCTCTATCTGTCTGGTGAGTCATGCATGCTGAAATAAATCCGATTAGGACGTTGACACTGTGAAGGTGGCCTCTTTCACCTTCTCAAAGAAAAAAAAACGTGGACAATATTTATTTTACTTTAAGCGAATAAGTTCTTAAAACCAATGAACACCTAAACAGTATTTCAATTCAAATCTAATACATTTTGTTGTTTCATTGTTCAGGATTACACAACAATCTTAATGTCGCATTTACTTAATAAACTTCTGTTGATGGTATTAAAGTGAAGAAATGAATAAATGTCATTGCTTTGCTCTTATATTAGAAATCTAAGCTGATTTTTAACTATCTGTTTGCTGCCGGTGCAGATTTTGGTGCCAATAGCTGATGTTCTAACTGTTTCTTAGTTTATCTAGTAGGTTAAATGGGTTAAAAACGACCTACCGTGGTTTGTTTGAGTGCGAAATGCTAAGTTCCAAAAATGCAAACCAGATTACTATCCTCTTTTAGTAAGTACTAAACATTAAATATAGTTTTTAAATCCAGGTACCACCTGGTAGTGTGTATGTGTGCATGTATATATGGGTGTGTCAAGTGCTCCACTTAAACAGCTGGTAATAGGTCATGGCAGCCTGCTATTAATCGAGTCAAGAAGAAAAGAGATCTTGGAATACATGTACTCGAATAACCGGTTTCTTGAACAGTCTGATGGGAATCCCCCTGACACCACAGCAGACATATTTTGCTCCTTAGGAAAAATGTTAATATCTACTATATGAAACCGATATAGACGAGGCCTATCTTGGGTTTAAAGGTGCCAACAATATAATAGTATGGCACGAAAATGAAGGTTAGTAGCTCAGCTCCTGGATAGGGGGACGTTTGGAGAATTGAAGTATTAAATCTACAGCACATTTGAGACACCAGTGTTAACACACATCTTGCCCTTGAACATCGCCACTACCAGAGGGATCACTCACTCCTTTTTTTTTTTTTTTTTTTACTTATTACTACAAATCGGATTTAGCAACACTTGTCACAACATGAAAAGAACAGTCCACGTTTAATCTAGGCAAACGTGTGGTAGTAGCACTTGACTTTGTGAATAATCCAAACGGGTTATACTGGGCTGTGGGGCAGAATGACAATCTTCTTTGAAAGGTCTCTTCTTCCATGTTTGTTGATGTTATATTCTACAGATATAGTACTAAGGATCCATTAATTTCTGGACTGGATAGTTAGGCTCCTTCCTCTTTGATCCGATTGTCTCAACTTGAGATGGGATCATTTTCCTATTATTCCCTCAGCCACCAGCCTTCTCGGATGTTCACCAAGGCCACCCTAAAGATAGAGATCCGATGACCTACCGAAGGCATGGGTGTCATGCAGCCCCACTCAGCATGATCGTCCTACATCTTGAATTTCAATAAATTCTCACTCTCTTTGGCTGGAAAGTCCTGAGACCCCTGACCTCCACAGGTAGTGCCTGCTTCTCTACATCTTAGTATTACAATCCAGTTCTTATCCAGTCGCAGACTATCTAGAGATCCTAAAAACTTTGATTTGCCTTTTCAAGTTATTTAGATACTATACGAACTTTCAGATTTTCTTCTTGCCAGGGAGAATTCAGAGGGAACTTCTACATTCTCACTAAAGGGGGTGGAGGTCAGTCCATCTTTCATCCGAGAGACTATGTAGCTGCAGAGACACCCAAGTTGTGATATTTACCCTAAGCATTATTAGGAAAGGCCAGTTCCCTGGAGGCTGCTGAGCAGTATTTATTCCTCATTTCCGTTTTCTTGTCTGCTGGCCCCTTTAATACTCAAGCTCCCATCTGTCATGGGTTTGGGACCCATGCATCTGCACCATCACAGTTGACCACTATGCTGCCTCTCTACTTAATTTGCATTATTAAAGGCTTTACCCCCTACAGCAATACTCATTTCTCTTGGTCCCTTGTAACACTGTACATAGATTATTTTCAGTTGCACATAAATTAGTTTTTTTCCACTGGCAATACGTTGTCCAGGCAATGGGTTATTAAAACCACAATAATGAATATTAACAGGGTAATTTCAAAATTTTTGACATTTAGAGAAATTTAGAAATGTCATTTCGGTCTCTCGTGACTTGACAAAAGGTCACCGCTCCTTCCCGCCTGTCCGCCGCTCCTCCACGCGCTCATGTCCGCCGCTCCTCCTCGTCATCACGCACGTCGCGGCCAGTGCTACGTGCTACGTCGCGGCGGGCGCTACTTCCAGGGGACTACGTTTTTTTTTAAGTTACATTTTAAAATTTACATTTAATTTTTATTTTATATAGCCTATGTCTATCTGCACACCCTGACGTTTTAAACGATGCATCGGGTGTGTGGATTGGCGCTGTGGTTCCCGAGTTTACCTGGCTCAAAGGTTTGTGTTCTCTCTTTATAATAGTAGTATAGATGCATGCGTTCTCTTTATTTTTCTTTCTCTCGGTAGAAGGAACACAGAAGTTAATTGTATTTTGTGGTCCGTGGTGGTCTTTATTCCGTACGGAGGTATTGTGTGTCTTGCCAGTTTTGCTCTCATTTTGCCGCTTTGCACGTGCTACCTTTCAACTGCTCCAAAATGCGAGTGAAGGACATTCACCACAGAAAGCCTAAATCAGTCTGTGGAACCTTGCACAAACTCCTCTTGGAGCACTTGTCAATTTAATTCCTTCTTTCTTAATCCATTCATGGGAAGTCCAAAGTAGAAGTTTACCAGGAAGGTAGAGCCAGAGTTACGCTTAATCAAAAACACTGTAAAAAAGCATTTGAAGCCAACTTGCCAAGAAGCTTCAACATCTGAAGAACACCGACTCTGAGCAGTGATGGGAAAACAAAATGGCACTGTTTGCGGTGGGAGAACACCTCGGGGTGTAAGATACTTAGTAGTTACTCAAAAACACAGAATCACAGTGACATTTGAAGATCAAATGGGAATGTTTAGGAGCATCCTTCATTTGAGGAAGACCAGCAAAGCTGGTAATAAATGGTGTTTTAAACCACCAAAACATTGCCGTTGCACAAAGGTTCACGCTGATAGAGCCTTGCATGGTGCCACACCATGTACCACTAAGATACGAACTTTCAATTTTGGATTTTATTCAATTATCTGATATGTATGTATATGGTATTTCTATAGCCTGTGCATAACCAAAAGGCAGTGAAGGGTTGTACATTGTCAAAGACCAGCATAAAGTCAGTGAGTGATGGGGAGTTAGCTGTGTTATGGATGGTTAATGCACTGTGATGTAGTGTTTTTGAAAGAGGTTAGTCTTTCATTCAATCATGTTAAGCTTCATTTGACTTTCTTAAAAACGATAACAGCACTTCAACAGCCTACTACCGAAGACATTTTAAAATAAATTCATCAATAAATATTTACCAAAATCAAAATATACATATTAAAAGCATATATCGCCCATATTTTTCCGAATAGTGTCTGCCTGCCATATGTAAGTGGTTATTTCTCAACAAATTTATATTGTACACAGGTGGTGAAGAATCATAACAGCTAACCTACGTTGCTTAAAAGTCCTTTGTTTTAAAAATGGTAGTACATATCGTTTTCTTAGTGCAACATCGTATGTACAAAAAACACAAAGTGCTTTGTTCCGAATGACCATCACAGGGGCATTTCAGCAGAGAGACAGACCAATCCTTTATCCTAGAGAATGCAACCAGTTGATGAACAGTGTTGCACTTAAACCTAATTTGACAAATCTGTGCTGTAGGTTATAAACATGTTTCGAATAGGGTTGGAGTCCCTCACAAATTAGCAATAATTGGTTGTAGATAACGCTAGACTTTTCACAATCTCTGTTGAACTGTTAAGGGTTTATTTTATCTCAACTTTGCTAATTCCATCTAAAGATTCTGTAGTCACAAAAAATTCTGATTTGCCAAGCCTTTCGAAAAAATTCTCAATATATTATTGTCATGGAACATCAATGGCTCTGTGCCGCGATAAACAATCTAAAACAGATCTGTTCAAAACGACCTCCTCTCAACTCCAAATCTTGTGCCACAATATCTTGATTTGATTCTCTGTAATGGGCACACCTAACTCTTGATGACAAACAAATGTGGCACAGCTGTGGGGAACAGCCAATATCTTCCTAAAACATACTTTTTGGGCAATTTGTAAGTTCCAAAGAATAGCTTGTCCCCAGACTTCTCCCCATGCATCACCCTCAAAAAACACTTTGCCTTATATATGGAGCCCTATCTCTATCAGTGACTCCTACCCCAGTTTGGCTGCAAAATTAGATAGGACCATCACAGATTTTGAAAATTTTACTTTCCTTGCCATTATAGATGTTCCCAAGACCCCTGATTGCCAAACAATACACCCAAATAAGAAAAGGTTCTAGTTTGAAACAATTGGTTTACCCCCTTAAAATCAGCAGGATTTACTAGCCTTTGATTCACATTTCATAATAAAGGTTTTACCCAAATTCATCTCTAAATCCATGATAGCATCAGCCATTGCAGACCAATAGGAGTGCAGGACTTAAGCAGTGTATTGTCTGCATAGAGGACGGCAGGGACAGATCGATACCCAATTTGAGGCAAATCCCTGCACCGCCCCTGCAACACTCTACCCAGATTATTTCTATACACGGTGAAGAGGAATGATGCCAGGACACAGCCCTGTCTCATCCACTTATTTATGCCAAACCCTGCAGAGCATTCCCCATTAATACCAGCCTCACCTTGGCACTAACACCTCTATACATTTTCCTGAGGAGATTGATTATAGGGGTTTATATTCCCAGTTCTTCAAGAATACACTAAATACTATGATTGATACAGTCGAAGCTCTTGACAGGTCCATAAATGCCAATTATAACAGCCCCTTCTTCGCTAAGGTGAACTTATTGGTGAACAAATTTAAGTTTAAACATTGTTCAATAGTCCCTAGACCCTTTCGTAACCCATACCTGATCTCCCCAATTGTATAAGGATTCTCAACCTCGGCCTCCAATCTAGAGACTAAAATTCTTCTGTTCATTTTCACTGGGGAATTTAATATAGAAATAGGGTGGTTACAAGAGGAACCATCACAATTGCCTTTTTTAAATATTGGTACAACAACCAGCGTGACCATGTTTCCAGAATCCTTGATCTACACATTGAGTTCAATATGTTTGTCAAAAGCGGTCCCGATAAGTTGTAAAAAGATCAGTGGTTATAGCATCAAGACCACGAACCTTCCTGCTCCAGCTATTCTCGATGGCACCCACTACTTCCTGCAGTTTAAATATCAATTTAGCAGAGTCACTGTTATATGTCACAACCGCACTATGTAACTCATACTCAAATTCCCCCTCTTCCTGTGGAATAGATATTACAAAAATGTGCCCTCAATAATTGGCGGGAATGTCTATCTCTAATGAGTGGTGCAATATCATCTGTTAAAGGCAGGTATCTGAAAGAGACACGTTAGTGATAGAATCCTTACCTTAGAATATCCCCAGGCGTCAGACTGGATCCGGAAACTTTTCGGTAGCAGTACCCTTGCGCGTCGATAGGCGTCGTCTGCGGCTCCGCGTCCGTCATGACGTCGTCGGAGTACTTAGACGCCGCCTCCGCGTGCTGACGTCAGTTCTTCTTTTTTCCGCACCAGCAAGCACAGATCTGGAAAAAGAAGTAACCCTTAGTCAATTTTTGACTAACCTTTTTGATCCTTTTGATCGTTTTTCGAAGTCTACGACTCCGATCGGTGCCTAGGGATGCCTGGCTTCAAGCACTGTGAGAATTGCGACCGCATGATGTTGGTCACGGATCCGCACCACCTGTGCCTAACTTGTCTAGGCGTCGACCACGACGACAAGGCCTGCTCCGACTGCCGGGCCCTCTCCTCGAAAGCCAGGCGGGAGCGGTCCCGCAGGCGACTCGAGCTCCGGCAGTCGGTCCCGCGCCGTGCGAGGTCCCGGTCCCACGGGAGGTTGAGGGACAGGTCGCGGGCTCGGAGCCACCACAGATTCGAAAGTCGGCACCACTCCTCCGGGTCGAAGTCGTCGTCAGGTAAGAAGCACAAGAAGTCGAAGAGACGTCATCGCTCTTCTGACTCCCCCCGACGCTCGCACGATGCGGCCGGGGGTTCGGGTGACACCACACACGCGGCTCCTTCGGGGTCGCGGATGTCGCGTCCCGCTCCATACCCTCCGGTCCCTGGGCGAGACGCGACGCCGGAGGAGATCGAGCGCTTCCTCATGGGCATGAGGTCCCTCTCTCCTCCGACGGGCTACGTGGCGCCTTCGGGCCCAGCGGACCCGTATGGGGCCCCTAGCGGGTCGGGGGCTTCGGCCCCGACGCCGTCAGGTGCTTCGGCTCCGACGCCGCCGGCACCTTCGGGCCCGGCGCCGCGGGGCCCCACTATCCCGACACCGCCGGTGCCTTCGGGCCCGGCGCCGCAGGGTCAAGCGGTTCCGACCCCGCCGGCGCTTTCTCCTCCATCGGGATCTGGATCGTCGGCGGTGGACCTTACGACCCCCCCGGCATCGGACCGTTAGGTGTCGCCTCCGGCGCCGTCCTTGGGCGGCGCCGCCCCCAATTCCTCCTTCATTCCTGTTCCGACGTCGGAACGGCGCCGCTGGACGCCGCTTTCGACGGCGTATGGAGATTTTCACTTCTATGAAGAGGCCCCATTAATTGAGAACCCTGAGTATCAGGCGATGGGTGAGGAGGAGGATTTAGAGGGGTCTGAGGACCCTCTGACCCGTGAGTGTCAGTCACAAGAGGACTGGACAGGGGAGTTTGGGGAGGCCAGTGGCCTGGACACCTCTCCAGACACTCGTTTTGTCTCCCCTCCTACCGTTGCTTCGGAGGAGGGGGCAACATATAGTGTGGTGTTGATGAGGGCTGCCAAGGCCTTGAGCTCCCCGTCGCGTCCGTGAGGACTAACCTCCTCACTGAGGTCCTTAAACCGCAGTCATGCTCGGCCGAGCCTCTGCTGCCCTTTAAGAGGCCTTGACCGACGTTCTTTTGGGCACTTGGTCCAGGCCCGCTACGAGTTCGCCCGTAGATAGGAACGTGGCCAGACGCCACCGCCCGGCCCCGGGCGACCCATGTTTCCTGTCCACCCACCCCACCCCGAGAGTCTGGTCATCCAGGCCTCCAATTCCCAGACCGCATTCCCGTCGGCTCCGCCGGACAGGGAATCCAAGAGGTATGAGAATTATGGAAAGAAAATATTCTCCTCCCTTAGTTTGGGACTGCGGTCTTCCAACACCGCATGCCTCTTGGGCCGCTACACCCACTCTCTGTGGGAGACGGTTGCGGAAGTGCTGCCAGAGTGTACGTTGGAGTTACAGGCCAAACTTGGCCAAGCCCTTCTGGAGGGCCGAGATGCAGCCAAATATTCTATCCGGTGTGGGCTGGATACCACCGACTCGCTAGGCAGAGCGATGGCAACGACGGTGGTGGTGAGATGTCAGGCCTGGCTGAGGTCCGCCAACTTTTCGGCAGATGTCCAAAACACTCTGATGGACATGCCGTTCGATGGCCGTCGCCTTTTTGGCGATAAGGCAGACCATGCGCTTGAGCGCTTAAAGGACTCCAGGGCTACGGCCAAGTCCTGGGCCTCTCGGCCCTGCGCCTGCAAATGGGTGCCTTTCGCTTCTTTCGTGGCCAAGGAAGGGGCGCCCCCACACGTGATGCCAGCCACACGCCGCAGACTAACATCCAGCGCGGTGGCAGCCGTGGAAATTGCCGTGGAGGTGGGCGAGGCCTGTCCACACCTTCCCCCGCAGCATCCGCCTCTAAACCCTCCTAGTCCGTGCTTCTCGGCCCATGTGACGCCAGTGGGGGGCAGGGTTCGCCATCACCACTCTCACTGGCGTACTGTCACTTCGGACAGGTGGGTGCTGCAGGTCGTCCGGAGGGGCTACTCCCTCCCCTTCGAGAGGACCCCTCAAGCCATGCCACCGCAACACCACCGCGTATCGGGGGATCGCTTGCGGCTTCTGCAGGAGGAAGTTTCGGCCCTCTTGGCCAAGGTGGCCATCAAGCGCGTTCCTGGGCTAGAAGTAGGATGTGGTTGCTACTCCCACTACTTTCTGGTACCCAAGAATGGCAAAGGGGGCCTACGCCCTATCTTGGACCTACGGAACGTCAACAGCTTCCTCCGGAAGGAGAAGTTCAAGATGCTGACTCTGGCTCAGGTCTGAGCTGCCCTGGGCCCAGGAGACTGGATGGTAGCGTTGGACTTGCAGGACGCCTATTTCCACATCCCCGTCCTGCCGCCCACCGGCGTTACCTGCGGTTCACGGTAGGCCACGAGCACTTTCAGTTTACTGTGCTCCCCTTAGGCCTTACCAGCGCCCCACGGGTTGTTCACAAAGGTGATGGCGGTGGTCGCAGCTCATCTGCGGCGGTTAGGGGTTTCAGTCTTCCCTTACCTCGACGACTGGTTGTTGAAGGGGAGCTCGCCCCAGACAGTCGTCAGCCACCTCCAGATGACGGCAGACCTCTAGCACCAGCTGGGGTTCTCCATCAATTTTTTGAAGTCACACCTGTGCCCCTCTCAGAGGTTCCTTTTCATCAGAGCAGTTCTCGACTCGGCACAGTTTCGGGTTTACCCACCCGAACAGCGGGTTCGGGATATACAGGCTCTGATTCCAATCTTCCAGCCTCTATCCCGGGTTTCGGTCAGGTTGATGCTGCGGCTTCTGGGGCTGATGGCTTCCTGCATCCGTCTGGCGCATCACGCCCGTTGGCGGATGCAGGCTCTGCAGTGGGACCTGAAGTTTCAGTGGGCCCAGCATCAGGGCAACCTGTCCACCATGTCCTGATCTCGGAGGGTACTGCGAGACAGCTGCAGTGGTGGCTCACGGACCGCGATTGGGTCAGCGGCAGATCCCCCTCCCTTCCCCAACCGGAGCACGTTGTTGTGACGGACGCATCCCTCCAGGGCTGGGGAGGCCACATGGGAGAGGCAGAGATCAGAGGCCTCTGGTCTCCGGCGGAGTCCCGGCTCCATATCCACCTTTTGGAGCTGCGGGCGATTCGTCTAGCACTGAAGGCATTCCGAGGGGGAGTGTAGTGCAGGTGTTCACGGACAACACCACAGCCATGTGGTACTGCAACAAACAGGGCGGGGTGGGGTCGTGGACCCTCTGCCAGGAGGCTCTGCTCCTTTGGCAATGGCTGGAACATCAGGGGGTGACTCTGGTGGTTCAACACCTGGCAGGTTCTCTGAACGCCAGGGAAGACGAACTCAGCCGCCGATGCATGATGGATCACGAATGGCGTCTGAACTCGGACGTTGCGCAAGGTCTCTTCCTGCAGTGGGGAGAGCCTTGGTTAGATCTATTCGCCACCGAAGAGAACGCGCAATGTCATCAGTTCTGCGCATTGGAATTTCCAGGGTGGCACTCGCTCGGAGACGCTTTTCGTCGCGAGTGGAGTTGTGGTCTGTTGTGCGCCTTTCCGCCTATACCACTTCTGCCCAGAGTGCTGAAGAAGATCAGTCGCGACTGAGCACAAGTCATCCTTGTGGCTCCGGACTGGGCACGATGGTACTGGTATCCCGAGCTACTCGGTATGTCAGTCGATCCCCCGGTTCGTCTGCCTCTTCAGGAGGACCTTCTGTCGCAGCAACAGGGGACGGTCCTCCACCCGAACCTGTCCAGTCTCCACCTCCTTGCTTGGAGATTGAGCGGCGACAGTTGAGGCCATTTGACTTGCCTCCTGAAGCCTGTAACATCATTCTGGCAGCCAGGCGTCCCTCCACAAAGTCGGTATACGCCTGCAGGTGGAACAGATTTGTGGCATGGTGCACAGCAAATGCTGTAGATCCTCTCTCTGCCCCTCTTTCCGAGGTTCTTCTCTTCCTTCTTTCTCTTGCCCAGCAGGGCTCTGCTCTGGGCACTATCAAGGGCTATCTTTCTGTCCTTTCAGCCTTCTTAAGGCTGCCTTATCAACCATCTTTGTTCAAGTCCCCAATTGTAAATAGATTTCTGAAAGGCATCACACACTCGTTTCCACCTGTTCCCTTTGTGATGCCTCAGTGGGACTTGAACTTGGTCCTAACATTTCTGATGTGCCCTCCCTTCGAGCCACTTCACAACTGTCCTCTTCTCACTTTGAAGACTGCCTTCCTGGTAGCCATCACCTCTGCCAGGAGAGTGAGTGAGCTCCAGGCTCTGTCCTGTAAACCTCCTTTCGTTTCAGACTATCCGAACAAGGTTGTGTTAAAGACAAGACCTTCTTTCCTACCCAAGGTGGTCACGGCCTTCCACATTGGGCAATCCATTACCTTACCCACCTTCTTTCCGCCTCCGCATCCCTCGAGAGAGGAAGAGAGGCTCCACCGTCTGGACCCAAAATGTGCGCTCTCGTTCTATCTGGATCGCACACGCCAGTTCCGGGTGGATGACCAACTCTTTGTTGGTTACGTGGGCGCTAAGAAGGGGAAAGCAGTACACAAGCGGACCATCTCACGGTGGATCATCTTGTGTATCCAGGCGTGTTACTCCTTGGCAAAGAAGGAACCCCCTGTTGGCCTGAGGGCTCATTCCACTCGAGCCACAGCGACTACAACTGCCTTGGGCCGAGGTGTGCCCTTGCAGGACATCTGTCAGGCAGCTACGTGGGCCTCGTTGCACACGTTCGCAAGACACTACCGACCCACCCATCCTCCCCGTTCTGCGAACCGATATCTAGGGTTAAGGTCATCCCCTTTCAGGGCCCTAGTTTCAAGGCACCAGTGTTGGTTTTTGGCATAGCTCTGCGTTTCTGGCGCGGAAAAGCTGTGTCTAAGAACTGACGTCAGCACACAGAGGCGGCGTCTAAGTACTCCGACGTCATCACGGCGCCGACGACGGACGCGGAGCCGCAGACGACGCCTACCGACGCGCAAGGGTACTGCTACGCCAAAGTTTCCGGATCCAGTCTGACGCCTGGGGATATTCTAAGGTAAGGAATCTATCACTAACTAATGTCTCTTAAAGATATATCGTTACACAAGTAGTAACTTGTGCATTAATCACTTTCCAAAAAGCAGCCCCATTCTTTCCTTCACATGCTGCCAATAATGAGGCCTTACCTTTTACTTAATCATTTCCCTTCTCTGTTTGAGGATAACCTTATACATTTGCCTGCACAATTTTATTTCCTGCTAATTGATGCATTCCTTAAGTGCCTCATTTAATGAATTATGTGCATTGGTACAATTAGCATCAAACCAACCAAATGGTTTAAGCATTCCTTTCATAAATTTGAAACCTTATTGGGGTGGTGATCATGGATACAGGGATGTTATATATACTGGTGGCAAGGTTGGAAATGGTCTGCAGTCTGATGGTTTCCTGACTGCTGAGGCGCTGTACATCACCATAGATGGAAGTTTGTCTGGAAGGCAAGCAAGGCTGCTAGTCTTTATAGCTTTGGAAAGGACGCAGCTGGTTTTAAAGATGATGCACGCCGGCAAGGAGATCCAATGGAGTTTCATCAGGATTGAGGCGATTGTATTATATTTCTTCCAGCCTAGGATGAGAAGTGCGTGTAAAATGGCAGAGAGTGTCTGTGCTTAGACCAAACCAGTTCTGTCCTCTCTGGCCAAGCTTCCTGACAGGAGGTGGAGACAGCATTGTTCAGGGCAGACTAGGCCCATTCAGGTGCAAAGAAATCTCTTTCCACTACTCTAAATGCAGCCCATGTCTATTCAGCCCAGACCTGACTCATCCAGGAAAGGCAGGACACACCTCAAACCCCCCTGCCACCCAGTGGCTGTCTGAAGAGAATACACATTCTCAGCCCTTGTCACTCCAAAGCCAGACAGTCAATCCACAAACCCAGCAGAGGCACACAGGATGGCTAAGCAAGAAAATACTTACTTTTTAAAAGTGGTATTTTTTTTTTCAAATTTCAAATCTTTATTTCGATCGATTGATCATAAAAGATCTACAATACACGATGTAGTGCGGTTAGCACACTAGCAGATGCACGTAACACGCATCCACACATCCGCAGGCCAGGCGTGGCCTGCGGGGGTCAATAAATGGAAGGCGTGCGCTCGGGCACGTCACTTCCGACGAGAACCAAGTGTGTGGGCTGTTGGCTGTCGCTGCGCGTATCCACCCCAGCGCATGCGACCAGGCCTAATTACCAAGGCCCACACCGGAACACCACATTGGCGACGAGCGGAGGGGGCCCAACCCTCGCCCGTTCACCGTGCATCGAGCGGTGCAGCCCGCTCGCTCCTGCGGTGCACACCGCGTGTGGCCTGAACCTGCTGGCTACACTACGGGGCCGCTGTGCTCCTTTTCCTGCCCGCCCCTCGCCTGCCAGAGGGCGCTACCCCACCTCCGACACTGCCCTGGTGAAGTGGTGTGAGACGGGTGACTGCCGCCACGGCCGCCGTTCCTTCCCGCTCCACACGGCGGCCGAGTGCCATACCTCACGCATCTCGCGTGATACGCGAGGTCGAAGCGCCCTGCATTTCCCCACGCATTGGGAGTGAGAGGAGGGACGAATCTCCTGCAACAGGCCCTATCATCTGCCCTGCCAAGCGGCCGCCGTGCATGCCCTGTACAGGAGTCTGCTGAGACCTGGTGTGACTGGCTGCTGCTGCCACAAGTACTGTTATCCTGTGTGGAGACCCCTGCTGTTGCTGCTCTGACCTGCATCACTCCACTGGCCAAGGGGCGCGTGAGCCCAGACGACAAACAGCGTCTTCTTCCCGCCAAGGTGAGCCCAGACGACAAACAGCGTCTTCTTCCCGCCAAGGTACACGTGGTGCTGCGCGCCTGCGGAAGGGACTGGAGAGGTTCTAGACTCCGCCGTCATGGGGGATGAAGACGCAGGGGCTCCCATCATCAACATCCCTTTCCAGCATGCCGCCGCTGGGGTGTTGCCGCCATTCAGCGAGGCAAGTGATCCATCCACCGCCTCACCCCGCTGGAAAATTTGGTTGGAAAGGCTCGAGAACTACTTTGTAGTCACGAGGGAGACGGACGACGCGGTGAAAAGATCACTTCTTCTTCACTACGCAGGGGACGAGATCTTCAGGCTCTTCAAACACCTCCCCAACCCGACGGGGGTGACCACCTACGCTGCTGCTGTTACTGCCCTAAACAACCATTTTGACCCTCAACTAAACGTGGACTTCGAAGTCTTCAAGCTAGGGCAAGCCCGTCAGCGTGAAGGAGAATCCATGGACCAGTTCCACACTCGAGTGCGGGAGCTGGCTAGCTCCACGGATGAAGACCAGCCAAGGGCCATACGACGCCAACTAATCCAGGGATGCCGAGATAAGACACTGAGGGGCCATATCCTGCGGAAACCAGGCATTTCACTGGAGGACATTCTCATCCTGGCCAGAGCACATGAACTTTCAGACACCAGAGCGACGGCGATGGAGCAGGCCTTACATAAAACTCCCGCCAAAACGGAAACCGTCAAGGTGGAGCGCGCCGACGCAGTACGACCACGACCACGTAGCCAGGCGAAGAAGGGATACCGAAGAGACACTCCTCAAGGCCGCTGTGGATACTGCGGACATGAGCCTCACGCAGCCAAAGACTGCCCCGCTCAAGGTCAAACCTGCGGGAACTGCGGAATCCCCAATCATTTTGCGTTGGTCTGTCGCAGAAAGAGCCAACCCAGGAACTCCAAGAAATCATGGACACCCACCAAAGCTGTCCGCCAACTATCACTCACAGACCCACCCCCGGAGAGAACGGACAAATTCCTACCAATAACCTATGACGAGTCAGACTCGGAAGACGAAGAGTCGTATGTAATCTCCTTTGCCCGGGAGCTGAAACTCAGACGACGACCACAGCCAACATGTGTAGTACAGGTGGGAGAAAATGAGGTAAAAGCTATCATTGACACCGGCGCCACCGTCAACGTCATGGGGCTACAAGAATTCAACAAACTGCGTCCTCGTCCGGAAGTCCTACGCTCCAAGACTAGAATCTTTGCCTACGGAGCAGACACTCCCCTCCCTCTAAAGGGGAAAATTGTAATACCCATACGAGCTGACGAGGCTGAAGTGACCGCGACGATACACATCATCGACCGAGAAGCCGACACGCTGTTGAGCAGCCACACCGCGGAGGACTTGAAGTTGATCGCCTTCGCCAACCGCATTCGGAACCACCAGGTGGAGGAATTGCTGGAGCGATTCCCTGAACTGTTCAAAGGTCTGGGCTGCATCAAATGCGACCCAATCAAGCTCCATATCGACAAGTCAGTCACTCCCACAGCCCTACGCCATCGGCGAATACCATTCCACCTGCGGCCACTGGTGGAAAAGGAACTTGAAAAACTGGAGAACATGGGGGTCATTGAAAAGGTAACAGGACCCACCCCCTGGGTTTCCCCCATGGTCATAGTCGAAAAGCCTAAACAGCCTGGCGAGATTCGGCTATGCATCGATATGCGGCTGCCGAACACAGCGATCAGAAGGGAGAGGCACCTAACACCCACGATGGACGACATCATAGCTGATGTGAACGGATCGAGGTAGTTCTCGAAAATCGATCTCAATGCGGGCTACCACCAACTACCCCTTGCCGAAGAGAGTCGCTTCATCACGACCTTCAGTACCCACCTTGGCCTCCGGCGGTACAAACGCCTCAACTTTGGAATATCGTCGGCAGCAGAGGTATTCCAGAACACCATCAGGGAACTGCTGTCTGGACTACCGGGGGTACTCAATGTGAGCGACGATATCTTAAGTCATTCCGCCACCGCATCCGAACATTACAAACAACTACGGGATGTGCTAAAAAGACTGAGCACCTATGGAGCAACCCTCCACAAAGAAAAGTGCCAATTTTTCCAATCATCAATTGAATTCTTTGGTTATGTGTTCAACCAGGAAGGGGTCCAAATTGATCCGAGAAAGTCCAAATCCATCAAGGACGCCCCAGCGCCGAAATCCCCAACGGAGGTAAGGAGCTTCCTCGGGATGGCCACGTACTGTGGCCGGTTCATACCAGGACTGGCAACCCGCAGCGAGCCCCTCCGAGCACTTACGAAGGCGGACGCCGATTGGACATGGGGCCCGAAGGAACACGATGCGTTTCAAGGCATTAAGGACGCCCTCCTTGAGAATGCAACGCTCTCATACTTCGACCCCGCCAAGCGGACCGAGGTCATCGTGGACGCAAGCCCAGTGGGCCTGGGGGCAGTCCTGACACAAGAACATGAGCCCGGAAAATGGACGGCGTTGGCTTTCGCCAGCGATGCGCTGACCCCGACCGAGACCAGATACGCACAGATAGAGCGAGAGGCCCTGGCAATCAAGTGGGCCTGCAGCCACTTTCATCTTTACTTACAAGGACAACCATTCGTGATGGTCACCGATCATCAACCCCTAGTGCCGCTTTTCAAGGGCACTGCTCCCCACCCACCACCACGTATCGAGAGGTGGGTGATCCAGCTGCAAACCTATGACATGGAAGTGGTATACAGACCGGGAGCCAAAAATCCAGCCGACTACCTATCGCGCCACCCACTACCCCAAGAGCCAGTAGCTGCAGACGGAGACTGTGAGGAATATGTCCAGTGGGTAGCACTCACTTCCTGCCCCCAATGCATGACCGTCGAAGAAATCAAGGAGGCGATAGTGGACGATAACCCATACCTGAGGTCGTTGCAAGCAGTACAAGAGGGATCCTGGACGGACTACCTACACCCCCCAAACACCTGGACAGCCGCAGATAAGGAAACCCTCACGAAATTCTGGCACATCCGCCATGAGCTTAGCGCCACGGAAGAAGGCATACTGCTGAGAGGGACCCGCCTAGTAATACCGAAACGTCTCAGACACCGAGCTACCCAGCTCGCCCACGGGGGCCACCAGGGTGCCACTAAAATGAAGGCGCGCATGCGAGAGAAGGTGTGGTTCCCTGAACTAGAAAACACAGTGGAAGAATATGTCAAGAATTGCATGTCCTGCCAGTTAACTAGCGAACCAGAAAGGCCGGTGCCCATAATCACTGAGGAAGCATGCACGACCCCGTGGTCCAAAGTCAGCGTGGACTTCGGAAGTTTCCCCGGAGAGGGCCACACCCTGGTAGTCATTGACTCATACTCTAAATACCCCATTGTGGAAAGAGTGCCATCCACGGCGTTCATACACGTGGGGCCAGTGCTCGAAAAAATATTTTCACTATTCGGATTCCCCGGCGAGATCAAGAGTGACAATGGACCGCCATTCCAGGGAACAGAGTTCGCCACGTTCTTGAAAAGTAGAGGCATCACCCACAGGCGCATTACTCCCCAGTGGCCACAAGCCAATGGAGAGGCCGAAAGGTTTATGCGAACTCTCAATAAAATGTTCAGGATCGCAGTGGTAGAGGAAGCTGACCCGGAGCAAAGACTACATGAGTTTCTGAGAGAATATCGAGGAACGCCCCACTGCACTACGCAGAAGAGCCCGTGGTCACTTATGTTTCAGGGCCAACGCAGAGACCTCCTTCCCATCGCCACAGGACCGACACCGATAGGGGTTGACATGAGGGAGACTCAAGAACGCCGACGCCGGAACAATGTGCGAGCGAGCCACCGGCGCAGGGCGACACCAAAGCAATTACATCGAGGAGACAAGGTTGTCATTAGGAACAGACGCCCGGGGGGAAAATTCCAAACATTCTACGAACCAGGCCCGTGGACTGTCACCAACACGAGAGGAACTATGGTGACGGCCAACAGGGGGGGGGGGAAGTCTCGAGAAACACTTCATGGTTCAAAGTGGTCCCCCCTAGCCCGGGAGTGGATTCTGAAGCCATGGATGGAACCAACGAGCCGCCCCGAGTCGCAACACAAGAGGAAAAGGACGATTCAACAACGGAGACACGAGGGCCGGTGCCAGTGCAGGGAGGAGGACTGTCAATCATGTCCACCCCCATCCGGAATCCATCGCGCAGCGGGGAACGAGAGCCAGGCCGCACCCCGCGGTACAGTCTGAGGCCTAATCCCCGTCCAAGTCAAAGACTAAATGACTAGGCCTGTCAGCTGAGACCCTGAAGTCGTCATCAAGGGGACACGCAAGTACAGAACGCTTGGTCAACAATTATTGTGATATTCTGAATAGCCTTGGGTTGAACATTTTCAAAGTTTTGTGTAGTTGGATAGAGATGTAGTGCGGTTAGCACACTAGCAGATGCACGTAACACGCATCCACACATCCGCAGGCCAGGCGTGGCCTGCGGGGGTCAATAAATGGAAGGCGTGCGCTCGGGCACGTCACTTCCGACGAGAACCAAGTGTGTGGGCTGTTGGCTGTCGCTGCGCGTATCCACCCCAGCGCATGCGACCAGGCCTAATTACCAAGGCCCACACCGGAACACCACACACACATCATTTAAAAAAAATTAAAAAAGAGAAAAGGTGTTAAAACAAGAATGACAATATATCAGAACGAGGGATTTTCAGGAGTCTCCTGCCAACTTTGCGTACCGCGATCTGGCATGCCACATCGATGTTAGAAATTTAGCCAGAGCGAACACCGTTGGCGGGGATAAGTCTGTCTTTAAAACTCTGAATGCAGGAAGGAATGTTCTGAAACCCAGATTTTTGAGCATTGGGACCAGCCAATGTCGTCTGCTTTTATGGTAGGCTTGGCAGAAGAAGATGACATGTACTTCATTCTCCTTAGTATGGGCACATCTCAGTAGAAGACTGTCCCGCCCATGCTTTGGTGAAAGTTTTTAGAGGGAGAATCCCATACCTCCATTGCAGGAATAGTTTCCTTGTTAAAGCAAGAGCCATTCCACCCAAGACACTTTCAAAGTTATATGAGTCTTTAATTACAGTGAAACGATGTGTCAGAGAACCCTCTCGCGCACTGGCCAGGACTCGGGTAGGCATTTTTTCATAGTATGCTCTGGAGAGCGCTTTCCTTGGGATCCTGGTACTTGTGCTTTGTGGGTGTGACCACAGTTCTGGTATTCCGAGGGTCTCGCATGTTGTCTTAATGTAATTTAACCAAGGAATCTTGGTGGCATTGGGTAATGTTAAAAATTCCTGCAGCTCAGCTCGATAGGATGTGAGGTCTTGGCTTGAGCCCTAATTCTTCTGTAATGGGCCTCAATGCCAAGTCCAGTCTCAGAGGGAGGAGTGGGGTACTTGGTGGGAGGGCGGTCAGCTGCCTTATGAATTTATTTTCTGTCACCTGCAGGTTAGAGGAGGAGGTATAACCCCACATCTCTCCCCCATAGATTACACCACCCCGCGCTTGCGTTTTATAAATTTGGATAGCGGGGGTCAGGGGGCGGAAAGTTGACTTGGACGCTATTTTCATAATGCCCCCCACCTTCTGGGCCAGCTTCATATTTGCTTTAATCTGGTGAGCCCCCCACGTCAGGTTTTGGTTTAAGGTTATCCCCAAATTCTCGATGGTATAAACCCTTTCCAAATGTACTGAACCAAGTAGGGGATTTGGACGCTTTGTAAACTTGGGATTTAGGATCATAAATTTGGTTTTTTGGGGGTTAATTTTGAGGCCCCTTTCTGTGCAGAAATCTAGGAAGCCATCTAGCACTCTCTGTATGCCCATCTGAGTTTTAGATAGCAGCAGGGTGTCGTCCGCGAACATAATAGCGGGCACCCTGCTGCCATTCAATTTTGGGGCATCATTGTTGGCAATCCCGGTCAGGTGTGCGATTACCCCGTTCACAAAGAGGCAGAACAGGGTAGGTGCGAGCACACAACCCTGCCTCACCCCTCTGTGAACGGGGAATCTGTCAGTTAGTTTCCCACTTCTCCCACATCTGACCCTTGCAAAGTTGTTATGGTGTAATTTGATCAAGATTGCAAGGATGTCTTTCGGGACGCCTAGTTCTGCCATTACCTCAAACAATTTTGCTCTTGGCACTAAATCGAAGGCGGCACGTAGGTCCACAAAGACCGTGTACAAGGTGCCGCCCTCGATGAGTGCCGTCCTCCAATATATAAGATTTAATCTAAATATTTGGTCAATTGTGGAGACATCCCTCCTGAATCCTGCCTGATACGGGCTGAGAGTGTCCGTTTCCTCCAGCCAATTCTGCAAGCGATCCAATATTAATCTACCAAAAAGCTTCTGTGAGACATCTATGAGGCTTATGGGGCAGTAGTTGGCTGGGAGCAGAGGGGATCCCTTTTTAAATATTGGGTCCACCTCTGCGCCCAGCCAAGTATCAGGAACCTCCATACCCCTAAGAACCGCGTTAAATATCAGCAGGAGATACGGTGCCCATATCTCTGGTTCCTGCTTTAAGAGATCTCCAGGGACCCCATCCAGCCCTGGTGCCTTTCCTCCTGCCAGCCCCGCAATTGCAGCACAGACTTCTTTTTCCGTGAAAGGTTCACCCTCCTGACTACTCAGAATAGTGGAATTAGTTTTGCTTTGAGACGCATCCTCTATTGCGTATAGGGATTGATAGTGCTCCTGCCATTGTCCAGGGGCAATATTAGGTTCAATAGCCGAAGGGGGATATTCTGTCCCATGGTTAACCAATCGCCAGAATTTTCGTGAGTCTTTAATGGCTAATGCCCCGGAGAGGTCTTCCCAATGTTTTTGGTCCCATTCGGCCTTAGCATTTGCCAGCAATATCCTATAGGCCCGTCTTTTCCCTTGTATTATCTCACGGCATTCACGCGCCTTTATTGCAGATAAGAGTTCTCGTTTTGAATCCCGGCATGTGGCATTATATCAGGATTTTTTGTTTAACCCATTGGCTTTAGCTGGTGCTTTAGAAAATAGGTCTAGCTCTAGTGTATTTAATAGTTCTTTGTGGGTTTGCCCCAATAGTTCTATATTCGCTCGATCATCTAATTTATCGGCAAGACCAAATTGTTGTTATTGTTATATGTACTTCTAAAGCGCGACATTCATCCAACAGGATATCACGGCGCTACAGTTAAACAGTAAGCCATAGGCAAGATACCAGGGACTATTATTTATACTATTTAGGGAATAATGCAGTTTTTAGTTTTTTTCTGAAAGTAAGGTAACAATCAGTACATCGAAGATCAATAGGCAAGTCATTCCAGCACTTAGCGGCAAGGTGCGAAAAGGCGCGCCCGCCCATCCTGGATAATTTTATTCGTGTGGTGACAGCTTTAGCTGTGGCTTGTGAGCGTAGGTTACGAACTGGGGCATAGAGCTTAATTCTGTTCCGCAGGATGTAAGGACCAGTATTATGCAAAGTTTTATGAGCAATGCACAACATTTTAAAAACTGCTCTTTGCCTCATAGGCAATCAATGTAACGCTCTCAGGCAGTTTGTAGCAGAATCGTACTTTTTTTTATCGCAGACAGCTTTAGCTGCCGCATTCTGGACCAGCTGTAGTTTTGAAAATAGATAATCGGCCATACCAACAAACAGCGAGTTGCCGTAGTCCAGCCTACTAATCAGTAAAGATTGAACTAAAATCTGTCTGCATTCCATCGGAATCCAGGGAAAAACTCGCTTCATCATTTTTAGTATGGCGAATCCTTTGCCACATATTGTGGTAACATGATGCCTTTTCAAGCACTGGAGTAATTCTGGCGTAGAGCCTGGGTAGCTTTACGCCGTTAGTGGCCAGCTTCCCCCACCTCACTCTCCTCCTATTGTTCTCTAAGAGTAACCCAGTGGTTGCATTTTCATTATTCAGACCCATGTCCTCGATGCCTGGAATAGCATATTCGAGTTCGAGGGCGTTATGGTCACTGTCCTCTCTACTCAATACCCTAAAATCAATTATACGTGACCAGCATGATAATTGAACTAAAACATAGTCGAGTCTGGATTCGCTACCTGGTTTGTTAAAAGTGCATTTACTTTGGTTGTCTGATTTTGTGCGCCCATTACATGCTCTTAGACCGTGGTTAAGGGTCAGTGCAGTTATCTGTAATGCAAGGGATGTCCAGGCTCTTGGTGGGGGAGCCACCGTGTCTGGTATCAGCCAACTAGCATCCTCCTCTAGGGATGGTCTATCAAGCAGGCCAGGGAGTGGCTCGTAGTGGGAATTAAGGTCTCCTGCTACCATATATGGGAGGTCCCTTGGGATTTCACTCAGAAAAGCTGAGAGATCTTCAATCGTTTTTGATTCGCCTGATGTAGCCACGGGTCTCGAGTAGACATTTATGACCAACAATTTGGCCAGGTTTGGCCATTCTAGCTGGACGGGTAATATATCCTCAGCTAAACACCTAGCCTTACAGCCCAGGTGGGAGGCAATCAATGTTGCCAACCCTCCTGACGGACGTCCCCTCCCCCCCCCATTTTGCTTTTTTTAAAAAGACTTCAAAACCTGGCCATGTGAACTCCTCTCTTGCCCAGGTTTCCTGAAAGAGGCAAATGCTTTTTGAGCTGATAAATGACAGCCACTCTGGGCATTCTATTTTATTTCCCAGGCCAGCTACGTTCCATGAAATTATGTTAAGCGCAGCAGGTCTTGGAGGTGGTAGGTCGGTGTTGGAGAGGTTGATCTCTGTGGGGTCAGGGTTAGGATTTATACTTTGTAGCAATTCACCCTGTTCATCCTCTGGGTTGGTAATACTATCCCTTGCAACTACTGTGCGGTTAGCAGGATCTTGGGAGTGGTTGAATATGTCGGGAGCAGTTTTTAATTCTGTTTGTAACTGGGTTTGGTCCCAGGAGATGGATCTATCCTCACTATGATATGTTATAGCAAGCTGATCTGCCACCCTGGCGTTGCAGTCAACCAGTCAGTCGACCATTTCGAGGGTGCTATACCTGTTCGAAATTGGAAGGTAGACTGGATGGTGCATTCTATGTGGGCCAGGGATTCCTCTCGGTCTACCGCCCCATCCCCCCTCCTCCTAGTGCTGTACTCCCAACCCTCCCCCTCTCCATATGACGGTGGATATTCAGGCAGCATGTTCCTATGATAGTAAGGCTCCCTCCTTCCTGCACTATTGCTCTCCCACTCTCCCAATAACTCCTGATGGTGCCCCCATCTTGGATCTTCTGATAGATAGATACTTGATGGGTAGAAGGATGACAGAGGGAGAGCCTGGATTAAGTTCCCTTGATCGTCGGGGGCCCAACTCCAAATGTACGAGGCTGTACTTGGTTCCCTAAAACTGACCACAATTCAATCACCCCTAGTTGTCTTTCTCAGGTTGCCCACCCAGGCGACGTGTCTCACCGTGAGTACGTCGCCAGTTGTTCCTTGTGGGAGGGGTCTGTATTTGGACAGCCAATTGATGACTTTGTTCTTGAGAGAGGCTATCGTCTCAATGGAATTGGGAGATAGTTCAGGCACACCCACCAAGATCACTGTATAAGGGGACGCCTCAGGTGGTAAGTTTACGGGTTTGATTTTCCGAGAATGGATCTGAATGTTATTAGGGGGCCTCGTAGCGCTCTTGGCTTTGTCTTGGGGATCGGGTTTATCTGTGGGTTTAATGGATGTAATTGATGGTGTAGGTATGGATGCCTGAATTTGTGTGGATGATTGGGTTTGTGTGGGCGGTATGGTTTTATTTGCAGTAGCAGGGGTTTGGATGATCTTGTTATGATTGGATTTAGGTTTAATGTTTTGGGAAGTGGATATACCAGTTTTATTCGTTAGAGTTATATGATCTGTACTCTTTTTAGGCATACTGTCTGGCCCTCCTTTGGTACCCTTGGTTTCTGACTTAAGACTGTCTGCCAGCTGGACTGTTGATTTTTCTATGTTGACCAGCCTTGCTTCGATCTTTATCAGCCGGGCTTCCAAGGGGCTTAGGAGTGACCTAATCAGTGAGCCTATGTCTGCAAGAGTGATGTCCTCGTTTGTGAGGTCTATGGAAGTATTAGTAGGGTAGGAGGGGATATCTGCTGATAGAGTGGCAGTTGTTTGGGTATCCATAATATTAATAGGTGGTTGCCCCAGAGTGTTACCACCAGAGCTAGCAGCATCGCTCACAGGCTTAAGCTCAGATGTTTTTAACTTGCTACCACCTTTGGTTTGCCTCCCTTTCTTCTTTTTTTGAATAGCTCCCTCCCTTACTCCCCTCTGTGAATCAGGGGTTTTTTCGCTAGTGCAGGGAGTAACCAGATCTCTACTAGGGGTTGAGAGTGGGACAGATGTTGTTTGAATCGTTGGTAAGTTCATGAGGCTCATATCCTCAAGGTCATTTAAGCCCTCCATGGTGAGATCTGGGTTGATGGCTGACTGGTTTATCTCTAAGCCGTTCTGAGTGGTACTGTGAGGTTCTGGCCTTCCTTCAGGGGTCTCAGCCAGAGCCATTGGCCCCATTGATGATCTCCTCACCTAGTCAATTTCTTGGGAGATGCGTCTTTCAAGAACGGAGATTTCATCTATCAACAATGAGCCAGCTTTAACAAAATAGTTATCAATAGTACCTTTGGGAACTCCAGCTCCGGCCTGTGCGGATTTACTTCTTGTTTCCCTGGTGCTCATCACAAAGTCTTAATGGGCCAGGTCCGTGGGAAGTAGAACGATGGTGTAGGTCCGGCCAGGGGGGGGTGGCCCGGGCCCGGTCTCTCCGGTCCTCGAACGGCCTCAAACGGCCCGCCCTTTGCCCGGGCTTAGCCCCGTGCTTTGTCCTGCGCGCGTCCCGCGTGCGCGTCAGACGCTTCCTGATTATAATGGGAGGCGGGCGGGAAGAGGACCAGCTGCGGCGAGTCAGCAGGCGCAACGCCCGCTGGTCCTCGCAGTTCCGCAAGGGCGGAAAGCGTCTCCAGGCGGCTCCTCTCGCTGTCAGTAGGTCCCCGGTGATATTGGCCTCGAGCTGCTCCCGCGCAGCGGGGGCCGCGAGGAGTGGGTATGAAGGAGCAGGAACAGAACAGTTGGCCAGGAAGGATGCAGGAAAACCACGTAAGCCCTCTCTCAGTGACAAGCACTAAGGACCCAGCCCGCAGTTCTTTTTGTCCCGGCGGGAGGTGGGCGGGAAGAGGACCAGCTGCGGCGAGTCAGCAGGCGCAACGCCCGCTGGTCCTCGCAGTCCCGCAAGGGCGGAAAGCGTCTCCAGGCGGCTCCTCTCGCTGTCAGTAGGTCCCCGGTGATATTGGCCTCGAGCGGCTCCCGCGCAGCGGGGGCTGCGAGGAGTGGGTATGAAGGAACAGGAACAGAACAGTTGGCCAGAAAGGAGGCAGGAAAACCATGTAAGCCCTCTCTCAGTGACAAGCACTAAGGACCCAGCCCGCAGTTCTTTTTGTCCAGGCGGGAGGTGGGCGGGAAGAGGACCAGCTGCGGCGAGTCAGCAGGCGCAACGCCCGCTGGTCCTCGCAGTCCCGCAAGGGCAGAAAGCGTTTCCAGGCGGCTCCTCTCGCTGTCAGTAGGTCCCCGGTGATATTGGCCTCGAGCGGCTCCCGCGCAGCGGGGGCCGCGAGGAGTGGGTATGAAGGAGCAGGAACAGAACAGTTGGCCAGGAAGGAGGCAGGAAAACCACGTAAGCCCTCTCTCAGTGACAAGCACTTTCAAACACAGAACATAAAAATCATCTTTACTAAAAGCTGCATTATTACATTCTGAGTACAGGCATACTAAACTCAATTTCCCTATCTTGTCCCAATGGGAAGTTATACTTATAGGATGTGATAATTAAAACTCCCATTCTTTCCTATGGAACAGATAGCCTTACAGCGGTGAAAAACAAAATACACTGTAATTCACCACACAAGTACATGCCCTACCTTTAACATGCACAGCACCCAGCCCACACGGGTACCTTGGGCCTACCATAGGGGTGACTTATATGTAGGGAAAGGGCAGGTTAGGGACTGGCAAGTGGATGCACTTGCTATGTCGATATGGTAGTTACAACTTGTGCGCAGACCCTGCAGTGGCAGGTCTGAGATACCTTTTCATGTGGGTGGCACAATCAGTGCTGCAGGCCCACTAGTAGCATTTAATTTACAGGCCCTGGCACACTCAGTACACTTTACTAGGGGCTTGCCAGTAAATCAGATAAGCCAATCATGGAAACACCAATCCATAATAACAATTTACAACAGACGCTCTTGCACTTTAACACTGAACAGCAGTGAGAAAGTGCACAGAGATACTAAACCAGCAAAAGAGCAAAAGCTGAGTTAAAACCAGGAGGTCAGAAAGCAAAAAGACTGGGGAAACACGCCAAAAGATTCGAAGTCTAACACCCTCATATAGGAACATGATATCATGCTGGTCAATTATGCCGATGACACCCAACTGATCCTATCTCTTACAAACAACCAAGAGGAGGCAGTGGTGTATTTTCAGAAAGGCATGTCAGACATTGTTATCTGGATTAATGTAAATTTGCTAAAGCTAAACAGGGATGAAACTGAATTCTTAAGCTGTTTGGCAAGCAGAATCCCCATGATTTTTCCCCATAACTTTTGGTCCCTTACACGTGGAGATTCGCTGCAACCAACGTAGACAGTCCGCAACCTTGGGATGGTGTTTGGTGACAAGCTATCTCTGGAGAGCCATGTTACAAAAGTAGCAAGCACTTGCTTCACACTTCTTGCCGTCTAAGGAAGGTGCTACCACTAATGCCCATCCAAGCCATACCCCTCCTTGTGCGTAGGGTCATACTAATCAGATGAGACTGCTGCAATGCTATGCTACTGAAAGCTCCTGAATATTTGGTTAAGAGATTGTACAGAGTACAAGTGGCAGCGGCAAAACTGGTGCTAAACAGATCCCGTAGATCCTCTGCATCCAATGCCCTAAAGGAAATGTAATGGCTTCCTCTGAAGTAGAGGATGATCTTTAAAGCCATGTGCATTGTGATCAAGGCACTAAAGGACCCTTGCCTTCACAGCGCAGACTGAAAGGATAGACTCCTGGGAGGTATCTTCCTTCCAGTTCTGCAAATTTGGTCTGCATAAACAAATGTTGGAAACCGAGACAAGGAGGTTGGGCCTTAACAGTCAAAGCTACCCAGCTTTGGAATAAGCTACCACCCTTGGAATAAGCTACCACCCTTACTTAAGTCTTCAACTGAACTGTTGAAATTTAAGAAAGCCATTAAGACCTGGCTAATTCCTAAGTAACCAGACCCTGCTCAGGTGCATGTGCATATTTTTGGCAGTATGGTACCTACATGTAAGCTTAGAGCTAGGATACCAGTTTGGTGACAGTTGTGCTCTAAAAAAATAATAAATAAATACACCTGTAAGACTCATAATAGGAGAAGGATGAAATAGTGCTGGGAAATGGTGAAGAAAAGAGATTTGCTCGATATAGCAAGAGCACCTTGGGTGTTTTACTAAATACTTTTTTTCTTGTTCTTAACTGGCATCCACGAAAAACAAGAGGGAGAGAAAGGAAATGCTAGGTTCACCCTCCACGTTAAACTTTACTTTACTAAAATGGAACCCAGCTAAGTTCAGAAGGCCAACGCTCACCTGGAGAAAACAAAGGTTTTCTTGTGAAACACTCGCCCACCAGGGTTACCCCAGGGTGGCATGCTTCATCATCGGGTCCATCCTGTTCCGTTGCGGACGGGGCATGCTGCAACTTACGAAGTACGTGGGAGCCACTTTCTTTGACTGCATAATGATAAAGATGTTGTAAAATAGGAATGTGGGTGGGGTTGAGTGAAGTCTAAAAATCACTGCCTGGGTGGGTATGACCGATTTAATCTGACCCCTAGTCAATATGTTTGAAAAAGGGGAAGGTAGGAAAGAAGAAATGAGGAGTCTGCTTTCCTACAGGGTCAATGTGTTTCAATCGTGCCCCTACTGCCTTTTCATCAGGACTTAGGAAAACTAACTCCCTGAACCCACTCTTACTGTTTTTCTATATGCACACAACTTGCATGCTTAACAAAGTATCCAAAAAGCCAATAGACTCTCAAAACTTCCTTCTGGCGAGAAGAGAGACATGAACCACTGGCAAATATGGGACTGTTCTTTTAATCCTCAGTTACGACTCGTTTCGGACAACACTTGTCCTTGATCGCCTTACAAAGAAACGGAGTTCGCCATCTTTTTAAATATGCTTCATTACCTAACCAAGTGGTGTATAAACATGGAAGAGCCACTTGCACCAAGTTCCACACAATGGTGAGTCTGTTATAGTTTGCGTTATACATCTACCCGATAGTGGCAATACATTAACATTGGTATTTACCTCTGAGTGGGAAACTAAACAAACATGGTAATTTCATAGCAATATGTAGTATTTGTAAAAAAACAACTGGTATAATCATCATAAATGCATAGTTATCACATTCATAACTAAAACATTCTGCCTCTTTAACAGATAATGCAGGTCATGTTATAAATAGTAGTAAAACCTTAAATACAAAATTGTTAGAATTACAGGTAAAATATCACTCCTTTGTACATAACTAGGCATCTGGACTCAATATAGTGCCCGGGAGGCCATCTACTAGCCTATTAACAATATCAAGAGCAGAATTGTGCAAAATCACATAGAACCATGTAAACATTGCAAAGTTCAAATCACTGCAAAGGGTAGAGGACCACAATAGATCATCTTTCTGCATAAATGCAATTATCTGTAAACCATCTTTCTGCATACATGCAATTATATAAAGATTATATAAACTCTGCAGACTGGTGAAAGTGCTGTGTGGCTATAAAAGGGCTACCTCCGGTCACATTGACCTACTAAAGTGCAAGTGCTCAAGAATAAAAAAGATTCAAGGAATACACGTGTGGAAATCTTAAAAATGTCATAGTGCAAGCCATGATGGAATGAAGGTGTGGCATAAACTCTATATCAATAATCTAATACTCAGAATTGCTGTTACATCTAATATGGAATTAAGTGAAGGGATATTAACAAAAGAGGATAACTTTCATAGTTCTTGTAATTGTTACTCCTATCATCACTTTCTTTTTTTTATAGGAAATAATGTAGGTCTTCCGTATTGTTAAGCCCGTTAAAAGATTTGCTGTCTAGCTCAAGTATCATTCTCGGCTAAAGCTGTCTCAACAGCCTTTCCCTGTCTCCACCTCTCCAGAGTTTGGCCATGGCAGCCACCACAAAATACTTCAAGCACTTAAGGTCATTATTGTGTTCATGCCTGAAATGACGAGCGACAAGATAAGCGGCATCTTTATTAACAATTGCTCGCAAGTGTTGCAGTATTCTGACATGCACCTGCAGCTTCGTACTTCCCACATATCTCAAGCCACAGGTGCATGTCAGAACATAAACTGCAAACTCCGTTCTGCAGATAAAACTGCCCTCAATGGTAATCATATTGGGGCTGAAAAGAGTGGAGTATTGTGTGGTATTTTCTCCAAATTTACATGCTCTGCATGAAGAGCATCTGAAGAAACCTTGTCTAGCTTGTAACCACTTTTTAGTTGTTGCTAACTCTGGGCTATTCTTAACAATGTGTGCTGTCTTGCAGAGACCTTTCATGTATGTGATGGTAGATTGTACGAGGAGTCTCAGAGCTAGTACTACATCTGTAAGCACAATTGGCCAATTGCGCTTTATATTAGTCCTGATCTTTCTTTCTTGTTTATTGAACATAGTTATCAGTCTAGGGGCCTTGTCTATTGGATTTGATGCTCCTTCTGCCATATTGCTGGAAAAAAAGGGATTCTCTAGGTCTCTCATTTACTTTTCTGACTGCCTCTTTTAGAATGGTCTCACTGTATCCTCTCATTTTAGATCTAATGAGGGCCTCCTGGGTTCAGTTAGCAGTATTTATATTGATGTTGTGAATAAAATCAATCGCACTCCTTTCATCCCCTCTCCATTCAATAAAAACATCATAAAAATAACTTAACCAGTATTGTACATGGTTAGCAAACTCAATGGAGTGTTCCTCCCACCAGCCAACATGCAAACACGCAAAGCTGGGGAAGAAACAGGCCCCCATCGCCACTCCCCTCTTTTGTATATTGATATCATGACCTAATATAAAGTAGTTGTTGTACAAACAGCATGAGGCTAAACGTAACAGCATCTTATTATAGTTGTAGCAGTCCAAAGGTCTAGTGTCTAAAAAGTATTTGACTGCATTCAAACCTTTTGTATGTTCTTTTTTTTTTTTACGTAATTTTAGTAGTTTTCAAATTAGACAACATATAGAAGTCGGTGAGCAGTATCAGTAATAGCTTGTGCGTTACAACTGGCAGCGGTAAAGAACACAGCATCATTGTCCTTGTTAAATATGCATGCACATCTCCAAAAGAAATAAAAGGAGTCAGTAATCCGATCAGCACTTAACGGCAATAAAGTTGAGTAAACACAAGTTACATATCATGAGCATGTGAGAAAGGAAACAGTCTGAACATAAACAAGTATACTGTATATTGTCGCATCAATCCCAATGTTATGTTAACAAAATAAAAGGTAAGAAGATACCCAACTACCCACCTCGCCCCCTTTCAGTGGTTCGTAAGTATTAAGAGCTTACCCAATCTCCTGTGGGACAACATCTTGTGTGTTATGGGGTTGTGTTACAAAATTGCTGTATACATGCTTATAATACGTAAATAGCCAACAGGTTATCAAATAAATAAGGTCAAGTCAATCAGGGGAATGCGGGAGTAGTGGGGTGAATTGGAGCTCTTGGTGTCGCTGGGGGTGTAAAGGAATCTATAGCTTTGAGAATTTCCAACATGCGGTCCTATTTCAGAGAGATAGGAGTCTTACGCAGTCCCTGAAATTCTTCCTGTTGGATTATAGAACTCTCAGCCATTCCCCAACGTGTCAATTCTGTATGCCAATATAGTGGTGTTGGGGAGAGGCAGACTTCCACCTTACTGTAATCGCTCTCTTAGCAATGAGTATTGCCAAGTCCGCAAACTTGAATTGTACCTTCTGCTTTTTAGGGCATCCGTGGAGTCCCAAGAGGCAGGCTTCTGGTGTCAACTAGTCAGACGTGTTCGTAACACGTCCTATTGCAGAAGTAACAGCATGCCAATGGAAACGAAGCAGAGGACAGGCCCATAGCATATGAAGGAGGTTGCCATCCGCCTCCCAGCATCGAGGACAGGAAAGTTGGGCATCCGGGTATATATTGTTAAGACGGTGTGGTGTAAGGTGGGCTCTATGTAAGATCACGGATTGGATGTTTTTAAAACGAGCCTTACGGGACACTTTATTAGGGGCTTCTAGTATTGAGGCCCATTCTTTATCTGTGAAGTCCTTACTTAGGTTTGATGATCACCAGGCTCGGAGTAAAAGTAAGGGTGTGCTGGAGTGAGTCCTGATACCCCTATACAGCCATCGGACAAGATGTCGACCTTCCCCCATAAGGTGTAACGCGCGGACTAAGTCATGTGTAGGAGGTTCGGTCCCTTCAGGAGCCCAGTGTTGTTTAATATAGTGGACTAGTGTAGCGTGTAGGAGAAATAAAGTCGAGGGAACCCCTTGGGCACGCAATAAATTGTTGTGATCCGCAAGGGTACCCTTTATGAACAATGCTCCTACCGTCGAGACCCCCTCGTTCAACCATGAGGATAACATTTTACTAGTAATTATACCAGTAGCGGTGGGAATCAAAATCAATGGGATATTGGGGGAGTATGGAGTAATTTTCTTGGTGTATTTAAGTTTTTGTCTCCAATATAGGAGTGCCGTATTAAGCAATGAAGGGAGCGTATGTGGAATCCTACCAGTTGGCAATAGCAGCTTATGCAAAGTACCACAATGTAAAAGTCGAGGGGTGTATTCTATGTCCTGAAAATGACGCCTTGCTAACCAAAATGAGAGCTATTGTAATTGACTAGATAGGCAATAAGCCTTAAAATCAGTCCCTCCCAGACCACCCTCCTCAGGTCGCAGTTGTAACTTTGCCAGCCCTATTCGTCTGCGGCCATTGCCCCAGATAAGTTCAATCAGCAATGTATTTAAAGTTTTAAAAATTGAAGCTGGAATCACAACAGGTATGTTAGCGAAAAAATATAATAACCGAGCGAGCATCACCATCTTAGAAAGTGCGATTATTCCCATCACAGATAGTGGTAGGGAAATCCAAAACCAACCTGTTTCTGGAGGGAAGCTATTGCTTTCAGTATATTGCCATCAATTAAGTCTTGTGGTGTTATATAGATTTGAATACCTAAATATTTAAACGTATCAGGTACTGTCTGTACTGTTAAGTCCCCAAATAGGACTGGCTTCGGCTCTCTCTGTATAGCATAAAAAAGGTGTGCGATTTGGTAGCATTAATCGCCAGGCCAGAGATTAGTTCAAATCGTTTAAAAATGGATGGGATGGGCTCCAAATTAAGATTGAGGTCTTTAAGAACAACAATCAGGTCATCGGCATAGGCCTATATTATATGTGGGATACTATTAAGTAAGATTCCAAGATCCACTGCCTCCTTTCGAAGTTTTAGAAGAAGAGGTTCCATTGCAAATACAAATAGTAAGGGCGATAGGATAGGGGGCATCCCTGACGGGTGCCTCTGGTTATTGAGTATGTTGTGGAAATATGGGCTCTAGTACGGGAACCCGCTGTGGGGGCTCCGTATAGTAGTGGCCCCCCGTGTAAGTAACCCTGAGGAATACCGAACCGTTCCAGAGCGGCCCACATATATTGCCAGGAAAGGGTATCAAATGCTTGTTGCATATCAAGAGAAATGCATCCCGCCGTGGGGGACGTGACCGCCATTGTTTCTAGAATATAGTGGAGACACCGAATATTGAGTGATGTACTGCGGCCCAGAACAAAGCTGCATTGATCTATATGGACTAGGTTGGGAAGGTAGGGGCAATAGTTGGTTGGCCAATAATTTACTAAGTATTTTATATTCAGTGGACAGTAGAGAGAGAGGACTGTAGCCAGAAATGTGTCGGGGGTCACGGTTGGGCTTAGGGAGAGGGGTCACTAATGCTTGCATGGTCGTTAGGGATAAGGCAGATTTGTCCAAAGCTGTGTTGTAAAGAGTTTCAAGGTGTGCGAACAAGTTTTTGGCATAAAGAGCATAAAATTCCACGCGTAGGCCGTCGAGGCCCGGGGAAACCTGTGGTATGTTCGATGCTTGTATAAAGCGATTCAATGTCCAGGATGATGAACATAAAATCTTCTGCCCACTGGACATCATGCACTTTTTTAAGGAAGCCCCCTGTGTCTTTTACATAAATAGAAAGCCGTTTTAAAAAGTCCTGCAGAAAGAAGTCCACATATTGTGTCACTTTTTCCCCCACACTGTTGATGGCTGAAATAATTGGTCTACCAGGTATCAGTGATATCTTCTTGTGGACTTTGGGAATAAAATATAGCCCTGGTAATACTGTATGTTCTACATTTAGGAATTGATACTACTCCGTGGAAATAACTCCCTTTCTTTTCCATTGTAGAATATTCTTTTTCAAGGTTTCTTTGGCTAGATTATATTGTTTATGATTGGCTCTTTCATAACAGGACTGGTCATCAAGATGTCCATGTGCTTCCAATAAATAATCTTTTTGCGGCCAAATCGCTATATTGCCACCCTTGTCAGATTTTGTAACAACTACCTCATGATTGTCACTCAATTTTTTCATCAATTTGAAATATTGTAATTCTTGTTAATTTTTATATTGTTTTTTGTGCTTGACTTGATGTTGTAACTTTTTCATATCCTCCGTGACACACTCATGGAAGAGATCTATTGCATCCTTCGGCATGACTGGAATTAAATTTGATCTGGGCTTGAAAGGACTCATGCCCGCTCCTCATTGACTAATGGTACGCATAAGACAATCGTTCATGTGTTGACTGTCCATTAATCAGCTCCTGATCTATCGTATTGCTGTTTTTATGCATGGTGGGTAAATGTTGGAATATCTGATGCTAGGAGCTCGGTACTGGATTGATTCATATTTGGTATTAATCTGTTGTGTTTCTTTAAGCCCTTCTTTGATAGCAAAGGATTTTTTTAAGCTTTAACTTACGGATGAAACTGAAAAGGTCTACTCTTGTGCGAGCCTAATTAAAATCACTGACCTGGGCAGAAACACAGACCCAAGGATAGTAATTGTTTTTCTGCTTCTGTCAACACCATGGTGGATAGATTGATAATGGTGTTGTCATCAGCCTTCATTTCCTGCGCCATTGTCATTCTTGATTATGTGTTTCCTCCTTTTTTCGCCTTTACCTTCTCCTTGAGTTTTTTCTGGTTCTGTTTTCTTCTTTTGATTGCGTGGTCTTAGTGTTTGCTCATGATCCAACGCTAAAAAATCAATCTCTTCTACTATGTCGGAATAAATAAAGAAAACTCAGTAAAACACTTCACATGCATATAAGACGCTGAGACAATGCCTCGTGGTTCCTCTGGGGGAGAGACAAACTTACATTCACACTCTGTGAAGAATATTTACAGTTAGAATTTGGGAAAATGATTATGCCTGTTAAAGAATCTGGTGATAAGTCAGGGGCCGCGCTTACCACTCTATAGTTCTACCTCTGCATGCCAACCTATTTAGGTGGACCGCCGAGGACTGCATCTTACTCAACCGGTAGACACAGCTCAACTAAATCAGGAACCGGGCGTCTGAATGCTGTGTCCTCATGCTTGTGAAACAACTAGACCACGCGTTGGGGAACAAAATGGCGGTCTCGACAGAACCTCTTGTACAGTTCCATTAGTCTGAACTGTTCTTTGACCAAAGATTCCCCCAAATCTTGAAAAAATGTGTTCCTCTATTTCTGTGTTATTGAAGAGTACACAAAGGATATAAAAAGGATGATATCCTGGATGAGGGATCTCATTCCCCTTTTGTAAACTGGCAGCTATAGATATGAGTCAGTTGGTACAACATGGTTATTGGTGTCTTAAGTGCCTCTATTCTTTGTCTATCAAAGTTGCCCTAAAGTGTAATGGGACTTAATTATGAAAGGGTATGAGAATACAATGATGTCATGGGTGTGAGGTTGAAAACCAATGAAAATAATTATAACTTACATGTACCGGTATGTACAAAAGTCAACAAAAGGATCTGCGGTGTATGAGTGGTCCATGGGTTACATTATCCCAAGGTTTTGTGTTTCTGGTGAATTAGCCCCATGGGATATTATCGTTCAAGCCATCGGTATGAGTCTAAAGACCCACTGCTGTTCCCTTTCACTCTTGAGTCCGAATACACCACGTGGCGTATGTGTTCTAGGATGACTCACTGGTAATCCTGTGCTGTATGTTTCTTCTCTGTAGTGGGTTGACATCCTAATGATCGCACAGCCACACCTTCAATTGTTGCGATGTTCGCATATTCTCGTTTTTATCTTTCTGGTTATCAGACTTCTCGTTTGTGGGAGAACATAGGCCTGGTATTCACTATTCAGAATACGCCAATTTTTATTGATAATTTTTGTCACCGTGTTGGATGCTATGTTATAGGTGGTGATAGATATTGGTCATTCCTCCCTGTCCTTCCGTGGTGGGTTTTCCAGTAGGGCATTCCGATTTGTGCTCGTTTTTTAGCTTAGCTCGGGGGTTATCAACTTGTGTGGGTATTTTTTAGTTTGGTGCTAGGTGGTCTGCTTGTGTTTTGTAATCCCTTAATGTGGAACAGTTTCTCCTAAGTCTCAAGAACAGCCTGAAAGGAAGGTTCTCCCTCAGATGCCTAGGACGAAAACTGTCCTATAACAAAAGGCAGTTTTTGCAATGTGTTTTTCATGGGTAACGTTTTAAAAAAAAAACTAGATCCACTTTTATATTCAGGTCAAGAAATGCCAGTTCTTGTTTGACCATGGTGTGGGTGAATTTGAGAAATCCATTGTGTATTCAGCCATCCCAGGAAATAGTTGGGTGTCACTTCGTTACCCTCTCAGATGACCAGATCATTGTTGATGTATCTTTTCCCCAACCTTATGTTTCAAGAAAAGATTCTGGGGGGTCAAGGATCTTCTCTGTATCCACCCCCACTCCTATTTTACAACATCATCTTTATCATTATACTGTCAAAGAAAGTGCTCCCACCTAGTTTGTAGGTCGCAGCACGCCTCATTCCACAGCAAACCAGGATAGACCCGATGATGAAGCATGCCACCAAGGGGTAATTCTGGTGAGTGAGGGTTTCACAAGAGACCTTTTTGAAATTAGCTGGATTCCTTAACTGACATTCATCATGGAGAAAATATGAATGTTGTTCAGTGTAGGTGTTCATATCCTTGGGATTCAACCACTGGGATATTGATACTGGTACGTCGCTGTTATTCTTTTCAGGATCTTTTGAAGGATGACATTTCTATTGCAAGGGTGGTAGCTTTTTTTGCAACAACTGTCCTAGACATGATATGAAAAAGATATTTCTGTAAAATGCAGTCTTTTGTGTCATGTCAATCATATAGCCTGAAGTTGCTTTGACTGGTAGGACATAGTTGCTGCTTGACCTAACTATCAGTGGTCACAGAACAATGCGGTAACCCAAAATTAACCCAAAGGACCTGGGAAACATGATACAGACAAACAAAGGTTCGATCGGAAGATTGTTTGACCTAACTATCAAGCAAAGGTATGTTATCTGCATAAGTTGTGACATTTGATTAGGTTTCATATTCTAGTTTTCACAAAAGGTAGGTGGTAGTGTTCCCAAAGGGAAACGTCCGCACATACTCTACAAAACAATCTTGTTACTTCTAAATTTAGTACACATCAAAATAATCTTATTTCTTATAGGAAAAGTAAAGGTAAATAGGGTGCTACAGTAACTCAAGGCACCTACCACCTAAAGGTGCCGTTGGTACACACTGAAAGTGTGTCACATGGATTCAAACAAAATAGAGAAACTTATAACAGCACTCCTGTATGCTAGTAATTATAACAGTTAGGGAATGAGTTATAAACCCTCAGTATGTCAAGCTCTACTAATTATAGAGTATTCTAAAAAGATACACATGACAAGGTGGCATTCAATAGAAATTGTTCCAACAAGGCGTTTAAAGATATAGTCCACTTATTTTGTATTCTTCAATCTTTATTCTTTCAAATCCATAAAACAGATATTCCCAGCAAAAATTAGAAATCACCAACACGTGTTTCGTCCTACACAAGGACTTTTTCAAGGCTGGAAAGAAATTCAAACAATGTAATAACAAGTAAAAATAGAACACATATATACAGTATAATGACAGGTTAAAAAGACATATATACATTGGTGCATTTGTACAGACTAACATTGCCTCAGATATACATGACACAATCCCACATCAGATGTTGACTTTGGTCTAGTGATACATTGTCTCACATAATGGCAAGTTAGATAGCGCAAACAACATTTACAATGTAAGACAAAAATATCCCCAGTCCAAAAGAGGGGGATATCTTTTACAATCAAAGATTACTTTATGCACAAATGCACCAATGTATATATGTCTTTTTAACCTGTCATTATACTGTATATATGTGTTCTATTTTTACTTGTTATTACATTGTATATTGTTTGAATTTCTTTCCAGCCTTGAAAAAGTCCTTGTGTAGGACGAAACACGTGTTGGTGATTTCTAATTTTTGCTGGGAATATCTGTTTTATGGATTTGAAAGAATAAAGATTGAAGAATACAAAATAAGTGGACTATATCTTTAAACGCCTTGTCGGAACAATTTCTATTGAATGCCACCTTGTCATGTGTATCTTTTTAGAATGCTCTATAATTAGTAGAGCTTGACATACTGAGGGTTTATAACTCATGCCCTAACTGTTATAATTACTAGCATACAGGAGTGGTGTTATAAGTTTCTCTATTTTGTTTGAATTCATATTCTAGTTTGTTGTATGTTGTGAAATCGTTTCAAAGCGGACGAAGCTCCTTGGAAATTTGGCATTTCTGTCCTTAGGTTGCGGCAATTTCGTTTTTGTAATCATCTGGGCACAAATAGTGTACAATTTAGTAATAAAATAGGGTACGAAGAAATTGTGTTGCAGTCAGAAAGGATGGATACTAAGTAATCTTCGTAGGGTCTTGATTAACATTCGAAAAATGTCTGCCCACTTGTCCGCCCTCCTGACAGTGGATTGAGTCTCCTCTGGTTGTTTTTCTGGATAGTGCTGCAATTGGGCTTTATCTCCACCCCTTCCCGTCTGAATTAGTTAGTACTTCTCAGGAACCCTTCAGGCATTTTCACGGATTTGTGTCTGCTGGGTCTGTTATGTTGTAAAATGCTTCATGGTCAAACCTTGCTGGAGACCATTTCTGCTCCCGGTTTTTTTTTAAGCGCTGATAGTCACATGCGCTAGAAACAACTTCACTGTTGTTTGGGCTTAAGATATACACCACAATCCTTCCTCACGAACAATAGGTCTTCCTGTCAAGCCGCCATGCTTTTGCACCTGGGAATATTTCGTTTTTTTGTACCCAGAGCTATCCTGGGGCTGATGAGGATCATAAGAGGGATCTTCATGGAAGGACGTTGTACGTCATGTCTTCAGATTTACACCTTGCATGCACTATTTATGATGTATTTCACTAGGTTTGTACTGGTGTCAATGACCTACTAAAACATACCTTTTGAACAAATTTATTTATTTACTTTCTTTCACAAAAAGACAGCTTGATGTCGAACAATGATTAAGTGTAGAACAGTTTGGGGGGAATAAGAGCTATACGTTGTGAGATGTAGCTGCTGATGTTTGGCATTTGTCCTTGATCTTTCATCAGGTTATCGGATCAGATTAGGATCCAGTACTGACAAGAAGGACACTGGCCGTCTGCACGTAGATTTCGCACGAGCCCGCGATGACTTCTATGAGTGGGAATGTAAGCAGAGGATGCTGGCACGAGAGGAGCGCCATCGACGAAGGATTGAGGAAGACCGCTTCCGCCCCCCTTCTCCACCCCCTGTGGTACACTACTCCGACCATGAATGCAGCATTGTGTCTGAAAAACTGAAAGGTACTGAACCTACCTGTATACGTTGCACAGTTCTTTCACTTCTGCACTGAGGCTGGACATCAAAATGGTCTTTGTTATCTAGTCTTATGTTAAATACTGAAGAATTATTTATATTTGTAGCTTTCCTTGCTACAGAATGCACCACACATGAGGGTAGAGCAAAAAAAGAGCTGTGTGGTAGGAAAGGATCTAGAATGGGATCAGTCAAATTTACTAAATAGCAAG
Source organism: Lissotriton vulgaris (assembly GCF_964263255.1). NCBI lineage: Eukaryota > Metazoa > Chordata > Amphibia > Caudata > Salamandridae > Lissotriton > Lissotriton vulgaris. The sequence continues at coordinate 529,731,158 of NC_141691.1, read as the reverse complement.
GCGATAATAGGGAAGCTTAAAAAAAAAAGCAAGCGTTGGTAATGTCAATAGGCCTGGCTTTAATGTGCCAGCGTAGGAAGAACACAATCATTCATAAATGCTGTTTCCTTTCTTTGTGTGGACCAATGCTGTTTAGCACATTAAATTGTAAAATTGTAAATTGATACTTTTATAGCGCACTACTCACCCGCAAGGGTCTCAAGGCGCTTGTACGAATACCGCTGTGGAACCCATCCTGGCTTTCCCTGTGAGGCTTCCACTCCTGGGCACCTCCAAGGTGGAGACCAGGCATCCTTAGCGTTGTGGGGGCCGTTGTGGAGATTAAGCAAGCTATTGCCCAGAGTTGCAGAGTGGGACTCCATGATTGGAATAGGCACCGAGGCGAGAATTATCTGGTCTGTGGAATTTTGAGCCCAAGACCCGCCGAGGCGGGGAATTGAACCCTGGTCCCGGGCCAGACCTCTGCATCAGGGTCTGCCGCTCCAACCATTGAGCCACACTTCTCCACTAATTAAAGCCTGCCCTGTTGGATTTGCATATGCTGGAAAAAGTAGTTTAAAAATTGGTGGTGGCTGTTGACCATCGAAAGTGATGGAGCGTAATCCTTGGCTCGAATTTCAGTGAGCGAGCATGACGTCTCCTTGAAGTGTCTGCGGGTAAAAGGGATTAGTTGACACTCGCTTGCACTCAATCTTGCTCTCTCTCACTCGCTTGCACTTATTCTTGTTCACACTTGCACTTGCCTTTTACTTACTCTGACCAGTTCTCACTGACTCTTGCAGTCTCCCTCATCCTCACTCTTGTTCAATCTCACTTACTCTCACTCAGTTGCACTCATTCTCACTCGCTTCTGATTTACTCTGACTCACTCAGTCTCACTCATTCGGACTCTCTCAATGTCACTGACTCACTCATTCTCACTTAGTTTCACTCAGGCTCTCTCTGATTCACTCATTCCCATCCAACTCCATCATTCTCACCCAGTCTCCCTCAGTCTCACTTGTTCTCCCTGATTCACTCAGTCCCACTCATTTCAGTTCACTTATACCCAGTGTCATCCAGTCCCACTCATTCTTACTCATTCTGACCCACTTAGTCTTACTCATTTACAGTCAGTGTGTCATTTTCAGTCAATCTCACTCATTCTCACCGATTCACTCATTGCCTTTCACCCTCACTCATTCATTCTCACTTGCAGTCATTCTCCTATCACTCATTCTCACTCACCCATTCACTGACACTCTCACTTTCACTCACGCACACACATAGACACACTGACATCTTCACACAGAGAACCGCTCTCTCAGGGACACATACTCACTCTCAGGCACACATACAGAGCAGTTAAGAGTATTTTTTGCTCACCTTGATGCCTGTTTAGGTCCCATTTTTACTCCTGCTGCTTCAAGTTCTTGAAACTGAAACCTCAATCCTGCTCAGACGCAGATTCGAGGGTTTAATTTCTTCTATTTCACCCCACCCTTACCTAACTCTGTAACAGTTGGGCAAGGGCGGGTGACTCGCTGATTGGCGTGTTGCCACGGGCACTGCAGGGCTTGACCCAGCAGCACCTAAGGCAACCTTTAGCCGTGAAGTTTTACCACGTCATAGATAGGGAGGCACTCAGGCGTGGCAGGGCACTCAGGCCTGGGCTGGGGGTTTCACCAGCCCTAGGTACTCTCTGAAGACTAGTGAAGGCTCCTTAGTGCGCCTTCACCAGCCATCAGACAGTGTCACTAGTTGTCTGGGGCACATGCTGGACTGCATTTTCTTCATTCTACCAAGCGTGAAAAATTGATTTTTATTATTCACTCCAGGTATAATAAAAACAGCCAGAAAACAAGAGACGAGCGTAGCCCTGGAGCCCTAAAGGAAGAGCAGCCACAAATTATAGCTTTCTGTAAACAATTGAATGTGACAGTATGATGATGGAGTCTACCTCAGTCCGTCCTGTATTCTGGTGGAAGCACTTTCTAGAAGTTGAAATAATGCATTAAATAGCAGGAGGTGAAAGAGTAATACTCCGCTGTGTGGAGCAAAAGTCCACTCTATGTATATTTTAAAGAACTGGGAACAATATGTCTTGAAGACTGCGTCCCTGTGAGATCTTTAACTTAAAAAAAATAGGCCAACACATCTTGAATACTCCATCTCCTGGAAACTTTGTTATGTACCTGGGAAATAAGAACTTTAAAAAGTAGTGCCTTTTCCGTTTGTTGTATAATTTAACCCTCCGAAGGCTTGGCCTCTGTTGCTGTTAGTGGTACCTTTTTTAGAGGACCTGTCCTGAAAGCTTCATCAAGGTTTAGAACTCAGAAGCTTGTTTGATTTGGAGGAATGCGCTATATGGGGGCTACAACCTGAGCCTCTGTTTATCCACCTTTTTTATTATCTTTTTATTGTTTTCCTTCAATAACAGAAAAAGAAAAGAAACCTAAAAATCACCGCAGCAAGTCATATGTAGATTAATAACATAGCACATCAGGTTACAGCAATGTGGCAAGTAACGTCCATATTATTTTGGAAATTCAGCATGACTGAGCCTCAGTGTTTAGGCAGGGCGGCACTAGTGTATTAGAGTCGCATTGTAAAGGTGCATATGTATCAGACATTTTAAGCCATATCAGATCAGAATATTGTGCCCATACCATTTGCTATGGTCTCACTTTGTCCTGAGGAGTAGCGTTTTATTTATGTGGGCATTCTGGTATAGGAGCTGAGTGCATATTTTGTCACTGAGGTTGAGGTTAGATCTCCCCTAACTAGCAATGAGCGCGACGGGCCCCAAGTATCTTAATGCCTGGAGGTGATGGGTTGCAGTTCTGCATAGCCCTCTGCTCCTTCATGGCACATTGTCATGTTGCGTAGCTATTTGGTTATTATGGGCACTGTGTCTCTGTGCCAGTGCTTAACAATTCGCTTGGCTCGAAGTGGGGCTATCACTTCAAATCTTATAGCAGTTGCCGGAATTAGTCAAACATGTTCAAGCAGAACAGTAATTTCGTTGGCAATTAACCTATGTCCACTCATTTGTTATACATGATTAAATGTTTCCTCCCAGAATCTGTGTATTGGAGCACATGTTGCATCGTAGACATCGGCGTGTACCTTTTCGATCTATTTTATGTTGGCTGATTGACCTGTGGTATGTCCTGCAAAGGAATTTGTAGTGAACAATATCATGTCTATGGTTTAAGGACACCGTTTTTGTCTTCTGAGAGCAGTAATTCCAAACTGTCTCAGTGATGACATCTCTAAATCAGCCTCCAAAGCCTGCCTATGGTGCTGTACAAAGAAAAACCAAAGGAAATGATGGACGGAGCGTTGACAATACAAGCACTCACCCCCAGTCAACGGATCTGGGTTTAATCCATCACCGTTCTTTAGCCCACTCTGCCACCCCAGTTCAGACATGGCCATATGCAAATCAGTCTGACCCTGTGCCTCATGGGAACAGTCCAGCCCGAACTGCCAAGCCATGCCTTCCCTGAACCGGAAACAAGCTACCGAGGACCGTCCATCTCCTTGTGTTTGCTAATGTATAGGTAAGTCACCCCTCTAGCAGGCCCTACAAGCCCTAAGGTAGGGTGCGCTATGTCACAGGCGTGGGCATAGCTGCATGAGCAGATATGGCCCTACAATACTTAAGTCCATTCTGAGGTATTGTAGGTGCCAGGGAAGTCATAGAGAGTACATGGACTGGAAATTTGACAACTCGAGTTCCCCAGCACCATGATGGCTTCACTGAACACTAGAGTGTTTGGTACCAAACACATCCTCTTAATAAACCCACAGTGATGCCAGTGTTGGATCTATTAAACCATGTTCTCATAGGGCATCTTACCTACCCTTTTGTGGTCTCTGACTGGCTTTAGGTAGCCTACTACTACCAGACATGTTGCTAGACCCCTGGGTCGAGAGCCTCCGCTCTCTGTGGCCAGAAACAAAGCACATCCTGGGCAGAGGTGTCACATCTCCTCCCGCAGGATGGGCACAGTGCTCGAGAGGGAAGCTTCAAAGGCTTGCCTCCTTTGCAATGTGACCCTGCCTCTCCTGCTAGCAGCAGATGGCAACCCCTGGTTCAAACCCCCCAACTTTGGGCGGGATCACCAGCAGGAAAAAGTAATTATAATAGGAGGTGTACCCCCCCTACTCCAACCCTCAGGTGCTGGAGGCAAAGTAAAGCACATTTTTCAGTGCCCACCATCTTGAAGATGGTGAGATTTATCCAATCAGGGCTAGGGCTATGCCCCCTCCCACAGGAGGGTGGCATAATAGTGGGTGTAAACACCCCAGGTAAGGAACCCATTCCTCCCTACCTGTTACTTCCCTGTAGCGCCTCTAAATCTAGTATTTAGGTGGCTCCACCAGACTATGAAATCAGATCCACAATGACCTAAGAAGCGAGGACACCAATGAGCCGCACCAGCGCAAGAGAAAAAAGACAAGTGACTGACTCTGAGCCAGCCCTGCCGGCCTGTCTGGGAGGACAGCTGGCCTTAGATAAAGACTCTTAAGTCTCTGTTCAGAAGAAACCATCTACAAAGAACATAACTCTGCCCTGAGGAACCGCAAACTTGCCTCCGGATCCGCCTATGCTCCTGACGCCCACAGTCCGAGTCGCCCACCAGTCCTGTGAAGATTCATTAGTGCTTCTGAGCATGAGTCCACTATGGGCTGACCCCTTCCAGACTCCACCTCAACGCCTGCAGACTCATCTTGAAGACCCCCCCGGTAAGCTGTTTTCCAACACCTAAGGGCACCACTGCACCCATAGACCCTGGTCCTTGGGGATCCTGACCAATGGTGTCCCTACATCCTCGAGTATCACTACTTTCCTGGGCAGTTGTGTTTTTTTTTCGTCCAGCCTCCTAGCCTGAGCCTTTAGTCTTTCTTCACCCTCAATCTCCCCCATTGAATTGCACAGTGTGCCTCTCGCTTTGTTGGCACTCTGCACCAGGCCGCCTCTTTGTTGCTGAGGGTGTAATTTTTGTGCTGCCTTGTGCCCCCTCTCCTTGTACTTACCTTGACCCAAGGAGCTCAACCCCTGACACCGCTTTACTCACTTGTGAGCAGCGCATATTCAAGAACTCCCAGTCTACATTGGTTAACATTGGGCACCGGCCCCGAATCTGACCTCTGCAACGTGCGGTTGGTGGTGCAGTTTTGTTGCCAATATGAACCTTGCCTGGCGTTGACCTGAAACCTTAAAGACTGGAACTATAAGTTGTGTACTTACCTGAAAACTGCATTCTTGTTTTCCTCACATATGTTAACATTGCAACGCTTGAATATTGTCCACTTTTTAAAGTATAAAGTGTTTTTTCTGACAAACACACTTACCTTTTTGCTAACATCTTGGTCTTAAAATAAATCATGAAAGAAGCTTATTTTTCAAAAATTGGTGTGGATCTCCTTTTTGAGTCGTGTGCCATTTTTTGTAGACACTGAGTGCATAACACATGTCTTACACACTCTGTTAGACCAAAGGCTGCTTGCCCACACTACCACAAATAGAGCACTTGGGTTTACATTGAGCTCTGTACACGTCTGGGGAAATCTCTGGACTCTGTGCATGATATAACCACTTAGAGGTATACCATATACAGAACCAGCTTCCTACACCTACTTTACTTAGTTTCTCCTCCCAAGTAGAAGTTAAGGATGTTTTCCTATGGCTTCATCCCTGTTTAGTGCTGTCTAGAGCAGTGTTTCCCAAACCTTTTAGAACTACAACCCACTTTTAGGACAAGAAACTTTCACTACCCACATACCTTTATTGGAAATTATGTGCGCAATTTTTGGATGTAACTACAACAGCGTGTGGTAGTGCATTGTCATTTACAGACAGCACATTTTCCAATGAATTGGCCACTAAATTTGCTCAGAAATACAGTTTTCCTGATAAAACTATATAGCACACAAATGATAATGTGTCGAAATTGGGTTTCTGTGAATATTTATCATCTGTGCATGACCAAGTAAGTTTCTTGATTTGTTTTGATCCTATTTAAGTCTCTGTTTTCAGCACACTTCAGAATTACAAAAAAGTGCTTCAATGTTGCTTCCTATGTGCTGGATGCATACAGTTAATTTACAAGTATCTAGATTATGTTGTATATTGCAGAAAACAACATCCTCCATTGTCACATAATTCACTTTAAAACCTCATCTCAATTTGCAGTCAGAGAAAGAAAAGTAAACATCAATCCCCATGTTGAGAATAAGCCAGCTTGATCCAACCTCTGTCGTTAAATCTCCACGTGTAACATGTTAAACACAGAATTTAAAGGCATCTTTGTTTATTGTTCTGACTTTTGCAACCCACCAAAAATAATCTTACAACCCACCAGTGGGTCACAACCCACAGATTGGGAACACGTGCATAGAGCTGACCTGTGCTCTGGTATCCCTATACTCCTTCCCTTGTCAGTCAGTTTGCATGCTTCTTCCACTAACTCCTTTTTTCCACACCCTCACACACTTCTGCCGATTAAACCATCCTGCTCCTGGGTGGATACCCTGAACATACACTATGACTGGTTTTAAGCAGCACATTTATAGTATTTGTTTAGCATCGCTCCTGTGTTCCTGTGTGGGCCCATCAGAGCATATGCTACGGATTGTTGGATAATGCCCGTTACTGTGAATTTTCTCTGCTGCCTTTTGGGTGGACTCCTCAGAGGACATACTGTGGCTGATGGTATAATGCCGATTTTTGTAACCTGCTCTCTTTACGTCTGAGTGGACTCCTTGAGAGTATATGTCTTTCTGCATGGACCACAGGGCACGAACACACGCCTGAATCCATAGCGGTCCCATGAGGAAGATTGCTACCTGCCTATTAATCCACATCAGTGACTCAGTCCTGCATGTATGCAACTACTGTAAAATACAACTAACAAGTTGCATTGTGATAAATCAATGTTGCAACCAACGGGTCCTGGATGAAAACAGTAGCTCACTGTATGTTTGGGTGGAAAGCCAGGCCTTGTCCAGGGCTGAGATGCATCAAGGATGCCGAATTGGATTGTCTCACTTTTAAGGCTTTGTTTAGGTATCCTCTGGCACTGCAAATTTTTGCAAGTTCTTGTACGTGAGACTGAGTCGCTGTCAACGGTGCCAACAAGAATGCTTACATTACCTGACTTCTCAGTACTGTCATTAAGAAAGCTCAGGAAATATCACTTCAAATTATTAGATAGGTGGGAAGTATTTTAAGAAAAGAATAGAAGTGGATGTCTGATCTTGATCAATGTAATTAGAGAGGTTAATTATTCAGAGTAAAAATGAACAAATAGTATGCATGCAGAATAAGCTTCAATTCTTCCTCATCGGCCGAACACAGAGAGTCAGACTTCCACCATTCAAATCAGAACCCACAGAGTTCAGCTGCGGAGTGCTTCAGGGATCCTCCCTGAGCCCCACCCTCTTCAACATCTACATGGTCCCGCTTGCATCTATTGTCAGAAGCCACAGACTCCTAAGCCGACGACACCCAGCTAATTCTCTCCCTCACAGACGAACCCAGAGCCGTCACAAGCAAATTCCCCAACTGGATGAAGGCAGTGGCCACCAGGATGAAGGATATTTGCCTCAAGCTCAACTCTGACAAGCTAGAAGTCCTCATCCTGCGCTCCACCACCTCCACCTGGGATGTCTCCTAGTGGCCTGCAGCGCTTGAAAACCCCTCACACCCATGGACCACACAAGAAACTGTGGCATTGTCTTGTACTCCTCGCTCTCAATTAAGCGCCAAATCAACGCTGTTTCGTCCTCCTGCTCCCACATGCTCTGTCTTCTTTGTAAGTTCTTCAAGTGTATCCCTACCAAGTCCAGGAAAACGGTCACCCATGCGCTCGTCAGCAGCAGACTCAACTACGGCAACTCACTCTATGCCAGCTCCACACTGAAGCTCCAAAAGAAACTGCAGAACATTCAGAATGCCTTTGCTAGATTCATCCTGAGCATCCTATGCCACAGCCACATCACTGACCACCTTAGAGACCTCCTATGGCTACCTATCAACAAAAGAATTACATTCAACCTCTTTATGCACTCCTATAGCTCTACACAATGGCAGACCTGCATACCTCAATCACTGCCTCTCCTTCTACTCTCCCACCAGACATCTCTGCTCTGCCCCACTGGCCCTGGCCATCATCCCACGGATAAGCAAGACAACGGCTGGAGAAAGATCCTTCTCCTACCTTGTTGCGCTGCGAAAACCTGGAACGCCCTGCCTCTGTACTTCAGGCACTCACCATTGTTGCCTCAATTCAGGAATGACCTCAAGACCTGGCTCTTCGACTTAACAGCATGATGTGGGTTTCCTCAATTAAAATATAATGCAACACGTTGTGAAGTCCAAAAGTCTAACACAAGGTTTCTGCAAAAACAGCAAATAATTAAGAGCCAATTGTCATTTCAGCCTGCCTGAGCTCTCGCCCAAAAAGGTCAGTTGAAACATGCAATGCTAAAATGCATGCACTTATTACAGCTTTTATGCACTTTTCTCGCAATACAAGTTTATGGACAAAGAATACAATAAAAGTTAAACTTATTTAATGAGCAGGTGGCAGGATCTTCTCACCAAGAAATTGCCAGACATCATCGAAACTAAGATACAATTGCCTGATACATTTTGCCATGTATCAGGCAAATACATGAACCACACTGCTGATTCAATTATTTTCCTAAAATCACATTTTTGGTTGCCAAGACTGAAAGCTAAAATTTGCTACAAGATGTAGTAAATGTACACATGTACTACTTCAAATAAAATAACTACTGTGCCTATTAAGAGTTTTGAAATGTAGCACTCATATTGAGGATAAAGGGCACTTAGGATTAATAAAAAAAATCTATGTTTGATTATAAAATATATCAGTGCATGTTTAAATGTACAGGAACAGGGGAACATTAGGTTGAAGCAATAGGAATACATGTTTGTTTTCACCTCTGTTGAGTCTCTCTTTCTTGGAATGACACACCCAACTTGTTTACTAACCAGTCATGCCTTTTAACATACCGCCCCTCCGGTTTCTGCACTATTAAACCATTGTAAGTGGACGTAATATTCATTTTCTTCAGTTTGGCCTGTCAGCAATTTTCTATATAAAACAGCATGGATTCTGTGGGTAGAGCTTGTTGTTCCCTGTATAGAGCTTAGAAGGTACTCATGGATGTGATTAACTGGGTTTATATATGCTGCCTGGGAATCCAATATGGACTTGCTCTTGATGCCTCTAAATTATGTAGGAGGAAGACTGATTCAGCTGTTGAATGATTTAAGTACAGTCAAGCCACAGTGCAATCCCTGGGTCTCTTATCTCCCACTAAGCAGTTTAACCAACCATACAGTACATTTAGTACTTATTCCAGGGGACTGGTCCACAGACACCACAAGCCCCCACAAACTGTACTGTGGTGATAGTCTTGAAGCTGTTCACTTTAGCAGGGGCAGCCTCTCTCTAACTCTTTCTCCCCTGCTGCAGCGGCTTGCAAGCCACTTTAACTTGTTCTCACAGGCCCATAATCAGCCTGAGGCGGTAGGATACAACATTTCTCTCCGCGGCTGGAGAACGATTATGTCAATTGATGGGTCTTGCAAATCATTAAAAGCTTCTATGCCCAGCCTTTCATTTCCTGACTGTCCCTTTTTTCTCACATCAGAACAACTGTTGGTGGACAATTTCACAATCTTTGTGCGAGAAGTCAAACCTTCTACTGGCCAAGTGTGCCACCATATGGGTACCTGCTTTGAAAGAGATGGGGGGTTGCCTCGTATGAAAGAAAGATGGAGGTGTCAGGCTTATAGTGTATCTCCACCTACTCAATGTTTTTCTACAGGAAGACAAACTCAAGATGTTCACCTTGTCTCATATTCTCTCTGCTCTAGTCCCAGGAGGTTGGATAGTCTCCAGGACGTGCAGAACTTTAATTTGCCTTTACCTGTCCTCCAGTCCCACAGGCGTTATCTGTGGTTGTAGATGGGGTCAGAACACTTGCATTGCACCTATTCTGCCTTATCTTGGTCTCCTTGGGTGTTCACAAAACTGATGGCATTGTTTGCTGCCCACCTTCAGAGTTCGGGGATACATGTGTTCCCAAATTGTGATGACTGGCTGCTCAAGGTAGGCTTGCCGCAGCCCATCTTAGAAAACCTCAGAATAACAGCCTAACCCCTGACATCTAAAGGGTTTTGTGAGGGACGAGCTGCAAGTCTGGAATGTTCAGAATGTGATCTTGATGTTTTGGGCTCAATCCCGGGTCTTGGTGTGGCCGGCTCTCAGGCTTCTTGGACTCCTGTCCTCGTGGATCCTCCTCACCTCAGATGGTATATGCAGGCCTTACAATGAAACTTCAGCTCCAGGACTGTCTCTCTGACTTCATCCAGATCTCGCATTAGAGATGGTTCAGGAACTTCTATGATGGCAGATCAGTGCCAACCTGACTTTTGACTGACCAGTCCCCCTTCCCCAGCCAAAATTGTTATGACAGACACATCACTGCTAGGGTACGGAGAATCACATGGGAGAGGTGAAGGTCGGAAAACCAGCTCCACATTAAGCTTTTGGAGCTTCCGATGATATGTCTGACCCTGAAATCATTCCTGCTCTCTTTCAAGGAGGCTGGTGCAAGTAATTGCGGACAACACAGCCGCCCTGTGGTACTGCAACAAGCAGGGCAAAGTTGGGTCTTGTTTCTTGTGCCAACAGGCCCTACCTCTTTGAAAGAGGGTGGACCAGCAGAACATCTTTTTGGGAGCCAACCATCTAGCACAGTGTTTCACAAACTGTGGGTCTGGTCATGAGCTGATTTATTTATAGGCCGTGAAAGTCAGAGCAGTAAATAAACATGCCTTTAAATTCTATGTTTAATTTGACACATTTACTGGTAATTCAAAGATAGAGGTCAAATATCAAGCTACTTTATTCTTTGTATTTACTTTTCTTTCTCTGGCTGTAAAGTTAGAGGAGTTTTTAAAGTGAACTAAGTGACATTGTAGGATGTGTTTTTTGCATTACACAAGATGTACATCCCTGTAAATTAACTGTATGCATTAAGCAGTTAGGAAAGCTAAAATTAAGCACTTTTTTGTAATTCTGAAGCGTGCTGGAAACCGAGTTTAATAGGATCAAAACAAATCAAGACACTTACATGGTGATGCACAAATGATAAATATTCACAGAAAAACGATTTCCATACGTTATCATTTATGTTCTATTAGTTTTACAAGAAAAGCTGCATGTCTGTGCAAATATAGTGTCCATTTCAATGGGAAATGTGCAGTCTGTAAATGACAATGCACTACCACACGATGCTTTAGTTATGTTAAAAAATCTCCCCACCTACTGTCCTTTAAACGCAGGTGGGTCACAAAGGTTTGTTCTAAAAAGTGGGTTCTGGTTCTAAAACGTTTGGGAACTACTGATCTAGCAGGATCTCTGAATGGCACAATAGTTGTTCTGTTTAGATATGTTTGCCATCAGCAAGACCACATCGTGTCAAACCTGTTGTGTACTGGAAGTCCCTACAGGAAACTCACTGGGTGGAACATTCCGGTTGTGATGGGACACAGATCTCCTGTATACATTTCCTCATCTGCCTCTCCTGCTCAATTTCTGCAGAACGTCAGGTCAGACTACGCCCAATGCATCTTAAAAACCCTAAACCAGGCCAGGGGACTATGGTAACTTGTTTGTTTTGAAAAATTATAATCCATTAAGGCGTCGATGTCAAGGAAGGCGTCCGAGTTATAGAAATCATTCACAAGTTTCACATATGACATCTCATCTCTCTATAGGTTCGTTTAAGCCTGAAAAGTATGTGGCATGGGCTATGTGAGCAAAACAGAAAGGTAACCATAGAGCTTTTATTCTGTTAAATTGTTCACTACGTCAAACGAGTGGGAATACAGGTTGTGGAAGTCACAGTAAGCATGGTAAATGAAGATGATAGATTGAAATAGTTATTGTACTGGGAAAGATTTTGGATCAAGCGACTTTTAACAAAGCATCCCAAGGGTCTCAATGAAAACTGGGATTGGCATTGCTACATCTGAACCCAGTGGCTCGATTTGTTAATGATACATTTTTAGCTTGTAACACCCACGAGTCTAACGAGACGTCATTTGAGAAACTCACAAGGGATTTCAACAGGGAGATTGTCAGTGCGCACTCACGCAATAATGTAGAAATCAAAAATAGGGTATGTATAAGGACGGAATTAGCTGGACGTGTGAGTAAACAAGCAGCTAGAGGCACGCCAACACAAGGAGAACCCACACAGGAAACACATATTATATTGAGAATAAAAATACAGACATAAGTAGGGCATAAATGTTGATTACGAGCAGGGGTTTTCCATGATGTACCATTTTGAATAAAAGAGACTGCGTTGTCTGACCTGCTAACGGATTTTATTTTATTTAAAAGGGGAACAGGAATAGAAAAACCTTGGTTATCCATATGTGCATTAAAGAGGGGGAGCTTTCAATGCAAATGAGGAAAATAACTTACCCCCTGAGGAAGAGGACTTTGATGTCCATGCTAATTGTCAGAAGACACATAGTCCCACTACCGCACTGCTTTGTTTGCGAACTCCTGCTTCAAATTAATCTATATTCACCGTGGTTTTTGTTCAAATCAAATCCATGGTTTCATTCTTCATGTTGTTAAACATCCCAACAGCATATACCTTTTTCATTTATATAGCTCTGACTTAATGATTTATATCAGTTACATCACAAACATAATTTTGCATATATATCCTTGTATATTCTCTTGTTCATCACCAATACATTTTTGAGGGGTGTCCTATATCGGGGGTATTTTTTTGATGATGTACTTTCCCATATGTAACGTTAACAACATTTAATGGCTAGAGGTCTCACGGGCAAAAGGCGCACTTGGAAGATGAATTAAGGATACAAAGCAAACTAATCAAAGGAAGGGGACCACAGGGTTGCTAGAAAACTAAGAACGTGGTCATTGAGGGATGGCTAGGTGTAAAATTACCACAGTGGAAGAACCCTCCAACCCCAATGTTGCCACCTTATAGGTGGGGTTGCCTCCTTTCTTTGATTAGTTTACTTTGTGTCCTTAATTCATCTTCCAAGTGCTCCTTTTTGCCTGGGCGTCCTCTGTCTGTAAAAGGCTGTTCGCTTTGCATTTGTGAACAGAAGTAAAACATTCTCCCGAATATGGACGCATTGGGCATTCACAACAATTTTAAGTATACGAGGATGCATGCAAGATTATGTTTGTGACGTAACAAATATCAATTATAAAGTTTGAGCCATATAAATAAGAAAAACTACATATTAATGCAATTTTTACCAAAATGAAGAAGGAATACATTTATTTTATTTGACACAAAAGCCATTGTAAATATAGATTACTTTGATACAAGAATTCGCGATCAAAGCAGCGTGCAATGTGGGACTACTTGTCTTCTGACAATTAGCATGGACATCAAAGTATTAATGGCACTTTGGAGCAGAGGGGGCCCCCAGACAGCACACTGTAATTATATCAAAGTCGAGAAACGTGTGCATTTGGTAGTGCAAATCAGGAACCTACAATACTAGTGAATCCTCCTGAGGAAGAGGTGTGTCCGGCTCAAAATGCATTTGGTCTCTACACAACTGTTGGTGCAACTGAAGCATACTCGCAAACGAGAATGTTCAACACAAAGATCCAAATCAAAATGAATGTTTTAATGTTTAAAAATTGATTTTAAAAAACGAAGATGCATGTAGTAAATAAAGATGACTGGACCTTCATGAAATCCTCAGTGTTCCGAAGCAAGCTCAATTTGGTTTCGAGGGGCGCCCTGCTATTTATCAATTGATGACACACTTTCTTGAGTGTATACGCGCACTAGGATACTTGTTTCTGGTCCAGGGAAGACAGGGCTTGGCAGTTAGGGCTGGACTGTTCCCATGCGGCACAGGGTCAAGACTGATTTGCATATAGCTGTGTCTGAACTGGAGTGGCGAAGTGAGCTAAAGAACGATGATGGATTCTACCCAGATCTGTGACTGGGGGTGAATGTCTGAAAAGTTTCAGCGCTCCATCCATCATCTCCTTGTGTTTGCTTTGTTCGCCCTGAGTTGGCAGAGTATGCCCAGACGTGGGTCTCTTGCTCACTTTGCCACTGGATTCAAGGTAGCCTGGCTGATGAGGGCTGTTAGCCCGAAACCGGTCCCAGGATGCATGTTTCTGGTCCAGGGAAGACATTGGGCAGGACTGTTCCCATGAGGCACAGGTTCAAGACTGATTTGCATATAGCTGTGTCTGAACTGAGGTGGTTAAGTAGGCTAAAGAACAATGATGGATTCAACCCAGATCTGTGACTGGGAGTGAGTGTTTGAAATGTTTCAGCACACTCAGTCCATCACCTCCTTGTGTTTGCTTTGGTGGCCCTAAGTTGGCAGGGTATGCCCAGACGTGGGTCCCTTGCTCACTTTGCCATTGGATTCAAGCTAGCCTGGCTGATGAGGGCTGTTAGCCCTGAACCGGTCCCAGGATGCTTTTTTCTGGTCCACGGAAGACCTGGCTTAGCAGTTCCGGCTGGACTGTTCGCATGAGGCACAGGGTAAAGACTGATTTGCATATAGCGCTGTCTGAACTGGGCTGGCGAAGTGAGCTAAAGAACGATGATGGATTCAACCCAGATCTGTGACTGGGGGTGAGTGTCTGAAAAGCTTCAGCGCTCCGTCCATCATCTCCTTGTGTTTGCTTTACCTGCACTAGGGCTAGGAATGCAGAGTGGGTGGCACACACAACTTAAATGAATAATTATAACCTTAAAACAAATAATGAAACAAGATTGCTAAGAGGCTGTTTGGCTTGTTCTTCGTAGGATAATTGAAGAGGAACATACCACCAAGGTGCCAGAGTAGCGTTTTGCTCCCTTTTCACAGAACAGTATATCCTCCATTTTCAGTGCATTTTAAACACCTATGTATTAGGGAAAATAGAAGTAGCACTTGTGGACAGGAGGGACAGAGAATCTTTGGCATTGATTGACTGGTCATAAAATTAGTAAAATGAGGGCCCATTCTGGATCTTGGCCAATTCAACATTATGCGCAAGAAATAGATTAATAAAAAATGCGAGGGAGATTAGGCGCATGCTCTGAGCCAGAAAGCTACCTTTCTTCCTATTCTTGTATGATGTACTTGTCACAAAAAGAACGACCTTGGTTTTGTATTGCCAAAGGCTTCCTACCAATTGGAGCTGCTCCCTTTCAATTTTCAGCTTTGTTTGTGTTCTCTAAACATTTATCAGTGGTGGCTGCACACCCAGGAACACTAAAAATCTAGGTGCCAGTTTCCTATTTCTTGATGGAGGTTTAAATTCAGAATAGGTTGGTGACCCACTCTGTAAAAAAAATAGATTAGCAAAGAAATGACACTTTATATTCTCTTTAGAGAATCAGATTTTTTTGAGTCCATCCTGACACTTTTCATTACATCTTTCCGCTAGATGGATAGTGTGGTCTAGGATTGTACTTTCGGATCTTTCTTGTAGGTACATTCCTCCCCACAAAGACTTTTATGCTCCACCCCAGAGTCTTGTTGATACCATGTAAACCTTTTTGTGTGACATAGCATTACTGTTGATCTAGGCTTTGGTTTTTTAGGAAGAGAGCCAGAGCCTGAGCGTGTGCCAGGTCTGACTGACATTGAGGTTACTTTAGTAGTTCTAAAAAAAGATGGTCTTAGAAATCAGTTCATATCACATTTGCTCTTCATAATTGGTCACATACTGACAATTGTTCAGAGTTTTTTCACATTTTCAGGTTGGAGTCCTGGTACCCATATTATCCGACCTTATGGTATTTAATAGTTCTGAAAGGGCAGTTCGTGTTGGAGACCATTAAATTAGTGGTTCTTTGTTTAAGAAACAGTAACTCATGCATGTAAAATTGTTTGAGCTCACCACATTTCACATAGTCGTAAGATATGGCCTAACAACCTGAGACACCGACATTGGAAATAGGGTCCTAGGATTGAATTCTGGCCTCTGCTTAACATCCTAGGATTCTAGAAAAATCACTTAATCTCCTTGTGCCTAAAGTGTGGTACAGAATCTAGTTTTCTAATGCCCATGGGCCAGTTTTGCTCTATTATATACCTGCAAAATAAAGAATTAACTTTCACAACAGGCACGGTCCAAACATGATAACTTTATTAGGAACAAAAACATGAGTATGTGTTAATGTACAGTGAGGATACGTCAAATTGTGGCTTCTGTGTAAGGAGTATATTCTCATTTAAGTTGAAGATTCTCAGTGTCAATAAGACTGTTGCGGAACTGGCAAAGAATGTTTCTCTTTTCTCCAGTCTGTTTTTGTCACCACCAATGAGGTCATGGTGTGAAGTTTTATACTAGGATTAGCAATTTAGCCTAATGTCTACAGCTGGTTCCTCAAATTGAATTTCCATGTGGTCAGGGTCTCATGGTATGCCAACTTGACTCATATGACGCTAGAGGTTTAGGCTGGAGGCATTTTAATTACCTTTGGCAGTCCTGCTTAAACAAAGGAAGTTATCCAGTATTGAAATCATCCACGCAATCGAGGTGGGAGTTTCACAGTAAAATTATAATAGTTGTAATTCATATTATCATAGGCAATAATGCATTGCACAGTCATTGTAGTAGCTCATCCATATCTTTTTGTAAAAAAGAACCAAAGTTGAAATGCAGCCAATCAGACACAAGCACCCTCTAATACATTTCAAAGAGAGGCAAGACCCTCAGATTTTCTACTGCACGTTGTTGTGACAGGGAGCCTCCCTGAGCTCTGCTCAGTTTTCACTTCATCTTGGTTTTCTATGAGTATATGATACTTCAGGCTTTGTGGGTCATGTGGGAAGAAAGGGCTGTATTTTGAAGATCTCCACAAGTATTGTATTGCCTGTACCCTCTCACAAGGTAAAGGACTGCAGAATCTGAAGACATTTTTCTTCTAAGACCCTGAAAGACTGGGAAAGCAGATTGCTTATCTGGCTGGAAAGGCTAATATCAAAATCCTCTGTTCTATCCTATGAGGAAGGCAGTATTAGTTCCCAAGCGTCAGTCCAACTATCTAAGAAAAGAGCCAGATCTGTGGAATCCCCTGAGGGACATAAAAAAAGCTTAAAAAAAGACCCATCATGAGTTTGAGCATACTGCCTCTAAAAAAAGGAAGCTTCCATTCCCTTCTGAGGAAAAATCTGCCTCAATAACTGGCTATAAACAACGTAAGACTCAAGTCACAATCTGTCAAGACCTCTTCGTCGTCGAAAAAGACCTTGTCAACAACGATACCACTGTTGGACTTTGTCTCTCAGCAATCGTCGGCGCTTGCGTCATCGACGGAAGCTTCGATGAAGGTTTTACCATCGTCGACCACAACTATTACATCGTCAGCACCTACATTGTCGGCGGTGCTACCAATGACGACACCGCCGCCATCGTCATTGTCTCTACTGTAGCCGGCGCCACCATCGTCTGAAATACTTTCATTGTGGACACCTCCAACGTCAACAACACTACTTTGTCTGGTACCA
The DNA here is from genome assembly GCF_964263255.1 of Lissotriton vulgaris. Classification (NCBI taxonomy): domain Eukaryota; kingdom Metazoa; phylum Chordata; class Amphibia; order Caudata; family Salamandridae; genus Lissotriton; species Lissotriton vulgaris. Next base: position 529,713,592 of record NC_141691.1, on the reverse strand, counting down.
GCTGTTTATACTAAAGAAAGTGAAACGTTTCCTCCCAGAAAGTGATTTCCGAACTGCTATTCGAGTCCCCCAGCTCTTGTATCTGAATGGTGGCACTGCTCTCTTGTAGGGCCTCTCTGCTCCATTTTAAAGGTATCCTATGCCATGCAACATGTCTCATCAAGGACAAAAAAGAAATATGACCATGTTTGCCACTCTAATGCAGTTCTTCTGACTCCCTTTAACAGCCTGCACTATCTTCAAAACCAGCTGCAAAGCCATCATGAGCAGCTCCTTCTCACCGAAAACATCATCAACATCCAGCTCACGAACCTCATCGAAGCCAGCTCAATCCTCGACTCTTCCCAATCTGAATTCTGCAGCAACCACAGCACCGAGATCCTCCTCCTCGCCGCCACAGACGACATCCGTACTCACCTCGACCAGGGCCACACGGCCCCCCTCATCTTACTAGACCTCTCTGCAGTCTTCGACACCGTCTCCCACCGCCAGACTCCATGACACCAGCATACAGGGAACTGTCCTCGACTGGATCTGCTCCTTCCTCACCGGCCGAACCCAAAGAATCAAACTCCCGCCTTTCCTGTCCGTACCCACTGAGATCAACTGCGGAGTACCCCAAGGATCATCGCTCAGCCCCACGCTCTTCAACATCTACATGGCCCTCCCCTCGCCTCCATCGTCAGATAGCATGGACTCAGCATTGTATCATATGCTGACAACATCCAGCTCATCCTCTCTCTCACGAAGCAACCCGGCACCACCGGACTCTTCTTCCAGGAAGGAATGAAAGACGTCGCATCCTGGACGAGCAGCAGCTGCCTGAAGCTCAACTCGGAGAAGACAGAAGTGGTCATCCTCGGACCCAGCATGGGACAAAACCTGGTGGCCCACCGCTCTCGGCAACCCCCCCCCCCCCCCCCCACGGACCATGTCCGGAACCTCGGACTAATACTAGACTCCTCGCCTCATCATAACCTGACAGATCAACACAGTCTCCTCCACGTACTTCAACACCCTTCGAAAGACCTTCAAGTGGACCCCCCCAACCCCAAAACCAGAAAAACCGTCACCCACGCACTCCTCACCAGCAGACTGACTACGGAAACACCCTCTACGCCGGGATCAGCAAATATCTGCTCCGCAAGCTCCAGACCATACAGAACACTGCAGCCAGATCGTCCTCGGCATCCCTTGACATGAACACATCACCCAACACCTGCGAGACCTCAACTAGCTTCCTATCGAGAAGAGAGTAACCTTTGAGATACTCACCCATGTCCGAAAAATGCCTCCACAACACCGTACCCCAATATCCCAACAAAAGAATCTCCTTCCACGTACCCAGGAGAAACCTCCGACCTCGCCCTCGCCGAAACCCCGGACATCCCCAGAGCCAGAACGGGTGGAAGAGCCTTCTCCTACATCGCAGCAGAGGCCTGGATTGAGCTCCCGATCAACATCAGACACACTCCCACTCTTCACATCTTCAGGAAGACCCTCAAGACCTGGCTCTTCAACTGATCGGAGCTACAAACCCTTCCCAATCCTCATGTACCCATTACTGCTCCGCTTGATAAGGTTGTTTAGACAACATTGGAAAGAGGTTCCCTACCATTGCTGCTGCATTAGTGCATGCTGAAAATTCCCTTGCAATTCTAGTTAGATATAACCGTCAAATGTGGTCTGATGTGGCATCCTATCTCGATTTTTTTTTTTCTTTTTTTTTTTTGGCTCACAATAAAAAAACAGAGGAGGCAAGAAAGATTCTGCTGGAAGGCGAGTGGTCAGTGTCTGAGATTATCGACGTATCTATGGATATGGCTTCTCTGGGTTTTAGACAACTATCAGGAGCATCATTTCCGTTGCCATGGATGGCTCAGGTCTACTACCTTCCGTCCAGAGGTACAAAGTAAAATTTTAGACATTTCGTTTGATGGAGACGCGCTATTTGGGAAACATATCGATGACGCCTTACGAGAGATTAGAAAGGATACTGACACTGCTAAAGCATTAGGTACGCTGCAATACAGGACAACACCATTTTGAGGAGCCAGTGGAAGAGAGTCACATTCCTTTCGAGGGAGCTATCAGAAGTACCAACCACAAGCATATCAATACTGATATGGCTATCAGCAACAGCAGTTGTATGGAGCATCACCATCTGCGGCATACTCCAGACAGCAACCCAGAAGAAAGCAACCTACTCAGGCCAGAGACAATGCTAGAAAGCAGTGACAACTTTCCAGCACCTGCTATGACTCAGTAAAACACCAACCTCAATTTGGCAAATGCTTCCCTACACTACACTATGATCAGTGGAACAAAATTACAACAGACAAATGGGTCCTGGATATCGTAAAGTATGGTCATACTCTAGAATTCGTGAATGTCCGACCGCCCTATCCACCTCTAGAGATGCTTCCACCTCATCTCAAATTGCTCAGAAAGGAACCCATGGCTATGCTCCAGAAAGGGGCTATAGAACAAGTTCCTCGTTCTCAGATGGGAAAAGGTTTTTATTCCCGCTTCTTTTTAATAAAGAAGTCAGGAGAATGAAGGCCAATTCTGGATCTCAGAAATCCAAATTACCTGCAGAAAAAATCTTTCCGCATGGTCACCCTGCCGAAGATACTTCAACTTCTCAATCATGGGGATTTTATGACAACTCTAGATTTGCAAGATGCATATTTCCATTTCCCTATTCACCCCAAACATCGAAAATGTTCTCAGTTTCACTGTGGCAGGTGCTCACTTTCAGTTCAGAGTCCTCCCTTTTAGTCTTCGTTCAGCCCCAGGAGTGTTCAAGTGTCTGGCTCCAGTTGCTGCTCACAAGCTAGTAGTAGGAAAGACTGGGCTAACGTTACTCTGCTTGAGTTTTGTTGTTTAGGTATGTCACTAAAATATTGCTTCTTCTTCCTTTTTGCTTTTTCCATTTTTGTGGTCTTTAGTCTAAAGATGCAAGGTTAAGAAGCATGGTTTAGGACTTTTTAAATTATTTTATAAACTGCAGAGAATCAGGAAATATCAAAATCATATTTGATATTTTGGCTGCGTTTGATTTTTTCACTGATGGTAAAATGGCAGGTTTCATAAGAATCTTTCCCAATATGTGCCATCACATTTACCCACAGAAAATGGGTAAAAACCCTTGGTACACCAGACACCAGTTTCTAGTGAGTTAGTGCTGATAGGTGAATTGCCAACACCTCAGGCTTAAACCATTCAATGCAAGGTATAGTGACAAGTATATGTGAAAAGAGTACAATCGCCAAGCATCTGAAATAGTTGTGAAAACATGACACCAGACTTTTGGAAAACATGGAACGCAGTGTCACTTAGACTGCTGCTACAAAAAGGTTCTTTCCAAGTTCAACAAAGACTGGAGTGATATTATTTGTATTTGCAGTGATTCAGCTCCATATATGGAAAAGTTGTGTGATAACCTGACAAAAAATCGAAACCTGAGCTGAAGTGCTTCCTTGTAAGAGATCCTTGCCACTTGTTAGATGGTATCCTGAAAGCATCTTTACAATCTTCAGAGTTCATGTGGAATGCTATTAACTTTTTAGTCCTTTTTGGTGCACTATTTTGTTATGCACAGGAACTAAAAAGCAAATATTAATCATGTTGTGCTTTGTGTGGCATCAAAGAAAGAGTCATCCCAACTGTGTTGCTTAGCTGATGGTTCTCAGTACAAGGGGCTGTGAATGCTATATTATCCATGTGTTTACAGAATTTTTGCTGAGTGATAATGCCAAAGGCAAGAATTATGAGGACCTTTAGTACAATTTACTGCATTCTTGGATTTTTATGGGAAAACATAACTGCTGTAGGGGACATAATAAAAAAACTAGAGTCTGAAACACCCTTGTCTGCCAAGTGTTCAGCATAATTGGTGTATATGTGAAACATCTCCTTGAGAGTAGGGTAGGCGACACCTTTAGTGACTTTGGAACTGCAACATGTTCCATGTTAGAGTGCTTGCCACTTGGTAAGCAATTGAACAAAGAAATGCCAATACTGTCTCACTTTTTTCAATAAATCATAGAAACCATATGAATTATACACTATGGTACATTGACACGGTTATGTCTGAGTGAATCTTTTGTTTTATTTTTAGATTTTCTTTCTCAAAAAAGACATTTGGTTATTAACCCCTTCGAAGCTAATGACGAGCTGGGCTCGTCATGGCGCTTACCTGCCGTGCGCGGATGACAAGGCCAGCTCGTCATGATTTATGGCATTTTATATTTCTTAGCGCAGAACGGGAAAACGCCTAGCAGCCATGTGGTTAATTCACCAATTCATTATACAATACAAGACCTCCTATACACAATATATACATTTACACAATATTTACAAACAGACCTTTATACAATTACAAAAATATCGATTTATTACATTCAAAGACCAATCATACCCTCATACATACACAGCCATTTATAGCTTAATACACATACATACACACTGGAATTGAAATATTCACAGTAAGACATAAAAAATACATTTCTACCAATAACGTTTTTGTTGAGAGAAAGTTTTTAGATTACTCCTTTTGTTTAGATGGCATAAATTGTCTACGCGTTTCGAACTCACATGAGTAGGGGAGTTCTCATCAGGACAAAAAGCTGTAAGAGAAAAGGAGAGCAAAACCTTTCTATTAGGGACATGACAGAAATGCCGATGGCCTAGCTCCAACCTTCATCATTCAAGCTTCCTTCTCTTACCTCTAAAGATTTAAAGCTGGCTGGGGGTTGTAAACTAACCCGACGAGACAACAAAGTGTTCAATGGAACAATAAATCTGTATGAAAAAAGAACCAATCAATACCAAGTATACTGTGTTTTAGCATGATTTTGGTGGAATTTTCTCAGAGGACTTACTTGTGATCAAGATCACGAAGGACTGTATGACAGAGGTGCAGCCTGTCCTGTAAAGAGTAAGTAGGTTGTCACTACCTAATTCAAACCATAAGGGGTCTAATCATACCTTAGGAGCAAGGGCAGCTGACGCTTACTTGTTATTTGGTGGCTGCTGTCCGTATTGGGGTTCACGGAGGGCGGGTGGACTCTGAAATGTGGTGAAATAGGAAATAAGTCCCCCGTTTGCATGCAAATGCTTGTCACAGTCCTTGCTGTTTTCAATATGATCCTTACCTAGTAATACAGTGTTCTTGCAGACCCGCTTAATTCGAAGGGCAAACCTTCCCTTAGTGTTATGTTGAGATGCAGCCTGCCCTGTAAAAAGGTGAATATGTTGTCACTCGGTCTTTGCAAAGGGGCCTTTTTAACATGCCTCTTGAAAACGAGCGCTTACTTGTTACTTGGAGGCTGCCGTCTGCACTGGGGTTCACAGAGGGCGGGTGCTTCATTTAGATTGGTCTTTCTATCTACCTTTAGTCCGAACTCAAACGTGTTGAAAAAAGTGGTGAAAAAGAATTGCCATGTATTAAAAAATCTAAATGAAGCATTTTCTAAGGAACCACTCTTTGCCTTTAGAAAAAACACTAGCATTGCCAATCAACTTATACGAGCAGCACTACCGCAAAAAAAAAACCCCGGACTTAAGAACAATGCTAAGGTTACCACCCATTCAGGGATACCACAAATGTGGTTCGTGCAACTGTTGCAGTACTACTGTTGAAGGGACATTTTTCAGTCATAACAACATAGGATGAAAGCATGAAGCATTTACCAACTGTAAATCAAGATATGTCGTATATAGCATCAGATGTCCATATGGACTGATCTATATCGGTAAAACAAATCAGGAAGTCCGGACACGGATCCAGCAACATAAATCAAGAATCAATAAAAATGTGCTAACAGCCCCATTGGTCAACCACTGGCACCTACATAATCACAAGGAATCAGACCTGATGTGGACAGTGATCTCTAAAGTAGAGAAAGACATAAGAGGAGGAGATCTGGTCCTCAAACTATCCAAACGTGAGGCAATGCTAATTGTGAAATTTAATGCTGCAACGCATGGACTCAATGAGCTCACTGACATCTATAAACTTAATTGAGACAAAGCGTACCTCTGAACCCTTTAATGTACGGCTTTTACCTGTCCACAGATCCTGTTTAGATAGACAGCTTCGTTCTAAGTGTGTAGGTAATTGATACCAACATTATGGACCCTATTTAGATGTTCGTTACCAGCCCAATCCAAAATGGCCGACATATTTCGGGATTCTATATGAATACTCCCAATCGGGTAAGTAGAGTCCCAAAACAAGATACTTATCAAAACAGATTCGGATGGGACACACACAAGAATTATCAATCCGATTTCAAACTGCCATCATAATCTAGCACGGTAAAAATCAAGCAACTTTTATACATATTTGGGTCATCTAAAAAAAGAGAATGTGTGCCTAGAAGTTGCAAAAGTGGATTTGCTCGATTAATACCTCATGACGGAGAGAACACAAATCTAGACTGTTAGGACGAAACTAAAACTCCCAGGAGCCTTTGCGGCACCGGAAGTCTGTTATGAAATGAGACGCGGGTCGAGCGCCGCAATCAAACACAGCGCAAGAGGAATTGATGCCGTCCGAGTGAAGCGGTTCTGCTAAAATGCCGTTGAAATTAGGTAAGAATAGTACCACCAATACTACCAACTTTGAGATGGTTGCGCTAAAGAACGCTATGGAATTACGAGACGAACGACTGATAATTTTTTCTCCCTACTTCCCTTTCTAGAGTCCACCGTCCTCTGTGAACCCCTGTGCAGACGGCAGCCTCCAAGTAACAAGTAAGCGCTCGTTTTCAAGAGGCATGTTAAAAAGCCCCCTTTGCAAAGACCGAGTGACAACATATTCACCTTTTTACATGGCAGGCTGCATCTCAACATAACGCTAAGGGAAGCTTTGCCCTTCGAATTAAGCGGGTATGCAAGAACGCTGTATTAATAGGTAAGGATCATATTGAAAACAGCAGTGACTGTGACAAGCATTTGCATGCAAACGGGAGACTTATTTCCTATATCACCTCATTTCAAAGTCCACCCGCCCTCCGTGAACCCCAATACGGACAGCAGCCACCAAATAACAAGTAAGCGTCAGCTGCCCTTGCTCCTAAGATATGATTAGAACCCTTATGGTTTGAATTAGGTAGTGACAACCTACTTACTCTTTACAGGACAGGCTGCACCTGTGTCATACAGTCCTTCGTGATATTGATCACAAGTAAGTTCGCTGACAAAATTCCACCAAAATCATGCTAAAACACAGTATACTTGGTATTGATTGGTTCTTTTTTCATACAGATTTATTTTTCCATTGAACACTTTGTTGTCTGGTCGGGTTAGTTTACAACCCCCAGCCAGCTTTAAATCTTTAGAGGTAAGAGAAGGAAGCTTGAATGATGAAGGTTGGAGCTAGGTCATCGGCATTTCTGTCATGTCCCTAATAGAAAGGTTTTGCTCTCCTTTTCTCATACAGCTTTTTGTCCTGATGAGAACTCCCCTACTCGTATGAGTTCGAAGCGCGTAGACAATTTATGCCATCTAAACAAAAGGAGTAATCTAAAAACGTTCAACAAAAACTTTATTGATAGAAATGTATTTTTATGGCTTACTGTGAATATTTCAATTCCAGTGGGTATGCATGTGTATTAAGCTATGAATGGCTGTGTATGTATGAGGGTATGATTGGTCTTTGAATGTAATAAATCTGCATTTTTGTAATTGTATAAAGGTCTGTTTGTAAATATTGTGTAAATGTATATATTGTGTATAGGAGGTCTTGTATTGTATAATGAATTGGTGAATTAATAACCAAATGTCTTTTTTGAGAAAGAAAATCTAAAAATAAAACAAAAGATTCACTCAGACATAACCGTGTCAATGTACCATAGTGTATAATTCTTATGGTTTCTATGATTTATTGAAAAAAGTGAGACAACATTGGCATTTCTTTGTTCAATAGTAATCCGTGGCTCAGCCTTGCTGTTGGGGGCCCAAACCCAGGGGTGGTTTTTTGCACTTGGTAAGCAAAGCAATGTTGAAGAGCAATTCAGGACCTTTTATTATACAATGTATGTGTAATGGCTTGCAATGATGCATAGAAATGTTCCTTTACAAACCATGGCATTTGAAGTAAATGAAACCGTAATGTGGTACTCTGTACAAGTTCTAGATCCCTTTCGTAAACGGGAATTTTCTCCGTAGTTTCAAAAGTGAGGCTTTGAGGGCATAAGCGCCCAGTTCAACGCAAATATTGCAGCACCTGCCCAGAGAATCGTAATCTTCAAGTGCACCAGTATTGGCAGTATTGGCATGGAAAGCTATGTCAGTGGCCAGAGTTAGCAAATTGTGTACTGGCTGTTTTGGTGGTACCCGTCTCAAGTGCCAATGTTGAGAGAACCTTTTCACAGAAAAAAAGTTTACATGGGTAGGAAAGAGCGAGCACACATGACCAAAGACTCACTGAAGAAGTATTGTATGGTAAGTATTGTATGGTGTACTGCAATAAGTTTGATTTGCAAAAATGTATTTGGACCTCATACACACTGTACGTACAATGTCTGTATACCAGTGCAGAAAGCAAGCAATAATAAAAACATATTCCATAAACACCGAAAAACACTGTTTCTGTAGTTTTTAATGGCGTGAACATGTGTAACCACTGATAACCACTGTTTTTTCAAGGTATTAAAATCACTTGAAAACACTGAAAAAACCCCACCAGTATTTACCAAAAATAGAAACTGAAAACAGGAAAGCCTATTATGGTATCTGCCATTCTCTAATGTCACATTTGAATGATTATTCTTTGATAACTTCTGGCTATTCTGATTCAAGCATTTGAATCCATGAAAGATCCAATACTGGATAAGAAAACAAGTTACTTACCTGTAACCTCAGTTATCCTGTATTTTTATCTTATATAGATTCACATGCAACCCACCCTCCTCTCCGGAGAGGCTTCCCTTAGCATTTTTATAAATACTCTTGTCACTTGTGCTAGAAAATCTGAAGGTCTTGTCTCTCTGTGGAGTGCTCTAGAGTAGTATTTCCCAAACTGTGTTCCGCGGACCCCCAGGGGTCTGTGACACATTCCCACGGGGTCCGTCCGCAAGCAACAGTTTTAAAAGCTCTGTAGTTTTCGGGCAACTATGAAAGTGTCAAGATAACATCCAGTGATTAATGTACCTTCTGGAGAGGGATGCGTGTTTTGTTCAGTAGCAGGTTTGACTCATCTAAGGTAGCACAGAGGGTTAATATGCCTGCTGCAAAGAATGTGTATCATGCATTAAAAAAAAAACAGTAGTTTATGTGCATAGCTCAGTGGGTTGCTGCTTTTGTCATAGAGATTATTTTGTTATTGTTCAGTTTAAGTTACAATCATAATCTAGCACCTGAAGCTATGACCTGCCATCAAACCGCTGCATGCAAACTGCATGGTACAAGTTAGTATGCTATCTTTTTTCCCCAGTCTTTCGTAATCCTCATTTTGCCAAAAAGGTTTGTTTGGGTAGAATTAAACTGTTATAATTAAAGTCAAAGCTAACCCCTATGTTACATTCTGTGTCAAGATTTTGTGCTTCTACAGACCAATCACTCTTAAAAAATGCACAGCAGTATGGATGACATGTGAATCCTACACCTTGAAGTACCCTTTGCCTTGTATAACATAACATTTTCTATACACCGATTTACACGCGTACAATTCATTGTCTCTGTATGTGTGTGATGTAAAGTGCTCTGACACCCTACACTTGTATGAGAAATGCAATAAAACAAATGAAATACATGTGACAGAGGGGCTATTGAGAGAAGAGAGGCACTGTTGGAGAGTGATAGTGAGGGATTCACAAAAGAGCCCCAAAAAGATTGTTGTATTGTTGCATAGTAAGGTCATCATTTACTATGCTTTAAAAGCAACTTCAATTCAATATATAATGCCAAATGTGTTGCAGAATGCACCATTTTTTCCCAAATTTCCTTGGTGGGAGAGCCCCCCAAAGTTTGCTTTGCTGTGGCCAGGCTCACTCATTGCACATAGTACTGGGACTGGTCTGGGTTTCCAGTCTGGCCCTGGCAGGAGCCTCATACTGCGAAATAGAACCAAATATTGAAAAGTTAGTTGCGGAGATGCAGCACTAGCCATCCCATTAAAAGATTTCAATTTTGATAATTCTATATAAAATATTTAAATCTTTAGTGATTTGAGTATTTGTTTGGTGTGCACAAGTATGTGTTTACATTTTTCAAACTACTGTTTTAATGTTTGAAATGTAAATCGTACACATTGTTTGGGGGTCCTTGGCTTCCAATATTGACTCAATAGGGGTCCTCAGGAGTCAAAAGTTTGGGAACCACTGCTCTAGAGGATGCTTGTACCTGATTGGCTGTGTTTCAACTTTGGTTCTATTATACAAAAAGATGGGCTACTGCAATGCATTATTGTCCATGATGATATGAATTACTACTATTATAATTTTATTATGAGACTCCCACCTTGACGGTGGGGATGATTCAAGCATGTGAATCTATGAAAGATACCAATACTGGATACCTGAAGTTACAGGTAAGTAACTTGTTATCTTTTCCATTGTAGACTCTGGGACTGGAAGTGAAAAACAATTTTTGTCTGCTGTAAGGGAATATTTCTTGATCACGTTATTTTGGATTAGTGGGTGTACATTTTGGGACGGATTAGGAGTGGCCGGTAAAAATGTTAAACTTCCAGGATTAGTCAAAATAAAATACTACTTGGACATAATAGGCAGAAGCAGTCTGCCCCGTAAACGTCCAGCTACGTATTAGAGAAAGTTGACAAAGTCATTTCTTTTAGTCCTAACTCTATATAAATATTCCCTGAATATTCACATTTTTGACATTTCTGTGTTTTAGGGACCAAGTCATAAAGCTTGTAAGAGTGCATTAAAGGGAATATTACGTAATATACTTAAAAATAAGTTTGTGAATATGCCCAATGATGTTAGGGACATGAACACCCTTCTTGAAAATTAAAGTTTGGGAAATTTAAAAGGAACAACATTTGATGAAAGTAATTATTTCAAAACAAATTTAGGGAGGCTTTAGGGTGAATGACATTTGAATTGAATTTACACGAGAAAAGAAAATATTTTAGCGAGATAGGCAGTCAGGCTTGTGCATATGAACATGACATGAAAGTTGGACCGATTTAGCAAAGTTTGTTCATTTGTATTTACTAGAGATAAAATATAAAGAGGTAGAATATGTTTATATGTTTCAGCTACAGAAACAGGCCAAATAATGCATGGAAATCAATCTCAGAGGGGTTTTTTTTTTTGCCAAATTGGTGGTACTTGTGGGAAACGACGGGAGAAATATATTAAACACAGGCCCAGCCACAGCTTGTGTGGCAAACATTTAAAACATTTATGAGCTACTCCAGCCCAGGAGCGGCCAGTGCAGGTAAGAGTGGTGAGGCAGGGTTGGGGGGGGGGGGGGGGGGGTAGGGATGGGGGGAAGAAATTCAACATAAGTCGCACAGGGAAAAATAAATAATTAATTTTCCCTTGAAATCGTCTGTCGAATCCCACCCCGCCCACCGCCACCGCTCTTACCTGCACTGGCCACTCCTGCTCCTGCCATTTCTTATTTCGCTCTGAAAAAATCCTCACACAGTGCAACACAAAAATGCCATCCAGTTTCGCACTCAGTCGTTATTGCAGAGACCTTAACCCACAGATCTTCTGTGACAAACAAGCCTACACTTTGGTTCAAAGCTCAAGCCCTGTCAGCAGCTAAGCACTCTAGCAGAGCAGGTGGAAGTTCCAGCAGTGCCTGCTGAGCCTGACAACCAACGCCCTCCAAGAAGGCAGTGGATTGGGTGCCTCTAATGAGTGGGTCAGAGTGAAGTCTCATCACATGTAAGGCTTCTTAATCTTTTGCAGTGTCTAAAAAGTCTGTTCCCTCCTTCTCACGCTTTTGTCTCCAAGATGGCATGTGAATTTACTGTAACGCTTTCTCTGGCCCTGTGATTGGTTGGTACAGTGAGCACAATTAATTTGATGATGCTAGACAACTCTATCTAATCCCTGCTGTCTTGATAGTCAATTGTAGCCCCCTGTTAGTTTTACAGCCCTAGCAATATGAGAAAGACCACAACCAAGCATACCAAAAGGCTATAATGCTAGTTTTGTATTCATACGTCGGTGCAGGGCTCTTAATCGGTTTGGTCATTACTCTTTGGCCTGAGCCATTTTTCCTTCCTTGCCAGTCCTTGGACTAGAGGGGTCTACTACAGATTATGAACAGATATGTGAACCTCTGCAGCTGTTGTTCTCTGCAGGGCTTCAATGTAGAACACCTTGTAAGTTACCAGCTTCTGTGAGACTCTCGTCTTCCCCTTGAAAAGAAACCTGACATGGCGACTAAATTGAATAAAGAAAAGTAAAAAAATAAATATGAATCTACATATGTCGAGCTGAATACTCCTGCGGAATCTAGTGTTCGTGTACAAGTAGCTTTTTAGATATTTTAGTACTGGAGGCAATTGCAAGCATGCTGTGTACATGCAAATGCACAGCCATCTATGTGCTGTTTTCAAGTTTTCAAGATGCTCGGCTTCTGATCCACTGGGTATTCAAAGCTGTTTGCTTATTTTTGGCTAAGAACACACTTTAGAGAGCCGTTACCTTGTATATAGTTCTCAGTTTATTTCAAAAGAGAACTCCTGACAACACGAAGGGATTGATACCCTCCGATTACAGTGTATTCAGGAAAGTCAGATAACATGAAGGCAGAGACTTCTATCCCCGTGCAGGACTAGAGCGTAATGTTACGTGTGTCCCAACATGTACTGCGTACGTAGTTAGAGTTGATACTTCTCTTACCAGTGCACCATTGCAAGATGCTTCTGATGAGCCAAAGAATTGTGTGAATAGTAGGCTTAACTTTTTTTGCAGCCAATTCATTTGATTAGAGACAGGACCACGCCTTACAACGTAATGGTTGTCACACCTTTGCCTGTAGCGAGTACATGTTTGACCGAAAAGGTTTCTTTTCATAAGTGTGTCGCATCCAGAACAGGTTAAATCCGAGTGCAAACCTGGTATAATGTTTTAAACCTGTTTCCTGGAATATGAATAATTTCCCTTGCTAGTATTGGCACTCCGCCAACTTACAATACACTCAGTTCTCCATTATAAGCATTCAATAAATTCAAGAAGGACTTCAAAAGAAAAAAATTGCTTTGTAGAACTGAGCACTGTCCCCAGGGTTTGACTTCATTTGACATCAATACCACTAATTTTCATAGGCACGTCTCATCATTTTTTGTTGTTTAAAGACGGAGTTTGAAGTTTTTCAATATCCGAAATGTGTCATTGACATAAAACCTGCTAACGTCTTAAGACCAATTTAGTGTGACTCAAGTCAAAAGTCACTCAAGTCAATTTAAAAGCAGTTAAGCAACTACAGTATATTAAAATAAACTTTTCAAAGGAGATGGTAATAAAAATGAACTTTCAAAGGAGGTTGTGGAATTTAAATGCGTACGTTATCAGCAAGAATAGTCACACCCCTCTTTTCCTCAAGACTTCTTTGTGGTAATTCTTTGTTGACGGATGAGAAGAGGGACCGACTCTAGTCCCTCTTTTTGGAATGCAATGTCTGCAATGGGGAGTTGCCAGACACCCGTTGGTAGAGCTGATGTGCTGAAAAAACCGGATCTCCCTGACCTGGGATTACAAATGTTGGCTACTGATTCACCTTCTGAAGAGTTGCTGCTTCTTTGTTACAGCCCTCTGCATCATACCAGTACTCCGCTTTTCTGTGCTGGTAAGGTCTCTGTGTAGACCTGTGAAACTGAAGCTAGGGTAGATGGTCTCTTTAGACTAGCCCCCAGCCAAAGAGAACCTAATACCTCCCAATGTTAAGGGCTTTTCACAGACCTCTCAGGAGTTTCTGTGGCAGTATTATAGAACTGTAACAGTGGGAGTTAGGAAAGAGATAGCTTAGACAACAGATACCTCCACAATCCCCGTCCTAACCACACTAGTGGAGAAGACCTAACTCTATGTACAATATCAACTTGTTATTAAAGAACAGGCTGTATGGAGGTTTCTGCCAGAAGCAGATGGACATATGTTTGCAGAAGAATTGTTTTAGTATCTGACTACCGCTTAAGACACCCCAGCTACCTCTGTAATTTCACAGGAACACCAACAACAGGGAATGAACCCAATTGGTGACTCGGCTGTGCTGCAGTGTTTGTCACTGTCTGAGAAGCTTGTTGTAATACATCTTGCTGTACTAATAAGAGGGAAAGGCTGGAGTCAGCATGGCGCTCGCAAGTCAAAAGAACAACTGCTATGGTATTCAGGCGTTGTAAAATCCACCTCTAATCTCCCCTGCAGAATATATGGTTTTGTAAGTGGCTCTCATCTTGCTTTCCACTGCTAAACACAATTCAGTTTAAAATCTAACAAGTGCGCTTTAACTTTCATGGCCAAGTAGCCAAAGCTAAAAGGCTGAAGTTCAGCAGTCTTTCCCTATTTATATAGCAAAGTCTAGAGCCTTGAACCTTTACGGCATGTAGTGACTTTATTTGTGGCACAAACAATTGTTAACAGCTGATGAATCCTGGCTCTATCTTTGAGAGAGGCCCAGTGAAGTGGACAACCAAAAAGGAGAAAAAGATAACCAACTACTCTCTCCACAACCTCGACCTAACTCGAAGAAAGGCAATATGAAAACACCCCCTCATTAGCCCCTTCGCACGGGGCAAATTCTGCTGCGGTGTGAGGGGGGCGGGGCTGGGCGTAGCGCTCCGGTACTCAGGACGGCTCCCGGCCGTCATGAGTCACAGTAGGCCTGTGCTCATGACGGCCGGGAGCCATCCGATCTCCGCCCACTGATTAATTCTCCAGCACAGGCAGGGAATTAATCGCACGTGGACGGAGTGGCAATGTTCTGACGGCTCCCGGCCGTCATGAGCACACACCTACTGTGACTCATGACGGCTGGGAGCCGTCCTGAGCATGGAAGGAGTTAAGAGCATCTACAGCAAGAGCATACATCATCTACAGCAAGAGCATACATAAAGAGCTGAGTGTGTGTGTGGCGGGGTGCGGGGCATACGACTGACACTGTACTTTAGCGAAAGCAAAGGTGGGATCATGTTGTACAAATGACAACTGCAGAAACAGAGGTTTTGGTCACCTGTACTTTGGAACAACCCTGAAACATGAATAAGGATGGTTCGTAGAATAGGATCTCAAGGAAATACGGAAGTGCGAGAAGGGGTCAGCATAGTGAAGACTCCAGTAGAAGTCTTCCAGAATTGGAATAAGTGTTTAGCATGAAGCTTCATGCTTGTGAGAATAAAAGAAACAAAGAGGTCCATATCCCTCAAAGTATAAAGGAATTTGCTCTAACTTCTAACAGTGAGCACTAATTAAAACAAACAAAAACTTCAGCAACAGTCGTATATCTTCCCACTACTCCAGGAACCAATCGTCGTCTTGTGTTGTTCATTTGCAACATTACCAGACTTTTCCATCCCACAGAGCTTGGACAGTTACTGCAACTTTGAACATCCCTCCATTCCTGATACACGATGAATAGGAGGCTTCATCTGCTCATTAGGTCTTCACGTTCCTTGCCAAAATTTCTCTTCTCAGACCTTACAATCAAGAAACTAGTGTAGACAACAATACTCCTTTTCTCTAGCTTATGAAACCTTGAGAACGCACCTGCAAAAGAAAGAACACACTAGCCAAGAAAAGTACATTTCAAAATAAGAATGCCTTTCTTCAGACTAACTTTAACTAAACATTTAACTGTGCACTTCAAATACTTGGTTATACTTGTGCACATATAACTCAATAACAGATTCTAACGTGAGAAAAAGCATACATGATTACACTTTTAAATATGACTTTCCGAATATATGCAACTGTATCTTAAAGTATAAACGCAAACGTGAATACATGTCTTCATGTAAAACTGAACTTTAGCACACACGTTTATAACCTCTAGTTTCTACAGTACATGCATTTCATTAATGCGTTTAAATGTTCAAACTCATTAATATTATCAAGGTACACAGATATGTCAAAATATAAACACCCCTACCCTCTTCTCCATATTCATCAACGATCTGGCAGAGGCTGTAAATTTCTGAAATAATGGCGTTCCTAAATTCGCAATTTAAAAAAACCTTCAGTATTATTTGCAGACGACACTCTCCTTCTCTCAAAAACTCCCAGTGGTCTGCGAGCAATTTTAAACCGTGTTTGTTCTTTTGTGCAGGCCGCGACAAGGAGTTGAATATGGGTTAAACCAAATACATGGTGTTTAGTCCCATTCAAGAATATTGGCTCCTCCAGAGCTAGTGCACGAGTTTGTTTATTTTAGGGTGACCTTGTCCCGCAATCTTAGCTGGAAGGCAGAGGTTAGCAAGAGTGCGCTTAAGCTGCAACAGGTAGACTGTGGCAATTCTTAAGATGGCAATCAAAATGAAATCTATTAATCGAACTATTGATCTAGAGCTCTATAAAGTAAAGACAAAAAGTGTTGCCCTCTACAGTGCGGAACTCTGGCGCCATTCAGGTATTAAACAGTGGACTGTGGCTGAGTATGCTATCCTCATGTACTTGACTAATCTCCCACAAAGGACTCAAATTCTTCTCTTGATACAAGGTATAGGCCTGTATCCAATATCCTTTTCAATGCAGCTGAGGCCATTATTATTCTGGCACACACTATGGTCAATTCCAGAATTAGACTCATACAAACTCACTCTTAGGGAGCTTTTAAACATTATCTAAAGACCGTTTTCAAGGTACTTGCTCTGAGACTCTTTGGGATAACCCAGACGAAGGCTATTGGACACCGTGGCAATTGAGCAAGGAACGGTTCAGGGATTATCGCTGTGGTGATACAATCCAAAATTGTGAATCAGGTAGTCTGTCAGGTTTATTTCTTGACCATAAGATCACCCCTCTCTATGAACCTTCTTTAGGTGTCATCCAAGGCTCTCTCCCTAGACAGCTATACCTGAAGTTCAGATACAGGACTTTGCCAACACTTGAGTTTACAGCGAGATGGGGAGATTCAAAGAGGGTTGGTAAGACTTGTACAGCTTGTAATTGTGCTCCACAAACAATTTATCATGTTGCATTCTTCTGCACTGCCTACAGGCTCCCACGAAAGAAGTACATTATTCCACTGTGCCAACTTCTAGGCCTAGGAACCCTTGGGGTAGATCTAAGGATCCTGAAGTCAGACACCCTAGAAGTGGATGCGGTTAGTGTAGCTACCTTTTTGCATGCTACTTGGATTACTCATAAACTGTTAGGAATTTCTCCTCTCTTGCCCTCGCAGTAGCCCTTGAAAGCTATCTGGCACCTTAGTAGCAACACACAGGATTTGCCCAGCTATTTAGATAATAAAAACATCCTACGTGTATTTTCTCTTGTCCATTTCCCTGACTTTCCGTCTAAAGTTCTGGCCAGGATCTATTAAGGATAACTTTTATTTTAGCATACTTCTGTAGGAGGGCCTTTAAGCTATAACCTTATTTTTTTAGATATTTTTTTTAAAAAAAATTATCGGAGACATTCAGCTAGTTTTGCACAGCACCGAATGTATTTTAATGACATTTTAACATGGAAAGCTGCTGTGCCAATTTGTTAGTTTGCACAGCAGGGGCGCAGCATGAATTGGGTTTTTATCATAATTGTATTAATATGTTGGTGTTGTATACCTTGTTAACGTTGCATATGTGACAAGATAGCTGTTGTATTTTTTTGTATGTTTTATGAATTTGCAATCTGAAATAAACAGTTCGAGGCATATGAGCTGCAGATTACACACTATGCATAGATGGCCACCTAGTGTTGGGCCTGGATGTTTGCAGTTTGTTTTGTTGTAGAAAAGTCTTTCGGAGTCACAGGATAGGTGACTCCTCCTTAGGATGATACTGCGCATGGGCATCGGCTCCATCCCCAGATTGTTTTTTCCACCACCGGGCTCGGATGTGTTTGCAGCGCTCCGTTTTGGATCCGATTTCCTTTGGCGCACAATCCTCACCAAACTACAAAACTTAGTTTAGAACCCTTTCCAGTCGACGCTAATCTTCAAACATCGAGGATCTCTATTCCGGTCGTCGTCGACGGCCTTCGGGCCTACCTAGGCCTCAACTCCAGCTCATGGAAAGGACGCCATTTAAGAAATGTCCTCAATGTGGGTCGAAGTTTCCCCACACCGACCTGCATTAGGTGTGTAACCTCTGTCTCTCTCCAGAGCACGAGGCGAAAGACTGTTCAGCTTGTGCCTCTTTCCGCTCCAAAAATACTATCCGGGACCGAAGAATGAGGAGAACAATGGCTCAAAGATCTTCAGATCTGATTCCGGACGACATCTTCGAGGAGGGTGTCAACATCCCTGAACAGTACGACGTTGACAGCAGCTCCGAAGCAGACGATTCCGAAGTCGAGGACATCACTCCAGCGCAGCGGGTCGTAAGTAAGACCGTCACATCCTCGCCCTCCAGCTTGGGTGCACACCATCAAACTGCTTCTACTGCCCCACCTTCGGGCCCGGCTAAGAAGCTAACCAAGCCTTCAGGCGACTCGAGCTCGAGTCGACCTTCACACGGTTCCAGAGCACACACACCGGCACCGAAAAAGACAACGGCCCGACATGCAAGCCATCGGCACCGAAGCACACCACTACTCCTTCGGCACCGAAACCCAGGCCGGAACCAAGCAAGCCCGCTTCGGATTCCAAGACACCACCGGAACCTAAAAAATCATCGGATCCGAAAAGGTCATCTGATCCAAAAACCGTACCGGAACCGAAAAAAGCTTCGGAGCCGAAAAAGACGGCTGCCTCGTCAGTGAAAGACATTGCCAAGAAAACAAAACAGGCCATCTCGGTGCACAAGACTTCCTCCGCACCAAAAGATCAATCCCCTGCAGTGGATTTATCCTACCCAGACCCTGCTCAAAAGACTCTGGCTAAGGACCAAGTCACTGGAGACATAGTTTTGGCTCCAAAAAAGCGACCACTGGACACACCAGCTCCAGCTCCGCATTCAAAGAAGAAGGACATGGCTACCTCTCCCTTAAGACTGCCTTCCCTTTCTCTCTCGCCTGTACCATCACCCCCACCACAGCATTCTCCAGCATCCCCTATCACACCACACAGGGATGATAGCCCTCACACCTGTTCCAACAACGCCCACAGGATCCCCAGACCCGTTGGACAATTATACCACCCCAGATGTCCCAAATGTCCCTCAGGATGACATATACCCCTCAAGGCCTTCCCCACCAGAAGACACTATAGGGTTTAATGACTTAATTCGCAGAGCTGCACAGTATCATGGGGTACGTATTTATACAGACCCTGTTGAGGAAGACTTCCTGATGGATACATTCGATAATACACAAAGGTATTCATCCATCTTGCCCATGCTCAAAGGAGTGATCAAGCATGCTCCTGAAGTCTTCAAAGACCCAGTCAGAACTCGCGTCATTAACCCTCGAATAGAGAAAAAATATAAAGCTGCCCCATCAGGCTCAGCATATATTAAAGGCCCAGTACCGCTAGACTCACTTGTAGTTTCCTATGCACGCAAGAGAGCAAACTCACAAACATCCGGTGAGGCTGCACCACCAGATAAAGAGTCTAAGCTACTTGACGCATCAGGCAAAAGAACAGCGTCTCAAGCAGCAAACATGTGGCGTATCGCCAATACACAGGCACTGCTAGCCAGATATGACAGGGCACATTACGATGAGCTAGAGTCACTAATGAGGCACGTCCATGACAAGTACAAGGATAGAGCATACAAGCTCATAAAGGAGGGGAAAAACATCACAAACACCTCTATTAGGTGTGCCCTTGATGCAGCAGACACGCCCTCCAGGGCAGTTAACACCAGCGTCTTGCTATGCAGACACGCCTGGCTGCGCATATCAGGGTTCAAACCCGAGGTACAAAGCGCCACTCTTAACCAACCCTTTGACGAACAACACCTATTTGGGCCCGAGGTAGATGTATCATTAGAGAAAATGAAAAAAGATACAGACACCGCCAAATCTATGGAAGCCCTACAGTCGAAGGCTCCCAGACGTTCATTTTGTTGCTGAAACTATCCAGGTGCCACCAGGGGATATACTTCCGACACAGCTTCTACCTCGCACACAGCCCCTACACAGTCTACCTACAGTAATGGCTACCAAAGGGTTGGGTACAGGGGTAACAATAACAAAGGCAGAGGCAAAAATAACAACTCCCGCTCTGCCTCTACCCCTGCCCAATGACTCCCTTCCCCCGCCTCATTCCACTCCTGTTGGGGGAAGACTTCAACAGTACCTTCAAGCCTGGGAAAACATCACATCAGACCGGTGGGTGCTCCAGATAATTCAATCAGGTTATTGTCTGGAACTAACAACTACCCCCCCTCCCCCAAACATACCACCCAAGCAACGTCCAATGTCACAGGAACATTTAACATTGCTCAGACAGGAGGTAATATCCCTCCTGCCGAAAAATGCTATAGAAATAGTTCCAGAGCATCAGAAAAACAAAGGGGTATATACCCTACATTTCCAAATACCAAAGGCGGACAGATCTCTAAGACCCATCCTAGACCTCAGACCTCTAAATATTTACATAGTCAGATCATTTTCATATGGTCACACTACAACAGGTCCTCCCATTACTGGTATTATACGACTTCCTTGTCACTCTAGATCTCAAGGACGCCTACTTCCATATTCCCATCCACGCAGCACACAGAAAATATCTCATATTTATGCTAGACGGACAACACTTCAAGTTCAAAGTGCTCCGATTCGGAGTAAGAACAGCGCCAAGGGTGTTTACCAAATGCCTAGCAATAGTAGCAGCACACCTAAGAAGACAGCACATTCACATCTTCCCATATCTGGACAACTGGCTCATAAAAACCAGCTCATATAGACAGTGTGTGCAAAACACTCAAGCTACTATTCAACTGCTTCACAACTTGGGATTCACGGTAAATCACGTCAAATCGCACCTGCACCCCTCGCACATACGATATCTCGGCGCTACAATAAACACCCAATTAACACTAGCTTATCCCTCTCCAGCCAGGATAACAAGTGTACAAACTCTCCTAACAAAATTCAAACCACAACACTCGCTACCAGCTCGAGTGTTCATGCAACTCATAGGAATGATGGCATCTTGCATATCTGTAGTACCTCACGCAAGATTGCAAATGCGTCCACTTCAAGAGTGCCTAGCACGCCAATGGAACCAGGCTCAAGGTCACTTAACAGACCTAGTGTTGGTAGACGGTCTGACTCCTCGTTCTCTGCAATGGTGGAACACCAAAAACCTTTCCAAAGGACAACCGTTTCTAGAGCCAGTTCCCCAAGTAGTCATGACAGCGGACGCATCGCTCTCCGGCTGGGGAGCCCATCTACTGCATCACACCATGCAGGGCAGGTGGACACCGTAACAAAAGTTACTCCATATCAATCATTTGGAGTTGCTAGCCGTGTTTCTAGCTCTGAAAGCATTTCAAACTCAAGTGTCAGGCAAAGCTGTCTTATTCCGCACAGACAATATGACAGCTATGTACTACATAAACAAACACGAGGGGACACACTCGCTGCAGCTCTCTCAGTTAGCACAGCAGAGATGGAGATGGGCTATACCGCTAAAAATCTTCCTCTTAGCCCAACACGTCCCAGGAGTACAAAACACTATCGCAGATCTGCTAAGTCGACAAACACAGCAGATCCACGAGTGGAAACTTCACCCACAAGTTCTTCATCCGTTCTTCCAAATGTGGGGACAACCTCAGATAGAACTCTTTGCCACCCACGAAAACGCAAAATGCCCAAACTTTGCCGCCAGATACCCACACCCATTGTCCAAGGGCAATGCGATATGGATGAACTGGTCAAGACTATTTGCGTACGCTTTTCTTCCTCTCCCATTACAACAACATTCCCTGACACTCATTCTAGTCGCTCCAACTTGGGCCAGACAACCATGGTACACCACGCTGCTGCAAATGTCTGTGGTGCCACATCAAAAACTAAATCTATCTCCACGCCTATTAACGCAGAACCATGGAGAGATCAGATACCCGGACCCAGCTCAGCTCAACCTAGCGATCTGGCTCCTGAGGTCATAGAGTTGGTTACCTCAACCTTCCTCCAGAATGCATGAACATCACTAAAGAAGCTAGACGTCCCACTACCAGAGCATGTTATGCTGCTAAGTGGAAATGCTTTGTCATATACTGCCAAAGCAACCAAATAGATCCCTTAGACGTGTCTATCCAACACATCATAGGATATCTATTACACCTTCAAAAGTGTAACTTAGCCTATACGTCTATCAGACTGCACCTTGCTGCCATTGCAGCATACTTACAAAACCGACTTCTATCTCTTTTTAGAGTACCAGCTATTGAAGCTTTCATGGAAGGACTCAAAAGAATAATTCCTCCCAGAACGCCACCAGCACCAATGTGGAACCTGAACATTGTTCTTACAAGGTTAATGGGTCCTCCCTTTGAACAATTACATAAATGTGAATTGCAATTCCTAACTTGGAAAGTAGCTTTCCTGTAGCAATTACTTCTCTTAGAAGGGTTAGTGAACTACAAGCATTTACCATTCAAGAACCCTTTTTGTAAATGCATCATAACAAAGTGGTTCTTCGTACCAATCCAAAATTCCTGCCTAAAGTAATTTCACCATTCCATCTAAATCAATCCGTTGAGCTGCCCGTATTCTTCTCGCAGCCTCAAACAGTCGCAGAAAGGGCTCTACACACCTTAGACGTTAAAAGAGCTCTGCTGTACTATATCGAAAGAACGCAATCGTTTCGTAAAACAAAACAACTTTTTGTGTCTTTTTCGCCTCCACATAAAGGCAACCCTATATCAAAATCAGGGATCGCCAGATGGATAGTTAAATGCACACAAATTTGTTACCAAAAAGCAAAACGCACCTTAACAATGCCTCCAAAAGCCCACTCAACAAGAAAGATAGGGGCTTCAATGGCATTCTTAGGGAACATCCCCTTAAATGACATATGCAGAGCAGCTACATGGCTTACACCGCACACATTCACAAAGCATTATTGTGTAGATGTGCAAACTAAACAACAAGCCACTGTGGGCCAGGCTGTATTAAAAACACTGTTTCAAACAACCAACAGATACGGGTGGTCGCCGCTAGGTGTGGGTACTGCTATACAATCTATGCATAGTGTGTAATCTGCAGCTCATATGCCTCGAACGGAAAATGCTGCTTACCAGTATGCATCTGTTCTTGGCATGTAGAGCTGCAGTGTTACACACTCCCACCCGATACCCCGGCTACCTTTATCTGTTCCAGTATTATCTTAATTCGATACAAATCAAATGGACATCACTACTTCTTGTACAGCTCCATCACTTCCCTAATGGCGAAAAACAATCTGGAGATGGAGCCGATGCCCATGTGCAGTATCATCCTAAGGAGGAGTCACCTATCCTGTGACTTCGAAAGACTTTTCTACAACAAAACAAACTGCAAACGTCCGGGCCCAACACTAGGTGGCCATCTATGCATAGTGTGTAACTCTGCAGCTCTACATGCCAAGAACAGATGCATACTGGTAAGTAGCATTTTCCTTTTTCTACTGCTACTGTAAATACAAATTGTGCAATGATGATGTGTAAGGTATAAAGTCTAAACTACACCACTCCAGTACTATCTCAGGTTTTTATCATGAATTATGGCACATTCTGCTTATTTCCCCTTCATTGTTAGTGTGCATCCAGATTTGTCACTGGATCAACCCTACAGCTAAGATGAGAGCAGCAATCCTTGAAGTACATGAATACAAAAATTTACATGGTCATGAGGATGTAATTTAGAAGAAAATAGCTAAGGTCACGGTAGGAGCACAAGCTTCAGTGACTTTCTGAAGTGTCTTGCTTTTCCCACAATTGGTAGGGTAGCCATGCTCAAGACTGTGTTCTACCTAGATTGTTTAAGTTCGTCACCACTGTCCCAGTGTGACCTAAACAATAACTGGTACGACCTTTGTTGGGTACCAAGCAGATGCAGGGTGTCACTCCTCAAATTGTATCTTCCAATGGAGCAAGCAGGTCTTGGTGCATGAGACTTTGAGACTTATTACCTTGTGACGCAGGTTCAGTAGTCAACTAGATGCAGTGTTGGAATCATGCAGAGGATAAAGATGTACAGGAATCTTTCAGCGGGATCACCATTGCAGAATTGTTATTGCATAAACATCCACCTAATATTGCAAGCCAGAGGTTGGCATTTATAAATACACAACACCTGAGAACAATGCGTATATCTCATACTGCAGTGCAATGAGGAGAGGCCCAGTTCACATAGACAGGGATGCATCCTGAAGATGTAAAACAGAAAAACTGATGAAAAAACGCCTTGAGAGAACTGGAGCTCTTGCTGTTGTCCTATGACCGAACACTAGAATAGTGAGTGTCTTCAGAGGTGAGCTTTACAGTATGTCGGCAAACCCCAAAGTTTAAGCGTGTGTCAGTTCCATTAACATTTTTATGTAATGAATGAGGATGGAGGAGTCCCAAAAGCAGGTCCTGTCTCCTGTATTATTAGCTACCATATCTTTTGATTTCCTGTTATAAACATGTGAACCCTCCAGGTACTTCTCAAACCCGAGTAGTCTCTTGTCCTTCTTCTTCCATCCTCCACCCATCTTTAGTAAAAGGCAAGAGGTAACAATTTGACAGCTGCCTGTGAGAGAACCGTAGATCAGAGGTTGAGATGCGAAGTTACAGCGAAGCACTTTATATGGAAAGAGGAAATACAGCGCAACCTTTGGAGTGAAACCCGGTGGGCGTGCGTAGATAAAATTTAGGGTCGTTCTTGAAAAGGTAAATTGTCAAGTCCTTATTAAAAGAGAGCCGGTTTCCGTTGGGCCAGAGGTTTTGAAGTAAGCATTTCTGTCTGTTGAAGCATGGCAGGGAAAGGCTATACTCACAGTTTCTGGTTTGTTGCTCCTTCGGATGCCAACTAGTAAGCCTGATTTGTTTCTGGCATCTCTTACTTCTCCTGTGAACTGCTACTATCTACGTGCCTAAAAGACATTTCTGTTATCTTATAGAAAGATGTAGAGTTTCTGTTTTCGAGATGAAGTTGGAAGGAGTATATTTTAGTAGGTTTGGAAATATATGAATGTGTTGGTCTATAGTAGGACAATGGATTTTGTGTAAGAGAACCAAATATGGCCAGATGTCAAGGTTCAAGAGTTTTTCAAGCCATCATGAACTCTGAGGTGAAATTTATTTGTATTCGGATTTAGCCTTTGAGAGAATAAGATTAATACGTTCTCCCGCATCTTTTTGGGAGTTTTTACAACATGTCGATTTTATGGAAGGCCTCCATTTTCTTTCAAAATGTAAAAAAAAAATATTTGGGAGGGTGTAGCCAGCCAAGATGGCCATATGGATGTGATCCACGACGGCTCCGCTATCAAGGTTCTGAAAAAGAAGATTAATGGACACCAACAATACGCAATCTAATTAAAACTCACTCTGATTTGCCCAGTGAGCTTTACCGGTGTGAATGGAGGCCCCAAGATGTTGGAATGGTGCCTTGATGGCGGCGGATAGTGTGGGCCTTTTGAAAGGTGGGCCTGATCAGTGAGATTGCTGATGACTGGCCTGACGGATGCCGAGCGGGTAGGAGCGGAAGCCCGGCCTCACCTGGGTGGTCACGAGTGATACGCGGTCACCCGACCGTGACACCCGGAGCACCTGCCAATATCCCCCTAAGAGCCAGTGAGTGGGGGAGAGGGCGACATAGGCCGCTGGGCTGCAGCACGGACTCCGCTGACAGGGACCATCAGAAGTGGAGGGGGGCCTGATCATAGGCAAGTGCATTGAAGATGGGGTGCCGGCGCTGATAGCTACTGGAGGCGCGGCTGGAGCAGACAGCCGGGATCCTGCAGTCAACCTGACCCTAAGATGGCGACTTCCCGGTATAGGGCCTGAACAGAAGACGGTGCGAGATGATAGAGGGGAGCGGATTTACCGCTTGCAAAGCAAATTAGCTGCAGAGCCTAACGGACATCCGTCTTCCTCAGGAAGCCACACTGAGGCAGTGCTTTTCCGTTGGTGGCTGCTGAACACGGTAATTAGGTGCACTGACAAAGGCAAGTGGGCCTCAGAGCACTTGTGATAGTACTACTTGGCAAACGGCTCCTCCAGGAGGGGAACGACCCAGTGAAGCACAGCTCAGGGCAAAAGTGGGGACCCCTCCTACACAGGGAGGGGTCTACGGTAAACCCTACCACATCCAGTGGGTCTACCAGTGCTGTCACGATTTCCTGACTAGAAGGAAAGCTCAGCAGCCCGCCTAAAAAGTACCCCCAACAATAGCTGAAAACCATCCCTGGACGCTCAGGAGCGACTGAGTCTATGCCACCCAAAGGATAACAAAGCTATGCAGTTTCCTCCTATTTTGCCCCCACAGCAGCCAAGAAACAACAACCGACCACATGAGGGGGAAGCAACATGGTTCTAACTAAAGAGGACCTACTTGTTTCTCTACGTGAATTCAAATGAGCTGAGAGAGGAGCTCAAGGCAGACATGACCATCTCCCTGGAGGAGCTGAAGGCAGACCTCAGTGGCAGACTAACCACACTCCCAACAAGATGTAGACTCAGTAGGGTAAAGGGTGTTGGATATGGAGACCAAAACCTCAGACCTTGAACAATGAACAGACCACATGGCAACAATCAAGCATTATATCCAAACATAACTACAAGCAGTCATACTGAAAAAAAAGACTTATAGAACCGATCCAGTCGAGACAACAATAGAATCTGGACCCTGGAGGAAGGTGCGGAGGGCCCCGACCTTGATGCCTTTAGAACATGACTCTTCTCTGAAATTCTGGGAGCCTCAACTGTCAAAGTTAAACTGGAAAGAATTCACAGGGTTGGGAAGCAAATCCAAGGTGATAAGCGGTGCCCGAGAGACATTTTGTCAAAACACAGTTGTTAAAAACTAAAGAGACAATACTAAAAGCAGCCAGGAAATTGGAAACCGTGAAGGTCCAGGGTTTTACGTGCAAGCTATACCTATATCTATATACCTAGATGTAGCACCAGCAACCCTAGCACGCCGCCAGCAATTCAGACCAGTCCCGGAAAAACTCAGACACGATAACATTAGAAACCGCTAGACCTACTCTTTCGGCTTGGGCTTCGAATTTCGGAACACAGCACATCACATCACATCACTGAAGTGAAAGAGGCTCCAGAGACAAGAAGAGGGCAATAGCTCTGACAGAACTGTGCGCCGGGGCGCTTTCCCTGCAGGGTCAGTGGGGTTGGGGGGCTTGTGGCAGGTCCAGCGCCCTCCAAGGTCACAGAGGAAAATGACAACTACCCAGAATCTCAAGAACAGAATCATCCTTCTTGGCCTTGAGTGTGGTGTGCAAGTGGAGCACCTTCGCAACCACATGCTAACAGACAAAGTTAACCATCATTTTATCAGCATTGAGACCTAAATACACGCTGTCTGATTCCTTCCACCCTGTTAGCCCGTAAATTGGTGAAGCCCACGGTCATTAACCAGTAACCCAACAGCGGGGTTTCCCACTTTGACACAATCTGCTGTTATTGGTGCCTATTTTCATAAATAGAAACCACACAGGAACTTTGGTAGCCACAAAAGTCCACTTCGCTTTCAATGTTCTACGCACATCATGCAGGTAGACTGAACTGGGACACATTGTCCCACACCTAACTGTTCTTTAGTTTGTTTTTCCTTTTTTACAGGGGCCAGAGAGAATGGGTTGGCATTCGGGCATTCACAACAATCTTCTAGAACTGGAAATATGTTTGTGAGGAGCCCGGGGAGGGGGCTCAAGGGGATAGGTGGAGACAGGTGAAGAAGGTAATGCAAGAGTAGGGCACCCAAAGGCTGGTAATGGAGACATCACTAATATCATGGTGATCATCACCCTTACATGGAAAGCTAGAGGTATAAACGCCCCCCTAAACGTCAGAGATTTGAAAATACCTTACAGACCATCACTATGATATTATAGCATTGCAAGAGACACATCTCAAGAGATCAAAATACCATAAACTAAAACACAAGACATATCATTTGATATACAAATCCTCTGCCGCTACAAAGCATAATGGAGTAGCCCTCCTCTTTCACTCTTCTCTGAAGTTTCAACCAGAGGACTACCAAACTGACACGGTGGGGAGGGTTGTATTATTTAAGGTCAGAATCCAGGGGAAGTTATGTACAATTGTGTCAGTCTGTGCTCCCAATTCTAACCAGGCTGCGTTTATAAACACTACTTTGACATTACTGTGTGGATTTGCAGCGGGTGGGGGACTTCAACCTCACCTGGCATTCAGTGACTGATAGCATGCACCCACACAGAGCCCCACAGGAAGCTTCCCGAAAAACTTGAAACAAACGATCCGAGAAATGGGTCTTATCGATACCTGGAGGGAGGCACACCCAATTCAAACAGATTATACTTTCTTCTCCCATATCCATCACACTTACTCTAGATTAGATTATGTATTCCTGAGTCAGGCCCTAAGTAAACAAACTAAAGAAGGTATAATACACCCCATCCTCATTTCTAACCATGCTCCAGGATCCGTTTCCTTGGATTGGAGCAACCCCACGCCCAAATTTAGGAGATGGTTCTACCCTAACTCCTTGACCCGTGACAAGACACTTTGGGACACACTAAGAACAACCATCAGGAAATCTTCCTACTAAATAACCCCCAAGACACCTCACTCGCCAACACCTGGGACGCATTCAAGGCAGTGGTTAGGGGCCAATGCTTGACCTTGATGGCCGCCCTCAACAAACAGAGAACCGCAGAACGATTGACATTAGAAGGGTAACTGAGAACGCTAGAACAAGCCCATAAAGCTAACCCTCCAAAGAAGGGTCACAGCCCTGAAAGGGAAACTAAATGTGATCTACTCTTAACAGGACAGAACTGACACAATAACGCGTTAAGCAGATATCTTCTACACAAGGCAATAATGAGGGTTCACACCTAGCGTGTCAACTAAAAATCAGAAGATAAAGAGACTATATTGGGGACATACAGGAGCCCCAACACTGAAAGACCTAGGAAAAGCGTAAATCTTTAAGGAATTCTATAACACACTGTACTCTGCAGACCAATCCAAAGCACAAAAACAACGTTTTTGTGGACCGTCCACAAGTCACTCCAGCCCAGAATGAACAGCTGGGAGAACGTATAACAGAAGAGGGAGTACATCAGGCAATAGGGACCTTGAAAGTACACACATCACTTGATCCAGATGGCTTGACAACACAATTTTACAAAATCTTCAGCACAAAAATAATACCCCACATTACCAGCCTTTTTAATCATATCGCGGACACCACACAGATGACTCATACCATGGGCGAAGCCCTTATCACTGTGATCCCTAAACAAGGGAAAGACCCACGCCAATGCGGGTCCTATCGTCCCATAGCAATCAACAATTTTAATGCAAAACTATACAGCAAGATAATAGCTCCTCGCTTAGGGAACTTGATGCTGGACCTGATCCATCCGGATTAATCCGGCTTCATCAAGGTCAGACGAACACGCTATAATGTCCAAAGGGAAATACACCTAATAGAGAAGACTACCAAAAAACAGATTCCCACTGTATTGCTTGGTTTAGACAACCAGAAGGCGTTCAACGGATTACACTGGTCATTCTTATTCCATGCACTCCAGAGATTCGGCTTTTGTGAAGCATTTTTTGCTATGATTCAGGCCAACTTAAAGGCTCCCAGCACGAGAATATTGATCAATGGGTGAGTTCAGACCCCTTCTTGCTGGGTATGGGGACAAGACCGGGATGCCCTCTGTCCCCACTTCTCTTTGTGCTCAGCATTGAACCCTTAGCTGTAAAGATAAGAGAGAACCTGATGATCAGTGGTATCAAATTTGGTCTTGATGATCATAAGATCTCTCTGTTTGCCGATGACATCTTATTGAAGCTCACTAACCTACAACGTTCCCTGACAACACTTCAGGAGGAGCTGAGAAGATTCGTGGATGTGGCTGTGCTCCATATCAATCTACCTCTTTAACCTAACGCTGCCATACACGGAAATGGGAGCCCTTGTGGCCACAACTCCATTCCAGTAGGCCAAAAAAGAATAACATGCCTAAGAATAAAATTGACCCCCAAGATCTTAGGGTTGCTTGCAGCTAATTACCTGCCCCTCTTACGGCAATTAAATGTCGACCTCAAGAGATGGGCGCCTATGTACTTGACATGGCAGAGTTAGAATACACAGAGGCAGTAAAATTTCCTAGGCAGTTCAAATGATACAAATCACATTAATGTATTCTCGTCATGACTAAAGAGATGATTAGAACTCAGTGTAAAAGAGAAGCAATTCTTTAAAATATAAAGAAATTCACTTTCTTCATATTTATATAAAAAATTTGATATTTAGGAACAAATCAGGATACAAATGGGTACATTACGAATCAGATATGATGTATTCATAGTTGAGTTTGAGAAACAGTTGGATCTAAACAATGGAATTGCACAAATATATAGAAAATAAACATGTATCTGATATTAACAAGCATTTAAGTACGAAAGCTGATATAGTGTGGCTGTGATGAGAGTTCTCCGCCATAAAGATGGTTTTCCTTCTAAAATTCCTACATCTTTTCCAGAGCCTGCATCGGAACACAGAATATATCCATTACCATCAGCCATTGGGTTTAACACCCCGAGATCCAGTAGGTAGCGACTAGGGAATTGACGTCACTAGAACGCTTTGTGAAGGGGCTGGGACTATCAAGGGAGCCATATCCTTCCTTTATTCTCTCCTGCTGCACACGCTTCCCTTGGGGTGACCACGCCATCTTCAATTTTGGGAGCGAGTACTAGGCCATGATATCACAGACACACAATGGAAGGCACTATGGAAAGATGTAAGATGGCATAATCACTCTCAAGGGCAAGTGAAACGTGCTACAAGATACTGTATGACTGGTACTTATACCCCTCCAAATAAAAAAAGATATTCCCCAATACTTCATATTTCTGTTGGCGAGGGTGAGGGCTCCTGGGGGATTTTTGCCACATATGGTGAGACTGCCAGACAATTTGTCCCTTTTGGACTGAAATCCTAGCCCAAATTAAAGAGATTCTGGGATACCCTATACCAGACACCCCTAAGTTTGCACTTCTAAGCCGCCGAGATGCATGCCTGAAATACCAAACGACCGCAGACCGGGCTATAATGTGGCTCTACTTGGGGGCGGCCAAGAGGGCAATTGCAGCTGTTTGGAAAAAGAAAGATGCCTCGGCCCTGACACAATGGCATGCTCGACTGTGTTAAGATGTAATTATGGAGCGAATGAGCGACATCTTTGGAGACGCCTTTAGAAACTTTGAATACGCCTGGGGTCCCCTGATCAGTTATCTATCCCAAGGTCTCCCACTGATTACTGCCCCTCAAGGGTGAGAGCTTTGCAACTCTTCCAGTTCTAGCCAGTGAAATACTCTACACTAAAGTATAAATTATGAGATACGTCTTTACCCCCTAGGCCAACCTTGTCTCCCGATAGGCCCAATTTCTTTGTTTCGTTTGCAGTTTTTTTGTTTCTATATCCCGGTCTCCTTTCCTCAGGTTTCTTTAACCACAATGTATATGACACTGCCACAGGGTTTTGTTTTTTAACGGCATTTCGTTAACGAGACAGGGAGGGATAGGGTAGGAGGGGAGGAATTGATAGGGTTTGAGTTTGTTGAAGAAATGCTTTATTCACATTCACATTCACATCCGGTAATACTTGTATATGTATCCAAGGATTACTCGAAAAACTGTACAAGAATATAGATGCCAAGAAGCTATAAAGGGTGGTTAGGATTGAATGTATCACCATGCTTATGTTCTGAAAAATCAATAAAAACAGGATTGACAAAAAAATGATTTGGACATAAGTGGAAGTAAAGGATTTAGGGTACACAAAAAAGCCTGTTGCCATCATTCTAATCTAAGAAAGGACAGTTACATGTCACGGATTATGGCAGGCGGATCGCCACCGCCATGCGAGCGGTGGCGATCCGCCCTCCATTGTAATCGATCCCCATGATGTCTAGCCCCCACCCAACCGCACAGGCGATGCCCCTCGCAATCAGTGTTTTTTGATTGGCGCCCTACTTTTATTTTTACACTGTTTGCCTGAAAACATTAATAATCCATATCTATCTCCATCCATTTTATTGGATTTTAGTTGGTGTCATTTTTCTTAAGTTTCTCTTAAGCTTTATTAATTTGTTGTGGGATTTTTGAGTTGTGTTTTGACTTTGACTGTTTCAGTGTTGCTAAGCACTTAGTCCATTTTCTTTAGTAAAGCCTGTCTGCTTTGTGCCATTGCTACCAGGGGTAGACCTCAGGTTTGACCTGGCAGGATTTTGTGACTTATTGGTTGGGTAGAACTTAAATTCTCCCCAACTACTAACGCATCTTCTTATTGTCACCATCCTGGAGCAGAGAACTATCCCCATGGAATTTTTCTTGTTCTCATGATCTATATCACCGTTTTATTTTGTGTGGAATATATGAGCAGCACCAAATATCCTGAAAAGCAATGGAGCTTTCAGAACAGGCCATTGCTTGTGCATGTGTCCACCCACTATACTCCACAAAAGAGTAAAGCATGAGAAAAAAAGATATGCAGGAAGGCTTTGCCTTTCTCCACACAAGTGAGTTTGAGCTCCTGTTTCAGTCAACAGCCCTGTATCGCAGGGTCATCTTTGGGTTTAGTATTGGCCATGTTCTTGTGCCGCACCTTAGATGGGAAAAAGAAAGTAGTCTTGGTTGAGTCCTTCTGTCCAAGCAGCCTTTGAACGTCGTCTATGCTTCTCCACTGACCTGTTTGATGTGCAATAGCTCGTTCCAGTTTAGTCGGCCCCCGTTTCTTGATTTCTCCATACAGGTTTTAAAGTGACCGTGGACTTTTGTCTGTCCGCTCAGCCATTCTAGCTACCTGGTAATTTGAATGTGCTTCTTAATTAAGGTTTACAATTTCAGTTGACTCTGTTCATACTTTGAAAATGGAAGTAGAATCAGTGAAATGTGCTATATGGTAACTATGGCTGGAACTCCAAAATTAGCCGAGTGGCTGTTGTAAGAATTAAAAACAAGCATTGGCAAAGCCAATAGGTCTTGCCTCTGCAATGATTATGATGGCACAGCATACACAGAATCAGAATCATGTGTAAGCAAATTGTGTGCTGCTTAACTACAACATCAGTGAGAATGTACATGCAAATAATGAACAAAAAAATATACTCTCACTGCTTGTTGACTATATCACACTGCTGAGCCCCAAACGGAGCGGTATATGTCTCTGATTGCAGAGCATCCTTGAGAGAGATTGGTTTTCAGCAGGAAAGTCTTGTTTTTACTCCGAATCACTTGGGGCCTATTTACAAGTTTGACGGTACATAGTACCCCAAACTCGAGGTGGAGGTCGGGGACGGCCGCATCAGTGATCCGACCTCCATATTAAGAGTACGGCAGTCGAACTGTGAGAGGACCACCAGGGCCGCTAGGGATCCGTGATCCCTGGCACGGCAGTCTTGATGCCACAATATGCTTGCCGGTGCCACTGCGGCACCGCAAAGCATACTATAAGTGGTGAGGAAACAAATGTGTCCCTACAGGGCCCCCCTGCTGCCTCATGCCCATGGGATGCATGCACCCCCTTTCCTGCATGGCATGGACTTCAGAGTCCAAGCCTGCAGGAATAGGCTTTGATGTTCCCATTGTGGTGCCTTTTTGATAGGCACAAACGTGGGAATGCCAAAGGCCCACCCACCACACTACACAACGAGGAAACATTGGCGGGTAGGTAAGTTTGGGTCTGCAGATACGGAGCGGTAGCATGCCGCCCCCCTCTTCACCGCTAAACTCGTAATCAGACCCTTAAGCTGGCAAGTTAGTGACCCGATTTTGAAAACCAAAAACGGGGATATTTCCCTAACATGGAAGTAGGACTACAATATCACATTGACGTGATGCAGAATGCCCTAAAAGACAGAGCTGACCAACATGAAATTTAGTGAAATCTGCCGGGACAGATGCCAACAAACCTGGGAGCCTGATTACTCTAGAGTGGTATCCCCAATGAAAATACGAATATTTCACGTTCAGTTTTACCGTCCTTGGTTTAAAAAAATCTTCATAATACCTGGCATCAGTTTGAGCTTTCAGCGTAGTAGAAACACAATGAAACAGCAAATCGGTTTCTTATTGACAGTGTGCCTTTGCGTTTCCTGCTTACAAAGTTTCGAAGGTTGGAATATATCTGATTATTTGGCTTATTTAAAAATCGACGTCGGTGGGAAGAGAAGCTCACAGAGTCTTTCTTCACATGTAGCTCCAGTGCTCTGACAGGGCGTGGATCGGTTACCGTAGTGAAATTTATGGGGTTGCTATTCGCAGCAGTGAGAAACGGCAGATGAGCAGTATCAACCGCTATTGAGAGAACAAGTATTGTCCTTTTTACTGGGTGATCTTGATAGAATGTGGTCTGCAGGAGAAGCCTGTAATAGGTGATGGATTGACTGGTTACTGTGCTTAGGAAGTGCAGCAGTGAGGTGTAAAGGACCATATAAATACATTTTTCTTTATTATTATTAGGGCTGTAGACAAGGGTGTGGGAAGTAAGACATATATTATAATCTGGTATTTACAGCGCTTAGAGAACAAAGAAGTTGAGTTTGACGTGCTATATAAAAAAACTTTACTGTTAATGCTGTGGGTGGTCTGGTGTGTGGGACGTGCCGGTAATGAGAGAAGGCTGCGCTCTGATGTGATTTGCTGTTATTTACAAGGCTGAGAGACCACAGGTGCGGTTGAAGCGCTATATAAAAATGGGTTTCTGGAGGCTCTCCTGTGCAGACCGTGAGATGAGGCTTTGCAGTGAGTTGATAATTTCCAGCTCTGATGTTCTGAGGTGCAGTTGCTACCTCCTTCATAAACTCTGCCCAACCTGCTCCAGCAGCCCTGCGCAGAGCCAGCTTTAGGGCAGGGTGACCGGTTCGGCCTCACTGGGCGCTGACCTGTGGAGGGGGCGCCAACCTCTGGAGGAGCGCTGTTTTTAGCAATATTTTATGATTAGAGAGATGAGGGGCACTTTTGCACTGTGGTAGTGAGAAAATCCGAGGAGGCGGTCCTGGGGCTTGGGGGGCGCCAAAGTGTTTGTCACACCGGGCGTCACCAGTGCTAAAGCCGGCCCTTGCCCGCCTCCTCAGAGTGACGTATCTCTGCCGAGAAAACGAGCTTCCCTCTGGAGCTAGGAGCAACTCTGAAAGGGCAGCAAGGAAATGTGAGAGGGAGGTTGTGTGTACACCGGTGGGGATGGGGTTGGGGTGAAGGCAGTGCTGAAAAGGACGGAGGAGAATGGGGCAGAGGAAGCTGGCAGATAATTTACTCCTAGTCTTAATTTATGAAGAAATCTCTAAATTAATGGCTGCCTTGTAAGGGGAGAATTTCAAAACGTGCTTTTACTTTGCAAGTTAAGGAGCTGGATTTACCAGAGAGCCTTTGATTAATGATGTTTTTTTATTGTCTAAATAGTGTGGTGCTGCAGTCTGAGACACTGCAAAAGCTTTTGAAAGAATATAAAAAAGGGCTATGGAGGGAGCAGCAGGCAGGGGGAGTCGACAGGGAGAAGGAAGAGTACCTGAATCACTTTGGGAGCAGGAGACAGACTCTGATCAATTTGAATCAGTCTGTGCTTGGTCCCTGCTCCACAGCTAGTATGTGATGTTTCGGCCCAACTGGCCAATTAAGACGGCTGTGCAATCACGGCATATGCCCTTGCGCATGCTCTGACAGGCTCGACCCTAATAAGGATTTACATTTTCAGTTGTGGCCCCTTTACTAGCACTGATTGTCCACTAGAACGAATTCATAATTTAAAAAATATACCTAGCTAGATGTGCATGAGTGGGGAGGGTAACAACTAGCCAGTTTACAAATAGTAAATCTCTTGTATTTCTGCAAAACGTAGAAATTAAGAACGGCCAACACCACTTGTTAAGAGTGGACATCATTTTCTTATTTATTGTAAGAATGCATTTTTCCTTCTTTCTATTTAGATGATTCCAAATTTCGTGAAGCCATACAGACTTTATTAACATGGATTGAGCGTGGAGAAGTAAACCGTCGCACTGCCAACAGTTTCTACTCCATGATTCAGTCGGCAAATAGCCACATCCGCAGGCTTATGAGTGAGAAAGCTGGCCACGAGAAGGAACTGGAGGAGGCTAAGGAGAAATTCAAGAATGCACTCTCAGGGATTCTACTGCAGTGTGAGTAACACTATTTAATGGAAAGTAGGACTGTGCTACACTGAAAATATCCTCATCACCAATTGATAAATGAATGGTGTTGCACAGATGATCAACATACATAAAAAGTAGTTGCAATTAAGTGTAAGCACCCCTGCTTAAGGTTTATCAAATCTAGTTTTCAATTGTGTTAATGTCAATGATTTAACTTACAAAACCCCACACTCTTATGCAGTGACATTGTTTTACGTGTTTGCAAATGGGAGTTAAGTAAACATCCTCCCCATGCACATCCTCATACTTCACTTCCAAATTCTAGATCTTTACCTCATCTTCCAACATAGTAAACACCTAGTAAATATATACATTAAAGCATCAGTGCTTGGAGTGATTGTTTCCGCAATGTATTTTTAATTGACAACTTTTTCTGCAAACACATTTCGTAGATAGTTTATGAAAACATCTGTGTTATAAACTAAGTGTGCTGACTGGTTCTAAAATGATGATAAAAAAATAGGAAAAATACCAAAATGTATAAATTAGGGACTTAGTGGTGTCCAAGTTTGTCTGCAAGTGGCGCAGTTGGATTAGGGTATACTATGTAAACAACTATGTGATAAATTCATACACATTCAGAATGATGATATGCACATTAATGTTGTGATTTTTCATGTAGGCTATCTTTAAACCCTAAATTTCTTGTAGCCCTTAAAACCAAACTAGCGTTGGGCAGTCCTTCTGTAACGTTTTATCCATCATTTAAACTGAGCCCAGGATACCAGTGATCAGAATTAAAAACCTGTTCAATTTTCAGAGTCCTGCATTAAATGAGATGTGATCTGATACAGTTGGTAAGTGACTATCCTACTCAAACCACAACCTTAGCAATCAGTTACCCTTGTTAGCTGTCTGACCATTAAGGCTGGGACTTGACTTTCCATAGACTGCACACTACTTTTTGCTTGAACTAGGAATAATTTAGTGCATTATGGTGGCAATTTGAAGAAGCTTTCATTGATGTTTCGTCCTACATTATACCGGAGTCTGTGATTAATGGAGGATGCCCACGCAATAGATAGAAAGTTATAAATATAAAGCTTTTTGCTGAGAACAATGTTATTTTCGTCTTCTGGAATTCAGTAATGCCCCCCCCCCCACCCTTACAGTACATTTCTAATTTGTGTCCTGTTTAATGTAAGTGCAAGGTAAGTGAGAAGCAGCCTGTCCCATTGTGGAATATACGTATTTCAGGTAGGAAATGTCCCAACAACCTTCAGCTTTCTATGTGTTGCATCATTTTGGTAAGTGTTCATCTATTAGCTTGATGAATATGCTTGGTTCCCTGACGTCCTCAACAGAAGTAGATTTGGAACACCATTCGAATAACCGTTCACAAAGTAAGTTGCAGCAATGCCAAGTTGTCACCATTGGAATATGCAGGAATGTCTTAGTGCAGTTGCGTGAAATCTTGCTGCTCAGTTTGTGGTATTCAGTTGCAGTGTAGGAATACAAGTGTTGTTGAAGGGAATATATATCATTGCTGAAATAGGACCACAAGGTAGAGTTTACTTTTTACACCTTCATTCATTGTGAAATACATTACTTTGACCCTTCATGTCTATGATCTATGTTTTTCACATCTCCCTGCTGTTTTAAATCACCCTTGCTTTTTTCCTTCCACTATAATTAAAGTTAGTTTGTTTATCTCGCTATTTTTGTATGTTTTCATTAATTTCTTTTGTATTCTCCATGCATTCAGTGGTGTAGCTATCAGTGGTGCAACAGTTCTAGTGAGATGAGGGGTGCTCTGAACACTGATGATTACTTTATTTTGCTGCCCAACCAGCCATCAGGAATCCTATTTTCTTTGCTATGCTCAAGGTGAAAGAACGCAAATATGGAATCAGAAATAGGGTTTTTCCTTAATATTGCGTCAAAAATATGATCATTACAAAAATATTGAGGAACACAATACAGAAGGTAAGTGTATTGTTTTATTACTTATATAATATCGCTCTTAGAAATATCGTTGTTTAAAACATAGTTTATTTTAATATTGTTATATTGAATATCGTTTTTAATTACATATATTTTAGTGATATTAATTTTACGTGTTAATATTACTGTCATTGCTTTACATTTTTTAAGCATAACTTGTAATTTGTAATGTTGATTTAATTATTTCATATTTATTTAGTTATTTATCATTTAGTAGCAGGTCATTGCATTTGTAAGGGAAAAGGTCAGGAAGTTATTGAAATTTCTTTTTTATTTTTTTTCAGTTAATTATGTTAATTAAATATTTAACTGGTAAATAACTAATTATTTAAGTGTGTTTTGCGATGTTTAATGTGTTTTTTATTATTTAATAATTTATAATTTTGTTGCAAGTTGTTGATTTGTATGGGCATATGGTGAAAAGTTATTACAAATTAGGATAATTATTTTAGTAATTCATTTTTGTTAAATATTTAAGTATTTGTTGATTTTTAATTAATTGTTAATGTATTGAGAAGTGTATTTAATAATATTTGCGAATGTTATTTTATATGAATTATTGGATTTAATTTTATTTGGTTTATTTAATTAGTGCTTTAATGCTATTGTTTTATTTATAATTTATTATAACATTTGAGGTAGTGGATTTTTAGGTAGTAGAGAGAGAAGTTATTTTAAATATGTTTTTTATATTTAACTGAATTTATTAATGTAGT
Organism: Lissotriton vulgaris; assembly: GCF_964263255.1. NCBI lineage: Eukaryota > Metazoa > Chordata > Amphibia > Caudata > Salamandridae > Lissotriton > Lissotriton vulgaris. The sequence goes on along the minus strand of NC_141691.1, from coordinate 529,674,505 downwards.
ATTTATTTACATGAATTTTATTTAATAAATGTATGTTAGGTTTTTAAATGTTGATTTTAAAATGATTGGGAGTAGATATGATAAATGTAACTCTGTCTTAGTCCAATATGTCTGCTTTTCACTTAAGGTGGATTGGGAACAGTAAATGTGACCACATCCAAAGTCCAATACTTTCCTTACTGTTGCTTAGATGGAAGAGGGAGTAGTAAAACTGAACCCTCCAAAGTCCAACACTTTCCCTGATTTGCTTATGTTAGAGTGGTAATAATAAATGTAACCATTTCAAAGTCCAACACTTTTCATACTGCTGCTTAAATTGAAGTGAGGATATTAAATGTAACCCCTCCAAAGTTGAACACGCATCTTCAATTTGAGTTAGAGTACTAAATCCGACTCCTTTGCAAGTATTGTTTGTTTTTAATTATTATTATTTGTGTATGTCTTTTTTTGTTTTAAGATTCCTTTCTTAAATTTTATTTCAAATTGTGATATATGTAATTGTTAATATGTTAATTTTAAATTAGTTATTTATATTAATGTACTTTTATTTATTTACCTTTTTAAATGAAATATATTTTAATATTTTTAGATAACAATATAAATAAAACAGTTTATAAATTCATTTCAGTATTTAAATTAGGTTACATATATATTTTAGTTATTTATGTTAATTATTACCTTAAAATTAATATATTTATTTTTGAGTTTTTAAAAATTGGTTATTTGAATCTTTTTTGAGAATATATATTTCTGTATTTTAATAATACTACTCATTCAAGCTATTTATTTTTAATTATATTGTGCTTTAATCTTTTAAGTTCATTAATTATAATGCTGTACATATTAAAATTCTTACTTACCATTATTGTGTTCTACAATATTTTTGCTACAATATTTTGGTAGTTTACATTCAGAGTATGTAAACTTGATATTTTAGTAGACCATATTTTTGACATGATATTCTGGTGTCTCAATATTGTTGTTCTGGATATTCTGTCATACAACCCATTCCCATAGCGCCCTTGCATCGGTACTGTGTGCTTTTCTCTTCACTGGCATACTCCGCTACTTCCTCTGCCCTCCAAATTTCTCTGCAATTTATTCTCTCCTTTGTTACTTACCCACTAGAGCAGGTTAAGGATTAGGATGCCTTCTCTCTTGCATTCCAGGTATGTGTGCAGCAGAGATGATATTGGAAAATACTGCTTTGTTTATAAATAGCACTAATGGCCACCATTGGTACACTTACCTTGGAACGAATTATGTGATAATGCAAGCAGAAAAGTGACCGTAAACAAAATCAGTTGACAGTTGCCCAAATAAATCTTACAAAATTAAAAGCCTGCGTCCCTGAATCTTAAACAAATAATTAATATGTATATAAAGTCTGTAAATAAACCCCTTCTGTATACTTGTAGAAGCATCTACAATATTCCAGATTGATGGACATCCCTCTGGGATATGTGATAGGAAGGTAGTTCTCATTCTGTAAGGCGAACTATGAGAGGTTAAACTTTCTGTTTCGATACCAAGAATTGACGAAACTACCGTGGATGGCATGACAACAAATTGTCTATGTTTATTGGTATACTTTCTGTAATTACAAAATGAATTACTCCTACGTGCCAACAGAAGATGGTATCAACAATAAACAATTCAAATAACCACACCATCAAAATGGAGCAGCCTAGGTCAGGTGTAAAATTGAGCATTTTGAAGATAGAGATTCAAAAAAACAGAGACAAATATTTTTTTTAATATACATATTAATAACTCAAGCTCTTACAGCAATAGCGATGGTGAAGAAGAAAACACAAGCAAAAGATACAAAGTAGAAAAGTAGCTATTACAGCATCAGCCTAAGTGGCCAGGTTAACAACATTTCAATGCACTCCGTGGGACTGCCTAATCTTTACAAACCCATAGTTACTCTTTGAGTTGCTCTTAGAAGGAAACCACGCCTTTCTGAAACCCAGTCGCCCTTCAGTAACCTTTAGCCAGCCACTGTACATCTCTGGGGAGGCCCTTAGTAGTTTTACATCTTCTGAGCGTAGATGACCATTCTGAACATTTGGGTCCTATTGTTGACTTTTCCATTGCATTGATGCAGATTTATTCTTCTCAACCTAGAAAGCCCTCTGAGAGGACTCCTCAGCATTATACAGCACTTAATAAAATCATTAATATGGATAAATAAAAAATTGTTCTTTAAAATTACTCGTCTGTTAACTAGGGGCCAAGCTGAAATCTACAAAGTCCAACAGTAACCTGAACCCTTTACAACTGTTTTAATGGAGAGGTTGATATGCAATGCAATGGCATGATGAAAGCAGTATACTCTGCAAACACACCCCTTACCGCATTTCTAGATGAAAATAGTGCTGTGCCACTGCATTCATTTGAGAGTTAGTACTTATTTTAGACTCTATCAAGTTTCCTAAAAAATACGTAGGCACAGTCAAATGAAAAACCAAAGACGGCTTTAATGTAGTAACTTTGGGCGCAATTCACAAAGAGCCTCTGCACTCATGGTGGAGGGCCTACACTCGTGGTGGAAGCCCCGCAGTTGAGGTGGGGATACTGCACTTGTGGCGGGACCTCCATACTGCAGTTACCCATTAGGGAGGTCCCGCCACGAGTGTGGGGCCCTTACTACAACTGCAGGGCCTCCACCCTGAGTGCAGAGACCCCTTGTGAATCTGCCCCTTTGTTTTTAAGTAGGAGTTCATAGCTGACCACATGTGTCTCATATTTATTTCTGGTCTCATTAGCTGAAGTTTGTGCTGGAGCATCCAATCCTTCTTGCCACCGTGGACAGCTGGACTTGCTGGCCTGAAATACATAATCAGCCAAGCATGTGTTTGTCAAAGAAGTGAGGACAGTTGCTTAAACTTAAAATCTTACATCTTGGCTACCAGCTGTGTTGGGTAAATGCAGATAGGACATAAAATTGCATAGAAAACATGGTAGCCAGTTTCGATGGTGCTTGTACTGCACATATCCTACTGCTCCCAGTTCTGCTCTGACTTGACTTCCTTTTTTCACTGCTTGAGAAACTTAATCCATTTGACCTGGTGATTGGACTTTTGTTTAAGTTCTTGCTGTCTCCTGCCTGGTGATCATGTGTTTGCTACCTGCTTTTCTTTGCTGGAGTTGAATCAGTTGGCTGTTTTTCATGTTATCTTTTCAGCCGGTCATAGTTTCTCTGCCCTGTCCCTTCTGGATCGGATTAACAGGGCGTGGGTCAGCAGAGTCTGAAAAGATGAAAATGACTTTCCTGCCAAAATCCAAATATTATACTTTCCTTGTGTATTAATTCACTCGTGATTGTATTTTTAAAGCAAACCAAAGCTTGATCACTAAGGCTGCTACTTTGCATTATTTATTTACAGTATTTCTGTAGTGTGGAGCAAACACAAATGCAGTGAAGTACTTCAAATACCACTTGAGCATTGAAACATGAAAGTCCTCTTAAATGATGTGAGGGAAAGGGAAAAGGAGAACTCAGTCAAACATTGAGACACTTTCTCAACAGATACTTTTTAAGTTGTTCTGAAGAAAGTTAAGTTGGGTTTGAATATTAGATCTTCACTGTGCTAAAAATTTAACTGGAATTATACAGCAAGATTGTAATCTTGAATGAGGAGAGGGAAAGAAAAGCAGCCTAGAACAGAGTTCAACATTAGGATGCATCTGGAAGAGGTCTTTCGGATATTAAATCAAGGTGGAGTCTTCCATCACTTGTAGGTGGTTCTAGAGTCTTGTTAGTTGGTAAGTGATGGAGTGGTTCTTTGACTTGGCCATTTCTTTTCTGGTTTTATAGCAAACACAATTTTATTCTGGTGTCTCCTTTGAGTCATTGCTTGTCTTTTGGGCATGTGAAGAGGTCAAGATGGATGGTGTTGTGTGGCACCTAGCTTCTAGTGGCAGCTGGTTGAGGTTAGTCAGCATTGTTAATATTCTTCTCTGGCTTTGAGAACTGTTCAGTGTTCTAAACGGAGCCCACAGTTGGTAAATTCAGTAGCTACCGAGGTGTTGATCCGTGCAAAACATTTCTAAAGTACTTAAATTATCCCATATCTGTGCTTTAGGCTCTCTCTTGTCCTGATTCATTATATCAGTCCAAATGTCATACACCCACTTTTGCTATTTCCCTTACTTAGATAATATTTCCTCTGTATTGCCTTATTACTTTGAGGTCACTACAGTGTTATAATTTAACTGTCTTTAGAATTTGCATAAATTAGTTATCAAAAAATGTATAAACATTTGCAAATGTAAAGTTACTGAATCCATAGGAAGAAGCTGTAACTTCCTTGAGCAAGTAAGTAAAATGTTTTTGGTTAACTACCAGGAAGCTTTATGGCATTATAAAACATTGATCATTATAACACACCTTTGACTCCACATATATGATACATTTATCAGCATTTACCTTCCACATATTCAATGTGGTCTCTGCCATATAAGAAGGCTATTTATTGTTTGCCTCCATTCTAGAATGTTACTCTACACATGCAGTGGCAGTTGTCCAACTTGTATGTGGTGTGAGTAAGAAATACAAGGAATCACAGTAGGCACAGTTCTTATTGCAAGGACTCCACATTATAAAAAAAAAACATTGCTAGGGATCTCATCTGTTTGGCGAGACACTACATGCTAATAAATGCATTACTGCTATGTGGACTGCGGGCAGTACGATTGGTGCAGAATTGTTGGTGAGCCAGCAAGGGTATATCTTAAGCCAAGAACTTTGGATGAAACACCAAATACATCTGACCTACAGTTGATCATGGTCATCCAATGAAAGGATTCTGTTAACATTGCAGAGCAGGTGCTGCAGTGAACACTTAACTTTGTGTTTCTGTTTGGTGTGTTATAATGTTCATGTTATGGCACTGTGCTCTAGGATTGTAGCCATGCAGTGTCCTCATGGGCATTGGGGTCTAGTCTTTGTTATAAATCTCTCACTTTAATTTCCATCTGAGTTTTCCCTAGTCCAGTTAAGGCTGCAAATTATTTTATGAATACAATTTTTTTTTCTTGCCAATTTATCTTGGAAACACTACTAATTTAGATGTAGAGCACTTGCATTTGCTTCATCTTAAATGAGTACGGTGTCTTTTTTCAACGCATGGTACACTGTATTGTAGTGCATTGCTTGTGTGAAGTTGTAACTATCTGCACAACTGCTTGTATAGTCATTCTGCCTCTCCGAGCATGGCCTCAGCACAGCACAGTGTCATAACAAATAGACTGGCAAAACCACCTGCCTGATTCCAATTCTTTTGCTCCTTTCTCGTTGCCATCATGGATGATATTCTTGGCCTGGGTTTGACCATCGATTCAACCCTACAGTCGAACAGATAGTGGCTGTATACAATTCTGCTACGAAACAAAAGGCCTGGGACCATTTCACGAAAGCACAGCGTAAGAACATCGGCATCTGGTCCAAGCAAGCTGAGGTGGGTATACTGTATTTGCTTGTTCTTTGACATCCTCTTGGGCATAGTCTCTTTCCTAAAAAGGTATTGATTTTGAGTGAGCAGAGGCTCTAAGTAGGACGATCTTCCAGTGGACACTCGCAGCCTTAATAAAAACATGTAAGATGTATTTTACTGTTTTGGTCACAATCCTCAGATTGGCAGCAGAAGCAAAGGTAATACATTTAACAATGTCTTTTTGAATAATTCCTACTCACACCAAATGGAGTTGATGTTCATAATACTGGAATATGTTAAGCTTTGTGCGTTCTGCTTCATAGTAAAATAATACGTATAACCTACATGCTGTAATTATTGATGTTTGGTGAACTTGTTGAATCTTTTTCATAGACCTGCTGGAGCTGAACCAAGTCCTTAGGATCCAAGGATACCGTACTCCCGTTACATTTCCTGTCTCTTGGTTATTTAAGCAACTCTTATTACCTCCTCAGACCTTCCTCCTCCCCCTCCTTGCTATATTAAGTAAATCACCCCCTGTCTTCCTGGTACCAGATGCTTCCCTGCTCTATATTCATGCTTTGCCTCATCACAAGGGACCATAAAGGAGAGGAGGACTTCCTGTTACTGTTGGGTACCATTGGTTACCTTGCTGGGACAGGGCTGTTCCATGCTTTTGTTTGTTCTTTGTGATGTTCCTCTTAGTCTGCGGTCTTTCCTGTCTTGGACTCTTCTTGTCTTTGTAGTCTCCAGTGACTCTTCCTGCTTTCAAAGTGGTCTCACCTTATGTCTGTCTGCTGGCACTTAGTTGTTGTGTGCATGTTTCAGCTCTCTGGGCCGGTGGGGCAGACTATTCACTGTTTGGGCTGGGTGGAGGAGGGTTCTGCTGCCTCTGGTTCCTCTGTTGGCCTCCTGATTGGTATATTGCTCATCCTACGGTCTTGTTTCTAGAGTCTTGGTGCAGCTTGTCCCTCCCTGTGTGCCTGTTCCAGGGTAGCGTTGGGGTATCCGTTCCTGAGTGATTATGCTTTGTGACCTTCTTTTCCACCTGTGGGCTGGTTAATGGGGTCTTTGTATTTTGTGATCCCTTACTTGTGGTTTGTTCTGGAATGGTTTTTTAGCTGAGTCTTCCTTTCCCATTGAAGGGTTGTGTCAATCTGCTTCTGTTCTGCCTAGTTTGTGGGCTTGGCTGGGTTGACTATCTTTGTGCGTTGCCTGTTTCATGGGCATACCTCCTTTTTGGGTTTCCAGCTTTATGTAGACTGTATATGTCCGGCGTCCCTTGACTCCCTTTTGGCTTACTGTTCTATTATGTCTATAGTTGTTCCTGACTACGTTTCCTCTATAGATGATGAGCTTTTGCTTATGGGCATCTTGTGTGTCCTGGGGGTTTTGTGTGCTTTGTTAGGGACCGAGTTGTGGGCATACTGCTGTGGTATATCCCCATTTATTAAGGACTAGTAAAAAGAAAGTTTTAGGTGGTGATGTGCTTATTATTTGCAATAATTTTCATGACTTCAATAATCCATCCTCGTCCGGACCTTACGTCCCACCTTAGTATCGTCATTGTTTCACTTCCCTTATGCTTGGTTAGGTTTAAGAGGTATGCAGGTGCCCTCCCCCATTATGGACCCTTATTTTGGGGAAAAGACTGATGGGGTGGACAGAAGAGGGCAGGAACAATATTGTGCTTTAACTAGGTCACTTAGTTCCTTAGAGTATTTGAAACACCTTATTTAGGAAGTACTGTGGTGCCAAAGTGTAATCTGAATAATCACGATTATTGGTAAGTAATCGGGTATAGTCAATATTGGTCTGTTTCCGTGCTTCTGAAGTTTCATATTCTTAGTTATGAGTGCAGGTCGGATTTTTCCCTGTATATCTCAGGAGCGCTAGTATTCAAAGGTCTATTGGACATATGTTTTAAAGGATGTGCAGTTTTTGCTCTTACTGGTTTGTCAAGCATCATCTTGTTCCATTATTTTGAAATGGCTGCCATTAAGTAGCTAGACCTGTAATTTTTCCGCAGAACTTCTAAAGTTTAAGCCTTTTACCTTTGTATAAACAACACTTCCACATCAGCCTTGTTTTCTTTGTGCCATTTTAAGTCCAGCATCAGACAAGACCTTTTGAGTTTAGATTTTGATTTTACTAAAACTTATTAGGCTGAGCATCAGCAAATAAAAAATAAATTAATGCACTTACGCTCTTAGCTGCGTCGAACGTTCAGCACCCAGTGCTAAACCTCCGAATAATGAGCGCTGGCCCGTCGGCAAACTATCGTGCGCAGCAGGGCAAGGCAGTGCGCTCGACGACCGTTGGCCGACGGCAGCGCTTAAGGGGTTAACTGGTGTCCGTGTCCCGCTTGTCAGCCAGCTGCTGTGGGAATGTCTTGAAACTCATATTATATATAACCAAATTCCAAACGTAATAACTTATGCTCTCAGAAGGACAAGGCAGAACACCAAATGTGTAAGTCCAAGTTTAATTCACACAACGCGTTTCGGCATCACGTGTTTAAGGCTTCTGCCATTATTGGTTATTGAAGTGCCTGCGCGCTCCGCCGGCGCGTACGCCATCCTTCATAGGTCCTGGGGGGAGGGGGGTGCGTGTGCGTGTGTGCGTGTGCGTGTGCGTGTGTGTGTGTGTGTGTGTACACACGCACACATACCAAACCAAATATTCGTTAACTCGCGCTCTCGGAATCCAATGTTAGGATACTTTACTAGCTCAAGGTTACGTTTCGGAAGAAATTTCTGTGATCACACAATGAGCCCTGTGCAATACACAGTCTCGGTACTAAACATAGAAAGAGGACATATTATTACTGTTCAAAAGCAGAGAAACAGTGGCAGCCATCTTGGAGTACCTGCTACATAATGGAACAGGATGTTCTGATTTTTGTTACTATTGCATTAATGCATTTTGGTACATTTCACTTCTATATTATTAATTTCATAACATAGAAATAAGGTAGAAAAGAAATGTAGACAGAAAAGTAAAAGTAAGACATATCAATGTGCCCATTCTACTCTGTGCTACTTTTGTCTATGTGTCAAAATCTAGTGGAAACCTTACAGGCGAGTTATCAATCCTGATTGCTTAATAGCCATGGTGAATAAGTGGACTTTGTCTGTCCATAGTACTCGCGGGCCACATAGAGACCGGAACAAATCCAAATGCAAACATTGCCCTCCGGAGTTGCACCATACAATACTTGCGCCCAGTGACGTTTATTGCAACCCCCAAACGAGTAGGGACACACCTCTGTATTCCGTGCTAAAATCTGTAACCTCAATACTATCGCAAGTGGCAAATTCTCTATAATGCTCAGTACTGTCCAGAGACAAACCACAGAAGCGGTGACTATATGTGAAATAAATTGAAAAATGTTAAGTATAAATTGGTGGTGCTTTCTTCGTAGAGGTGAAGAAAAGGGTAGGTGGCCCGTGAAGTGCCTGCAAGATATCCGAGGGCCCCTTCCTTTCTTCCTGTGAAAGAAATGTGAAGAAGTAGTATATAATGGGGAGTTTGGGATAGTCATAAATAAGTACTCCTCCCATGTGATGATACTTTCTTGCTGCCATCCTGTATGTTTATTCCAGGTTGTCATAATACTGCCATTGTATGTCTTGGTGTTGCATCGACGATAAAATCTGCTGTTTTCAAGCTGTCTATATGCTTCCGCAATGTACATTTCTTTGCTAAGCAGTACAATGTTCCCTCCTTTGTCCGCAGGGCGGATAACAATCTCACTATCATCGGTCAATGATGAGATGATATGTCTTTGTTTGGTTGTCAGGTTGTCCGTCACAAAGCCTTGGTTTGATCTAGCGTGTTTACACTCAAGTAAAGCTTTGGTTACGACCTCATGAAATGTGTCTACATTGTCGTGTGGAAGATTAGGGTAAAAATGGAACAGGGTTTGAAAGGAGTTTTGGCTACTCTGTCAGTTGTGGTGTTGTGGATTTCATTGTAGGTGCTATTGCTTGCTTCATTGCTAAGTTCCAATTCTTGCATAGTTGTAAGCATGTTAGTGTCTCCTAGTGTAAAGTTCCTGGGATTGGTATTGTCCCTTTCAATAGTGTCATGGGCTATATTGCCTTTGAGGGTATGCCACTTAGTGAGTTTCAGTTCCCTAACAAACTTAAAAATGTCAATTCTAGTATTGGAATAATTGAAGATTTCAGTTGGGCAGAATGTTAAACCTAGGCATAAGGTTTTCTTTTCAAGAAAAGACAGTGAGCTGCTGGTAAGATTGATTATAGTTTTGTTTACCATGGTGTTGTCCATCATTGTCGTTTCTTCTTCCTCAAGCCCACACGTCCGGTTCCCACTGGCTTTGTTCGAATTCCTTTTCTGTATCCTTTGTTTTCGTCTGCTTCTTCGTTGCCTGCTCCGCCCCTGCCTCTTCCCCTTTTTCTCCTCCCTTTTGGTGTTGGTTGTGGGGTAGTGTCCACAGTTTGCTGCCCCCTCCTCTGCGTCAGGTATTCGTCAAAAAAAGGGGCCGGTCTGGTGATAATCTCCACTTCCGAGGTCGTACTTGTAGTGTGCACTGAGACGTCCGTGTCGGAGTCGCTATTTATGTTAGTAGGTACAGGTGTGCTTTTCCCATCTTGTTGCGAGTTGGTGCTGGACTCTCCCGGCTTGAAATTATACAAGTGGTCATACTTCCTGCTTCTGCTTGGGATTGAGGGCGACCTGAATAAATAAAAAGATGCTGAATCCGGAATCACCTCGAGTCCGTGCCTTCTTCCATAGAGTTTCTGTGGGAGGTGGTTGTTTGTTTCATTTGATGCAGCATGAGCTGTCGTCACGCTTTCACGGAACATCAGTTGATTGTGGCTCTCCCTTCAGACCGGTTTTGTGAAGCAGTGCTAATGGGTGAGCCCCCAGCTGTGCAGCCAGGAAGAGGAACGAGGATGACTGTGCCTGAGGATGAGGGTCTCAAAGCGGGGTGGTTTTCGCGACTGCCAGCATGGGATCTTTGTTTTCACCAGCAAGAAAGGCCTTGCCCGGAAGACTGGTACCAGCTGGTGACTGGGCACCGCAGACGCCAACGCCGATGTGGTCAGCTGGTTTTGACGTTACCAATTTTGGAGATGGGTCCCCCTCAACCCTGAGGTTGTGCCATGACTAATTGTATGCAAACTGTCAGCATCCCTCTTTCTTATCAATCAATGCAGTTTCCCCGGTGTGCGACACCTTTGATCCTGACTTCGCAACAATAATATCTTATGTTCATCATCCATCTAACAGTTCACCATTCTGTGGCATTTTGGGATTTGGAGTCCTAAGGGTATATTCCAATATATGCCAAAGACAGAAATGGAATTGGTCCAATCAACATTGTGCACAATTTGAGAAAGCAAGGAGACATGTAAATAAATCTGTTTCTGCTTTCCTCAGAGATTATAGCATGGGTTCTATTTACCACAACAACTTGCGATACCACATGCAAGACGTCTATAGGAGAGACGGTGTTCATTTCACGAATGAGGGAAACAGAATCTTCCTCTGCAACATCAGGCTCTGCATCGGTACTTACTTATAAATGCAGAAAACACTCAATTAACACAAGGGCTCTTTTCAGAGCCACCTTATATCTAAGCACTCAAACTTCTGATTTATCTCCATTTTCACACTCTTGTAAATAGGTGTGCGCGACCGGGTGCGCGCACCCCGTTATTTTTTTTCGGGAAAAAATTATATCTTTTCGCGTTTAAGGGCCTTACTGCACACCCCGAGAAAACCTACGCAGCAAGACAATCTCTACCTTCTCCCCTTTCCATGTTTCAACTCTTTGAAATGAACAATATATTTACTCGCAGTGACAAAATGGCGGACATAACTTCCTGATTTCCTTCGAATCAACCGTTAACAGACGTCACGCAGCAAAAAAAAATTCCGCACACGCGCAGACGCTTGGGTGCGCGCACGTGTGCGCGTGCGCGCCTATAGATATATAATTGACTTTAACTTTAATTTTCTCAACAACTACTGAACAGATTTACACCATTCCAAAAAAAGCGTAATCTGCGAACCGGACTCTACAGTTTTGCCAAATTTCTTATAAATCCATTCAGCCGTTCGACCTGTAGCCGAGTCTAAAGGCCCTATGGAAAATAACATGCAGAAAACACGTTTTGGGACCCCCCTTATATCTCAGCCCCCACTTGACCAATCCCCCCCAAACTTTCAGGGAAGGAGCGCAGCGGACCGAGCCATCTTCTTTGAGAAATTCGCTAAGATTCTTCAACCAGAGCCAAAGTTATTCCAAATAGAATGTTGAGGACTTCCTATGGAAAACAATCCTAACTATAACTACCTACTGGCGAACGCCAGTAGGTAATATATGTATATATATATATATATATATATATATATATATATATACACACACACACACATACTTATTTAGGCTTTCAGCATTCAGATTTCTCTCTCTCTCCCACTCTAGTGTACAGCATGGGGCAGTAGATCCGCCCACTTGTGAGCATTAGCCATATGTTTACATGTGAAGTGTGTCTCTGTGTGTGTGTATATATATATATATATATATATATATATATATATATCTCAAACACCAACTCCACAATGCCGATCAGCAACAAACGGACTCTTACGATGGCTTCAGTTGCAGATATTTTTTATTTTCAAATCATCAAAAGTGTATTGCTGTGCCCAAAACACCTGACGCGTTTCGTCGAACTCGGCCGCCTTGATCACTGGTTGTTAATGCAAAATTCCCCATTCACATTTAAAATCACCAATCACGAACTGCGGCTGTCATCAGACTATTACATAGACATAGAAAGCAGACTTTGTCTTAGTCAATGTTAAAAACGGGAAAACAGACTTCATCCAAACAACAAAGTAAAATTATTGGAATATACCCAAGATGGTTAATTAGCAAGGCGATATTCTGCGTACATTAATCATCATACCAATGCAGCAAAAACATTATACCTGCTCCAATACACAGAAACTTGCCGCCAAATGCATTTCTCTAATCTCTTTTTTGTGACCAAACTACCATAATTTTTTGGGTTGGTCGGCCATTGCATTTGACGTAATATAACAATTTCCAAACTCCTAATTTCCCATTAACGATCATAAAAACCACCTGAGTATAACATTTTATGTGTAATCCCTACTGATGACAGTTAAAGTGCATGTGCTCTAGTGCTGAAAGTAAAGTGCGAAAAAAAACTCCCGGGAGTTTACTAAAACTCAGTAATAATTATACTGCCAAGGGGCAGGGTTAAGAGCAGAGGCAGCTTGCCTAATCACTAAACTGTTTGCTTCCCTTACTGTACAAATACTAGTGACCGGGCTTATCTTTGTTTCGGACAAAGTATGACTTGACTCGGAGTAAACATAACCTCAAATGTTAATCGATTCATGCGGTCAATAGGTCAATGCGATGGCATCAATAAATAGTAAAAACCAAAAATCCATAAAATTAGAGATTCATGATAAAAACACATCAATTGAACACCAGGACAAAGAGCTAAAAACCCTCATAAAAAGATTAAAAGTACAATAAACTAGCAGCCCGCCCCAGCTTTGCCCGGGGCAGAAGGGGACTGGGGCAGCATTTCAGGCTTGCGGCAGCGTTGCCCGGGGCAGAAGGGGGCTGGTGGCAGCATTTCAGGCTTGCGTGCACCCATGGCTCCCGCCCGTCCCTCGTTGCGCACCCGTGGCTCTTGGATGGTTCTTACCGCGGCTCTTGGATGGTTCACTTACCTAAGTCGCCGCTCCTCCTCGCGCTGCTGATTTTACTGCTCCTCCGCTTCTCGCTGGTCATTACCGCTTGTACGCCACTCGCCGCTCCTCCCCGCCTGTCCGCAGCTCCTCCCCGCGATCATGTCCTCCGCTCTTCCTGTTGCTCCTGAACGCTGCTCCTACCCGCGCTCTCGATGTCATGATGCAGACGTCGCGGCCGGCACTTCTTTCAGGGGACTACCTTGTTTTTAAAGTACATTTTTTTAATTTACTTTTTTATTTTTATGTAGCCTATGTCCATCTACACACCCTGACAATTTCAAGGATGTATCGGGTGTGTGGATTGGCGCTGTGGTTCCCGAGTTGACCCGGCTCAAAGGGTTGTGTTCTCTCTTTATAATAGTAGTATAGATATAAACTAATAAATAAATATGTATTTACAGTCAATAAATATACAGGCAACGTCCATTTCATATAATTTAATACATTACCAAAATCTGATGTAAAAATAGTCTAGAGATAGTGATGTAGGTCCTCACAAATATTGAGCCCTTTAGGGGTTTTGGTGTCGAGCTCCAAAATGTATTTGGTCTCCAGTTGCCGTAATAGCTTTTCTCGATTCCCACCCCTCTTGCTGGGTTGTACACTGTCAATCACAAAATATTGTAACACATTTAGGTTGTTGTCGTGTTCCAATTTGACGTGTCTAGCCATATTTATCAAAAGCCACAGAAGTACTCATGGAGCCGGGGCCTAGGGTCAGTGCACGTCGAGGTTGAGGAACCCTGTCATTTAAGTCACTTCTGGTCGCTTGCACAAAGCACATGGAACGCACGCTCGCCCTCCACAAAAAGAGATTTTTTCCTTGATTTTACCTAATGAGAAAAGGATTTAATTCAAATGCAGTGCAGTACGCACATTGACCTAGAAAGCGGATGTTACCACAGTGGACAGTGTTGGCTCTAGCTCATTGTCCTCTCCTGTCACCCTAACTTGTACTCTAACTTGTACTACTCCTAATTGACTTTGAAAAAGCGTTCAATACCGTAGATTGGAGTTACCTGGCCCGGGTACTAGAGCTGGAGGGTTGCGGTCCCATATTCTGTGGCCTTATCTGCATTTTATAGTCCAAAACGACCGCTCGTGTTCAAATTAATGGGATGGTTTCCACTGACTTCCCCATAAGGCGAGGCACCCGGCAGGGTTTTTCCCTGTCCCCACTCCTGTTCGCCTTAGCCATCAAACCCCTAGTGCAGCTTATGAGATGCGACGCTCACATAAAAGGATCGGAGTGGCCCACAGGGCAAGAAGTCTACATTGCGTTGTATGTGGACGACCTTCTCCTATATCTTGCAGATCCGGCCTCTAGCGTTCCTCGCTGACTGCAGCTCCTCAGACTCTTTGCGAGGCCTCAGGACTAACTGTCAATTCTTCCAAATCAGTGCTAGTCCCACTGGCTTCTGCATAAGACTCTGTAGATGGTCAGATGACTCCCTGTTGGCCGCCTCAGTTTTCACTACGTAGGCATTCGAGTGGCCTGGAATCCAACGCCGACATGGTCCCTCAACATTGTAGCCTTCACCCACACGGTCAAACAGGACCTTAAAAAGTGGCAAACACTCCCATTAAATGTCATAGGGGGTTAGCATTATGCTGCTTGCAAATGGTTTCCTGCCATTGGTTTAGGGAAATGGATTCAGTGGTGATCATCTCTCTATGGCATAACTCACAGCCACTCTTAGCGTTCGTGACCTGTCAGCGTGCATCTTATGACTGCGGCTTGGGCATGACAAATTTGTAGCTGTACTATCTGGCATCACACCTCCTGGTTATCAACAACTGGCTTAATGGCGTGTGGTTCGATCCCGCCTCCAAACTGGAATTCACCACACTGGGTTTACCAAGGATTATGGCAATGCTTTACGGTAACACGGTCCCCAATGAACTTCCTTGGGTGACCCGGTTGGTGATTAGTGGGTGGAGGGCTGCACTTTTACACACGGGACAGAGGTCTAGGTTCACTCAACAGACCCTCTTGTTACATTCCGTCTGGTAGGGCGTGGTAGCGGCGCTGGTGGGAATTAGTTGGTGGGATGCCATCGGCATATCACTACTGGGGAATGTTTGGAAGGGCACATAGATGTCCTCCTTTCAGGAGCTCTAGAAGGTATACACCCTGTCCAGGACGCTGTTTCACAAATATTTGATTTTGCAGCACGCACTGTGGGTACATGTTCCTCCTGACATCGATTCTGGAGTTTAGCCCTGTTGAGTCTAAGGTCATGATGGGAACATTGCTTAAAGGGGGAGTGTCTAAAATCTATCCTACTCTGATCATTAACGCCCCATAGACACTGGCGGCTCTTAGAGCCCGTTTGGAGGGTTGACTTGGACCTTTGGATGACAAAGATTGGTGGGACACACTGACGGCCCCTAGAGTTCTGACCATGTCCTCAAGGCTCTAACTAGTGCAGACATACTATTTATATTGTGCATACCTCATCCTCGTCAGTCTGGTAAAAGCAGGACTCCTTGCCAGCCCAGCATGTTTTCGCTGCTCACAGTTCCCAGCTAATTTCTTTCACATTAAATGATTCCGCCTCCTCTTAAGACGGTACTGGGAAACTGGTTGCTGACTTTCTGATATTTTAAATGTTGAGATTGAAGTGTCCCTGTTACTGATCCTTCTGGGTGTGATTCATGCTGTTGGGGGTATTCATGCGGATCAGGCCTTACTGAGGACGGCCCTGCTGGTTGTTAAGCGTGACATCTCCGCTCATTGGAAGGCCTCCAAGCCCCCAACCATTTCCCAGTGGAGACGCAGGGTGGACTGGTGCCCCGATCAGAAGATGCTAGAGTATGAAGCTTGTGGGTGTCCCACTAAGCATGCCAAAATCTGGAACAAACTGTTTGGGGCCACAGGCATCTACCTGATGTAGAGATACGGTTGTCATGACGATATTGTTTCCATTGCATGTGATGTTGACTGTTGCATTGAATACTCCTGTGACAATCTTAGCCACCGTTTGTGGCTTTTGTTGGTTTTCACTGTAACTTGTTTTAACTTCAATAAAGCAATAAAAATGTGTTTATAAAAAAAAGTAACATCTTGATTAGTTGAAAATGTCAGTTTGAACCTAACATTTTAAACTAAAAAAAACGCAAATTCACCTGTTATAGTTATTTTAAGTAAGTATAATTCATGCCCTCGCCATGCACAGTGATGTCATGAATAATGTAATTTCAGATTTCACCAGTCCTGTTATCAATGATGTCTTAGAACAAATAATGAGTGATGTAATATGTGAGATCATAAGCAGGACGAGGGCAAGAGTTAGTTACTTGAAATTTCAGCAGTTTTTTTAAGTTTAAAATGTTACGTATAAATTGCCATTGTCACCTAACTAATGTTAGTTAAACCTTTGTTTTAGTTTGGTGAATATCAGTAACACATTATTACCATATCGAACTATAACATCACTCTAACCATTGTATTTTTTCAGTGAATTTCTAGTTTTTTTTTTAACTTAGTCATGTTTTATTACCATACATACATACATCCATAAATATGCCAATCCACAGTGTTGGACACAGGGCCTGGCTTATGGACAGGCCCTGCGCGTAACCCTCCTCAGACATCTACCTCCACCATGCACAGCTTTGGCCCTGCATAGCATAGTGTTTGCCTCGACATGTGTACACACCCCCACAGGTAGAAAATTCCCCACAGCACATGGCTGCAGCATGGGTTTGGCCTCTGGGCCTGTCCTGTGGCCAGATCCTGCTTGCAATCCACTACAGGCATCTAATCGACCACTGCATAACCTTTGGCCTTGTGTATCATGGATTTGGCAAACAGCCCCTGCACACAACCCCGTGGGCTACCACTCCTACTGCTCACAGCCCTCAGCTGAAGCGTTAGGTTGATTGTGAAGCCTGCACCCAAACGTCCACCGGCAACCACCACTTCACCTCCCTCCGCCCCCCCCCCACCATACTTAACCTTCTTCCACGTGTGGTGTAGGTTAGCGGCAGTGTCAAACCCCCCAATACGTGGTCAACCCACCACAGAACACCTAGGCCCACCTGTTTTTTTTTTAATGGTTGCCACAATCCTGCAGGAGTGAGTGCAGTTCCTGTGGGGCTACCGCTGGAAAGTGGCAACCACCCTTTATATAATTGTTTTTAAATATTGTTCCTGGGGACCCATCTTGGACACCCCTGCCCCAACTAGGTCCAGGGGGCCAGGTTACCCCTACCCCACTCCCTTATACCCAACATAATTAATTTCCAGGAAACGTGGACCGAGTCCCCATGGCCCACAACATTTCTCCTCATGTTGCACCCTGCCACTCACAGTGAGAATTCCTGCTGGACTCGCAGGAGCAAGACCGCTGATGGGGAAAAAAACCCTCTGCCAATTAGAGCATTGCAATATTTGCAGTTACTTGCCCACTGGACTCTTGCTTAATTTCGGCGAACCCAACAGTCTGGATATACATACATTTAAAATCTTAATTTCTCAAAAATTACAAAATGAATTTTGACCATATCACAAAAAGCACTTTTTCTGGGTAAAGGTTTAGCTTTTGCTGAATTTGCTGTAAATCCGCTGCGCTGCTCAAAAATCCCTATGTAAATTGCATGGGGAAATTGCATTTTGGGACCCCACTTTTCTGACGGCCACCTATTTGACAGATCACCCTGAAACTTTCAAGGAAAGACCTAAGGTGGATGAACCTTTTTGGGAGGCGTGAAACTCCTGCAAAGGTATCGGCAAACCAAAAAACGCTCTTCCTTGGGTAACTAGGTCTTAACTATACCTACACATTGGTGACCATAACACGTCGCTGACATCCCATGCCATTTGTTTGCGGCGACCTCACATCGGCGTAGCAACACCCCCCATACACCAACTATCCAATTCACGTCTTTGCATCCATTCCGACAAAACGAGCTGTTGATCAATTCAATTCAGCATGTTTAATTCAACAAGAGCAGCAAAAAGTGCCTAATTCATTTCTGAGCAATCAGTATATATATATATATATATATATATATATCTCCACAAAGTTGCCCCTGCATTGAGGACGCCACTCCAGCAACAGATGATTTCACCAAATCTTTATTGTAAGGAGACCGGAGTTTCATCCCAGTTATTTTCCAGTCCGTGCCTGACGCGTTTCGGATCCATTATGCTCCTTTCTCGAAGGCCATGCTGATTACACCCATTTCCGGCAAACACCGCTTCCTGCAAGTCTTACTCTTTATTGGCCTCTGGTGTGCCTCCCTTTTCGGGCTTGATCACATTGCATGCTGGGAGCTGTGGTACAAATTTAAAGCCGCATTAATACCCTCCAGTGGGTTTGGTGCATTTCAACAATGTTTTAAAACTTTTCATTCAAAAACCCTCCAGTGGGTCCCAGGATAAACACTCCGGTTTCATCATTGTTATTCCGCTGCTACCGTTTCGGGGTCCTGAAAGTTTTCTAGTCCCCACGGACCCTTTACCTTTTTCCTTTAGTGTTTATCCTCGGACCCACTGGAGGGTTTTTGAATGAAAAGATTTAAAACATTGTTGAAATGCACCAAACCCACTGGAGGGTATTAATGCGGCTTTAAATTTGTACCACAGCTCCCAGCATGCAATGTGATCAAGCCCGAAAAGGGACACCAGAGTCCAATAAAGAGTAATACTTGCAGGAAGCAGTGTTTGCCGGAAATGGGTGTAATCAGCATGGCCTTCGAGAAAGGAGCATAATGGCTCCGAAACGCGTCAGGCACGGACTGGAAAATAACTGGGATGAAACTCCGGTCTCCTTACAATAAAGATTTGGTGAAATCATCTGTTGCTGGAGTGGCGTCCTCAATGCAGGGGCAACTTTGTGGAGATATATATATATATATATATATATATATATATATATATATATATATATATATATATATATATATATATATAATCAAACCACACCTACTTCCAAAGGAAAAAGGCACAGCACACTCCGGAATGCTTCAATCAATCAATCAGTGACACTTATAAAGCGCGCTACATACCCGTAGGGTCTCAAGGTGCTGGGGGGGGGGGGGTGCCGCTACTGCTCGAACAGCCAGGTCTTCAGCTTCTTCCTGAAGGAGAGGTGGTCTTGGGTCAGGCGCCGGTCGGTCGGGAGTTCCAGGTCTTGGCGGCCAGGTAGGAGAAGGACCTTCCTCCTGTAGTCGCTCTTCGGATGCGGGGGACGGCGGCGAGGGCGTGGTTGGCTGATCGGAGGTGGCGTTTGGGAGCGTAGAAGTTGGCTCGGCTGTTGAGGTAGCTCGGGCCTTGGTCGTGTAGGGCTTTGTGTGCGTGGGTGAGGAGGCGGAAGGTGATTCTTTTGTTGACGGGGAGCCAGTGAAGGTCTCTCAGATGTCCGGAGATGTGGCTGGTTCGTGGGATGTCGAGGATGAGTCTGGCTGAGGCGTTCTGGATCCGCTGGAGTCTCTTCTGGAGCTTGGCGGTGGTACCGGCGTAGAGGGCGTTGCCGTAGTCCAGTCGGCTGGTGACGAGGGCCTGGGTGACGGTCTTCCTGGTCTCGGTGGGGATCCACCAGAAGATCTTCCGTAGCATGCGTAGGATGTTGAAGCACGCCGAGGAGACGTTGTTGACTTGCCTGGTCATGGAGAGGGAGGAGTCCAGGATGAAGCCCAGGTTTCGTGCATGGTCTGACGGTTTGGGTGCGGTGCCCAGGGCGGGAGGCCACCAGGAGTCGTCCCAGGCGGAGGGTGAGGAGCCCAGGATGAGGACCTCCGTCTTGTCCGAGTTCAGTTTCAGGCGGCTGGTCGTCATCCACTCGGCTACCTCTTTCATCCCTTCGTGCAGGTTGGCTCTGGCGGCGGCGGGGTCGTTGGTCAGGGAGAGGATCAGCTGGGTGTCGTCGGCGTAGGAGATTATGCTGAGGTTGTGTTTGCGTACGATGGCCGCGAGGGGGCTCATGTAGACGTTGAAGAGGGTGGGGCTCAGAGATGATCCTTGGGGGACGCCGCAGATGACTTCGGAGGCCTCTGACTTGTACGGTGGTAGGCGGACTCTCTGTGTTCTTCCGTCGAGGAAGGAGATGATTCATTCCAGCGCCTTGTCCTGGATTCCGATGTTGCTGAGGCGCCGTACTAGGGTGCGGTGGCAGACCGTGTCGAATGCCGCGGAGAGGTCTAGGAGGATGAGGGCCGCTGTTTCTCCATTGTCCATCAGGGCTCGGATGTCATCGGTGGCGGCGATGAGGGCGGTCTCGGTGCTGTGGTTGGCTCGGAAGCCGGACTGTGAGGGGTCGAGGGATCCGTTCGTCTCGAGGAAGGCGGCCATCTGCTTGTTGACGGTCTTCTCGATGACTTTGGCTGGAAACGGGAGGAGCGAGATGGGGCGGTAGTTCTTGAGTTCGGTGGGGTCCGCTGTGGGTTTCTTGAGTAGAGCGCTGAGTTCGGCGTGCTTCCAGCTCTCAGGGAAGGTGGCGGTGTCGAAGGATGTGTTGATGATGTCTCGCAGGTGGGGTGCGATGACAGCGTCGGCCTTGTTGAAGACGTGGTGAGGGCAGGGGTCGGTCGGTGATCCGGAGTGGATGGAGTTCATCGTGCGGATGGTGTCTTCGGTGCTGATCGGGGTCCAGGCGTGGAGGGTGGTGGTGGGGGGTGGTTGTTCGGTCATGGTGTGCGTTGGTTGGTTGTTGAAGCTGTTGTGTATGTCCGCGATCTTGTTGTGGAAGTATGAAGCGAGGGAGTTGCAGAGGTCTTGCGATGGGGTGATGTCGTTGTTTCCTGCGCTGGGGTTGGAAAGCTCTTTCACGATGTTGAAGAGTTCCTTGCAGTTGTGTGCGTTGTTGTCCAACCGGTCCTTGAATGCTGTTTTCTTGGCGGCGCGGATCAGCTGGTGGTGTTTCCGGGTGGCAAGTTTGAAGGAGGTCCTGTTGTCCGGTGTCGGTTCCCTTCTCCAGACTTTCCCGAGGGCTCGGCAGTTCTTCTTGGAGCTCTTGAGTTCATCGGTGAACCATGGGGCCTTCTTGCTGCCGGGTCTGCTAGGCGGGGTCCTCAGTGGGGCGAGTTCGTCCGCGCAGTTGCTGATCCACTTCGTGAGGTTGTCGGCGGCCTGGCTGGGGTTCGCTGAGCTGGCAGGAGGGTGCTGGCTCAGGGAGGTGGCGAGCTGGTGTGCTGTGATCTTGTTCCAGCTTCTGCGGGCGGCCTGTTGCTGGTGGTGGTGGGTCGTCGTTCTCTTGAAGGTGAAGTGGACGCAGCTGTGGTCCGTCCATTGAAGCTCAGTGGCGTGGCTGAAGTCGATGTCTGTGCTGGAAGAGAAGACTGCGTCGAGTGTGTGTCCGGCGAGGTGGGTGGGGGTGGAAACCAGTTGCTTGAGTCCCAGGTTGGCGAGGTTGTCGAGCAGGGTGCTGGTGTTGCGGTCGTTGTTGTTCTCTAGATGGAAGTTGAGGTCTCCCAGGAGGATGTAGTCAGCGGAGGGGAGGGCATGCGGGCTGACGAAGTCGGCGATGTCCTCGCTGAATTGTGTGCGTGGTCCAGGGGGTCGGTAGATCAGGGTGCCTCTGAGGGTGGTGTTCGGGTTGGTGTGGATCTGGAAATGCAGGTGTTCGGCGCTGGTCAGGGTGTTGTCGGTGCTGGTCGTGAGACGGATGGTGCTCCTGTGGACGATGGCGATGCCTATCTGGTTGGCGTTTCGGTCCCTCCGGACGATCTTGTAGCCCTCTGGGATAGCGATGGCGATGTCGGAAGCTGAAGAGGTGTTCATCCAGGTCTCCGTGAGGAAGGCAACGTCAGGGGCTGTGGCGTCTAGGAGGTTCCAGAGTTCGATGGCGTGTCTGTGGACGGAGCGGGTGTTGAGCAGGATGCACTTGAGGTGGGTGCTGCTGGTGTTTGACTTGGCTTTATTTGCTGATTTACAAGCGGGATATTAGCAGTCCATGAATCTTTGCGGCAGACGCGTTTCAGCAATAAATTGCTTTCCTCAGTGCCGATTTCACGGGTTTCACGCTGTCAGGGGGTCAAACCAGGGTGCAGCTGAAGATGATTCTGTCCCTGCTTAAATTTTCTCCACGCCCCTCCTCCAATTAAAGGTATGATCTCACCGTGTTGGAACCTCCACGGGCAGGAGCATGCTGGTACTTGCAGTCCGGCTGGGCAACTGTGCAGTGACCGAAACGCACCAAACATTCAGTAATGTTCCCACAGTCGTGGGCACAGCCCACACACCAGCTCGAGTGCCTGGGGAAGTGGTAAAACGAAGTCCTTGCAGCTTCCTTGCTCAGGCAAGCCGTGTTGCCTCCTCTCTCCCCACACAAGCCATACAACCAGGACGGCAATATAACTGCGGGGGGGCCCGTGTCTCTGCCAACACGCAATTCCCCACAATGCTGGTTCTTCCACGGTGCTCCTAACCGAGAGGGTGTGCTGTATGTCAGCATCCAGCCAGCTGACTATAAACCAAACCACACCTACTTCCAAAGGAAAAAGGCACAGCACACTCCGGAATGCTTCAGGGCTTTATTTGCTGATTTACAAGCGGGATATTAGCAGTCCATGAGTCTTTGTGGCAGAAGCGTTTCAGCAATAAATTGCTTTCCTCAGTGCCGATTTCACGGGTTTCACGCTGTCAGGGGGTCAAACCAGGGTGCAGCTGAAGATGATTCTGTCCCTGCTTAAATTCTCTCCACGACCCTATATATATATATATATATATATATATATATATATATATATATATATATGCAAAAAAAGGAGAGAACTCTGGGTAGTTCCCAAGTTTCGGTGGAAGGCAGCTCCTGTATAGAGCACCCTCAACACCAGCGACACTCTAAATTTGCTCACCTCAAATGTCTGCTTTTCTATCAAAGTTTTTAAGCATAGGATTAGCACAGTTCTATCCACGCCGAGATAGAAATGGACAAAGTCTTTTGCCATTTGTACAGCTAAGTCTTTAAGCATAGGATTAGCACAGTGCTATCCACGCCGAGCTGTAAAATGACAAGCCATTTACCACTCCAGGCACAATATTACAGCTTTGGATTGGTAAAATACCATCCAAGCCAACCTGAAATGAATAAAAGCAACCCCTGACACGTGTTTCGCTGTCATTACAGCTCTTCAGAGAGGTTTAGCTTTGTTCAGACACAAGGGAGCACCCAGTATAAGTCAAAACAATTCCCTTGCAGGCATAGAGTGACGCATAAATTATGCAAAAAAGGAGAGAACTCTGGGTAGTTCCCAAGTTTAGGTGGAAGGCAGCTCCTGTATAGGGCACCCTCCACACCAGCGACACTTTTATATTTATATATATATATATATGAAGAAACACTCTCAACGTTGCTCTCAAACCATCTTTATTACTGTGGGAAGCAGCACGCTGACATCCGTTTCTCCCAGTGTTTTCTGCAGCCTTAATCGCCGTACGCGTTTCGGGAAGGATTTCCCTTGTTTTCTGACATGTCTTGGTGAAAGGAACAGCTATGCAAAATTTTCTGGTGTTTTTTAAAGTCCTTGATGCCGCCCCGTGCGCGTGTCTTGGTCAGACAAGCATAGTGGTTGTCGTAGTCCATATTCATGCCATAGTGGAAGCTGCCATCCCTTTTCCTCCAACATTAAAATTCCGGTTAGGACCCTGAGTCAAATCGGAACCAGTCTGCTGCCTTCTTCCGCCAACCAAACAGGTACATTGCTCCTTATGTGTGTTCCATGAATTGAGAACACACAGACCCGCTCTTCTTGCTGTGGGGTATCTTAGATATATATAATATATATCTCGAGACCAAGGAGCCGATTGCTCCGAAATGCGTTGGGCAATTATATATATATATATATAGTGAATATTGCGGGTTCATCAAAAACACAATTTAAACCAAGATCTACATTTTGTCCTATCATGCCTAAAGACTGCATTGACATTTTTTCAGAAAAAGTCATAAAAGATCTAAAATCCTTATCGTGGTCAAGTAGCAATGATTTTTACAAAACACATGCTAACGAAAGATTGGCATACGAAAAGGTTATGACGAAAATAAAGTAAAGAAGCGATGTAGTTGTGCGCTGGTCAGACAAGGGTGGTAACGTAGTCCTTTGGCCTTTGGACATGTACAATACTGAAGCGCTATCACAATTGTCTGACAGAGAATGTTACCAAAGGATTAGTGAAACCAATATCCTCAATATCAAAGAGAGATACCATAGGAGTTTATATGACTGGAAAACAGCGGGAACTATTTCAAAGAATGAATTTGAATTTTTGAGGAATAATTACCCAGTTATTCCAAACCTATATCTAATCCCAAAAGTGCACAAAAATCCTACCTGCCCTCCTGGGAGACCCAGAATTTCCGCCATAGGTGGTTTATTTGAAAATACAAGCCGATTTGTGGACTCCTTTCTACAACCCTTTGTAAAAACTCTACCATCATACACAAGAGACAGTGGAGATTTTCTGAAAAAAATCTATGATGTAAAATGGGACTCAGACTTTGTTTTTATGACACTGGATGTTCAAAGCCTTTACACAAGTATAAGGCACCAAGATGGGCTTAAAGCCATTAAGCATTACTTGGGAGGCCGAAGTCTTGATTTGTATAAACATTCATAGATGTTACTCCAAATGACGGAGTGGTGTTTGGAGAATAACACTTTCAATTTTAACAAACTGCTGTACAGACAGACACAAGGGACTGCCATGGGTACTTTCTTCGCCCCCAGCTATGCTAATTTGCATATGGGCTGGTGGGAGGAGCAAGTACTCAGGGTGAAACATACGGAAGAAATGATACACAATGTAGCACTTTATAGTCGCTACATTGATGATATCTTTTTAATTTGGAAAGGTAGTGAAGAAAGTGCAAGAAAGTTCGCAGAACAACTCAACCAAAATAGTTTAAACCTGAAGTTTACATGTGAAACAAGTAAAAGTAGGATACATTTCCTAGACTTAGAATTATTGGTGGTGGACAATGTAATACAAACAAACACCTACCGTAAACCAACTGCAGGAAACACTATCTTGCATGCTTCAAGCTTTCACCCTCCAAATCTAATTGATAGCATACCGTATGCAGAATGTCTTCGAATGAAAAGAAATTGTAGCACAACTACAAGCTACAGGAATTCTAAGACCAATCTGTTCAGCAGGTTAAGACTCAGAGGCTATCCAGAACACACGTTAAAAACAGCGGAACAGAAATGTGACCTTAGGGAGAGGAAAGATCTACTGTTTTCTGCCAAAACTGAAAAACCCAAATCAGAACAGAATACAGGGACTCCACGCCTTATCACAGGGTACAATGCATATCACAAACAACTGAGGAATATAATCTACAGACATTGGCCCATAGTCCGGAATGATCCGGTGATAGGAAAAAGTTGCAACAAAATCCCGCAACTTACTTTCAGGAAAGCCAAAAGTATGAGGGAAGAGTTGGTAGACAATGCCCCAGTGCTAAAAAAGAAAGAGTCACCATGGTTAAAAACTAAGAATGGTTTTTATAAATGTACAAAATGCAAAGCCTGTCAATATGGTACTAATGTTACTTCGGTAAATGTCCCATACAGGAAAAAACCACTAGAGATACGAGTAAACTACACATGTAAAACAGACTTTGCAGTCTATGTTTTACAATGTAGTTGCAATAAAAGATACGTGGGGAGTACAATACATCCGGTCCACGTAAGAGTGCTCCAGCATCTCAGGGCCATAAAAAATAATGACCCAACGTATCCGGTGGCAAGGCACATCAACTTGAAACATGAGGGCAATGCTGAAAACATCAAATACTTCGTCATAGACCATGTGAAGAAAAACATTAGAGGGGGAAATAGACAACTAGCCCTCCGAAGATTAGAGTCGAGATATATTATTCTCTTAGACAGTAAGGCTCCACAAGGTTTGAATGCAGACGAAGCATTAAGCGTACATTTATAATTCATAAAATCTATCACTTCATAACGCAATTTCTGTAAGTTCCCCAAACTATTCCTCCGAAAACAGAGTCGCAAAATGAATGTAATTTAATAGATACATGTCATCTATCTAAAAGTAACAGTATATATGTTCACACCCCTTTTTTTTATGGTTTCTTTAAGTAAAATGGCTTCTTTTTGCTAGCAAGCTGAAAGGTAAATCAATGAATTATGTAGAGGAGAAATTATTTGTTTAGGACATTATTGCAATGTGTTAACTTATGCCCACTTGGGCCTAATTCGAGTGAACCTTGTATAACAAGGGTTCTCAAGCAATAAAACATTGCTAAAACTGATATAATCGGGCACTAGACCCTTTATAACAAGATTATAACCCGTATTGAGGTAATACAATGAATGCGGGTTTTCAACTGTTTAATTTAACACGTTGTCAATGACTGAAGATATACACAAACGCTTAAGTTTACAAATGCAAAAATGGTTTATATGTTAATAGGCGACAATGTTAATTAATTGTCTTTTATTTAATGTGGATATAAAATATGCAGCAAACAATATAAGAGAAGCTGTAAACGCAATGAATGTGTTTAAAAAGAAAACGCTGTAAAATTCCAGTGAGTTTTGTAACTGGTAGCCATGACTACGGGGAAACCATCACATGATCCAATGAGCACTTGACATGTTAAAAGCACTGACGTAATGTTTTTTCTGTATTGTGAGCAAGGCGGCTGTGACCTTCGAAACGCGTCAATCTGAGCACTAAAAGAAGTTAAACTTGTTTTTGAAACAAGACCCCACGGAGTCAGCGCCTGATTTCTGGATACGGTTCGTCAGGATTGGAAAGAATATATATATATATATATATATATATATATATATATATATATATATATATATATATATATATATATATATATATATATATATATATATATATATATCTCCTACTGGCTATCGCCAGTAGGTGTATATATAGTTAGGATTAATTCCCTATGGGATTTCTGAAAATTCTATGTCTAATAACTTTTGCGTTTGTGGACGGAATCGGCTGAAATTTTCAGGAAAATGGCACATTTTGTTTCTGAGCAGCCCCTGAAAATTTGGTGGGGTTTCGTCAAGGGGGGGCTGAGAAAAAAGGGGGGTCCCAAAACGCGTTTTTTGCATTGAGTTTTCCATAGGGCGGTTGGACTCACTTTTAGCTCGAACGGCTGAATGGATTTGCACGAAACTTGGCAAAATTGTAGGGACTGTTAGCCCGATGTGCCTTTGCTAGGTCTCAATATATGTGCTTCAGTGGATTTTGAGAAATTAACGTTTAAATCAAGATATATATCTGTAACAGCGCTCCGGGCAGCGATCCGGTCCGCTTACTTTTCGCTTATCGGAACTTTGCGCGCAGAAATCTGATTGGCTCTCCGGTGTCTGTCAACATTCTAAACAGTCCGGAGCGGCCGCCATCTTGTCTCTCGGTAGGATCGAGACAGAAGAAGAGGTGAAAAACGAAAGGGGAATTTAATGAAAGGGGGCAAGGTATCCCCCTCTTGACCCCCTAGGAATGTTGTTGGGGTTATTAAAGGGTCCCGTGGGGAAAATAAAAAAAAAATGATTTTTCACGGTAGAAGCGCTTCACGGGCCGCGAACTGGGCCGCAAACTGGTAGCGAAACGGGAATTCGCCATTTTGTGCTTCGTTAATTAAATTATTAGGTATAAGGGGGTGCGGGAGACTTATCCTAATCCCCTATGTTTCCTGAGGGTGGCTGAGGAGGCTGATATATGTTGATACATCTCTTCCAGCGGCTGTGCGTGAGCTTTTTTTTTTTTTGCTGCGTGACAGTCCGGAGCGGCCGCCATCTTGTCTCTCGGTAGGATCGAGAGAGAAGAAGAGGTGAAAAACGAAAGGGGAATTTAATGAAAGGGGGCAAGGTATCCCCCTCTTGACCCCCTAGGAATGTTGTTGGGGTCATTAAAGGGTCCCATGGGGAAAATAAAAAAAAAATGATTTTTCACGGTAGAAGCGCTTCACGGGCCGCGAACTGGGCCGCAAACTGGTAGCGAAACGGGAATTCGCCATTTTGTGCTTCGTTAATTAAATTACTAGGTATAAGTGGGTGCGGGAGACGTATCCTAATCCCCTATGTTTCCTGAGGGTGGCTGAGGAGGCTGATATATGTTGATACATCGCTTCCAGCGGCTGCGCCATCTTGCCTTTTTTCCAATGCCACAATTTTGTCGTGCACGGCAGCCATTTTAGATGCCAGGCTGGTCCCAGGCTATCACCTACCCCTGCGGATGTAGTTTATGGCCCCAGCTGTAGAGAATTCAGACATGCCAACCCTCCCGATTCAGGCGTGTGACTACTGATTTCAGTGCTAGTCTCCCGCCTCCCGATTTCTGCAAGCAAAAACACGGGGGCATATTACGAACAACTAGCGATAATTTTTGTCTCTAACTTGTTTAGAGACAAAAATTATCGCCGCACATCGGCGATTTTTATCGCAGATAAACCTTGCTATTATCGCAGAAAAGTCAGCGATATTCATGTATTATCGAGCAAATGCTCTTAGCCATGTTATCCACCTCCCATTGGATAACATGGCTAAGAACTGCTCAGGGCAGGTGTTAGATTTTGGAGATATTCGCGCTTAGCGCGAATATCTCCAAAAGTTGGTAATAGAAGGTAGCGATGTTAGGGACTGTTTCCAGTCGCTAACATCTTGGCACGCCACTTAGCATGTCATTAGTGATAAGTATCACTGACATGCAAAGCGGGGCCCAAGATGGTCGCTATCTCCTTTTAGCTGTCACTAACTGGTGTTAGCGACAGCTTGGTAATAGGGAGATAATTTTATCTCCGCTTTCAAGGCTTTTAAAGCCAAAAAAGCGGAGATAAACCCCCTTGATAATATGCCCCACGATTCCTTGGGGGTTTCAGCTGACAGGGCTTGGTATTGTGTTACATGGTAATTTTTCCAGGAAACGTCAGAGGGTCGATGCAGGGGTTCTAGAAGAGGTGATAAACCATTTAAGCCTCATGAACAAGCGCATGGTCTTTTAAAGATTTGTGAAGTACTCGGAGCGGCGGTGTGTGTGTGTGCCCTCTTTCAGGAGCGGGCGGGGGGGCACTGCCAGCAACTTGCCAGGTCAGGTAGTGTTCAACACGTGCATCACCCTTTCTCTGCTTGCTATTGCGCTCCATGCTTCGGAAAGGTAAGAAAAAGAACGTGCATTTGAGTTTGAAATGTCCGATCCTGCAGCAGCACACTTCCAAAGCCCACACATGACAATAACCCGATTCAAGGCCCCATTCACCCGTTTTTAAAAAAATAGATAACACTCCAACAAAGTAAGGTTATAAAACTTTATTAACTATTAACTTTAACGAACGGAACAAAAACTAAAAACATTTAAACATTTCTCAACACAAAAAGCAACAATGGTTAGAAGCTGTCTTTTGTGCGAATAGTCCCAAGGCAGCACAACGTGCAGAGTTCTGGACGGCACCCAGGTGATGTCGCCTGGGTGCCGCACTGGTTTAGGGATCCTACAATGCAGCACAGAAAAACAGCGTGGGGCGTCCCGGGTGGTGCGGGGGGAGGCCTCGTCAGTAGCGGTCTGTGTCCAGTGTCACATGGCTGACACAACATGTACGACAGGCACCCAGGTGATGTCCAGTAAACTGCCGCACTGGTTTTGGTATCCTACAATGCTGCTCCGAAAATTGGCGTGCGGCGGCCCGGGGGGGGGGGGGCGTGGGGGAGGCGGCGTGAACGGGCCTCCCCAGGTGGCGGCCATCTAGCTGAGTTGCGCCCGCTCTTGCGGCTACAGCGTCTCGCTCACCATGTTGTTGAGTTGCTCCCACTCTTGCAGTGCAGCGATAGGCGGCTGCCACATGGCTCTTAAAATGGCGGACGGCTCCTCGGTTTTAGGCCTGGTCCACTGAAATGGCCCTGGGACACTTTGGAACTCGGACGCTTGCCTGCTAGGGCTTGGGCTCCATTCTCGAAAAGCGTCCCCTCAGCCGTGAAGATTGTACAAAAGTCTTGGGGGCCCCCGACTCCCGCAGGCTTCCGGTGGGGAGCGGCTGCCATGATTGCTCGCGGAATGACCACGACGGAGCCACGAGATGGTGGTGCTCTCATGCTGACGCCAGCTTCAGTCTGAATGATCCAGAAACAAGGTGGGGCTTTCATCGTTTGGGAAAAAAAAATGTTCTAAACCAATGAAAAGTGTTATTTTTAGGTCATATGACCAAGCCTTCCATCTTTAGGAAACCAAAAGTAAAATGAACCAATGAAAAGTTTTATAAACAAGTCACATGACCTGTTATGCGGCATAGGGCTACAAAAAGTGTAGAAAATCCGTTGGCACGTGAGGCGGCGTCAGTAGCGGACCGATGTGCGAATAGGCCGAAGGCAGCACAACGGGCTGAGATCCGGATGGTACCGAGGTGGTGTCCAGCAAATTGCCGCACTGGTGTGGCCATCCTACAATGCTGCGCCGAAAGACGGCGTGTCCAGCTGAGTTGCGGTCACTGTTGCGGTACAGTGACTCGAACGCGCCGAGATCCGGATGGCACCGAGGTGGTGTCCAGCAAATTGCCGCACTGGTGTGGCCATCCTACAATGCTGCGCCGAAAGACGGCGTGTCCAGCTGAGTTGCGGTCACTGTTGCGGTACAGTGACTCGAACGCGCCGAGATCCGGATGGCACCGAGGTGGTGTCCAGCAAATTGCCGCACTGGTGTGGCCATCCTACAATGCTGCGCCGAAAGACGGCGTGTCCAGCTGAGTTGCGGTCACTGTTGCGGTACAGTGACTCGAACGCGCCGAGATCCGGATGGCACCGAGGTGGTGTCCAGCAAATTGCCGCACTGGTGTGGCCATCCTACAATGCTGCGCCGAAAGACGGCGTGTCCAGCTGAGTTGCGGTCACTGTTGCGGTACAGTGAGTCGAACGCGCCGAGATCTGGATGGCCCCGATGTTGTGTCCAGCAAGTTGCCGCACTGGTGTGGCCATCCTACAATGCTGCGCCGAAAGTCGGCGTGGGGTGCCCCGTTGGCTTATGAGGTGATGTCAGTAGTGGACCGATGTGTGAATAGGTCGGAACCAGCACAAGGCGCCAAGATCCGAATGGCAAGTCCTGGATGTTGAGTGCCTCAGTTGAGAGTTCTGAGCAGTGCTTGTAAGACTGTCTGAAGCTTATTTGCACCTGCTGCAGCTTCATTAGGTCCGGCGGAACTTTTTTCCTTTTCCTTTCTGCTTCTTTTCCTACAATGCGTTTCATCTGAAGACACGACCAGGTCCCTGAATGTGTGCAGGGGGACGCTATTGATTGAATGAAAATGGCGGCTTGACACAAAGCTGACTCAAGCGTTACTGTTGGTGATATACAGACAAAAATTGGTTTTCAGTTTGTACATTCTTCAGGTTTTTTTTTTCCATCCAAGTCTGATTGAGAGTTTGTAGAAAAATGGCTTCAGATTTTCCACATACTACTCTTCAACATTCTTCCTAAATGTAACAATGTGAAACTCACTAGGAGAACGGCTGTTTCTGTTTCCTTTCAAAATGCTGCCAACAATATTTTCTGAATGGAAGACACCATCTTGTAGCATAAAGGGCCGAAAGGGGTTCTGGTCTGGCCGATGGTTGGTGGAGACATTTTGACTATATCTTGGACCTGCCCGGCCTCGCCCAAAATGGCGCCGGTATAAATGGGACTCGTAACTCCTTGCCCGCAAATGTATATCTAGAAAATGTTATTGTAAGTGGCCCTGTTCTATTTTAATTACAAAATGTATGTCCACCGATTCCGCAACTGTTAGACACCTTAGTTCTTGCAACCTAATGGCCCGCTCGTTACGTTCCTCTACAGTGTAAATGTCTCCTCATCATATACGATTTCAGTTTGCTCCGTGGCCGGCCCACGTGGTTATAGGCCCGTATTTGTATACTGACATTTTCACAATAAAGGTTTTTAAAACAAAACACGGTAGTAGTATTTACATTGGTAAAGTTTTTACTTTTAGTCACTGTTTTCGAATCAGTAAAAGGCAAGTGAAATAAAGCAGTCCAATTACATGACGGATAAAAGGTATAATATGTAGGAACGCAGTAAAGATAAATGGTCAAGGGCAGTTGTGTTTTTCATGTCTGCAACATAAAGTGATCGATAAGAATCTGATAATCAGGCGTATCGGCGACTAAGACAGCAGGCCGAATCTCTTTTACTCAACGGCTCCGTCATGGAAGGAAGAAACGCCCTTTTTCTCGAAAAAGGAATATATTTTACTTGCAAGACAGTTGTAAATTTTCCGGGAAAGTACATTAGCCTGGAATATTATAACATATGTTTGAGAAAAAAATATTGTTCGAAAACAATAAAAAGCGTAATTTTTAGGTCATATGACCAAGCTTTTCATCATTAAATTAACAAAAGTAAAATGAACCAATGAAAAGTTTTATTAACAAGTCACATGACCTGTTATGCTTACGTTACGCGCTGCGCGCCGCGCCTCGGATCACTTCCGGGTGCGCTAACGCGGCGTGTCATAAAACGCATTACGCGACAACGTAGGTCAAGAATATAGTCTAAATGTCTCCACCAACCAGCGTTCAGAACACAACCCCTTTCAGCAGTCCAAAAAGTTCTGTTAAATGACAACAGAGGGGACAGGCAACAAGAACCATCAGTCAAAGAGGGGAGGGCAAGTTCTTCTCTTCCGGGTCATGTTGGGGCGCTACCGGAACTGATCGAATTGGTAGTCTATAGTGTTTCTGGATGTTTCAGACTAAAGCTGGCGTCAGCATGAGACCACTACCATCTCGTAGCTCCGTCGTGGCCATTCCACGAGCAATCATGGCAGTCGCTCCCCACCAGAAGCCTGCGGGAGTCGGAGGCCCCCAAGACTTTTGTAGAATCTTCACGGCTGAGGGGACGCTTTTCGAGAATGGGACCCAAGCCCTATCAGGGAAGCGTCCGAGTTCCAAGGTGTCCCAGGGCCATTTTAGTGGGCCAGGCCCAAAACCGAAGAGCCGGCCGCCATTTTGAGAGTCCTGTGGCAGCCGCCTATCGCTGCACCGCAAGAGCGGGCGCAACTCAACTACATGGTGAGCGAGACGCTGTAGTCGCAAGAGCGGGCGGTAAACAGCTGAATGGCGGAAGAGGCACAGTGTAGCAAAAGCGGGCGGAATGGCAACTAAAACGATAAAGGGGCGCCCCACTACAGCTTGTCTTCAGGTCAAACGGATTGTGGGACAAGGTCCAGAATTGAAGAGTCATCAAAAGGCAAAAAGTTCCGCCGGACCCCGGGAGCCGGCCGCCTATGTCGGGGGCGATCTCAGGCTACATCAGTGCTATAAGACTTGGGGAGGGTGTCGGAGCCAAGCGTCTTCTCCGAGTCCATGGCCATCACACCGCCCCTCAGGGGCCTCCGTCAAGCTGTTTAGGAAGGTAACATATCACATTGTTTTCTAATGCAGTCAGGTCCACAAACGACACTCACTTACTTTGAGAATAGTGAAGCTGCAGTAGGTGGAAATAAGCTTCAGACAGTGTTACAAGCACTGCTCAGAACTCTTAACTATGTCACCCAACATCCAGAACTTATGCTATTTGAGAATGGCAGTGACATCGAAGCATCTCAGGGACCAAAACCATTAACGTACTTTCACGTATGAAAATCTTACTTGGGGAGGGGGCAGGAGCGAAGCGCCCCCTCCCAGTCAGCGCCACCACACCGTATGTTGAAAATCTGAAGCCATCGTTCTACAAAGTCAACCAAACTTGGATTGAAAAATCTAGAAAAATGTACAAACTTAAAACCAGTTTTGGTCTGCATAGCATCAGTAGCAACGCTTGAGTCAGCTTTGTGTCAAGCCGCCATTTTGATTCAACAAAGCACAGGCATTGAAAAAGGCTGAAATTCAGAACTCTAAACTATGGCACCCAACATCCAGGAGCTTGCCATCCGGATCTTGGAGCCTTGTGCTGTTTTCGATCTATTCACACATCGGTCCACTACTGACATCATCTTATAAACCAACGTTATGTAAATAGTTTTTTAATAAAATGTTTTACCCTGTTTCTTTGCTGGTGTGTTGTCTATATTTTTAATATTTGCATAGGGTTTGTCGTTATTTTGGGCGGGATGGGTGACGGAGCCGAGCTGTCTTGCAGCCCTCATGGTGTGGAGCTCAGTTCATCTCACTATTTTCGTATTTCTCATGAAGGGTTGTTCCTAATTTTCTATTTTAGCGAGGTCAAAAAGAGATCCAATTAGTGGCCTACTGATTTTGCTCGATTACTTTTATTTTTTTTACACGATTTTTCACTATCTGCAAAGACTAAACAGAGTATTGCGACTTTGTGCTTGTTTGTAAATAGAGAATGATCCAAAGAGAACCAATTCTAAAACAGTAAATGCTTGGACAACAATCAATCAAATGGAGAGACAAGCAGGCACGACGGATTACAACGGGGGCAAAGGCCTGCGTTAACTACCGTTCACTATCTGCAAAGAGAGAGTACTACTAAGACAAAAGAGGGGAGGGGGGGGTGCAGCGTTCAAAGCACATCAGCGTGCATAAATACGAAAATGTTTTTATCTATCACGTACTTGACATTTTAAAGCTTTTCATATTTGCTATTAAAAAACCAATGAAATTCACAGAAAAAACCATAGGTTATAGTGGATATATAGTTAGGAATTTGCATTTACAAAACCTTGAAAATTCAATGAAAAAACCATTGGTTTTAGGCCATATATAGTTAGGGATTTGCATTTACAAAACCTTATTTTACTCGCATAAAACCATTGAAATTCCATATATAGTTATAAGCGCTAACTATATATCGCGCACCCGCAATCCACTGCTGATGATGTCACATATTACATCATTCATGACATGTTTAGTGACATCACTG